>NC_134659.1:3324737-3988685 GCF_030463565.1 Pelecanus crispus | reverse complement strand
CCAGTGCAAAAGTAGGCGAGCTGGGGTGTGACGTGGGGGGACAAGTATGGTGTGAACTGGGGTCCGTCCTCAAAATTATTTCAAAATCCCTTAAAATAGAGTTTGGGGACGTTTCTGTGCTTTATGCATGCAGGCAGGCATGCGGGTATGCACTGAGCAGTGCTAATGGAGAACTTCCCCCCTTGCCCAGTAAAGCCACCCATCCCAGTGCCCATGCCACTGGTTCCCAGTTGAACCGGCTCTCCATGCCTTGCAGACCGGCAGTGCGGGGGGGAGCTGGGCGAGTACACGGGCTACATCGAGTCCCCCAACTACCCGGGGAATTACCCCGCCAACGTCGAGTGCACCTGGAACATCAACCCGCCGCCCAAGCGCAAGATCCTCATCGTGGTGCCGGAGATCTTCCTCCCCTCTGAGGACGAGTGCGGCGACGTCTTGGTCATGCGGAAAAACTGTAGGTAACCGAGCGCGCCGCGGTGCTCACGGGAGAAGCGGGGGGAGGAAAAGGCTGGGGTTTGGCAGAACTGCCTCGTGCAAAGGGAGAAAGCTGCGTCCCCAGGCCACAGGAGGGGATTTTTGGGAACTGGGTGAGCGGGGGGATTGGCATCGCCCTGCTGCCCGGTGTCTTGCTGGATCAGGGGGATGTGCACGGGCTAAGGGTTGCACACCTGGGTCTCAGTGCTTCTTTTGGGGGGTAAAAAGCCCCATTTGGAGCTTTCCAAAGCAAGGAAGGAATGACAACTTCCACGGTGTGTAACGGGAGGGCTGAGGAGGGCTCAGCCTCGCCCTGCACAGATGATCCCCATCCCTGGTGCCTCCCTTCGCCCTGAGCATTTAAGCACGTTAAAGCTGGGGGTGGCTCTGCTGATGGGCATCCGGCATCGCGCGTCCCCTCGCCGTTCCCTGCAGCCTCCCCGTCCTCCATCACCACCTACGAGACGTGCCAGACCTACGAGAGGCCCATCGCCTTCACCGCCCGCTCTCGGAAACTGTGGATCAACTTCAAAACCAGCGAAGCCAACAGCGCCCGGGGCTTCCAGATCCCCTACGTCACCTACGACGGTGAGCGCAGGGGGGACGCATACCGGTGCCTCCCTGCCCACTTTGGTAGCCGGGTCACCCCCAATTCGTGCCTCCCGAGTATTTGGGGGGAGCAGGCTCGGGGATGGGGACCAGATTCACGCCTCCCGAGTATTTGTGGGGAGCAGGCTCGGGGATGGGGACCAGATTCACGCCTCCCGAGTATTTGTGGGGAGCAGGCTCGGGGATGGGGACCAGATTCACGCCTCCCGAGTATTTGTGGGGAGCAGGCTCGGGGATGGGGACCAGATTCACGCCTCCCGAGTATTTGTGGGGAGCAGGCTCGGGGATGGGGACCAGATTCACGCCTCCCGAGTATTTGTGGGGAGCAGGCTCGGGGATGGGGACCAGATTCACGCCTCCCGAGTATTTGTGGGGAGCAGGCTCGGGGATGGGGACCAGATTCACGCCTCCCGAGTATTTGTGGGGAGCAGGCTCGGGGATGGGGACCAGATTCACGCCTCCCGAGTATTTGGGGGGAGCAGACTCGGGGATGGGGACCAGATTCACGCCTCCCGAGTATTTGTGGGGAGCAGGCTCGGGGATGGGGACCAGATTCACGCCTCCCGAGTATTTGGGGGGAGCAGACTCGGGGATGGGGACCAGAGGTTTGGGGACAAGTGACGGCTCCTGCCCTGACTGTGTTTTTCGGTTGGGTGTTGCAGAGGATTACGAGCAGCTGGTGGAGGACATCGTGCGGGACGGCAGGCTCTACGCCTCCGAAAACCACCAGGAGATCCTCAAGGTGAGCATGTCCCCACCGCGTCCTCGCTGCGCGGGGCTCCGGGGGACGCTGGCACACAGGAGCATCCTCCCCCCCGGCTGTGCCCCCCTGCTCTCCCTGCGCTCCTGGCTTCGGTTCGGAGCCGCCGCAGGGGGTGGGATGGTGACCCCCGCCCTGGCTTGGCTTCCCCGCAGGACAAGAAGCTCATCAAAGCTTTCTTCGACGTGCTGGCGCACCCCCAGAACTACTTCAAGTACACAGAGAAACACAAGGAGATGCTGCCCCGCTCCTTCATCAAACTCCTCCGCTCCAAAGTCTCCAGCTTCCTCCGGCCTTACAAATAGCCCCCCGTGCCCCCGCCGCCCCCGGGCCACCCCGCAGCCAAGGAAAACCTCTTCTCCCTTCCTTCTCCTTTCCGATTTTCTCCTTCCTCTGCTCGGCTCCGTCAGGACCGCCACCTCTCACCCCGCAGACGTCTCCCCACGATTTCTCCGCCGCTCCCCACAGAGCCGTGCCCCTGGCCAGGGCGGGATGCTCCGGTCTCATCCAGCCACCAGCGAAGCCGCTCCTCTTTTCCGAAGCAGCTTCTTCATTTTAGGAAACCGAAGCGCTGGTCCTTTCGCCAGCCTCTGTCCTCCCTCTGGTTTCCTTTATGCCAGGTCTGTCCCCATTCCCCGGTGCCACCGGCAGCCCAGGACGTCGCGGGGGTCATCGTCCTTCCAGCCCACGGGGCTGGTGCCAGCTGCAGCCCCACCGAGCGCTTTCGCAGAGGATGGCAAGAAGGTAACGCCGTATTTATCGCAGCGCCTGGGTCGTGGGTCTCGGCATCGCTTTGCAGGAATCGGGGGAAAAGAATGTTAAAAAAGCATACTTGATTAAAAAGAAAATTTTAAAGGCGAGATCGGCAAAGCATACCAGCGAACGGCAACTGCGGTGGCTCTGGTGGCCGTCCCGCCGGAGAGCCACACTGGCGCTGGGAGGAAAGCACAGCCAAGCCACGTTCCCGGAGAACAATGTCTGGCTGCACGGGCGAAAACAGGGAGCAAAGGAGAAGGACTTTCAGCCGGGTTCGGGTTTTTCTCCTCCCCACCCCCCCCCCACCCCAGAACACTTGTGCCAAGAAACCAGACTTTCTTACAAGCTCTGCCAAAGAGTAACTCGGAAAAGCAAGCTTTGTGAAGAGCAGGAGTAAATGTTTGTGCACTAGGATATCCTCCTTTCTACCTTCTTCATATGTATTAAGTGCAATCATTTGAGTCTTCTTTATATTATTTAGAGGGAAGTGTTTTTTTGTTTTTTTCTCTACTAGAAACGACAATATTTATACCTGCCTGAGAAATGAGAATGTGCGTTTGTAACAAAAAAACCCCACCCACCCAAAGCAAACCCAGCCCTGGGCTGCCGCTGACCGGCGGGATGCCGTTTTCAGGCTTTGCAACCTTTTCTGCCGCGTTTGTCCCCGATAAAAACCCCTGTTTGGGGGTGAGGTGGTGCCTCTCCTGCTCGGCGTGTGACGGGGTGAGTTTTTGCAGGGGGTTTGAGGCATCTCGGTCCGTCCACGGAGGCGATGGAGCGGCTGGGGTGGCTGCGTGCTTTCAGGCTGATCCTCCGCGGTTTGTGGGTTGTTCAAGCCCCATCGCGAGGAGGATGCAAAACTCGGCCCCATCACCTGCTTGTTGCGAACCATTTTGCTTCCCTGCAGGGGCTCAGGGGTGAGCTGAGACCCAGGAGAGACGGGGCACGCTGGGAGGAGAGGGGAGCTGCCCCTCTGCTCAGCCCCGAAATCTCTCCCCCAGGTATGGAGGTCCCTGGAGGGAGTCATCCCTCCCCGGCTCTGGGGAAGCTTCGTGCTTCCAAGTCCCTTCAGATGCTTTTGGCTCCATCCCTCTCCACGTGCTCGTCCTGCCGGGATGCTGCAGGAGCCCTCCCCAGGGAGCGGGGCACGGAGCCCAGGGGGGGACCCCGTCCTGCCACCCCCCCTTTCACCGCCGCCTGCCTTCCCCCCGTTTCGCAGACCGGCATGGCCGGGGACCACGGCCAGGTGGACGTCACCGTTGGGTTTGTCCCCAGCTTCTTCACGCAGCCAGGCAGGGGACAGGAGACTGCTGCCACCCGTCACCCCCTTCCTCCTCCCCGAGCCTCGGTCCCTTTCCAGCCCTGCAACCAGCTCTCGGCTGGCACCTCCCCGCACCTTCGTCCCCATCTTCATCCTCGCAAAGACCTGGAGCTGCCAGGACTAAATGCAGTCGATTCGCCTACAGCTTTCCTGTTGGCAGTTCCCCTCCCGTCCCCGCTTGTCTCTTGCTATCCCCTCGACCGCATCTGGGGCGAGCCCTGCTCTTAATGAACAATTATTTATTGCTCTGCACATCCCCCCAGGTCAGTCCTTGCCAAAACCGGGAGGCAGCTGCTCACCCGTGTTTTCCCTCCTCAATCTGTGCTGCTCCAGTGCCCCGAGAGCTTCTTCTGGGCTCTATTAGGGGCTGCGGGCTGGGTGAGCGCTGGCAAAGGGGGCTGAGGTTTGTCCCCAAGATGCGTCGGTTGGAAAAGTCTGTCCTGATTCATCCCAGCTGTGGATTTACCCCTCCTGCCACCCAGCTCCCAGCCTGTTTGGAAGCTCAACATCTGTAAGCTGAGCTGTTTGTCACTTGGTTGGTGTCTGAAAGCAGCTGCTTTGATGCACAAAAGCTGTTGTAGGGATTTGGAGGGGTTGGGTTTTTTTTTTTTTTTTATTGCTCTGGGGCAGTCGCAGCGGAGCAGTGACCGTTGAAAGGGTCTTTCATATTTAGAATTAAAAAAAAAACCCATAGCAGCAAAAATAAAAACAACCCGGGAATAACTAACCCCGCTGCAGCGGCCCCAGTGCAATGCAGCCACTCGTGCTCACAGAGGAGTTTTATTAATTCTTTGTAATTTAACGGCGGGGTTGCTGTCGCTGACTCTGCTGGGACTGGGGCTCCCGGAGCCTCGGGGTGTCCTGGTTGCCACTGCACCGACCACCTCCGCTCCCCTAAAGCAGTTTTGGAAGGGTGAGCTGGGCAGCACATCCTCCTGTGCTGGCCAAAGCCACCTGGTAATGCCTCCTCCCAACTCCTTTCACCAAATATCTCAACTAAACCCCCCCAAAAAGTCCACGGGGCCACCAGAACCACCCCACTGCAGTTCAGGCCCTCTTTGCACCCACACCCACGACCCAGAAAAGGTTTGAAAGGCTGAAAACTGCATCATCAGCCACCTCGGATGTATTGAATGTTTCGACGCGGTGAACATAAGTAAGGGTTGTTGGGTTTTTTGGTGTTTTTTTCATGTTGGAATATTTATATCTGCCTTTTGCAGCGGGCCACAACTTAACCATCTCCAGCAAAAATGATTAAAGTAATGAGAAAGATGTAGTTCATGAAGTTATTTGCACTTGATTAAAAGAAAAAAAAATGTATCTGAACTTTGTAAAAAGAAATGTTTGCATTTTGTATTGTCTTTTTTTAATTATTAAATGGAATTTCTTGGTGTTGTGTTGATCTTTCAAAAACTGGCTCTGACACTTATTTTAAAGGTTTCTAACAGCAGGATCCAAAAGCTATTTTCATTGTTTTGTTCCCTTGGATGCTAAGACAAGCTCTTTTCAGGGGCATAGGGGTTTTTTTCTGCCTGCTCTCCCCCCCCCACCCCGAAGCTTAAATCCTACACACTTCTATAAGCTTGCCAGTCATTACACAATGTATTTATTTATATACATTAATTAGATGCAACATCTCTCATTTTTAGCCCAGAGCATGGAATCTGACAGGGACTAGCTCAGAAGGAAGCAGAGGGGATGGAAAACACCACCTTACCTCGGCCCCAAGCCCCTTGCCGAGCTGCAGCTCCCACTCACACCCCCAGCACCCTGCGTTCCTCTGGCCCCTGTGGCTAACTGGGGCCAGCTGGGAGACACCCATCAAGCCCTCACGAGCTGCTGCTGGGCAGGACCCCGCGGCTGCAGGCATTGGTGGCTGCGGGGGTGGCGGCAGCCTTAAATACGAGTGCACCCCGAGCCTGCTCCCCCAGAGCTGGGAGGCTGCTGGGATGGGGCAGAGGGTTGCATGCAGGATGGCTTTGGGTGACTGCAGCACAAGGTAAGCGTCCCCTCTGTGGGCGAGCTGGGGGATACCTGGGCTACGGCACACCTGCCGAGCAGTTATACCTGCGCTGCAGGCCCTCAGCTCTGGCAACCACCTCATTATACCTGCACTGCAGGCCCTCAGCTCTGGCAACCACCTTGCTTCTGCTTGTTGCGGATGCTAGCGGAGCTGTTCCCCCTCCCCACCCTGCTCTGAACACAGGATGATGAAGCTCCTTCCCTCAAAAGCTCTGATAGTCTGATATTCCCCTTGAATTCCCATCCCTATCAGCTCAATGCAGCATTTCTCGCTATAAGGAAGCAAGCAGCTCTTCATCAAACCCTTCCCAACAAGTTTTGGAGGAACACAACCAACCACACAGCTGTAGGTGTCCTAAAAGTTTATTGCTGCCCAATTAGTACAGGCGCTGGGGCTTCCCCATGGTGCTCTTGATATACAAAGCACGCACATTCTGCCAGTTCTTCTTCAGCAAGGACACCAGGAAGTTGATGGCCAGGTGGATGTTGTAGACGAGTTCATCCTCTGTCATCTTCACGTGACCAACAGCCACAGCCAGACAGAGCACCTGGGGCACACAGACACCAGGGTCACTCATGCAGGTAGAGGCTTTGCGGGGAAATCAAAGATTACAGCGAAGTGACTGACAAAACAGCCTAGCCCTGATCTAAACCCATCAGGGTATCAAATTATCTCATGTTCTGTCAGCTGGACATGACTTCTCCAGCTCATCCATGGGTGTTTCCACAGAGCTCATTGTATTTGGCATGTGGCTTGGATGAACGCGTCTGGTAGCATCTGGATGCCATCGCTGAACAACAGCGCGCTTCCTCAGAGCGCAAAGGTGACTTGCGAAGGCAGCGAGCCACCGCTGCCTCCCAGAGATGGGGAAACCGGGAAGGACGTGTAACACCACCACGCTGGAGCGGGAGCAGACCTCTGGTTTAACTCCACTCCCACACCCCACTCATTACGCAGTGTCGGCATGTGCCCTGCAAACCGCTAACCCGGCGCAGTACAGACGATTAGCTCCAAACTTCACTGCTAAGCATGGCGCCAGCTTCACTTTTTGTTTTGGGCACCAGCCACCAGCCCTTTCTTTCCGCACAGAAGACACACAGAGGCCAAGCCTCTGCCTGCCAGCCTTGCCGAGAAGCTTGTAAGCCAATGTTCCCCACAGGCTGAAGACAAAAGGATTTATGAGCGAGCTGACAGGCCAAGTGTCAGGACATCATTAGCTCAGTTACTTAAAATGCTCCAGCATTTGCAAACTATCACATTTGCTGTGCCCTCCCAGTTGTGCCCCCAGGCCCAGATCAGCTGGAGTCCAAGGGCACACCTCAGCTAGCAGAGCTGTTAATTCTGAATAATACCCATGAGTCACATTTAGACCACTGACACGAGATTAAAATGCCTGAACGGGGTTATTTTGGTTTCAGGGAGCCAGCTCGCCTTGACATCTCTTGACAGCAAGAGCAGATATCTGCAGAGCTGCTCTAAAGTTTACTTGAGTCGAGGCCCAGACTGGCCTCCGGCAAAGCACTGCTGCATGCACAGACCCACGGGGGCATGCCTGGCCCACGGGCCCCACCCTGCAAGTGTCACCCACTTACTGTAAGCAGCATTAATTATGACTGATTGTGCTCAGCCTTGTAACATCAAGATCATCTCCTAATCATATGCTCTAAGATCTTTCAACCACAGATAAATTACTCCTCCTTTCCAGCTAGCAGCTGAATGCTCCAGGTAGCATCTCCCTCTGCTGCAGAGCAGAGCACTGAATGCTTCTCACCAGCTGCTGTTTTAGGAAGACGCTCGAGGGACACCTACAGCCCAGACCGGAGATCGCAGCCACACACAAGTGACCGCCCGCCACAAATAACCCTCATGTATGTAGCTGCCTTGGAAAGGAAAAGCCCTGCTTTACCTTCTTCATCTGAAATTTGATGGTAGATTTGACCTCATCCACTTTGGCCACCAGGTTCTCATTGTGAGTGAGGAGAGAAGGGAATTTGCCGGCTTTGTTCAGTCCTGGCCCCAGGATTCGAGGAATCTGCTTGATCAAGGACTCGGAAGCCAGGAAGGCATCGTACTTCTTAGCTGTGAGGGGAGAACCAACGTAGGTAAGGACGGACTCTCAGCTCCTACACAGAGCTTGAAACTAACAGCTCAGCCAAGGCTGCACTGCTCCATTTCCCTCACATGCGCATTTCCACATTCCCAGAGTCCTGACTAGCTGAATCTAAGCTGTTTTTACTAATTATATTAGAAATTACTCCTGTCACACCAGCCGAGTCTGCCAGCTCTCAGCTTCACATCCTGACAGTCCCACACTCTTACTGTACGTAGTTCACTTCCCTGAAGCATTTGTTGAGCCGCAGGTGACCAATGCTGAACTCTGAGCTCTACCAGGAGCGTCCTACTGCAGCCCGCGCACGTGTGGATGGATGTATCGCACACTGCGGAGCAGCTCAGGTACCCCATGTCATTTCCTAATTGCATAGGGTTCCATGGCTAATTATGGATTGAGTGGGAAGTTTTTCTTGTTTGCCCAAGACATGTACCAAAATGACTCTGACTTTGCAGGGAGGGAAGGGTTTTATCTCTTACCAAGTGGTAACAAGCAAATTTCATTCTATTCATTTAAGTACTGCAGGACTAAACTTTCGCCTCCAGCTTTACTCAGCTTTTGCTGCACTCCAGCGCCCTGGCCAGGCAAGTGAGGAATACCAGCTAAGGGTGAAACTTTCAGGGAGACAGGAATGTTTTCCTGTACCCCTTCCTTCCGGAGGAGGGCACTCAACCTCACTCCAGCAGGGCTGACCTGTCAGATCTTCTACACCAGTAACAGGTTGTTGGCTCTTCTGGGTAGTTTCTGGACCCATTTCTGCACTTCAGGCTGACTCTCATTAATTTTCTATTCCCATGACATGGAAATCTGATCACAGGAAAAAGAACCATCCTGCTTACCCAGCCCTCCCAAGTCAGCCAGGGTACTCGGAGCCCGATCCACACCACCACTCACCCAGCTTCTTCACCAGCTTCTTGTTTTTGTTGAGTTTCTTCAGAGCTTCTATGTCCATGTGAGGGATATCAACCGCTTTGGCCTCATCGCAGTGCTGCTGGTCCCCCAGCAAGCAGACCGAGAACTTGGGCCGTGGAGTTGACTTCAGCCTGGGGACAGAAGGTCCAAATTACTATGAACCGCCAGCGCCACGCACACTTCCATGGGAGCCATCACGGAGATACCTTACCACAGTGCCTGGGAATCTTCCTCCACAGCTTCTAACCTGCCTTCCCCAGCAGGTCGGTGGGGACAGCACAGGGGCCTCCCACACCTCCCCTCATGTTTTAAGACCCAGGGTGGGGGTCCGTCCAGCCGCACCCACAGAGCTGGGGTGGGTCTGAACTACCCGAGCAGTTCGGCGCTGCGTCCTCCTGCTACAGCAACCAGCCTGCTCTGGGGTGCAGGGCCCGGCGGCAGCGGGGGGGACGCAGGCTGAAGGCTGGGTGGGAGCAAGAGGGTGCCGAACCTGACGGTGCCGGAGAACCGCTTGTCTTTCTGCGGGTCATAGTTCTTCAGGCTGATCTGCAGCTCTACAGTCTCCACAAACCTGAAGGGAGAGGAAAGCGGCGCTGGTGAGGGCCCAGCCGGGCTGGGGGAGAGCCAGACCCCGGCCAAGCGCGGGGCCCGAGACGCGCCCGGTGCTGCCATGGCGCAGGGCTCTTACTTGCGCTTCTTGGTCTTGCTGCCCTGCAGCACCTCCTTCACCGCCTCGTACAGGGTGTCGCGGGAAACCTTGCTGCTGCGGGGGGACGGAAAGACAACGCGGGCTCAGGGCCGAGCCTGCCTGGGCCTCCTGCGGGCCGCGGGGACAAGGCCGCCGAGCCCGGCCCGGCCCATCCGCGCTCCCCCTCGGCCGCCATCGGCTGTCACCCGCCACCGGCCCCCGCCGCCCGCACCCCGTCAGCAGCCCGGGCCGCCCCGCGGCCGCCCGCCGAGCGCGGATGCCGGCGGATGGCGCCGGGGACCGGCACCCACCTCATGGCGGCGGCCGGCGAGACCGAAAGGGAAGAACGCCCGCCTGCGGGCTTTAAATAGGGGCAGATCTCGCGAGACTGCACTGCGCGGCGGGCGCCATGTTGGGAGTGGCGGAGCGAGGCGCGGCGGGCGCCATATTGGGAGCGGCAGGGCACGGCGGGCGCCATGTTGGGAGCGGCGGAGCGCGGTGCCGGAGGGCCGTACCGGCTTCCCCGCCTCTCGGCTCCCCTCGGCGGGGCAGTTCCCTGTCCGCATCTCCGTCGTTGTTAAACGAATGGCTGCGGTCGCTTTGCCTCCTGTTTCAGACTGCCGGGCCAGGAGCTCCTCCATCGCTTGGCAGCGCAGGGATGAGGGTACGCAGCCCAGGAGCCCCGGCCTCCCCTCCGCAGCCGCCGGAGACGGTGTTACGTCAAACATATATATTTTTCTTGGATGAAATGGAAATAGTGCAGGAGTTATTAGTAGTTAAGAAAGGATCACAATTAGGAGTGGAAACTAACCCATGAGAATTTTATTATAATCAAGGTAGTAAATAATGCCTAGGCCAGATAAGAGGGTGTTAGCAATGCATGCCTAATGAGTACCTCCTCAAAAGAATACAAACCTGTAGAACTTCAAGAACTGACAATGGAAACATCCTGCTGAAGAAGGTTGTAAAGATGAGGGAAGACCATAAATGGGAGGTTGGCAGTGATAAAAGGGAACATCTTGCCCCAGAAGGCATGGAAAAACTGGACAACGGCCGAAGCACGAAGCACAGGAACTGTGGGAAAGGTAGTTTGGGCAGGGGGAGATGACAGGTGTCCCCTCTCGGACTTCAGTGCCACAAAGCCTCCGCATGAATTTTAGGCGGGCGGGTGCCCGCTGAGGGCCTGCGCCGGGGTTGTGGTTTAGCCCCAGCCAGCAGCTCAGCCCCATGCAGCTGCTCACTTGCTCCCCCTGCCCTGGTGGGATGGAGAGGAGAATTGGAGGAGTAGGAGTGAGAAACACTCCTGGGTTGAGGTAAGAACAGTTTAATAATTTAAGTAAAGTAAAATAGTAATGATAATAATAACAATATGCAAAGCAAGTGATGCACAATGCAATTGCTCACCACCTGCCGACTGATACCCAGCCAGTTCCCAAGCAGCGATTGCTGATCCCCAGCCAACACGCAACACCCCCCACCCCCCCCCCCCCCCGGTTTCTATACTGCCCATGACGCCGTATGGTATGGAACAGCCCTTGGGCCAGTTTGGGTCAACTCTTCTGGCTGTGCCCCCTCCCAGCTTCTTGTGCCCCTGGCAGAGCATGGGAAGCTGAAAAGTCCTTGACTGGCACAAGCAGGACTGAGCAACAACTAAACCATCAGTGCGTTATCAGCATTATTCTCATCCTAAATCCAAACCACAGCACTATGCCCACTACTAGGAAGAAAATTAACTCTATCCCAGCCGAAACCAGGACAGCGAGGAAGGGCCCTGCCGCAGGGCAAGGCCGCTGAGGGCAAACCGGTACCTTTGGGTTGTCATCGCGCATGCGCCGCCCGGCTGCGCTCATGCGCATTGGCTGCCCAGCGTCTCGCTCTTCCCACACCGGCCCTGCCAGCCCAGTTCCAGGGGGCGGGGCCCCGGAACCTGGGTGACGGGCGGGGGGCGGCCGAGGCGCGGCGGTGAGCGCTGTCGCTATGCGGGTTGCGGGGCGGGGCGAGCAGGGGCTGGGCCCCGGTGCATGGCGGTCAGGCGGCGGACTCGGCCCCGCCGGGTTTCCTCAGGTCGGTGCCAGTAGTGGGGGGGGAGAAGAGGCCTGAGGGGAGAGGGGAGATGGCGGCCGAGGGGCAGCCGGGCCCCGGCGAGCTGCTGCCGCCAGCCCCCAGGCCGGCACCACGGGGGGGCCCCGCCATGTCTCCCCGCCGCTCCCAGGGCACCTGGGCCTGCCCCGCCGCGCCGCTCCCCTCAGGGCTCGCCATGGCGCCAGGCCCTGCCCCGTCCCCAGCCCTGCCCTGAGGCGGGAGGCACGTCCCTTGTCACCCCCGGGTGGCTTCACACCGCAGCCTACACCTGGCTTCCCTCAGGCAGCGCCTGCCCCGTCCCTTCCAGGGGGTCGCGGCCTGACATCGCTTTGCGTGGCAGCCATAGCAGCTGAAAGGGGCCTCGATTCCCCAGCGATGCCCCTGTGACCCTGCCGAGACGGAGCCTTTGCCGGGAAATGAGCTGCAATGCCTCTCAGGAGCTGTCAGCCCTAAAAGCAGGCAGAATCTGCTGCAGCTGGAGAGGAGCTGTCTGCCGGGTGTAGGGAGCACTTGGGTTAGAGGGCCCTAAGCATGGCACAAAGCCTGGCTGCACCCCTGGGTGCTGCAGTGACAGAGCGGTCAGACTTGTTCCTGGAAATCAAAATGATAAAATATTAGGCTATCTCAGAGATTACTCATGAAGAATCCACTGCAGCTGCTTTTAAAGATAATTTATCAGCAGAGCGCCTCTTTAGTAAAATGTTCTCGTGGGGGTGTGGATGTTTTAACATCATCTTCTTATAGCCTGAAATTCTGTTCCTCAGAAGGCCGGGAAATAGACAGGAGAGGGAGGAGAGAATGAGGATGCTTCCAGGGACAAAGCTCATCATCCTGCCCCTGTCTCTTGCAGTACAGGACACCCTCAGCCTGTAGGTTCAGACTTTAAAGTACTCCTTTCCTGCAGATCGTTTGGAGGATGGGAAGGGCTTGAATGTGGCATTTGCACTGTCTCTAAAGAGTCTGTCAGTTTGCTGGCTTGATAAGCTTTATCGTATATTTGTCTGTGGGATAGGTTGTTAGCCCTGCCTGCTATTGGTATGGGAAGGGTGCATCTTTTGTCGAGTCTAATCCTGTATAATCTCCAAAATAGTTTGCCATTCAAGCCTTTCTTAATGTGCAAAAGTGAGTATACATATGCTGGGAGAAAATAAAATTTGAGTTGTTCTTTTTATTTAAGGCTTGCAACAAAGACGACGACTCGCTGTTCCACAAACCTCTTGCTTTGGGTCCCGGTGCTCTCTGCGAGCACGCTGAGTAAAGTGAAATTCATGTCTGAGGACCGGTCATCGGGGCAGGATGGAGAGCTTGGGCTTGCAAGCAGTGACCCTTAGTGACGGGACGACAGCCTACATTCAGCAGGCTGTCAAAGGTAACGGTTCCTTTGGGCTGCGAAGTCTAAGTCTCTTGATTGACCCTGTGAAATTAAAGTCAGACTTATCAAAATTGCCTTCATGTCATGTGAACTGTCACACATCTTGTATGGTCACTTTGTGCAGGAAGCTAAGCAACTATCGGTTAGATTTGCACAGAAGAGTGATGGCAGCAGAAATAAAACATGCCCCTAGTCTGGAAATATAGCTTTGGAGATGGGAGAGCTATTGCTGTAGAAAAGGAAGGTTCTGTTCAGACTAGAGTGAGTCTTGTTCTCTGTGGCGTTCCTGGGGAAACGGAGTTTATGCTATGGCCTGCAGGACTCTATTCAACCAAAACTTCCCCTGAAGCTAGGCAGGATGTTTTACTTCACTGAGATGCATAGAATTTGGTTCACAGTAGTGCTTTTCTCACTCAAAGGGGTGCTGAGCTCAGCACTGGTTAACTGAAGTGATATCAGTGCCAAATTCAACACCTGCCCTTATTTTGGCATTTGTGAGGTGCTGCTTCTTTCACCACCCACTGTTCCTGAGAAAAGGAACACACTGTTTCCCAGCCTGCGGAACAGGACGGTTGAGTTGCGAGGCTTCATGTCCTGGGGATTGCTTTCTTGCTTTCTTTTCTGTGTGAACTCACTGCAAGTTTATTACATGCGTGGAGTTGGACTATCTTGAAAACCACGAGGTTTGTGCACCAGGTGAAAGCAGCCTGGATTCCTCATGTTCAAGTGGGCTAGAACAATGTCCTCTATGCATCAAATAATTTGGCAACTAAAACATTATTATAGGCTTACTCAGAGTTGCACTATTTTAAGAGTCCAATCTTGACAACCCATCAAGGGTAGCAACGCTTTAGATCCCTTTAGGTCCTGTAATTTTTTTCCAAGAGTTGGTCCCCCGCCAAAGGAGAAAAAAATAAATCTTCAGGCCCCTGCTGATGCCGTTAAAAGCTCCTCGTTGAATTTTTCTCCAGCACAAGTGTAATTGCTTTCTACTTTAGATCCAAAACACTTAGCACACATCATTCTTTCTGCCTCTTGGCTTACAGGGCTGTGAAGGGCAGCTTGTAAACAAGTGATGACTGAGGTTCTTTGTCTTGTATCCTCCTGTCTAGGAAAGGGAGGCTCCAGCATTTCTGGGAAGTTAAGTGCCTCTGTGGCTATGCAGGGGAAAGCTTGATAAATAACAGCTTATAAGTAACAGTTTTGCTGTCTTCTGTGGGACTGGTTTCCTTGAGAAGATGCGGCAAAGGGGACAGCTCGTGGGGCCAGAAAGACTGGACTCTGCAGGCAGCGCTGATGGCAGTTTTTTAACTGTTTCAGGTGAAAAACTGATTGAAGGGCAAGTCATTGAACTTGAAGATGGGACCACAGCTTATATCCATCAGGTGACGGTTCAGAAAGGTGAGGACCATAAATTCATCTCTTTCTTTTTAGAAGGATGTTGTAGATGTAACTGCAATTGTCTGTGCTCCAACAATTGGGCTCCTCTATTAGCTCTAGCCTTAAGAAGTCCATACAGGTGTAGGGTTTTTTTTTTCTTGCCCGTGGTTTTGAAAGAAGGCAAATTTGCTGGTGGTTTAAGCAAATGTTTAAGCGTTGTTTCACCTGTGGGCTCTCTCACAGTTGTCAGTCTGACACATCACAAGTCTACAAGCAAGGCCAGTAAGCTGTGTGCTGTGTTTGTGCCACCTGCAGAGCCCAAACAAAGTTTGTTTCATGTGGGAGCAGTTGGACAGGAATTTCCTCTGAACTATGAGATAATATATTACTTCTGGAATAGGTGTTTAGGGGGGGAGGGTGGAGATTGTTGGAAGCAATGCCACCCTGGTCATTGACCCATCAGCCAATGTCACCTCTGAAATGAGGTGACATTAATTAATCTGAGAGGTGATGGGAATTCATTTCATGTGGCAGGCACCAGAGTGGCGTATAGGAATCCTCCCCAGCCACCATAAGGTGTAAAAGGGCAGGTAGAAAAAATTCAGTTGCTCTGGGCAGTCCTCCCTTCGCCCTCCCAAGCTCCTTGTATGCCACCTCCGTTTTCTGTTCTTAAAAGGTTGCTTGAAACCCACTGAGTCTTCCAATAAGGTGTGTGGATTTTTTTGCTTTTCTTTTAGAGTCTGTGGCTTTTGAAGATGGTCAACCAGTAGTGTTGGAAGATGGCAGTATGGCCTACATACACAACACAGCTAAAGGTAAAGAGTGTTCCCTGTTCTTCCTTTGGCAGCTGGAGCAGAATCTGCTAAGTGTCACAGATTTCCAAGGCTGTAGGTAGCCCAGGGAGATGAAAGTGTGCTTCACACTCAGCAGCTCTTTTACGTTTGATTTTATTGGTTTCCTCTTGCAGAAAGTTATGACCCCAGCACCTTCGAGGCTGTCCAGCTGGAGGATGGCTCCACTGCCTACATACATCGTCCTGTCATCATGCCACCTGGCAGCACCATCCTGGAAGTGCAGGCAGAAACTGGCCTAGAGGAGTTGGCTGGAGAGGAGGAAGATGATGCCTTTGATGTCGAGACCATTAATGCATTAAAGCAGTATGCCAGTAAGGTGAGGACTCAACACTTCTTTCATGGTTTGCCAGCAGCACTGAGGGGCTGGTGTAGGAGTCCACAGTTGGCCTGGGGTTTAAGTGTCCTCCCTTCATTAGTACTCCTGTGTAGTTGGTTTTCAGCAATGTCAGCTTTGAAAAGAGAAACTGAACAGGGCTCCCGTGAGCGTGCCAGCGCTGACAGGTGGCTGACAGTTAAGGACTTAGAACGGGGCAGTTTCCTGCTGGACCCCCTAGCTGGTTCCTACAGAGCGCTGGGCCTACCACCCTGAACCTGCTGCAGGCACCGATTTGGGAAGAGCAGAGAGCTTCTGTGATACAGCTTGGATGTTTTTCTTGCTTTATATGTCCCTCCTTGAAAGTGTTTTCTTTCTGTTTGCTAGGTTTCTCATAATACCACCTGGGTATGATATTCTCTTCCACAGATGATTCAGGCAGCAGATCAAGACTAACCTTTTACATGTCAGGAGCGGCTAAGTTACAGCCACTGTTTCCCATGTTGACAAAGGCCTCAAAAACCAAAGTAGCTTCAAATCCTAACGTGTTGTCACTGCAGTGCTCCATCTGAACATCTTGGGTGCTGCCATTTTCTCCCATCTTCATGGTGTTGTGTGAGAAGGGGCTACCAGGAGTGTGCTGATACAGTGCTGAGCTGGGCAGCATTGAGATTTGCCGATGGAGACCTTCCTGCTGTGGGAGGACCAGCCTCCCCTAGCTCTCTGGAGAAGAGTGGGGGTGGCACTGCTGATGTGAATGCCTTCCTGCTTGGGTTGCTCACCTGCTCCATGCTGTACAGGGAGGTGTGAACACTACCTCTGCCTCTTTGCTTGTAGGTGTCCCACGAGGAAGAGGAGGTAGCGACAGACACCTGCCATATGAAAAATGAGGATTCCAGCGACGTCCCTTCCCAGGTCTGAATCTTTCAGTGTTGCATTCCTGAAACTAGGCCGAACTCCTCTTGATGCGGAACGCTTTGCCAGCTAGTAATTAAAAAAAGCTTTGTGGCTTCTCTGCAAGGTTAGCAAATATATTAGCTGCAAGTTTTACAAATGAGCTAAGTGAAGCACAGAGAGGTGAGTTATGTGTCCAAGAACACCCAGTGAGCTGGGAGGTGGGAATGGGAAATGCTGCTCTTAGACCCCTGCCCTGTCACTGGGGTTTACAATGCATGCACAAGTTGTGTTTGTAGGAACATGTTTTTGTGAGGATAACTGAAGGAGTGCATATGTATGGCAAGGAGGGAAATGATTTGTGTGGGCTTTGCGAAGCCTGCTGTAGGGGCTCACTGAATTAGCCTCCGTACGTCTCTCGGCAGGATTTGCAGGAGGAGGAAGTACACAGCAATGAGAAGAGGCAGCAAGTTGGCAGTAGAGCTTTCCGTTGTGGGTACAAAGGCTGTGGCCGCCTCTATACCACCGCCCACCATCTAAAGGTAAAGCAGGTATCATGCAGTCACGCAGTGTGCACACCAGACATATCCCCATGTTATAGTGCCAGATCAGAATGCTGCTATACAAAAGGCCAAGTTGTGTGGTTGGCTTCCAGGAAGATCCAGATGTGTTAATTGGCCAAGGTGAAATCCAACAGAGAACTTCAGATTCTCCCCACCAGCTAGATTTCTCCACGCTGTTTTCCTTCCTCCTTGTCTTGGACCTCATTTTAGGGACCTGTTCTTTCTTTTCCAGGTACATGAACGTGCTCACACAGGTGACCGGCCATATACGTGCGACTTCCCAAGCTGTGGGAAAGCATTTGCTACAGGTAACAATTTCTCTTTTGAGCAAATTTTGTTTTCTTTCCAGTCCAAACCACTCTTGAGTATCAGCCCTGGCTTTTTTCCAGCAGAGCACAATAAGCATAGGTTTTAAAGCCTCCCAAGAAGGAGTTGCAGCATGGCAGATTGCCTGTAACTTGGTTGATTATGGACAGATTAAAGGAGTTATAGGAAGAAGCTAGGTTGTAAGTGGTGGTGTGAGGCTGTTTGGATATTTCTTCCCCTTCTAGCTTTGCAGACATAGGACAGACATTCAAAAATGCATGAACTGAGAGGTGATACACAGCTTGCCATATTATTTCCTTCTTGTTGTAAAATTTAATTGTAGTTTCTTTCCGGGACAGGGTATGGGCTGAAGAGCCACGTGAGAACACATACTGGTGAGAAACCATACAAGTGTCCAGAAGATGTGTGTAGCAAAGCCTTCAAAACCTCTGGGGATCTACAGAAACACATCCGGACACACACAGGTGAGCAGTACAGGAGAGCTGAGCTCCCCATTGAAAGGGTCTCCAAGATAAAGCACTGCTTCAGCCTTTGTCCAAGACATGTGTTTTTGGATCTTGGGTGAAGCAATGCAGAATGAAGGTGTCTTCAGACAGAAGTAGATGGGTAGTAGAAGTAGTACTCGGGATTCTCAGCTTGGTTACAAACAGCAGAGCAAAAGGGGTAGGGATGCCAGTGTTGCTAGAGGAAACATGCCAGCAGTTAGGTCCAATCTGAGGTCTCGTTGGTGTAATACCATGGAGGAGTGAAGGGATACAGGTGTCCAGGGCATTCCAGGTAGCTGCGTGGTAGCAGGACTCTCATCCACATTACTCTGTCAATGCAGGTGAGCGTCCCTTCAAGTGCCCCTTTGTGGGCTGCGGCCGCTCTTTTACCACATCCAACATCCGCAAGGTTCACATCCGAACGCACACAGGCGAGCGGCCGTACATGTGTCCGGAGCCCAACTGCGGAAGGGGCTTCACCAGTGCCACCAATTACAAGAACCACATGAGAATCCACACAGGTAAGAGGAGGAGAGGGTGAAACACAAACAGCTCCTCCCCAGTCAGTTGGCTGCACTGACCACTTGTGGCAGCAGGGAAATCTGTGGGACTGAAATGGTCACTTCCAGGCTAGGCGTTGCCAGGGGTAGATCTGGGAGTGGCCGGCAAGTTAAAGGAAATAGGAATTGCTTTATTGGGCTGATTTATTGTTTTGCCTATTCCAGTGGTCTGTCTCCAGCTATTCCCTCTTGATGGGAAATCCCTTCCCAGAGCATGAGGAGGGTGAGTGGGTTAAACTCTGCTCTGTGGCCTCTGCCCTAGGAGAGAAGCCGTACATGTGCACTGTGCCGGGCTGTGGAAAGCGCTTCACGGAGTACTCCAGCCTCTACAAGCACCACGTGGTCCACACGCACTGCAAGCCCTACACCTGCAATAGCTGTGGGAAGACCTACCGCCAGACCTCCACGCTGGCCATGCACAAGCGCAGCAGCCACGGCGAGCTGGAGGCCACGGAGGAGAGCGAACAGGCCCTCTACGAACAGCAGCAGCTGGAAGGTGAGCGACCGCTCTGCCATTACGTGCAGCAGGCTTGGATCAGGCCATGTGGCAATGGAGAGAGAGATGACAGCAAGAGCCTGCAGCCGCTCCCCTGTCTTAGACCCACGTCTCTGCTGTGGCCTCCTGCCTCCCCCGTCAAACCCCAATCTGTGTCACAGATGAGAGAAAAGGGCTCCCCATGGTCCTTGCTGTATGTCACGGGTTGGGAATGGACTCCTGCCCGTTCTGTAGTACAGGGAGAGCTAAAGACCCTTCTTCCCAGGCTGACGCTGGGCTGTTGTCGTCATGATTTTGTGCTCTTCCGTGCTGGCCCTTCAGGCAACAGGCAGGTCCTGGGGTCAGGCATGTGCTTTCACACTCTGATTAGTGCTTCTCTCACTCTTTTTGCTCTTCCCCTTCCCGGGCTCAGCTGCTGCTGACAGAGGCTCCCCCCTGAAGAGCCAGCATATTGCTTTCCTGTCAGAGATGGAGGAAGATGAAGAGGAAGAGGAAGATGACGATGGTATGCCTGCACAGGTCTCGCTTATCTCTCAGGACGGGACAGAGCAGGTATGGACACTGACAGCCTCCAGCACGTGGGGGACAGCAGTTAACTGAGTGAGATCCTGCCTCTACCCAGCCTCCGTGTTCTCTTTAAGGCTTTGTTCAGCATAAAACAGACCCGGGGGCTTCACAGGCTCTGTCTGTCGTGAGGGCCCCTCCTTACAGCCTTACCCCGCTGCTGCAGTCTTGATGTGGAGGGTAAAGAACAGGCCTCTGGTCCCCCAACTCGCCGCCTTGCTGGACGGGGTCTTGCAGGCATTCGCCCAGGCTTGCGTGCAGTGCCTGGCAGCCCTCGCCTCCCGGCCAGCTGTTGAGAGGCAGCTCCCAATCTCTGCTGACACAGGCTGGATTTGGAGATTGTTTTTTCATCATTTGTATAGGGCAGTGCTTTTCTTGTACTTCCCTCCACCAGCTGCCTGTGTGCTGACTGGGAAAAACTCCCTTCTGTGGCACGGGGCAAAGGAAACAGCTGCCACGAGTAACGCTTGTTTCCTCTTGGTCTGAGATGCTCCCTGCTGCAGTGCGGCACAGGCTGGCCCTTCAAAGCCTGGAGAGAAGATGCTGAATGGGAAGGGGAGGTGTGGTAGAAGGGGCAGAGCTGAAGCCCCGAGGTCTGTGAGTTCTCCATCGATTCTGTCCATAACCCTGGGCAAAGTCCTTGGTGTTCTCTGCGCCCTAGGTCTTGCATGCAGAGGAGAGAATATTTCATACTTACCGAGACCTTTGTGTTGCTAAACTCAGCAGTTGCGTAAGGCTTCCTGAGAAGCCGTCCTGGCTGAGAGCATCCGCTGTTATCCCACCCAGGTCAGTTTGTCGCAGGAAGACCTGCAGGCCCTGGGCAGTGCAATCGGCGTGGTGACACAGAGCGCTGCCCTCGCTGTGCCCGAGGAAGAGCTGGCGGCTGGTGACACGCACGCCGTGACTGTGGCTGACACGGATGGCACCGAGACGCAGCCGGTACAGACAAAACCGGGACCTTCCCTTTTCCCTGCGGAGAAACAGCCTGCTAGAAGGGAATTGCATTTTCTTTTAAAACACGACTGGTTTTTACCTTAACTTTTCCTAGGTTACCATAGTCACTTCTGGAGCAGTCGTGTCTGAAGAATCAACCATCACATCCCTCGGTCATCAGCAGGTGGCATTGCTGGCCACCGCCGGCGGCACCCACATCGCAGTGCAGGTACCGCACAGCTCCTGCTGCCTTCCCCTTCGTTCCCCCACCTGCCGGCTTCAGCGCTTACCCTCTTCCTCCGCTGCATCTCCTCTTGCCCAGGGTGCTTGCTCCTCAATTCCCAGATGCCCTGCGTATAGAGGAGAGCCGGGACGTGCTCCTTGGATTGCAGAATGCTCCTTTGTAAACAGCCTCTCCCTGTCGTAGCCGTGTCTCTCTCTGCCCTGCTGCTTTCTCCCTGTGTCACCCACTGCCGATCCCTCGTACCTCTGTCCTGCTGGGGGCTGCCCTGGGCGAGCCCGTGCCTCCCGATCCCACCTTTTGGGAGGACGGTGTTACCTCTCTCCCTTTCCCCCACTAGTTAGAAGAGCGGCAGAGCCTGGAGGAAGCCATCAGCATGGCCGCAGCAGCAATCCAGCATGAACCTGTAACACTTGACGCAGCCGTGTCTGAAAATGGATGCTGAGACCCTGCAGAGCCTCCCGGGCAGGCAGAGCGGGCAGCCCGAGCCTGTTCTCCGCAGGGGTGTCGGGAGCTGCAGGAACCGGGCCGGCTGGTGCACGGAACTGCGCTACACGAGCGAGGGAAGGTGTCCGAGAGCAGCGGCCAGCGTGGGCACCGCGCAGGCGGTGAGAGCTGATGCCGGCAGCGTTGGGCTACCGGAGCGACCCTGTTCCCAGGGCTCTTCTCCCCGTGGAGGGATGTCAAAGATATTTGGCTGCTGCCTTCTGGAGGCGCTGCTGTTTTCCTGGGCGCTGAGCAGGAACTTTCTTGCTCCTTGCCTTGGGCACTGACTCCTCCTGTCTGGAGGAGACAGCAGGTTGTGTCTTCTTGTATTTATTTCTTCGTGGCTAAAATTTCCAAGACCTGCCAGTCTTCTGCAGCAGAGGTGGAGCCACAGAGATTTCAGCAGTCGCTGGGAGTGCAGAATATTTTTGGAGAGGCACTTGCTGCCCTCTCCCTCTAGGAATGGTCCAAAAGCTCCCCTTTCCCACCCACCCCTCCAGGTAAGGGACAAGTGGGCAGCATATGCACAGAAGCAATAAGGTTCCATCAAAGCAAGCCCAGGCTGTCCTGGGCTCGGTGGCTGGAGCGGTGACCAGTTCCTGACCCCGGAGCGAGCCCCCGGGCTGGCTCCAACGGTAATTCCTCCATCTCTTTATCACGCTCCGCTCTCGAGCAAACTTCCTTGGCAGATTCAGCGCTGTGAAGCAGAGCAAAGCGCTCCCTCCACCGAAACCCACCAGCACTTGTTGGGGGCTGAGCTAGACTGGGATGTAAATCCTGAGTTGAAATAAAAACAAATTAAACATTTTCTTTTTTTAAAAAAGGCACCCTTCTCTCTCTCAGTCCCTGGGGCCAGTGGCTGGCAGAGGGTGGGATGGCTGTTACTGTTTGCAGATGTAAGGATTAAGGAAGTTCAGGAGATTTGTTGAATTGACTGAAACTGTGGGGATTGCCCCAAAGCAGCGCTGAGGAGAGCTGTGAGCAAGGTAAGGTGTAGCCTCTGAGCTCTCGGCGTGTGTCTTGGAGAGGCTCGGAGCTGGCTCCTGGATCTCAGATCAGGCCGCGGCTCTTCCAAGGGCTCCTGCAAGCCTGGATTTAGGGAATTGTGTCAATACAAGAAAATGTGTCTGTGAACGCATCCCACAACCCTGTGAGCTGGGGAGAGAGACCTGATCTCTCGATGATCGAGTCCAACTGTAAATCTAACACCAGCGGAGACTCCCAGCAATCGGGTGTTTTATTTTTTTGGATATACCCGAGGAGTTTGCAGAGCAAGAGGTTTCTGCGGGCAGGGAACGGGCATAACCCGGGAGGGCTGCAGCAGGTTAGATCTCCGCTCGCTTTCCTTGGTGTGACTGATCCCAAAACAAGCAGGGCTGGAACCTTTCCAAAAGGCACAGCCTGCGCGGGGGGGAAGGTCTTCATTTAAATCCCAGCAGAGGAAGCTGCTATTTGAGTCGGGGAGGGGATTTCTCTCCGCAAAACACGAATGCCGAGAAAGCCTTTGATCTCTAGGCTGGGCTCGCAAAGGGTTACCGATCCCTGTCCTGTTCGTGCTCCGTAAACCCCGGATCGCGCTTCCCTTGGCAGGGGGGAAGCTGTCCGTGGGTGGGGGACGAGACCTGCGGCCCCACGGGGCCCGTGGGGCCGAGATGGGGCCCGTGGGCTTCTCCGGGGCGCGCCCAAGCAGATGGCGCTCCTGCTTCGCGCGGCCCCCGCCGCCCAAGGCTGTCGAGGCAGGCGGTTTCCTGGAACCGGATCCTCGGCCTCGACAGAGCCGCCTCTGCCATCGCCGCCTGTAGCCATGGACCTGCGAGCGGAGCTGCTCAAGTCCATCTGGTACGCCTTCACCGCCCTGGATGTGGAGAAGAGCGGCAAGGTCTCCAAATCCCAGCTCAAAGTGAGTCCTGGCGGGGGGGCGTGGGGGGCTCGGACGGTCCCGACGTGGGGCTGGCGGGTGGGCTGCGATGGGCAGAGCGGGGCCAGGGATGCTTGGCGTCCCCGCTGCGTTTCCACGGGGGAATTGTTAAATATTAAGATTAATAAGACCTCGCTGTCGCCTCCGTGAAGGGTTTGGTGAAGTTCTCCATCTCCCTTTAAAAAAAAAAAGATGGGGGGACTTAATGCTCAAATGTACTTTCTAGGTGAAAATAGGAGAAATCTGATTGTTAGTTGTTTTCAGTTTCTTACGCTTTTTATGCTCAACTAACAGCCCAAAGTGTTTATCAGTTTTCTTGCTTGCCAGAGCACCCACGTTTCTGCTTCCTGTTCAGGGTCGGTAGGTAGAGGCAGACCATTTTTAAACTAAAACTCCTCAGTGGTCTGGCCAGAAATAACACAGCACTTTTTGAAAAATCTCTGATTTCCCCTCTCCCCAACTCCCTTAGCAGCTTTGCAGAGGGCTCCTGCGTTCAGCCCTTCGTCAAAACCATCATGGCTTTAAAAACCTTGTCTGCCTCTGAGACGGGGTCTGGTCAAATCTGCCAGGTTGCATCTTGGCTTCGACAGTAATTATTGATTTTTAATTTTTTTTTCCCCTTTGCAAATGATGGGACTCCTTTATTTGTTGCCATGTGAATGTCCCGTTGTGGTTCCTAGGCCGGTACTGGGGTTGGAAATGCCGGTTGGAGCAGGGGGCTGCGACGCAGAGGAAAGACCTGAGCTAGAAACATGCAAAACACGGGGAGATGTTGCGTCAAGACTTGGCAGCTGCTGCCAGTCTGCGAGATGAGTTGTGAAACACTGCAAAGAAACCTCTTTTCCATCTACTTTATTGGGCTTCGCCCGGGACAGACTGCAGGGAAGGTGCTGGGCTTGGCGTGTGGGGCAGATTTTGCCCAAAAATTAAGAGTTTTGTTTGCAGCGGTCTGGAGGAGAAGCAGCAGGAGCTGAGCTCCTCCTGCTCAGCCGCTGCCTCTGCAGCTGACAGCCTTCGGCTGCTCCCCAGAAACTCGTTGCACATGTGCCCTGCGAGCCAAGCTCGCCTACTGAAAACTGCAGAAATATCTGAAGGAATTAAGGAAAATCCCAAAGTAGGCCAGAGCCTAATTCCCCTCGCTAATCCCCCAGCAGGGCTGCTGAGCTCCCCTCGCAGCATCCCCTGCAACCAGGCTTTGGGTCCCGAGCCCGGCCCAGGCGTGCTGCTGGCCCCGAAAGCGTCAGCACGAACACGTGCAGTGCTTGCCTCGCCAGATCTTTATCACCGGCGATGATGCTGAGGCCACAGAGACCCTAATTTTAACGGCAGTTTCCTAGAGAGTTAGTGCAGGGGGGCTGGGGGAGCTGCAAACCCTCGTGCAGGGGCTGTGGGGATGCTGAGGACGGCGTCCCCGCAGTGGCTTTGCCCAGGGTGACATTTCAGAAGGGAAGGGAGATTCGCCCCTCGCTGTTTTTCCACCCGCCTTCAGCACCAAGATGGGACGGCGGTGGGTCAGGCTGCGCCGTTGCATGATGAAGCTCAACTCTGGATAATTTTCCACCAGCCTCGAGGCTGGGGAGAGCTCATTTCCATCGCCTGTTGCTGCCAAACACTGGCTCGGGTTTGCCCCAGCCTACGTAAGCTGAGAGCGGCATTTCTGCTCCTGGGTTCAGTGCAGCAGAAATCCAGGGTCTCACAGGTCTGAGCAGTAACGTGTTAAAGCCGCGGTGGCCGTGCCCTCTCCAAACTCCTCCCGGGTTGTGCGAGCCAGGCTGCACTCTGCTCCCTCACCCAGGCATGTTGCTGCAAGAAGGGTCTTGAACAAGGCTTGGAGAAATGCCGGTGTTCGCAGCATTTGCACCTACAGAAACAAAACCAGCCCCAGGAGCTGGGGTGGGATTTTGCTGGTAGATGAGCAGCACGCCGGCGGGGTGCTTAACTCCTCCGACCTCTCTCCAGCCAGGTGCATAAATAAATTTAGCAGTGTTTCGAAGTGTGATGGCGAAGCTGTGGGAAGCCAATCGGGTTCAGCAGTTCTTTGCATGGGCACCCCTATGCAAGCAAGCATGTGCTTATATATATATGTGAGTGTAGGTGTGTATCTGCACAGGAAGGAAAGACGGTCTTGTGGTTGAGTGCTACGCAGCAAGAGATGTCGGGTAGTTCTGTTTCCAGCGCGGGCATGCGCCAGCCCTGCTCTTGGATGAGCTTTTACCCTCTCCGTGCCATCGCACCCTCCCTGGCAGAGCTGGGGGAGCTGCTCCCCGTCTCTGCGGGTGCTGGCTGGGACGAGGGACGTGGCTCCCACGGGCAGGGCAGAGCTGGGCCCTTTGGGGTGGCTGCGCCCAGCTGGGGCAAGCAGGTGGGAGCCACCGAGCACTGTCTGGTGCTTTTTGGCACCTCTGCTCGGCTCCTGTCCCTGTTGCAGAGGGAGAGGAGCGGTTTGCTGAGTGGAGCGCGGTCTCCTGAGGCTGCCCGCTATGGCAAAGCCCTTGGGGAGTGGAGAGGAGGAGGCAGGGGGACAGGCGAGGGGTTTAAATGCGTGTCGGGGGGCACAGGGATCCCCCACCTACTGCATGGGGTTGCAGGCTCGGGGTGCAAATGGCAGGGCAGGTGGCTCTTGCTCACTTGTGGAGAAAGAGCCCATAAATGCGTCTCTGGGTATAACTGGTGCCTTCGGGGGCTGGCTTAGAACAGCCCATTTATGGCCCCCCCGGGGGCAGGAGGAAGGCGCCTGGCTTGGACTGAAAGCTCCTCTGCTTGTTGCATGCACAAAAGGCCCTTGGCACGGGCCGGTGCATCCCAGTTTGGCCAGTAAGAGGTCTGAGAGCCGCTCATCTGTGCAGGCAATGGGGAAAGCCTTCCCTGAGGTCTGGAGCCGATGGTCCCGGGGCTGGGCTTGAGCCAAGGGGTCCTGGCTGATGGGGTGGTGAGGCAGCAGGTCCCTGCTCGCACCCTCCTCGCTGCAGAAAATGGGAAATGGGCAGCCGAAGGGACCCTCGCCGCTGGCAACGGCTCCCAGCACTGGGGTCCCCTGGGACAGGAATCCGGCACCCCCATGTCCAGGGAGGCTTTGATTTCCTCAGCAGGGCCAGTCTGCTTGCATGTGGGGAAACTGAGGCAGCAGTAACACTCCCTGCATGGTGCAGGAGCCCCAATCCCCCTGCCTGTCAGGGCCAGAGGGGTTTGGGTTTCTGCCAGGCTCCAGCCTGAAAGGTCACCCCCAGCCCCGGCATCGCCCCTGGCATCTCCCACGGGGGAGAAGAGGGGCTGCCATTCTCCAGCCGCATTAAATATTCCACCCCCGGCTCTGGCTGGTAGCGGCAGCGGCCGCAGGCGGCTGCAGAGGGGTGGGAGCGGGGGGTGATGGGGGAGAGGGTGGAGAATGACATCGGGGCTGGTTCTCGAGGGATTTGGGATGCTCGGGGTGTTGGGCAGACCTCTGCCCCCCTACCCTGGCCACCTCCTGCATGCCACAGGAGAAAGTTTGCTTCACCAAACCGCTCTTAGAGCATCCCTTCCCTTCTTGCCCTGCATTACTTTTCCCTCCTATCCCTCATTTCCGAGCCCGGGGGGGTTCCCCTCTCCTGTCTCCATGGGGTTGGGGCAGCCCCGGCCCCACACACCCCGCCATCAGCCTGGCCGGGGCTCTCCTCCCCACCCTGCCCCACTTCCATTTTGTAGGTGACCGCTCCGGTGAGCGGAGGGGCTGTGGGTCACAGCGTGCCAGGGCGGATGGAGGAGCTCGGGGTGCTGGCCACGGACGGGGGCACATGAAAGACCTCCAAGGAGTTTTTGGGGTGCTGTGAGAGCGGGCATGAAGGATGGGGATGAGGCCCCATGTTGGAAAGGGGGGATGGGATGCGATTCCCAAACTTTCAAGCCATCCTGATGGATTTGTTAGCCATCCCGGAAGATGACCAGGGTGTTTCCATCCCTCTCCACCCCTGAGCGGACCCTGGGGCTGCACCAAACCCCGAGTAGCAGCAGCACCCAGGGCTACAGCCCGCTGGGTGTTTGAGCACTGGGTGGAGTCCTGCTGATAACATCAGTCCAGAGGGTGAAAAAGAGAAAGAAAATCTGGTTGAGCAAGAACCTCTCCAGCTGCAGCAGCCAGAGTGGCCTCCGGCGGCTCCTCTCCCGCTGGAAGGAAATTTCCAGCCCTGCACGGCGAGGAGCAGGGGTGCCGCACACCATCTCCTCCAGCCCCTCTCTTGAAACCTTGGCAAGCTCCATCTACAAACCCTGGTGCAATGGGTTGGCATCAGTTTGGGACGCTCGTTTAACCATCTCCTGCTTGCTGGGAGGTAAAGACAAGGAGACAACCACCTGCCCCGGCATCATGAGCCGGAGATGCTGGTGGTGCTCATGGGCAGCCTTGCTCCGGGCTCTGGCTGCTGGCCCAGCAGCGGCGTGGGCTTTCTAGCACGTGGGAAATTCAGGAGCATCAAAACATGCTTTGTTTTGGGGGGATTTGAACAAAAATGGACTGGTTAGTGACACTCACTGACTGCTTCTGGAGCTGGTGTGTCTCCAGATCACCCCTTGTCTGCTTCTGTTGCAGACAAAACCTCTTCTTAGTTTCTTATCTTGTCTTATTTTCATCTTTGCGTCTTTCTGTGCCCCACTGGCAGAAAGCAGCTGCTGCCAGCCTGGGCACTGTCATTATTTATGTTTTTGAAAAATTGCCGAACAGCATGGCTTGAGGTGGCTTATCTTCTCTAGATCAAGGCATGTCCTGTTTGCTCTGTAATGTTTGAAACAGCCCCCTTTTTAAAAAGAAAAAAAAGAAGTTCCCCATGTGCCAGGAAAGAAAAGAAACAAATGTGGAAAAATCCTCAATTTTTGCCTGTTTCTAAATGATTCTATAAGGTTTGTATTTGGGAATATTCCCCTGTCCCTCTGCCAAATCCAAACCATGCCTGATGCTGGGGCTGCAGGGAGGTGATGCCGGGCAGGGCATGGTCCCCGGGTGGGTGGGTGGCCCCGTGGGGACGTGCTAGGGCAGGCTCGGAGGTTGTTCACCCTCTCCCCATCCCTCGTGCTCGGCCAGGTGCTGTCTCACAACCTGTACACGGTGCTGTGCATCCCTCACGATCCCGTGGCGCTGGAAGAGCATTTCCGTGATGACGATGACGGGCCGGTGTCCAGCCAGGGCTACATGCCGTACCTCAACAAGTACATCCTGGATAAGGTGAGCCCCTTGGCCGTCCCCCCCGGACCCGCAGGTGGGGACACCACGGTGCCTGGGCTGCTCCCGCATCCCGTGGGAGTCCCACGGCTCCGCTCCCCTCTGCTCTTGGAGATCCCATGCCTTGATGGGCAGAAAATGGGTACAGGATGTTGGGGAGCACTCAGGTGAATGGCAGAACGAGCGACAAATGTTTAATACTCAACGTCTCCTTGGCAAGGATGAAGCCAGCCCTTTCCATCAAGGCTCTGGGTGGAGGTGCATCTCTGCCCGCATTTCCTAAAGGGCTCAGAGAGAGAAATCAGCCCCTTTTTTCTCTCCACCTCTGTTCACATTTGAGGTGTGAGCTCATCTGGCAAAGAGGAGGAGAGGGAGGACGACGAGGTGCCGGGGCAGGAGCAGAGGTTGGGGTGGGCAGGGGCTTTCTTGCTTTTTGCCGCGCGGCTCAAAGGCACCTTTGTTTGGCACAGTGAGACTTTGCGGCTGGGTGCGCGTTTCCTCCAGGCATGCGAGGAGAGGAAAAATGACTGACAACTTTCTTCCACTGTGTGCTTGAAAGAAGGGGGGGGGGGGCCAGAGCTGGGTGCAGTAACCCTTCCCTCCCCTGCGGCTTGCCCAGGGCTGAGCGGTGCCTCTCCCTGGCATGCGGTGCCCTGTGCCGGTGCCCTGTGCCGGTGCCCTGTGCCGGTCCCTGTTTCCTTGCCCTGAGCTGGTCAGGAGCTGCCCAGCCCGGTCCAGGGATGCCAGTCTCAGCTGTGGGGATCTGGTCTGCAGCGAGCAAAGGCAGAGCCTTCCCCAGCTCCCTCTGCCCGCGGCAGGCAGCTGCCCAACGTCAGCCCAGCCCAATCTCCCCATCACAGAGTGGCCCAAATTCTTCCAGTTTCTCATGTGGTTCTTTGGAAGACGACCTTTAAACCCTCTTCTTCTGTTTTCGCTATGGCTAATAAAATCCCAGAGGCGGCCTGAGAAGGGGAAGTGGGTTTTCCTAGTAAGAGGGGCTTTCAGCTTACTGCCGCCCAAAGGTTCTTCTCCGGCTCTGCCGCTGCAGGCTGCATTTTGTCCCCATGCCAGTGGCACGTGGCTCACACAGCTGGAACGGAGCGGCCAGATGCGGCCAGGCTCCTTTGGTCCCCACCACAGTTCACCGGTGCCGCACCAAAATTGCCACGGGAAGCAGCTTGTGATGCCGGGCAAGTGGTCGCAGAAGCTCATGGACAGGCAGCGGGGCCGAGGTTGATGGAGGCATCATTCCTGCCTCTGCCGCTGTGTGCCCATGGCCCATCACTTCCCTTAGCTGAGCCTCAGTTCCTCTTTATGGTCAAATGGGATAACGAGAGCAACCCAAAGCCATGGAGGTGGGCTTTGCCACGGGGTTCCTGGTGGTGCTCCAAAGCCCGGCAGGACATGGCTGAGCAACTGTGGCCATGCCATGGTCCCATAGCATCTTCTCTACCGGCTGGGATGCCTCGCTTACATGCATAAGGGGACCCATGCTGGGGACGTGTACTCTGGCATTGTGGGTCAGTGCCCACTTACGCTCTAGTTGTGGGTCCCGTGTATCAATCACCCCATGCTTCTCACCGTCAGGGACAGATTTCAGGTGTGAGGGTTTCTGCCCACCCTCCCTCCAGTGCTCCCCCCCCGCCCCCAGAACTCCCTCCATGGCCCTGCAGCACCACGCTCACCCGCCTGGCTCCTGCCCACAGGTGGAGGAAGGTGCTTTTGTCAAAGAAAACTTTGACGAGCTCTGCTGGACCCTGACCGCAAAGAAGAATTACAAGCCTGACCGGAACGGGAATAGCGTTGTATCCCACCAAGATGCCTTCAAGCTCTGGTGTCTCTTCAACTTTCTGTCTGAAGACAAATACCCTCTCGTCATGGTGCCAGATGAGGTAGGACCTGCCTCTTCCCCCCCATCCCCATCCTCCCAGGGCTCTACATGCTGGCAGAGCCCTGTTTGGGGATGACACATCCCACTATCGCTTCCTGGCATGTCCCACCACATCCTGAAAGACGTGGTGCTCCAGGGTGTGAGAGCGAGCAGGGCAGGGGTGGGAGGAGGGGGCTGTCTGGCCTGGGCACCCCCCGCTGTGCCCATGGCCACCCCTGCTGCCCAGGGAGAGGGGGGTGACCAGGGAGCAGCTGGGAGGACGCCTCCAAAATGCTCAAGCCTCTCAAGGATAGATGTCTTGGAGGATGAGGTGTGGTCTGGTCCATGGTGCTCTTCCGTGGCCCAAGCCTACAGCGACAAGCTCTTTTGTCTGCTGTGACGTGAACATGCCAGTTCTCAGAGCCCCAGGCAAGGAGCAGCCACAGCTCAGCTCCTGCTGGGGCTGGTCCCTTGCCCAAAGCCCTTCCATCTCACCCAAGGGTTGAGTTGAGCATGGTGTTGGAGGACTCCAACTGATTTTCATGGGAGAGAAAGAGAAGACGACAAGAAACCCTTAAAGTCTGGTGCAATGGGAGGTTCCTCCCCATGAAATCGCTGTCAGGCTGGAAGGGGCTGTGTCCCTCGTGCTGCTCTCAGCAGATCCAGTTGTCCTTCTCCATGCCCGCTGCCACCAGACGCTCACCCCCTGCCCAGCGTCTGGAGAGTTAAGAGCAAGGTTGCCGTGGCTGCCCTGCAAAGCTGCTGGCAGTAATCTCCAAATCCCCAAATTCCACCTGGTATTTGGAGGGGAAGGCTCTCCCGTCTCCGGGGGTCAGATCAAACCCCAACGAGAAGGTGCGTAGATCTGGGGAGGATGGACAAGCTCAGAAGCCAAGAGCAGCCTTGCCAAGGAGGAGCTTAGCTGTGCAAGCGGCTGCCATCTGCTTCTACACCATCAACCTCCTGAGATCAGCAGAAAAGCTAAAAAAAAAAAAAAAAAAAAAGGGCAAAAAAGGACAAGAAACGCAGTGCCGCGCAGATGTAGGAGGGCAACCGCACTTCCTGCTCTCTGGGAGAGGTGTTTCCTGTTCCCCAGACCATGACAAACTGAATCATCTTTCTGCTTACAGGGCTGAGCTTGGAGAAAAAAAAAAAAAAACACAACCAAAACCCAAAAAAACTACCTTACATTCTTGTCCTACTCCTAGTTAAAGGGTGTAAAAAAAATCCAGCTGGGTGTGGAGACTCCACTGTGTTTTCCCTTTCTGCGTGGCTGTGGCTATCTGCAGTCACCCACCCTCCTTGGTCCCTAGATCATGGGTAGAGGAGAGCTGGCAACAAAACTTGAGCTGAAATAAGTCTTCCCAACATCACGTTATTGTCAACAATTTTAGCTCTTTTTAAAGCAATTTATTTAGTTTCCAAACAATGCTCATCTCCTCCATAGGGAACTCTTCCCCTGCTTCTCCCCAGTGTTTTTACGATGTCAGCTGGAAACCAGAGCGGTGCTGAGGTCAGGGCTGTGGTGTGAAACGCCTGCCTTGCGGCTGGGTGTAGGGGACAGCAGCATCGGTCTGTTCTCCTTCAGGCACTTGACTTCTGCAGAGTTTTGTCACTCTGCAGACAAACAAGCTAAAAACATCTCAGCCTTGTGGTTAAAAGGAAGAATCTCCCAGTAGTGGTCAAGGTCTAAACCCAACATCAACCTCCTGAGCCTGCCTGCTGCCTGGAACACCTTGACCATGACCATCAACCGTTGCAAGGGGTGATACCTCTGGGATAATGGTCCTGCATCTCCAGGCTGGAAAGAGATGTGGTCTTGGGCTCTCCAAAACGGGTCGGTGGGGTGGGAACAGCTCTCTCTTCTCCCCATCACTGAGCTCCCTGTCCCTGCAGGTGGAATACCTGCTGAAGAAGATCTGCACAGCCATGAACGTGGAGCTGAACTCCTGCGAGCTGGATGACTACCTCTCCCAGGAGCCGCAGGGGCAAGGGGGGCTGACGGTCTGGCAGTTCCTGGACATGGTGAACTCGGGGCGGTTCCTGCGAGGCATCGAGCAGGAGGCCGTCAGCATGGCCGTGGAGGAGGTGTACCAGGAGGTCATCGAGGATGTGCTCAAACAGGCAAGGAGTCCACGTGTCCTGGGGCACAAACCCCATCCTGCTCCCACCCCGTTTTTGACCCCCGTGTCTCTTGGGTGCAGGGCTACCTCTGGAAGAAGGGCCAGCTGAGGAGGAACTGGTCGGAGCGGTGGTTCACGCTGAAGCCCAGCGTCCTGTCCTACTACATGAGTGAGGAACGGAAGGAGAAGAAGGGGAGCATCACATTGGACAAGCACTGCTGCGTGGAGGTACGGCCTGGGCCATGCTCAGCTGGGGGACAGAAGATGCAGGAGACCCCCCTCAGACCCCGGGAAGGGGAACCCAAGAATACACAGTTTCACATCCATGAGCATGGGAAGCCCAGTCCTATGGCCAAGGAAAGTGGGGATAAGGTGGGGTACGGAGGGATAACGTCATCCTGCATCCCTCTCCCTGCAGGTGCTGCCCGACCGGGATGGGAAGAGGTGCATGTTCTGCGTGAAGACCTCCTCCCGCACCTACGAGATGAGCGCCTCCGACACCCGGCAGCGCCAGGAATGGACGTTAGGTCCGTGCCCACCCTGCGCACCCTCCCCAGCTTCCCTGTGCCCCCCACCATGTCCCCACTGACCGTCCCCTTCCCTCCCCAGCCATCCAGACAGCCATCCGGCTGCAGGCCGAGGGCAAGAAGTCCCTGCACAAAGACCTGAAGCAGAAGCGACGGGAGCAGCGGGAGCAACGGGAGCAGCGCAAGGCGGCCAAGGAGGAGGAGACACAGCGGCTCAAGCAGCTCCAGGAGGAGAAGGAGCGGAAGCTGCAGGAGCTGGAGCTGCTCAAGGAGGCCCAGCGGCAGGCAGAGATACTCCTGCAAGAGGAGGAACAGCGGCGGAGGCAGCAGCACGAGGAGATGCAGAGGACTCTGGAGATCCAGCTGCGGGAGGCCGAGCAGGTGGGTTCATCCTCATGGCCTGTCCTGCCACGGGGCTGTGTCCCTCATGGGGCGGCCGCTTCTTTCCTCTTCCCTTGCCTGTGGCAGCCCAGGGGGTTTGGAGGAGCTTTTAGGAGCATGTCCCCCCTCTTGCAACAATGCTGCTGCCACCCATCACCTCTGGGCTCCCGGGGGCTGTGTGTGACCCGGGGATGAGGGATGGAGGGGTCAGCACCGCCATGCGTGAGCTACCCGAGGAGCAGGAGATGAGGACAACCTTCCCCGGGATGTATAAAGCTGGGGGGCAGGTGAGAGGCGAGTGCGAGTGCCGGGACGGCCAGGGAGCCCATTTCTGACCTCGCAGCCAGCGCTGGCTCCGAACAACATGGTGTGTGTCCCTGAGTGCGGAAACAGCCTTGCTTTGGAGCTCTCTCCGTGGCCTCTCCCCGGCGTAGGAGAGGTCTGGCCCCATCCACCCAGGGGTGCGGGGGCCAGGGGACCCTGGGGACAGCAGCAGTGGCTCTGCCAGCCGCCCGCACTGATGGCTGCTCTCCCTGCCGCAGGCTCGTGCCTCCATGCAGGCAGAGATGGTCCTGAAAGAGGCGGAGGCAGAGCGTCAGCGCAAGCGCATCCTGGAGCTGGAGGACATGCAGGAGCGGCTCCAGGAGGCCCTGCAGCAGGAGGTGAAAGCACGGCAGGACGAGGAGTCCGTGAGATACGCGCAGGCCAGGTAGGACCAGGGCATCCCCGCTCCTCCTCGACCAGCCCGGCTCCCAGGGCAGTGGCTGGGCGTGGGGACAGGCTCCCCAGGGCAATGCAATGCTCCCCGGGGTACTGGAGCATGCTGGTGACTTCCCAGTATGGCGGCAAGGATGGGGGAAGCTGGCGGATGAAGTGGCAGAGGGACGTCCTCACCTCTTGCTCTTCATTGGCAGGCTACTGGCTGAGGAAGAGGAGAAGCTGAAGCAGCTGATGAAGCTGAAGGAGGAGCAAGAGGAATATATCATCAAAACGCAGCTGGAGAAGCAAGTCCTCAAGCAGGAGATGGAGAACAAGAACAAGTGTCTGGAAGAGGCGCAGAAGCAGCTGGAAGAAGTGAGAGTGAACAGGCAGCGGGTGGACCAGGACGTCATGGTGAGCGTTGCATCAGTGCCACATCCCTTCATGCTGCGAGCCCCAGGGGAATTCCCAGCCCTCACTGAGTCACCTCTGCCCAGGGGAGGACCCAGCAGTTTTGGGGACCAAGCGGGCATTGCCTCGGGGCATTTCTGGGCTGTGCCGTGGCGATTCAGTGGCTGAGATGGGACAAGGGTGTCCTGCCCTGCGGGGACAGCGCTGGTGTCCAGAGCAATGTGGGAGTGTTTGGAGGGGGGAGGATTGGAGGAGGAGCAGAAGACCTCGAGGAGGGTGAGCTGGGTCTCCATCCCAAAGGAGCCTCCGATCCAGGCTTACTCAGGGAAGGGAAACTCCTGCCCGCGGTCCCAGGTCCGGGGGCTGTCAGGCATCCAGCTCACCCTTCTCCTCCGTCCCCTCCCAGGCGGCCCAGCGGAAGCTGCGACAGGCCAGCACCAACGTCAAGCACTGGAACGTCCAGATGAACAGACTGATGCACCCCATCGGGCCGGGAGGTAGGAGACCGGCCATCACACCCTCCCCTGCCCCTCCTGAGCACGCCCACGCTGGGGCACGAGCCCAGTCTCCCACCCATCTTCCCCTCTTTGGGGGCATCCGGGGGCTGGAAGGACCCCCATCTTTCAGAAAAGATACCCCAACACCTCTGGCAAGGAGAGGTCCCGCACCCCTTTTCCTTAGCTGAAAGGTCAATTTTGGGCCCCAGGTAAACAATCCTCTTTTTCTGTCCGTCCCCAGACAAGCGTACAAACGTGAGCGGAGGAGGCTTCGCTGGCTACCAACCCCTCCTCTCCCAGCGAGATTCCTCCCTCAAACTCAAGCAGAAAGGGGAGGATAAAGGCAGCAACGCCACGAGGGACAACAGCAAGGAAAACGTGAGCAACGGTGGGAACAGCGGCGTGCTGCCATCTCCGGATGCGGACACCATGGCCACCGAGCCCACCAACTAGCCCGGCAGGATCGCAGAGCCCAGCGGGGAACTGCGGGGCCCAGCACGTCCCTCTGAGCAGACACAGTCAATACGCCCATCTCTGGATGGAGACAAGCGGGGACCAGCACAGAGCCTATAGGTGACTACACAGAAGACAGAGATGCTCCCATTTTCTTCAGGGCAGGGCTGCAGCCGCGACGTGCCGGGAGGCTCAGTCAGCCCAAGGCTGGGGAGAAGGCAGCGGGGCCATCTCCTCCGGGCTGCCCAGGTGTGGGACCTGGACTCAACTCCCCAGACTCCGGTTTTCACCCTGCCTAAAAGAAAAGCCAGCGGCTGGGTCTGGAGCGCGTGGCCCCGGGCTGCGGTTCCCCCTTGGTTTCTACCAGCAACCCTTCTGCGTCGCCCGCTGCGCCCCTGGGTACGTGGCCGTGCGACGGCGGCTGCCGGGGAAGCCTTGGCAGAGTGAGTGGTGCCTTCTTTCTGCCCCCACAGAAAGGCCAGGGTGTCCTTAACTAACACGTGCATTCCCTGAAGGCGGTTTGTTAGTCGCTGCAGTCACGTAGATGTTAGCAGAAACCAAAAAGCTATAAAGCTTTTGGAGTGGCTGACCTGCAGGCCTCCTTCCCCGCACATCTGTGGCCCTGCAGGCACTAGATCTCCCTCCTCGGCAGTGCGGGGTTTTGATTTCCACTGTAGAAAAGAGCCCATTAAAAGAAATCGGGCACCAGCCGTGGAAAGAGGCTCCACCAGTGGATTTTGGGTTGGTCTGTGGAGGGCCAAGAGGGACGCAAATGCTGGTGAACTGGCCGTAGACAACGAACTCCCCTCTGGGTGGCAGGGCTGGCACAGGGGTATCTTCTGGGAGGGCCAACACTTCCTTATGATTAATTAAGTGCTTATATAGGAAGGTAACGGTGTCCTGGGCTTTGTTTAGGTCTTTGCCCTTAGACTGCGAGACTCCCACACCAACATCAGGGTTAGTTTTTCCAAGCACTTCTATTTAAATACAGTCCCATTCACCTGTGTCTTCAGGGTCTTTATTGTACAGGGCACGGAGCCCCCCGTCACATACGGGTCCCCTCCGGAGGCAGGCGCTGGTAGCGAGCCCTGCATCAAACCCCGGTTCACAGTTGCTCACGCTGATTAACTGGAGTTCGTTAGAGAGATTACAATCTATTTCCTACTCGTGCGGCTTTCAGCGTTTGCTCACACAGCTCTTCCCCCACCGCCGCCCCAGTTTTTAGAGTGTTTCTTTTTTTACAATTATTTTTCATTGTGCCTGACTGCGAGAGAGGCCGTTTCCGCAGGTGCCAATGGAGCCGCGCGGCTGCCCCGGGACAAAGTGGCTCTGTGTGCCCATGAGGGCGGCCCCGTGCCCCCATCCCACGCAGCCTTGCTGACGCACAGGGAGGGCACGGGTGGCTGCAACCCTCGCGGTGATGGCCGTGGTGGCCCTGGCCCTGCAGGTCACATTCATCACCTCTCCTCCTCCTTCCCACTGCACTGGGATGCAGCAGGGTGGTCCTGAGCAGCGGCGTGGCCCCTACAAGCCCCATGCAGATTTTGGGGGGGGGTCCCTGCCTGGCCCTGTGCCATCCTGGCCGGTCCACTTGGACACGGGATCCCTCCGCTCCGCACAGGTTTTGCGGTGGAGAGAGACCTTCCCAACGTACTGCACGGGAGGCCAGGGCTCTGTCTGTCATCGAGGCGTGTGGGGGCCATGGTACGAATCGCTGCAGCCTCCCGGGGTGACCCTGGCAAAGCTGCTCGTTGCTCCATGTGATCCGCAGGCAGAGCAAGAACGGGGAGGGTGCCAAACCAGGAAGGAAATGGGCTGGGTGGAAGTGCACTGATGGGAGACGGCATCCTCCCTCGTCAGCTTCGTTAGCTCAATCTCGTCCCTGATCAGGCGTCGGGACAGGTACGTGCGCCACCACACCTAGGCAGGGAGGAAAAGGGCCACTTCCACCCGTCCCCGTGGCTCCGTGCCGCAGCCTTGTCGCAAGGGCTCTCATCCTGCGCGCAGCCCCCAGGAGATGTGGGGCCGCATCCCTGACGGTGACGGCATCGTCGCTTTTCACCAACTCGGGGGCTGCATCGTCCCTCCTTATAGCAGCTCACCAGAGCGTTGCTTTTGCTCCTGAGAGCCGAGTTCCCATGAGGCAGAAAGCTGTAATTAATTGCCGCAGGCAAGGAGAGGTGAGGAGGGAACAGCAGGAACCAGTGTCAGCACCTGCCTTTCATCCGCCGCCAAGACTGGATGCGCCCGGATCCGTCTCATCCTCCCAGAGCGGCCGACCGAGGGCTGCAGCTTGCCTAAGTCAGCAGTTGATGCACATCCTCGGCGCCTCCGACTAAGAATAAACCCCTGCAGCAGGATCACAAGGAGAGCTTGCGGAGGCGCCGGGAAAGAGCAGCTCTCAGCTGCTCCCACCACCCCACCCCTGCACCGGCGCGCGTGGGGTCTGCACGCCCATGGGGGTCTCCTGTGGGGAACCTCCTGGAGCTCTCCGCAGGGTAACGTCATGGGTGCGAGCATTTGCAGAGTCAGATACAAACCTTGACACTCTCTACGTGAATCTTTTGCAGCCCCGAGCCCGCAGCTCTGCCCAAACTCTGCTGTCCTGCTGCACTGGCCTGGGGTTCCACGTTTTTGGGAAGGACGGGCCAAATCCTAATTGTGGCTACATGGGCATTAACGAGGGGCATCATCTGAGCTCTGTTCTGCTCCTTGAGTAACTGCAGTGGGAACAGGGCCTGCGCTTTTTAAACCTAACAGCACTGATCAGGTTAGCCACCGCTGTGGTTTACCTGGGGTGCAAAGGTATAAAATTAGCTCCATCCTAGACCTCAAGTAACGGCATCGACAGCAGAAGGCTTGCAACGCGCCTGGCAGGCAGCTGATCTAGCGCGGGGTGGGCAGAAAGCAGCGAGGGGCTCAGATTGGGAAGGGGAAGAGAGCCCCGGAGCTCCCGCAGGCATCTTGAGCGGCACCGTGGTGGTCCCATAGCGTCCAGCGAAACACCTGGCCCAACAGAGCTGGTGTCAGCCGCTCTTTGGACCTCAAGTCCCAGCTTCGTGGCCTGAGGCAAATCCCTATTCCCTCCCCGTCGCAGCACAGCATGGGCTGGGGCATGGTTACTGCCGGGCTCCTGCCCGGGGCGGGCTCGGCCGCACGTGCTCGGCTCCGTTTCTGGTCCCGCCGCAGCCGGTGCCTCCGCACCACGCCGCCCGTGACAGCGAGCTCAGCGCCGCCGCGGCGGCCTTCCCCTCCGAGAGACGGCCCCAGTTACAGCCACGAACCAGCCTGATGCGGGCGGGTTTGGTGGGGGGGTTCCCAGGGAGGCCGCCAGCCCCCCGCCAGCCCCCCTGCCCTCAGGCCTGCAGCAGGATGCCAGTCCCCTCGTCGCGGTTTAGCCCCAGCCAGCAACCGAGCCCCACGGAGCCGCTCGCTCGCTCCCCCTGCCCCGGTGGGATGGGGGAGGGAATTGGAGGAGTGAGAAAAGCTCCTGGGTTGAGGTAAGAACATTTTAATAATTGAAATAAAGTAAAATAGTAATGATAATAATAACAATAACATACAAAGCAAGTGATGCACAATGCAATTGCTCACCACCTGCCGACCGATACCCAGCCAGTTCCCGAGCAGCAATCGCTGCTCCCCGGCCAACCCCCCCGGTTTCTATACTGCCCAGTTTCTATACTGTCCATGACGCCGTATGGTATGGAATGGCCCTTGGGGCAGTTGGGATCAACTGTCCTGGCTGTGCCCCCTCCCAGCTCCTTGTGCCCCTGGCAGAGCGAGGGAAGCTGAAAAGCCCTTGCCTGGCACAAGCAGGACTGAGCAACAACTAAACCATCAGTGCGTTATCAGCGCTATTCTCATCCTAAATCCAAACCGCAGCACTGTGCCCGCTACCGGGAGGAACATTAACGCTATCCCAGCCGAAACCAGGACCGCCCCCCCCAGCCGCACTGCACGGACGCGGCCCCCTCTCCCTCCACGCCACGGGGGCTCGGGGAGCGGGGGTTAGGCCTGGGCCTAGCGGCGGGTCCCTGCCAGCCGCGGCGGGGCGGCCCGCGGGTGCCGGGATGGGGTGGCCGTGGCGCCGAGGGGGAACAGGGACCCCTCGGGCTCCGCAGCCCCGGCCCTGAGGGAGCCCCCGGCGCCGCCCGCCGCCATTTTGCGCCACCGCCCCCGCGCGCCCCGCGCCTACACCTCCCGTCAGGCCCCGCGCCCGCCAGCGGAGAGTGCGGCCCGCGCCCGCCAGGGGGCGCCGCGCGGCGGGGCGGGCTTGGGCCGTTGCCGTGGTGATGCGGTAACGACTTCCCGGCGGCGCCGATTGGCTGAAGGGAGCTGGGTATGCGGTGGCGTCAGGGCGGGCGCAGTGACGTGAGGAGGGTGGGTGGGAGCCGGGGCGCTGGCGGCGGGGGGAGCGGCGGGCCGGGAGCGGGGCCGCCGCGGGAGGTGAGCGGGGCCAGGCCTGTGGGGGGCGGGGGGTGCCGGGGAGGAGGGGACACGCGGGGTCTGGGGGGGGCAGGGGGTGTGGGGCAAGGGGCTGGGGCCTCTGGGGGACAGGGGCTGTGGGGCTGGGGCCTGTGGGGGACGGGGTTCTGTGGGGGACAGGGACACGGGGTGTGGGACAGCAGGAATGGGGTCTGGGGGGGACAGGGCCATGGGGTGTGGGACAGCAGGGATGGGGTCTGGGGGGGACAGGGTCTGTGGGGAACAGAGGGTCTGTGGGGGGCAGGGGGTCTGTGGGGGACAGGGACACGGGGTGTGGGACAGCAGGAATGGGGTCTGGGGGGGACAGGGCCATGGGGTGTGGGACAGCAGGGATGGGGTCTGTGGGGAACAGAGGGTCTGTGGGGGACAGGGACACGGGGTGTGGGACAGCAGGAATGGGGTCTGGGGGGGGACAGGGACATGGGGTGTGGGACAGCAGGGATGGGGTCTGTGGGGGACAGGGACATGGGGTGTGGGACAGCAGGGATGGGGTCTGTGGGGAACAGAGGGTCTGTGGGGGGCAGGGGGTCTGTGGGGGACAGGGACACGGGGTGTGGGACAGCAGGAATGGGGTCTGGGGGGGGACAGGGCCATGGGGTGTGGGACAGCAGGGATGGGGTCTGGGGGGGACAGGGCCATGGGGTGTGAGGGACAGGGGGTCTCTGGGGGACAGGACCATGGGGTGTGGGACAGCGGGGATGGGGTATGTGGGGGACAAGGGCACAGGAGTGTGGGGCAGTGGGGATGGGGTCTGTGGGGTCAGGGACGGGGGTGTGGGACGTTGTGAATGTGGTGGGGACAAGGCAGGAGGCAGGGTAGGGGGTGGAGGGGCAGGGGCTGGGGCGTGAGGCTGGGGGGGCTCTGTGGGTGGGGGTTTGAGGAGATGGGGGGCTTTCTGAGGCTGTGGGGTGGAAGGCGCAGGGAGCTCTGCTGGCACGGGCCTGGGCGTCAAGGAGGCAGGGAGGGACTTTGGGGGACAGTGATTTGGAGGGGGCGGGGACACATCGGTGACTTTAGGGTGCAGGCTCTCGTTCCTGCTTGGGAAATCAGGGAAGATGGAGGATGGGACATGGCCCAAATGAGGGAGGCTGGCGGGGGGACAGTCTGCCTTCCTTCTCTCCCAGGGGTGGGGTGGCAGAGGGGGAATTGGCCTGTGGTCTTAGGGTACCACTCAGGGGCATTGCTGGAGTCTGGGGCTGGAAGGGGGAGAAGCAAGAGGGTCAGGATGGTCCATCAGTGGTGCGTCGGGTGAGGGGTTGCTCAAGGAGAAAGAATCTGAGAGTCTTTTTCTCATCCCTCGTATCTCCACATTCTGCTCCTGCTTTCCCTGAGATCCCAGATAAAAGGTGTTTACTTTTTGTGCCGTGCTTTTTCCACCTGTAAAGTAGGGCTACTGCCACCTTTATTAAATAGTGGCTGTAAAGAACTTGAGACTTCTGCACAAGGTCGCTTGTCACACGCTGCGAACGCTTGTAGCCAAATGCAGGAAGGTGGTACCTGCATGCTGCCTGGGTTGAGTGTAACTCTTAATGAGCTTTAAAAGCGCTTGTGAAAAATCCTAGGTGAATGGTAAAGGAGCACGCAGAAGTAGGTAGCAGGACCTTGAAGCAAGAGACCTAATTTTCCTTCACCTCCTGCTTCCCTCCTTTGTTTTGTTCTACCAACCTGTTGCATTTTTTTCCTTCCTCGTTGGCTAGCTCTGAGCTCTGTTATTATAACCACCAAGGATCCTGTTGTTACATTGAACTGTTCCTCCCCACATGAGACTCGACCTCCCCTTTTTCGGGTGGCCAAAAGGCCTCCTGGCCTCGCTATACCTCCAAAAGTTTGTGCGCACTGGCTCCGCCTCAAGTGATGTTTAACAGCCCTGTTTGTTTATGATCAGAGAGGCTCCAACCTACTTATAGAAACCAATGAATTAAAGTTCAAAACCTATTTACGAGGTAGGTGTGTTTTAGCGTCCCTGGATGGAAAATCAAGGTGCAGAGAGGAAAAGCGGCTGAAGATGCAGCTTGTCAGTGGAGCAAGAGAGAATACACACCCTCTGTAATGATCCCATCTATGCTTTTCCCAAAGCATCTGTCTGTCATTGACTGTATTGTATCTGCGCGGCTTCAAACAGCATCCCGGTGTAACTTAGAGCCTTGGCCACCTTCCCTTTCAACAGCTGTGCTGGGAGGCCTCTTGCACACAAGGGACGACCGCACTCGCGGGAAGGAATTGGTCCGTTGAGCCCCTACGTGTTGGGAAAGCCCCTGTGAATGGGCCGTGGGTGGGCAGAGAAGCAAGCAGGCTTTGGACGTGCCTAGAGTCCTGGCACCGTCCATCGTGGCAACGCAGAGGGATCTGAGGATGGAAAGAGGATGCAGCTGTGGCCACCCCATAAATCAGAGTCCCAAGGCCGGTAGCAACGTTGATGTCTTGAACCGGTGACCTGCTGGTTGAAGCAGCCCATGTCCCGTTTCTCGTTTCTGCCCCGCTTGGCCCTCCTCCTTGGTCTCTCTTCGTGCAAACTCCCTTGCTGCCTTCAGCGGAGAATCCCTTTCCGCTCCTGGTACAAACGTGCTCCAGGCTGTGCTGAGGTGGGCGTTTTCCCGGGGACTTACCGTGTGTCAGCCAGGGATACAGGAGACAGCTTTCAAGAGGGATGGACTGGCAGGTTCCCTCCGTGCCCGGCTGAGCCGGTGCAAGCATTGCCTTGTGTGTGATGGTGACGAGCATGCCCTGGCATTTAGCTGTGAGCAGGATGAGGTGAGCCGGTAATTTAGTTTTAATTCCAGATCTCTGGCAGCAGCAGCAGTAAAGTGCTCTGATCTGCGATGGGAGAGAGCTCAGGGTGTGATTTGTGCACTCCCGGCGTGTGATTCATGCCCTCGTTGACAGTGTCAACGTTACACTTCGTTACTGAATCAAGGACGGGCTTTATTGCTGGTGGAGATGAAGAAAGCCCGCTCCTGATGTGCCGGTGGGGTTGTAATGACTTTATTATTGTTCCTCATCAGGAAGGTTAAAGAAGAACTTTGTCTGGGGTGTTTAGAAAAACTGCCTTCCGTTTTGGGAGGGAGGGGATGAGAAACCTGCTGTAGCTTTAACGTCCTGCTGTGAAAGTGAAGTTACTGTGTGCGGTTTTATGGCCCCCAGTAAAGCAGAGGGCTGGGTGCTGGATCTGCGCTCCTTCCCTCGCCGGCTGACCTTGGGGCAGGTTTGTCTCAGCTCGTGTCTCAGCCCCCCTGCCTGTAAACTAAGGGCAATCGCTTTCTTCAAGGGGGGCTGTGATTTTTATATCGCTAACCGCAAGGAAGAGCGATCCTGATGCGAATGATGCTCCGATGCAAGGGACTGGGGTTATTTTCTTGGATCTCGTGCTCGTGCTCTCCCCTCGAGGTACCCGGGCTGCTCCACAGCGTAGGAAATGCCCTCCATGCTCATGCTAGCATGCCGGGAGCCTCGGCTTTTGGGGCAGGGGATTTGCTTTCTTTCTTCATCCTCTTCTGAGCAGTTGCGGCTCCTGGTGCTGTGTCAGACCCGGGAGGTATAGGAGAGCGTGCGGCACTGGGTGGGATTCACTCTCTTGCCCCAAACTTGCTGGTTTGCCTGCCGAGCTGCCCCTCCGGGCGGGGGGCTGGCGATGCCGGATTCATTGCCGGCGCTCGGCTGCCTTGCAACTCACCCCGTGTTGGGGGTAGCAATACGAAACGGGGCTTTTCCATTGGGTTGGGAGGAGCAGCTAAGCCGGGGTAATATCAGGGAGGGTACATGGGTTCAAGTAGCATCATGTTCACAACATCTTTGTTTAATACGTTAGTCCAGTTAGTCTGCATAACTGTGTCTAAAAATAGAACATATTTTCTCCAAGTCCTCTAGTTCAAAGCCTCATAAGCCATTTTTTTCCCAGCGTTGGTCTCTTACTGCTCTCCTGAGCCTGAAATTCACACGAGGCTGTTTGCAAAGTTATCAGGAAAACCAAGAGTGAATGAACTTTGTCGGATCCTTAAGTTTCAACCACCCGAGAGGGAAGTTCATTAAAGTTGCAGTAACTTTCTGGCAGCCTCTTAAAGGTGGATTAAGCAAGCTGAGTAAACAAGCCACCTTATGGCCACCATAGACCTTTTTTTCTAGCATCAACTTCATGCATTGTCATAAAAGCTTGGGGTCATCGGCCTCTGGCTGCAGGTGACATATGGCACAGGTGACATCCTGGTGCTCAAAGCCTGGTGAGGGGTCGGGGCCGTCTCCGTTGGGACACCCGGGGGTCTGCTCTACCTCCCGGTTTGCAGGAGCCGCTGGAGCCCGGGGGAGACGGCTGCGGTCGCATGTGGCGGCTGCCCCCCCGCCGTGCGAGGGGAGTCACCCCAGCCTATGGTTTCAGCATGCGGTAGAGGGAGCGTGTGTGTTTAAATTTCAGAGCTATTGCTGGATCCAGCCCAGTTCTCCCAGCGGCATAAATATCTGGCCTTCAGCACAGCCGTGGAAATTTGTGTTGTGTTCTCTTGCAGATTACTTTGGTTTTCAGCTCTTCGTGCTGACATGGTAACTGAACGGTGGCTTTCAGCGACAGGCAGACAGGGACAGCTGCTCCGGAGAGGTAACCCTTCCCTTTCGCACGCGGGCAATCTACCAAAGCACTTATCCTATGTATGTTTTTAAAAACTTGGGATAGGGAAGAGCCTAGGAAGTGTGGCTTGCTTTCAGCAAGTTTCACTTTTGTCCACGAGCTTAAACTTCCTTAAATTTCTTTTTAAATTTAAATTCTATGCCTTATTTCTGTTTGGTTTCTGAATACAATCTTTATGGATTATGCTTGGGAGTATGCTCTGAGTATGGTGGTCTAATCCTGTTCTTCTAAGCCGACTGTTACCTTCAAAGTATAGGAATGTAATATTTTATTATTTCGCTGTTGTTTGGTTGTTTTTTTTTTTTTTTAACAACTGAAATTGGCTCTTCTAGTTTGGGGAGGGCACACGAGATCAGGGACTGTACTTGGGTAAACAATCACCTAATGATCCAGACACATGATCTGACAGCGGTACCGATACCGTCTGTCGCCTTACCGGGACAAAGCTGAGCAGGTTACAGCCGAGCTGGGACGGGGGTTTTGAGGAGGTGGTCAACAGGGCCTGGGGGGAGGACGTTGTCCTGCTGCAGACCTCTGAAGCGATGCCCGAAAGTCTTCACTGCTGTCGCCCTGCACCCAGATGCTGCATGTAGCTTCTAACGGTGCTGTGGTTCTCTGTGCATAAGGGGTGGATTTATTTTTGCCGCAACACACATCTAAGGTGTTTAGCTGGACAGAGGTGTGGTTTTCTGTGTCAAGTTCATGCAACTGTTGTGCTGTCTCTGTTCTGGCATTCGAGACATGGGCTTCCAAGGATCTTCGCGGCGTGCGGAGAGGATTTTGTAATGAGCCACATGAGGCTTTGCTGATCAGAAGAGCATTGTTGTACGAATTGCTTACTGATGTTAATGGTGTCCGTCTCTCTAGCCTGTTGACAAATACGTATTTTTGTACAGTACATCTTCTTGCCTTTCGGGGAATATTTAATCTGTGGCTATTGAATTATGAACTGGAAATCTGCAAATGTTCTTAGAGACCGAGGAATTAGCACAACAAGAGACTCTTGGGCTCCTTCTGCAGCAGGACCTGACGTGCAAATGATTTTTTAATTGCGTGAGATGATGTTACGGTGCTTATGCCTGACAGGTTATATGCTGCCAGAAGCCAGCCTGGCTTGCCCTGACTATGAAATTTTAGAGATGTTGGTTTATTTTGTGATTTGTATTGGCTCCCTTGCTTTATTGCAGGAACAACTGCCCTTGCTGATACCCACAGATTTGTCAGGCTGTGTAGCTGCTTTCTCATCAGGCGCTGCAGAGCAATCTCTGCTTTTCTAGAAGTGTCACTATTCAGATATATGCTGCTTATGAATGCTGCAATTATTTTGGAGACTTTGGGAAAGTCTAGACAAGCAGAAGTGATTTCCATAGTGAGCACAAGTAAGATTTTTCTGCAGAACTAATTTCTTTTTTATTATTATTATTTTATACTCTGAAATGCGCTTACATTGGCAGAATGCCTAGGAAATTACTTTCCCAAAGCAGGGTTTAGAGTGGAACGATTGATGCCAATATGAAGCCTTTTGGTCAAGGAGATTGTGAAATGCATCTTCCCCAAAATAAATGTTTTGGGATGACGTTCGGTGGAGCCCTGCTTGATTGCAAGAAGGGTTCAGAACAGAACTGACTCGAGATGTATCTTACTTTCAGGATGGCTTCTTGAAGGGCTCTAATATTCACTGCTATGATTATAGCATCTGGAAAATGTCTCTGTCCTTCAAGGCTTAGCCAAGAGCTTGTGAACATCTGAGATCATTTGGGTCAGGTCTTTCAGACTGGCTTTGCAAAGGGCCCCAACATACATGTGTGTGTCAGGGTGCTCCCCTGGGGATCCCTGTGGACAGGTTCTGCTTGAAAGCGTGGGTTTTGCGGAGGCTGTGGTTTGCAGGGGAATCCTGACCGGGGAGGAGGTTGCAGGATGAAAGCACAAGCCAGAAATGCAAACATTTCTCCTGGTGCTGGGTCAAGCCAGAGCACATCTCTGAGGCTTGTGGATAGCAACAGGCAGATAATGTCCGTGCTAACCAGAATCATTGCCCTCATGCTGCATTTTCTGGTTTGCCCTGGTCTGGGAATTGGAACCTGGAGTGGCAAAAACCAGAACATGCATGTTCAACCGCATAGTAGAGATGTGGGATGGAGACAGGGAACAATTCTGGTGGTTTAAATGGGCAGATGAGCTTTCCTACCTGAGCTGTTAGGGAAACATTCCTTTGATGGTCTGTTAAGACAAACATTACTATGAACCATACTACTGCTTAATGTATGCCTCTACTAGGAAAGGCTTTGTCAGGCTGAAGAGCAGACAGGTGAGATAGCTTCAAAATAAGCAGTGTTTTGTGCAGTCACCTCGGTGATGGGAACCTACGCTCAAATCCTTATCCTGCCTGACTTTTTACAAACATTTTTTTAATGCAACTCTTGATTTCATCTTAATGCAAATCTGGAATATTTCTGAAAATGTCCAAATTGCTTTTCACCTTTAAGTTGATTATATGGATTCTGCTAAAGCTGTTAGGCCTTGAAAGCTGTTAACCCCACAAGGGCTGATGATCAGAGACCCACGTCTCTGAAAAAAATCGGCAGGTTCTCATGTCCATGGGGTAGGTGTTATGTTGTGGGACTTAGGGACACGGGGATCTCTGGAAAAGGGTTGTTAGTGAGTGTGAGTTTGGGGCTGGAGCCGGTGGAGCCCGTGGAGCTCCCAGCAGCTGGCTGTGTCGTTGGCTAGTGTTGGTAGTCGTTGGCTCGCTGTGTACCTCTGCTGCTCTCTCCGTATGCCCAGGACGGTGCCAAAGACGTGAGGATGTTATGAAGGGTTCTAATGCTTTGCTTGAGCGTTTTGTTTTCTAGGGGCTGAGGTGGAAATCCAAATGGTCAGAGCGCCCTGCGATCCTCTAATTGGCAGAGGAGTCTTGGCAGGATCACGCGGACATGATTGCTGCTCGTATCGCTGCTGAAAACGCAGGGAAACCTCTGTCCCTCCAGTCTGCTCTTGGTGTGTGAATGTGGCCAAAAATAGTAAGGAAACATCACTCCCCTCCAGTTCCCTAAGAGGGTGTTGAACTAGTTTGTGTAACAAAGTTATTCTAATGTTCTCTGGAGTTTTCGGTACGGAGACGTATGCAGTCAAACTCAGACTCCCTCTTTTCCCCTGCTCTGTGGTTGAAATGGAGATGCAGTGAACATGGTGATTTGTTCCAACCGTTTCGGCGCGTACATTCCCAGGCCCTGCTGAATCATCTGAACTTGTGCCTGGGCATAATCGCTCACTGTCAGCTGCGTCCTGGGATCAGAGCAGCATGGCTAGTGCCCAGGATATTTTGCTAAGGTCTACAAAACTGGTAGCGCTTTTCTGGGAGTCCAAGTGTAAGCCTAACAAAAATTACAGGCTGATGGATTTTTTTATTTTTTTTTTCCCCCCCTGGTTACCCCATGGGATCTAAAGTCTCAGTTGCTGCAAAGAGAAGGCTTGCTACTGTTTTTGTGGGCATTTTGCTGGATCTGGGAGCCCTGGCAGCCTAGCAGTAAAACTTACTGGCCGTTTGGCTCCAGACGGCAGGCTGCACGCCCGTGTGTATGATCCAGAGCAATGCATTGGCCTGCTGCTACTTTTCTACCCCTCGTGGCTTTTCTGGGGAGCTGATTGCCCCATCCAAAGCAGGGGTGACTCTTGCTCATGTCCCAGTGACACTGAGGCTTTTGGAAAAACTAAGATGTGCCCTGGTGTGTGCAGCGCTGCCAACTGACGGCCGTGCTCGCTGCCACCGGTGCTTCCGTTTGCAATGACAGCGTGTTCTGCTCGCTGCTTTCCTGGTTTTCCATGCAAATGCTGCTCTGAGCCTGTAACAGCCTGTGCCCTCCGTTTGCCTTGGGAAGTGTTGTCGCTGTTCCCATGAGCTCCTCCCTCGTCAGCCCTGTTCTATAATTACTGATGTTCCTGAAACCAGATCCTTCCACGTGTCCTGCTCGGGTTCTGGAGGACAAGGGGTCCATAAGCAAACCAAGTGCATGCAGGAGGATTTCGGGAGCTTCGGAAAGCATCAGCTTACAGAGGTTCAGCGGGCTCTCTGAGCCACCGACCTCCTCGCCTTCGGGATGGTAAAGGAAAGGGGAATGTATCCCAGACAGCTTCTCTGGCACTTGCAGAAAAGAAGCAAGGATGGGAAAGCTGGCACTTGTGGAGCAGCGGCAGAGGCTGCTGGAGGAGCATAAATACGAGATGGCAGGCTGGGTGGCGGGTGCCTACCATGGGTTCAGAGTCTCTTGCAGCCGTGTCCCCAAACCATTGCCACGGCTTTGCGGCCACCTCTGCTGTGCCCTGGGGTGCGGTGGGGATGATCTCTCTCCTTACCAGACTTAGCGATCTTCTCAAATGGCAACACTTCTATGCCGTTTCCAGCTCTGAGAAGCCCCAGTGGTGTTGCCTTTCTGGTACCTGCTTGTTTCCTGGCTGTGGTCCTCGTTGCAGCAGGTCAGACCCATGGGCCCCTCCTGCCCCTGGGTGCTCTGGGCTGTGCTGGGTTGACAGCGAAACAGAAATACAGGTCAGCAATTGCCAGTATGAGACGTGCCAGTTTACTTACTGAAAGTAATCCTGGAAACTCTGTGTATAGGAATGTACAGGGGGAGAAGACGGTCACAAGCAGCACGGTGTGCTGACCTGGGGTTGGGGAGGCCAGACTTGCGAGCGTGACTGCAAACAGGTGTCAAAATCTGTAATACGGGAATAAACAATGACACTTGGCACTGATGTATTCCTGTGTGCTTCCAAAACATGCCGTCTCTGTGAGCTAATGCAGCAAGGAAAGGATCAGGAAGGAAGCACTGTAAAAGTCCTGGGTTTGGTTTTTTTGTTTTGTTTGGGGTGGGTTTTTTTGTTTGGTTTTTTTTTTTTTTTGGATGATGAAGGAAATGGAGGTATGGGGGCTAACAGGATTTGCTGAAGGTCATGAAACAGGACTTCAGATACGAGCTAACAACTGCTGAGCTCTTCGCTGCCCACTCTGCTGTTACCCCTTCTGCAAAAGGCAGCTGTGGAGCCCGGCTCACCAGAGGCTGAAGAGGGCAGGGAGCCCCTCTGCTGGGAAGGTGGGTAGGGATGATTCCTGCAGAAGCATTAACCCTTTCCCAGTATCTGCCATCTCAAGATTTCGGAGCACATCTGACACATGCTTGGAGCTGCTGGAGCCAGGGACATCTGCAGCTCCTGGAGGATGAATTGAAAGAGGAGAGCAGCCTGGCAGACCCCTCTTTTGCAAGTGGTTGTGAGTTCATTGTCCAAAGTCTGATTTGCTTCTGTTTCTGCAGTACCTCTTGCTCTCTGAAGAAGCTCAGCACAGGCGAGAAAGCAGGAAGTTCCTTTTGGAGCAAAATACTGTGATCTGGTTTTGGGGACAGCATCAATTGTGGTACGAAAAGAGAAGAATCCGGCGGGTTTTGTAACCTTTTTAGCCTTTTTTCCCCCACCCCCTCAGTGTCCAGGAAGTGGGTGAGTTAAAACATGCGATAGATGTGTGATTCATTTTGGCAAGCCTGGCCACTTGAGGCGAGCGAGGGAATCTCCTGCACCCTCTGTCACATGTTCCTGAGTAATTAGCAGCAACATGGTAATAGCAGCTCTGGCAGCACCCTGCTGCTTAGTCGGCTGGGCTCGTACTTGCTGAAATGCAGATAGCCTGCACAGAGCAGCATTGGAGAGAAGATTGTGGGACTGGGCTGGGGCATGGTACAATGTCTGAGCAGCTGCTTCAAGGGGAAAATCTGGCCCTGAGTGTCAGCACTGGCCAGGGCTGTGTGGAAGGGCTCCTCCTTGCTAGCTCTAGTAGTTTATTCTGTGTGTAGCCTGCCTTGCGGCCAAGACTTTGAGTAAGGGAGGAAGCACTTGGGTAGTAAGTGCTGCTGAGATCTCATTAACTAATGAGCTGGTGTGTTGATCTTTCAGGAACAAAAGCAAACATGTTTTCAATGTTTGTCTTTCCTATTTTGTGCACTTAGTTACCTTTCCTGTATTTCAGCATCTGCTTAGCTCTTATTTGGCTCTTAGTAGTAGTAGCTGACTGGAGGAGGAGGAGGAACAGAAACTGGTACTTGAGCAGATATCAGAAGCAGCAACAGCCCAAGGGACATCTGCAAATGATGGCCAACAAGCAGCAGTCACTTTGTTTTTATGGATTCAGTTCAGTTTGTGGATTCAATACGTGCTGCACGTCACAAAGTGCTGCTGTACAGAGGGCTGAGTTCTTATCTTGCCCCTTCCAAAAGGATTCACTTCTGTTGACTGTGATTTTGGCTAATACTTTCATCCAGATGAACAAAAACGCAAGCCAGAAGTGCTCCCATGGTAAATTGGTTTCCTTTTGCAATTCCTGGTGACTTCTTTTACAGTAACTTGAACGACTGCCTTGAGCGGATCAACTCTGTGATTTGGCCCTTGGGAGGTTTGGACCTTTTTTTGGCACTTTGCTTTGCCTGGAAACTCTCATCTTCTAGGGAGGGATCTCGTGTGGTGACACTCTAGACTGCAATGGGCGCTTGGTCAATCCCATCTGTATAAATATATTAGAAACAAATGTATGTTCTCCTGGAGGGAAATGGGGGTGGGCGTCCTCTCAACCCCCATGAGCACGCCAAAATTACCTCTTGTTTGAGCTCACCGCCAGTGAAACTACAACTGATTTAAAGATGAGGTCCTTCTAATTACAAGCACTTCCTTGCTCTATTTTGTGGCTGTCTGGCTGCCAGCACCCAGGCATCTGTGTTGAAACACACATCCCCTTCTTGTGACACTTCACTCTGCATGCGGCACTCGAACACTGGTGAGAAACTGGGCTTCTCCGTCACGTCCCTGCGCACGGACCATGGGGAAATGGGCGCTTCCTCACTGTCTTGTCAGCTTCTGCTTCTCTGAACTTGGCTCCAAGGTTTACGTGCTGCTCAGCGGTGAGGAGCTCTCAGGCCAAAAGGGTACAAGCTGCAGGGCGATGAACTGGAGGCTTGGATCTTGGTCAGCTCCAGAGAAGCACTGCCTTCTTGCACGGGGTCCATGCTGCAGATTTGTCTCCTTTTAACTTTTGTTCCTGGTTTTTTCCTCCTCTCCTTGTGCCATGTCTCTTCCCCCCCCATTCCCGCTGTATGGTTTAGCTTGGCATAGATGCCAGCTCCTGCTTCTCGTAAAGATAAACCTGTTGCTCGTGCTCTTTGCAGCAGGGGAGCGGGGCAGCCAGCAGGCATCTGCCCAAGCCTGGAGCCAGCAAACAAACCCACCCTGTGCCGGCTGCTGTCCCAGCCAGGGTTACGGAAGCTCCTTGGAACAGGGATTGAAGCAAGGTTTCACACACACTCCTCTGTCCCCCTGCGAGCCCCATGGTTCAGAGTGGGGTATCCTGGGAAGCTGGAGCTCCCCAGAGGTTTGTCCGAACTCTGTCCCTCTGAGCGCAAGGAGGGACCTGCTCTGCCAGCACGGCTACGGGCAGGGTTGTAGCAGCCCCGTGTCTCTGTGGGATGGTGGTGGGGATGCTGTCATGAGATGCTTGTCATGAGATGCTTGCCTTCTTGCTCATTCCCATCCTGTGGGAAGAGGAAGGGAATCAGCTTTGCCAGATTCTCTGGAGAAGCTTAGGAAGGAATTCACGGTCCCTGTCCTTGTTTCCATGCTCTCTTTCCATCGCTGCCTGTGCCAGTTGCCGAGCGGAAAAAGGGGGTAGCTGTGCCGGGCAGGAATCTCTGCCCTTCTCCCTGCAGCTCGAAGCTTGTGTGCTGTGCTCTGGCAGCAGCTTCTTGGCCAAGGGGAGGAGACTGAGTTATCCCTCCTCTGGCTCTGCTGCTCGGCAGCTGGATGTGGAGGCACCAAATGGATGGAGAGGTCCTGGGGCTGAGCTGGGCCATTCGGCCATCCTCTGCTATCCACACAGCATCCCCGCCGCCATCCCACAGAGACACGGGGCTGCTACAACCCTGCCCGTGGCCGTGCTGGCAGAGCAGGTCCCTCCTTGCGGTTGGAGGGACAGAGTTCGGACAAACCTCTGGGGACCTCCAGCTTCCCAGGATACCCCACTCTGAACCATGGGGCACGCAGGGGGACGGAGGAGTGTGTGTGAAACCTTGGCAAATCTCCGCGGTCTCTGCATGCTGCCGTGCCGCTGCCCCCGGCCCGGAGGGGAGCACGGGGGGTCTGCATCTCTCCAGGGGCCTTGCCAAGCTGGCTCGCTCCATGCCGGGGTGCGCAGGCACGGCCCTTGCCCTGCCTTTCATCCGGGCAGCGGCTGCCTCGGCCCTTCATCTGCTGAAGGCAGGGGGTGCAGCCTCCCACGTGAAATCAATCCCTTTTCCCCTCTCCTCTCCCTCTCTCTCTGTTGTTTGGAAAACGGGGGAATGGCTGGGAAAGGCAGGTGTGCAAACAGTTCTCACAGTTTCCCTCTGCCCAGGCCCCTGTATTCTTGGCCTGCAAGGAGATATTAAAACAATACGTTCAGAGCCTTCTGGTAAAAGCTTTTTCTCTCTCTGGCTCTCCAGCCGCTCTCGAAGGGTGGGATCCGAATCCTCATCCTTCCCGTAATGCCTGCGTGTGCATGGGGAGCCTTAGCTGGAGCCGGGCGTTGCTGTGTGTGCACATCTCGCCCTCTGCTTTCCCCCTTCTTGGGGCTGCACGCCTGTCTCTAGCCAGACCAACTCCAAGCACAGTTTTGGGGTTGCTGTGGTGGGTTTTGGGGAGCAAGCTGCATGTCACAAACTCGCTGCCACCCCAGGAGTACATGGCCCTGAGTAGACCTGGCGAAGGGAGGACAGCGTGCCAGGGATGCAGCTGAAGGAACGCACCCGTATTATTCCAATGGCAATGTGCCATAGGGATGTGGGGCGAAGCAGAAGGCTCCATGTGCACTGAGTTTAAAGCAAGTGGCCTGCCCTGGGTGCCAGAGACAGAGGAGAGCTAATAAGCAGCTCATTAAGCTGCTGCTGGATGTATTTTCCACTGTAGACTAGTTTCTCCCGCCACAAGCTTCCCCCGCTAACTGCTGTTCCAGGCAAAAGCGTTTTCCTGATGTTTCTACATTCATTTATATATAGCCTTCAAAACGATCGAGCTCGTTACCCTCCATCTCCGATGAATAGGTTTTCCTGCCCGTGTGCCGTGTCCCACCGTGCGGGATGTGTGAGAGGAGGCCAAGGATAACACAGCCCTTCAATGGTCCCTTAGTGCTCTCGCGGAGGCATGGGAAGGGAGCGCTCTGCCCTTGCCTAAATGCCCCTCTGCCTGCTCCTGCTGCGAAGGAGAGCAGGGCAGTCGTGCTCGCTGGTTGCCTCTAACATACCTCTCCTTGAAACAAAGCCCTCTGTCCTGCAGTCTGAATCCCCAGCGTGGAGGGGGAAAGCAAAGCCCCCTCGCCCACGGGAGTCCCAGGCTCCAGTGCAGCGCCGGCTCCGGGGGTGACTTGTGTCCTGGCTTTGCGACGTGTTTGCGTTTGACCTCCCGCTTGCAGGTTTTGTCCTCTCCCTCGCCTGCTTGCTTGATCTCGCAGGGAGCTCTGACCTTGCTCGGCGCTGATGGCTTTCCAGAGAATCCAAGGAGCTGGCTGCGGCTCAAGTTCAAAGTGCTGGGCATGAGGGCCTGCTGCGGGGGGGAAAACGAGCCCAGGGAGTCCTGGGTCACTGCTGCCCTCCCGCAGCAAGCCCTGTGCTGTGGCGTGGGCTTGGGCACGGGTCAGGGACCATCCTGTTGCTTGGGGGTTGCCCTTGTACGAGTCCCCTGCAAGTAGCTTGCTCGCTTCACTCTAATGCGGGCTTGAAGATGCTGCATCAGGTTAACTTGTGCCTGCAAGTTGAGGCTTTCCTGGTGGAAGCTGAATTTCAGTGGCTTTTCTGATGGATATTTCCCTGCTTAAAAATAGCTCCTTTAAGGAAGCGGATGCAGCTCTACGCAGACTGGGCTTGAGATATTAATTACTCAAGTGAGAGTCAGTTTAGGAATCAAGATCTGGAGGTAAACGAGCGCCGGGATGTTGCAGCATGAGCTGGATACTCAGGCGAGATCCGGCATGGTTAGGAGGGAGGTGGGAATGGCTCCGTGATGGTCACGGTACCGACGATGCATCACTTGCGTGGCTTGAGTTTTTTGTGGGCTATTTGGGATGGACTAAGGCAAACAAGGAGCGGAAGCGTGCAGCGGGGAGGACGGGGCCGTTCCTCCCACAGGAAACCCAGGATTAAGACGCTGGCTGGATTGTGCGGCCGTCGCGATCACGCTGCTGGACCCCGCGGCTGAGCGTGGCCTGGCAGCTGCGCGGAGCAACAGCAACACGCTCAGCGCAGCAGCTCTTGGCAGAGGAGCCAGGGACAGTTACAGCACGGCGAGTGAAAATAAACACCAGTGCTGTAACTGGCAGCGCTGTAACGGGAAGGAGCGCGAGTGCAGGGGCCAGCAGGAAGCTGTTGGTCTTGCAGATGGCTCGCACAGGCCGGGGGCTTTCGGCCACTGCCTGCTGCCGTGCCGAGCCCCGCTCTCCCAGCATCTCCCGGGCACGGAGCTGCTGCGCCCTGATCAGCCGCTGCCCTTGATCCGAGCTCTGCTTTGGCTAGTTGGGGATCAAAAGTGAAGCCAGCCCTACCTTAATCTTTCTGGTGGTGTTGGCGCTGTCAAACCCCGGCCTTGGCTACCACCGTGACGTGCCAGGGTGCTAGCGGCTCTGGGGGACGTTTTGTGAGGTGGTGTTTCTGCTATGGGACTCGCAAGCTGGGGAGCCCAGGTCCCTGGGTGGTGACTGGGCTGGTTTGTGGTCTAGGCTCTGTCTGCTGGGCTTTAAATACGATTCCAGTGAGGTTTTGGTTCTTTGAGTCATACAAAGCGTTTATACCAGAGCACAAAGTGACCTTTAAAAGGCCCCGGGTTCTACTTGTCTATCTGGATAAGGAGAGAAAGCAGAGCAAGCAGAGCAGGACTGGCGTGGTTACACACCACCCTGCTGCCGAGATGCTCCACGTTCAGAGCTGACGCCGCGCATTTCTCCCTCTGTCCCGCAGGCTAGCAGGAACAGCCTGGTAGGGTCCATCTCGGATAGACGCGGATGATGCCAGAGCTATGACAGGGATTGCAGTCTTGGCACTGAGGGGTGATCAATTATGGAACAACTACAGGAGGAAGTACCTGAGGTCAGGGAAGAGGAGGAGGAAAAGGAAGAGGCAGTGATGGTGGCAAGCGGACCCTCGGACCCAAGTGGAGGACCAGACAGCTCGCTGCCTTCGAGCAGCTACACAGGTGAGTGGAGCCGTGGGAACTCGTCTGTCCCTGGAGCATCCAGGCATCCACGTCCTGCGGGCAGTATGCTCAGCTGCGAAGGGCAGACCTGCCCGTGAATGGAGTTTGGCTTGTTTTAATCTCTTCCCTTTGTGAAATAACGCGTCAAAAGCGAAGTTACGGAGAGGCTTTTTTCTCCCTCTGCAGTCGCTGCACAGCCATTGGCAGCAGGTTAGGAGATGGAAGTTAAAAGGAAAGGGAGGTAATGTTGTGGCCCAGATGGGGAGGACTCTCAGGGTGCCTGAGAACGCTTCCCTGGCCGCTCTGTGAAGTCCTCAGTGCAAACTGATTGTAGGAGCTGGAAGAGAAGGTTTGTTGCTGCTGAAGAGGCTCCTCCAGAGCCCTGGGCATTCCAGCTGGGCAGCCCTGTGCCAGCCGCCTGCCAGCTGGGGATTATAAAATTTGCTGGTTGGGTTTCATTGCCTAGGCATGAATGCCAGAGGGAAGAAATCAGCATTGATGCGGAGTTCTCTCAGCTGCTGGGCACACTGGGGACACTCTTGGCTCTCTGTGCGTGGCATCTGCCTGCAGCCAGTGCCTGATCTCAGAGGTTAACTGCCCAGATGCGATGCCAGTGGCAGGCTGGGACAGTGCTGGAAATCCCTTGTCAGCCCCACGTCTGGAGGAGCTAGACGCAATGCTGGGCTTGCGGCTGCTACACGAAAGGACGTATCCCTCTGTGTGTTTGCAGACCTTTCGCAGAGCTCCTCTCCCTCCCTGTCGGACCAACTGCAGATGGGCTGTGAGGAGGCAGCCTTGGGAGCACTGAACGTGGAGTGCAGGGTCTGCGGAGACAAAGCCTCGGGGTTTCACTACGGTGTGCACGCCTGCGAGGGCTGCAAGGTACGTACGCCCTGGGGAGGGCTGGGTTCAGCAATGCCAAGCAGAGATTAGACCCCAGGGAGCACACCATCTCTTCAAACATGCAGGTTTGCAGCAAAGCAGGGATGCAGGACTGAGCAATTGTAAAGAAATCGTTTGCAGCCTGTCCAGAGAGTGTGGAGTGTAGAGGCAGGCACACAAATACTGTCCTGGAGGAGGCAGCTGAGATGCATATGGCCGAAATGTTGCCCCATCATGCTTTATTTTATAAAGCAAATCCATCTATCCCCACAGGGACCCTGGTTTTGCTTTCTGTGCTGCAGCTCAGCAGTGAGCTGTGTGTTTATCCCCGTGGGATCACTGTCTGCAGCTTGGATGCGCCTCTGAAATTCTTTTCCCCACAGCAGATGCCAGCAGGGCTGCTTTAGCAGCCCAGGTCCTGCCAGACATTCCTGCAGGCTGGGGCCGGCCCGCAGCTTGTTCCTCCATCCCTCCCTGCCGGCTGCCTGCAGTATCACACGCGCCGTGTCCGGCGCTGGACCATCGGCTGCCCTCCACGGTTCCTCCTCTGCAGGCCCCTTCTCCCACCGCACGACCTCTCCTTGCGATAGAGACTCTGCTTGTGTCAAAGAGAGCCAGGGCTCCTCCTCCTCCTCCCCACCCAGCTGAACCTCCGTGAGGCCCCTGGGGATAATAAACCAGCCTGGTCCCAAACCACAGGCGTTAACGCTGCTGTTCCCTTGTCCCCCTGCTCCGTGTCCCCCTCTGTGCCACCTGCCTGCAGGGTTTCTTCCGCCGGACGATCCGCATGAAGCTGGAGTACGAGAAGTGCGAGCGGAGCTGCAAGATTCAGAAGAAGAACAGGAACAAGTGTCAGTACTGCCGCTTCCAGAAATGCCTCTCGCTGGGCATGTCGCATAACGGTGAGTGTCGCCGCTGTCCATGGGCCTGGCCGGCTGGGTGCCACGGGGCCATCTGCCCTTCAGTGAAGGCTTCGCACGGGGAGGCTGTATGTAGCTTGCTTTATCCTGTGGCTCCCTTCTTGCTAGGGGATCAGCTTTCAAACCCAATGCTTTGAGCCTTTGACTCTTCATCCCCTTCTTCTGTACAAGAAGGGGCTGTTCCTTCCCACCGTGCAGGCTGGCTGTTGGCACATGGCTGTCCCTTAGGGGTGACCCAGAGGGAACTGGACGCACAGATTGCTCTTCCGTGCTGGTATTTTTAAACTTCGGGTGTAACCATCTTGTTCCTGTCCAAGCAACGGTGTTTATGTGGGAAGCAGGGTTTGCGCGAGAGCCCAGAAGAGCAGGGATGGGAGCTCAGTGTGAGGTTGTGTTGGCGAGGGCAGCAGTAATGGCTGGTTGGTGAAGGTCTTGATGCCAGAGGAGCTGCAGGCGTTCACCAGCAGACCTCTGTCTGCAGTGCCAGAGCAGACTGCTGCCTTCCTGGACATGTCTCCTGGGGTCATCCCCAGTGTCCTGACCCGCTGGTTTTGCCCCCTCCGACAGCGATCCGCTTCGGCCGCATGCCGGAGGCAGAGAAGAGGAAGCTGGTGGCAGGGCTGACGGCAAGTGAGATCAGCTGCCAGAACCCGCAGGTGGCCGACCTGAAAGCTTTCTCCAAGCACATCTACAACGCCTACCTGAAAAACTTCAACATGACCAAAAAGAAGGCGAGAGGTATCTTGACCGGGAAGGCCAGCAGCACCCCAGTAAGTTTCCTCCCCGGGGCAGGTGGGGTTGGCCATGAAACAGCATGGGAGGCTGTTCTTGGGGAGATGCTGCCCATCTCCCTCCTGCTGTAGCTGTTCCACACGCACCAGTTCCCGGCTGCAGCTAGGTGGGCTCTACACGTCCTGCCCCTCGTTGGGAAAATTCCCATTGCTCTGCAGATTTTGTGCTGTGGTGGGTGGGCGCAGATTGCCCGGGCACTGACAGGCAGACAAATGTGAGTGTCCGTGGCAGAGCTGGTATCTCGAGTCCCCACAGCAGGTTCCTAACTGCTTCCTTCTTTATCAAGCAGCCTTTTGTGATCCACGACATGGATACCTTGTGGCAGGCAGAAAAGGGGCTGGTCTGGAAACAGCTGGTGAATGGCATTCCTCCCTACAAGGAGATCGGGGTGCACGTCTTCTACCGCTGCCAGTGCACCACGGTGGAGACTGTGCGGGAGCTCACGGAGTTCGCCAAGAGCATCCCCAGCTTCATAGGCCTCTACTTGAACGACCAAGTGACTCTGCTGAAGTACGGGGTGCACGAGGCCATCTTTGCCATGCTGGCCTCTATCATGAACAAGGATGGGCTGTTGGTGGCCAACGGGAATGGCTTCGTGACCCGCGAGTTCCTGCGTAGCCTGCGCAAGCCCTTCAACGAGATCATGGAGCCCAAATTCGAGTTTGCTGTGAAATTCAATGCGCTGGAGCTGGATGACAGTGACCTGTCTCTGTTTGTGGCTGCCATTATCCTGTGCGGAGGTGAGCGGGTGCTCTTGGCCCTCCGAGTCTCGGGAAGAGTCCTCCTGTACTTAGAGGTGGTTGGGGCTGGGCTGGGGGAGCTGAGCTGCAGCTGGCCCTGAGATCAGCCAGCGGTGTCTTAGCGGGGACAAGAGAAGAACTGAACTGTTCCAAAACCAAAGCTGCTCCGTGGCAGTGACGCCTAGTGAGCTTGGACCACAAACAAGGAGCGTAGAAGTGGCATCTCCTTCTCGTATGCTGCTGTGGGATATGTTGTCCAAGGGCGCATTTCTCCCCTTGTCTCGTTGACGAGGTTGGAGTCACGGTGGGTGGGTTACAGTCCCCGTCTCCCTTTCCTCAGGAGGAGCATGTGCTTTGGAGGGCTACACCATAACACTAGAGCTACCGCGCTTCCTCTCCACAGACCGTCCTGGCCTGATGAACGTGAAGCAGGTGGAGGAGATCCAAGACAACATCCTGCGAGCGCTGGAGTTTCACCTGCAGTCCAACCATCCGGATGCCCAGTACCTCTTCCCCAAGCTGCTGCAGAAGATGGCCGACCTGCGGCAGCTGGTGACGGAGCACGCCCAGCTGGTGCAGAAGATCAAGAAGACGGAGACAGAGACATCTCTGCACCCGCTTCTGCAGGAGATCTACAAGGACATGTACTAAGGAACTGTTATTTATGAGAGTGAAGCCATGGATTCCCATCAAGACTCTTTGTACAGAAACAAAGAAAACCTTTCCCCGTGTCTTCCATTTCTTCTACTGGAAACTCTTTTTCTACATAACCCTGACGTATGGTACATAGGGCAAGGTGCTGTAAGATTTTGCAGCCACCACCTGCTAGGCCAGGGCTTCCGTTAACACACACTAACAAATTTACAAAGGCAAATCATAAGCTACTGTTTCCGTTACTACGGCCCAGCTCTTCAGCTGCTCTCCGGGGCATCTGGAGCGGCCGGCCGGTTTACGTGGCCAGGACGGTGGGCTTCCCGCGGCAGCTTGGGAACGGTGGGGGATGCTCAGGTCATTAGGAGACCCAAGCACGGTGCGGGTATCCGGCGGGGCCAGCAACAGCACTTACGGCGTGTCTTTATTTTCTGTTTTTATATTGCACTCCGAGGACGTAGTCCTGAGCTGTGAAGTCTAGGACAGTGTCATGAAAGGATGTTTCTTTCCCAAAGAAAAGCCAGAGTATTTGAAGACGGGTAGGGCTGTCCTAGCAGAGACCCCCAGCTGCAGCCCCCCGTCACTGCGTGGCGTATTCCTGTCTCCCAGAGGGACTGGGTGATCTCTGCCTTCCCCTGAGTGCCCTGTGGGAGCCCTTGCTCCTGGTACCCCCATTTCAGAGGGAGCCTCCCCTCGGCACCTCAGTCTGAGAGAGGGAGGGATGGGGAGGTGGGAGGGAAAGGGTTTGACTCAGAAAAAGTCATCTTCGGAGCAGAGGCCAGAATCCGTTTGCTTCCCCAGGCTCTTCAGCGCAGACATGAGTTACCAAAAAGCTCTGTGCGGGGCCAGGGGCAGGCCTGGGACTGGTCGGGGTTTAGGTGGCAGGGCTTGCGGCTCGTCCTGCAGCTCCCTTCCCGCGGCCCGGGGGGCTCGGGGGGGTTTGCAGGGCGGCGCGGGCAGCAGAGGCTCCCCGGTAGCAGGGCTCCTGTGAGCACCGGGGAAAGCGAAGCCTTCAGCGACACGAGCAAGGGGAGAGCAAAGCCACGGCCGGCCCACAGCTCACGATGCTGAAAGGGCATTGACCTGTCTGTTACCTGCCCTGCCTCAGTTTCCCCTCTGTGAAAGGGAGCCGGATTGTCACCCGCTCTCTGCGCGGAGGGGAGCACGAGGATTGGTTGCAAAGAGCTTTGCAGCTGTAAAACACAGTATAAATGTCAAGTATTGTAAAAGGGGAGGGAGAGGGTGGGATGCTCACAATGAGCGGGAGCTTCCTGGTGAGCGCGGCCGGGTCGGGGACGCTGCCCTGCCCTCCTCTGCCGCCATCCCGAGTGCGGGGACAGCTCCAGGCTTCGGGGTCTGCCTAAACCCAGAGCTCTTCTGGGACTTTACCTCGCAACTTCTCGCAGCTGTAGTGAAATGCCACGGTGCTGCCTGTGCCTGGGACGGGACCCCTGCACGAGGGGCTGCGTCACCCGGGCTCTGGGAGAGAGGAGGGACCCGGGAAGGGCTCGGTCCCCTGTCGGGATGATGGTGGCTGACCTAAGGAGTGGCGCTTACCCGCCTGCAGCTTGTGGTCCTGCGTGTCCCGAGCAGCCTTACTAAAACACTGCTCTTCCCAAGGAGGGGCTGCGGGAGCAAATTAGTCGGGTTTTATTTTATTTTCCTCCTCTTCAGGGTTGCAGATTTCCCTGGTGCAATAATTCCTTTAAAACCCAAAGGGGAAGAGCGCTGGGCTTCCCCTCCGTGCCACAGGGCTGGCCGGTCCCAAACCTGCCCCTGCTGCCGCCCTCCGGCTCCTTGCCATGCCTCAGTTTCCCTGCCCTCTGCCTGCCCAGCCCCTTCCCCTCCCTACCTCGCAGGGCTGTTAGGAATTACCAGTTCTTAAGCACTTTGAAGCCCTCTTGGAGAAGGCACCAGCGTGTGCTGGATGGAGCCCGGCGGATTTGTCCTTCCTGAATCCCCCGGTGGCATCCCCCGCCGTGGCCGGCACGCGGGACTCGTGTGCTCATCACCTGGGGAACTTTTTGCTTTTCCTTCCTCGGCAGTGTAACATCCCTCAAACTGAAATGTATATTTTTGCTAGAAGTACAAACCTCCAAGTGTTTTTAATAATATAAATAGTGTCTACAAACTGACTTGACTTTAAATAAAACTGAACTAAATATTTAAGAACCTTTTAGCATCTGGCCTTTCTTTGAGGGATTTCTCTCGGCCCTGGGAGGGTTGCCCTTGGGAGGGTTTTCAGCAGAGGCGATGGGATTTGCTGGATTTGCTGTGATTTCCAAGGATTTGCCGTGGTTCCCAAGGATTTGCCGTGATTCCCAGGTCACCGTGATTCCCAGCTGTCATAGCTACCGTGGTTTTCCTGCCTGCGTTTCCCATCAAACCTGACAGCAGCGAGAGCTGGTCGTGAGTGGGGTCCCAACCTCAGCGCCGAGCGCTCCCCTGCCCCAAATCTTTCCCGTGGCCCTGGCTACGGGGGTGAAGCTGGGCAAGGAGCTGAGCCGGGCTGTAGCCACCCCAAGATGGGCGACGATGGGCTCAGGGGCAGCCCGGCCGTGTGCTGGCACCGGGCTCCGCTCTCGGCCGAGTCCCAACACCCGAGAGTTTGCGGGGAGCAGCTGCAGACCCCCGGGGCTTCCCTCTCCCCCCTGCTCAGTGCCCCGGGGGAGGCCGAGCCGGTGCCCCCCGCCTCTCCCGCGCAGCTGGGGGCCCGGGGAGCCCCACGGCCCCGGCCGGGGCGGGGCAGCGGCAAGGCGAGGGTTAAGGCGCGGAGCCCGCCGGGCCGGGGCCGGTTACCTGGGTGGGGACGGGCTGCGCCCACCCAAGGCCATAAAGAGCCCTGGGGGGTGGCCCAGCCCCCTTGGCTGCCGGGGAGGAGATGGAGCCGGGCTCGCTGGTGGCGTCCGGGGCGTTAAGGGGTCGGGGGGGGCTGGCTGAGACCCCTCTGCAGGTAGGACTTGGGGGGGGGGGGGGCGGCTTTTGGGGGAGATGGGCTGCGAGCCCCTCGCTGTGGGGGCAGAGGGTGCTTTGTGATGCCCTTGAGCCCCCCTCCCCCTTTCCCCTGCAGGGGACAGAGCCCGGCCGTCCGGCTGCACCCCCCTCCTCCGGAGCTGGGGGTCCCCAGCCGCCCCCCCCCTTTCCTGCCAGCCCCAAGGCGAGGACTCCTGCCCCTTTCCATGCCCCACGGGGAGCCGGGGGCTGCCCCAGGTCTCCGTACCCCCGGCTTGCCTCCATGCCCCCCCCCAGCCCCGGGGAGAGCCCCCCCCCAGCCCCGGGGAGAGCCCCCCAGCCCCGGCAGCGGCTGCCGGAGCCCCCTCGGCCGGCCCAGCCCTGGGCCCCGTTTGCTTTGCGGTTCACGGGGAGATGAGGCCGGAGGGGGGACAGCCCTGGCTGCCCGCTGGGCTTTGCAGGGCTCCCGAGCCCAGGCACCAGCCTGGGGGTTCCAAAATATGCCCCTATCCAGGCAGAGCTGGTACCCAGGGGGGATTTTTGGGGTGGCTGGGGGAGCGGGGCTGGGGCGGGCCATGACCCCGGCCATGCGGTTTCTCCGGCTGGCAGGAATTTTGCCCGCGGATCCTGCCGGTGGGGCCAGAACTGCCGCTTCTCGCACGACAGAAAGTCAGCCCAGATCTGCAGGTATTTCCAGAGCGGGTTTTGCAGCTACGGAGAGCGGTGCAGGTAAGGGGCAGCGAGGAGGGGGCCTGACGCCACAAGGATGGGCTGGGAGCCGGGAGGTGTCGTGCTGGGCTGATGGGACCCTCTGTGCATGTGTCTGTCCCTGCGCTCTTCCAGCTACCAGCACATCCAAGAGGAGCCGGTGGCAGTGGGGACACACTACGGCTCCGTGCCCACCGTGCCCCCCGGCCACCGGAGCTCAGAGCCCAGCAGCGCGCCTGCGGCAGTGGCACGGGGCTGGAGGGGAGCCCGGTACGGCTCGGCCCACCCTGTCCCCAGCGTGACGCACGTGGCCTTCAAGTTCCCAAGCGTGGAGGTTGAGGAGGAAGAGAAAGACAAGGAGATCATCCCAGAACCTGATAATGTCCCCCGTGGGGCCGTCGGCGGAGAATTGGTCCCTGCACGAGCTCAGGGTGCCTCGGGTAGGTGCTAGGGTGCCAGGGACCAGTGGGGCTGGGGACACTGGTCACGGTGGAGCATCCTGTGCATGTGTCTGCTCTTGACCCAAACCCTCCTCCCTCCATCTCTGGGCGGGGCCCAGCTGGGGCTGTGGAAAGCTCTCTTAGCAGCTTTTTTAGGTGGGGACCTTAAGGCCTGAGCCTGTGCCCTCCGAGCAGCCCGCCCGCCTCTTTGATGATGGGGCGGGATGTGCTTTTCCCCTCTGAGAGCTCTCCTGCCCGCAGACTCCCACCCACGAGGGCCGGGACTGGATCCAAATTCTCCTGACCCCAGAGAGGCAGCGGTGGAGACAGCAACATGGACTGACCCTGCAGAGGTGGGCTTGGGGGTCCCCTGGGACCGGGGCAGTCCCCATTGCCCTGCGTCAGTCCCCAAGGCTGGGGCAGTGACGGAGCTGGGGGGTTGCGATGCCGCGCTGCTCTGCTTGCAGGTCCCCACGGAGCTGGGCGCTGCGGCAGCTCCGGTCCCCACCTCAGCGCTGAGGGCCCGGAGCGAGGCCGTGGTGTGCGGCATCTGCATGGACCGGGTGTATGAGAAGCCGCTACCGGAGGAGCGGCTCTTTGGGATCCTCCCGAACTGCAGCCACGCATACTGCGTGGGCTGCATCCGCAAGTGGCGTCGCAGCCGGGACTTCCAGAGCGTGGTCATCAAGTGAGTGGGGATGGGGATGTGGCATGGTGGTCACCATCACCCCTTCTGCACCCTGAAATCCTCCCTTGGGTCTGGCGATGTGGCTTTGGGATTGGAGCAACTTTCCTTCAGGAATGGGCGCTTGGGAGCTGTGATGGGGATGCTGGATGAGGCCATGGCGGTGGGGACTGCGCAGCGTGGGTGCTGAGCCTGTGCTCCCTGCTCCCTTTTTGGGAGGCCCACCTGCACCCATTACCTTCACCCAGGGCCTGCCCAGAGTGCCGGGTCACCTCCAGTTACTACATCCCCCACAAATACTGGGTCTCGGACGTGGCTGAGAAGGAGAAGCTCATCGAAACCTTCAAGGCACGGACGGGGTGAGTGCGTGGCGCTGCAGGCTCTGTGCTGTGCCGGGAGCTGCGCTTGCAACCGTGCTTTGAATCCCATAGGAAAATCAGGTGCAAGTTCTTTGTCCGGAACCGTGGCCGCTGCCCGTTCAAGTCAGACTGCATCTACCTGCACGAGCTGCCCGCCGGCCGGCCGCCGCAGCGCAGACGACGGCGGCCGAGGATGCCTGTCGTAAGTGGGGCACGCGTCCCAGGGGGGCTGGGGCACCAGGTGGCTGTGCAACGTGGCCCGAGGCCGGGGCTCACCCTCTCTGCTGTGCTGCAGGAGTTCAGCCCTTCTCCCTCGGAGAGCTCCGACGAGGAGGATGAGGAGCTCTGCATACTCGAGTGGGCTGTCACCCTGGCCCTGATGGAGACAGACTTTCGGTACTCGACTTACGGCCACGAGACGCTCTTCACCGACTGCAGCGACTCTGACTAAGCCGTGGGGTGCACCACTGGGTGCTGTTGGCAGCGAGGAAATGTCTTCCGGGAGGGGGAGGCATCTGCTTTTGATGTGACTAGCTGCTCCCGGCATTGGTTTGGGGTGGCTCCGGGCATGGAGGGCGTTGCAGGGGCAGGGTGGGATGGGGCAATAGCCCAGCTGGTATTTCTCAGCCACCACCATGTCGATGGCTGAACCCCCAGCAGGTCTCACATCCCTGCTCCCCCAAGGAAGGCGGGGGGGACGGACAGAGCTGCGGGGGTCCCAGGGCAGTGGGGCGCAGCCCCCCGCTTCCCTTGCCCTCGCCTCCTTGGTGCTGCAGCGCTCTGCACCCATGGGAGACCCCGCAGGAGCTGGGCTGGGTGCTGGGGGGCACGGGGGGGGCGGGTTTAATGCACACGGCGCCAGGGCGGGGGGAGCCGGGCAGCTGTGGGGTGCTGTTTTAAACCGCTTTTAGCCAAATCTGGAAATTATGAAATAAAATGGGCCGTGTAACGTAACGCTGCCTGGGGGCTCTCCTTCGGGGGCTGGGGGGGGCAGGGGGGTACACCCCACCCCGGGGGCTGGAGTTGGGGGGCTGGTAGGGTTTTGGCTTTAAGGCTTCATTTGCATAATGTATAAATTTTTGCATGCGGGCTTGATTTGCATACGCGGCGCGCTTTTTCCGGCGGGGCGGGCCCGGAAGCGGCGCGCGCTGCCTGCTCCGGGGGTGGCGCGTTCGGGTACCGGTACCGGGCATTCCGGGGGGGCACCGGGCACCCTCCCCTCCCCTCCCCTCCCCTCCCCTCCCCTCCCCTCCCCTCCCCGCGGTGAGTGCTCGGTGCGGGCTGCCCAGGGGCCGGGCGGCTGTGCCCGGCCTGGTTTGCCGGGGGCCGGGGGCCGATACCGTGCGGGCCCCGGGGGGGTTAGGGCCGGTCTGCTCCCGGGGGAGGGGGCTGCAACGGGGACCACGGCCAGCAGCACTCAGGGGGGTTCCCCTCCCGCCCCTCCGGAGGGCAGCGGGGGGAGCGTTGAGCTGGTGATGGGGGTGCTGCGAGCGCTGTGGTTTTAGGGGGCTCGGAGGGGGAGCCCCTGCTCCTCCGGCCCGGCTGGGGTCCTCGGTAACGCTTCTGCACCCCGGGGCGGTGAGGATGTCCACGCGCCCGGCTGCGCGCAGGTAAGGGCAGCCCCTGAAACTGCAGGGAGGACCCCAGGGTTTGCTCCAGAGCACAGCTGGCCGGGTCCTGGATGCGCCCGCTGCACCCTTCTCGGTGTGACCCGTGCCGGGCTCTCCCCAATTTTCTTGTAGGCAGCTGTGAACCCCCCCCAGCAGCGATGGAGCCCCGCTGCCTGGCCTGGCTGCAGAGTTTCGACAAGCCGTGCCGCCTCCTGCTCCACGCGCTCGCCTCCGGCTCTTCTGGGACGCTGGCCGCCCTCCGAATGCTGCCGCGGGTCCAGGCCCGCGAGGGACCGGGGCAGACGTTTCCCTGGCAGGCTTTCACCGCAGCCCTGTGCGCCGAGGAGCCCACGCTGGAGGGGCCGGAGGGGGCCCTGGCTGTGTGAGTCGCCCGCGTTTCCAAAACTCGGTGTTTTGCGGGAGGTTTGGCACATCAGGTGCCCGATTCAGCACCGTGCATCCTCTTTCCCCCAGCGCAGTGGTCCATACGTGAAGTCAGGATGGTAGCAGGGACCTGCTGCTCTTCCAGCTCGTGTCTGCAAAAGCTGGCGAAGGCGCTTGCTGCCTCTTCTCGCTTCCTAGTCCTGTTAGACCCTGCTCCGCGGGGCAGGTTGGCAGTAAGGACGGGGGCTTTTCTCTAACGTATCGCCTCTCCCTCTTCTCCCCTTTTCCAGCAAACCACGTCTGCTGCTGCTCCCTGTTGTGTGCCAGAGAAACCTTTTCTCCCTGCTCCTCGTGGTGCAAGCCGTGGTGCCGGGGGGCTGCCTCAGCCGGCTGCTCCAGGCCGTGGAGCAGGATTCCCACGTGGATCCCTGGGTGCGGACGCTGGTGGATCTGCTCCGGCAGGGACCGAAGGGGGAGGAGCGCTCCCCACCTCCCATTCCCTTGTCTTCCACGTGCCAGCAGCAGCTTAGGTGTCTGTGCCGGAAAATTGCCCAGAACAAACCAGAGGGGCGAAGAAAACTGAACTGGTGCTTCAGCAAGCAGCCCGCTGCTGCTGGGGAGGTGGCTGAGTCTGTGCTTCAAGGTGGAAAGCGCAAGAAAGTGTCGGAGGAGAGCCTGGAGTTGGATGAGGAGAGAGAAGGGAAGAGGTTGCTGCTGGAAGAGGCGGCATTTGACCCCCCGGGAGCCCAGGAGGGTGGGGATGCGGCAGAGGTGGGAGAGGAGGTGCCTGGGGAGGCTTCGGGGGACAGAGGTGCTCAGAGCCCGGCCGGAGCTGCTCTGGAAAGCTCCCAGCAGGATGCAGCCAGGGAGCCCAGGAAGATTTCCCAGGCAGAGCTGGCAGCGGAGGTCCAGTCCTTTCTCCAGGTACCAGGCGGTGATTGCTTTCCCTTTCCAGGCAGTGAGCCTTTGCAGTCTGATTTCTGCTCATCTCCTTTTCCACAGGTGCATGGACCGAGGCTGAAAATGCTGCTGCAGAAGGAGTCCAACGTAAGTGGTTGCTTCTGTCTCTCTCCTGGAGCTGATGGTCTGAGCGGGCTCGTGCCAGGGCCGCTGGAAGGGGTGGGGAGGAGGTGGGTTTCACTGGGATGACTGGAGGGGGACACAAAGCTGCCCCCTCCTCTGGGCCCAGGTACCAAAATCTGCCCCCACCTCACAGGGCTCTGCTCGGTGACGGGCAGCCTGCGGGGTCAGTGCTGGCCGAAGCGGGGGGTGGCAGAGAAGAGAAAAGCCCTGGAGCTGTATTTCGTGGTTTATTTGGTGTATTACTCAAGGGCCGTGTTTCCCTCCAGCACGCCGAGCTGAGCATCCTGCCCGAGCTGCACGTCCTGAACAACTGCTCTCCTGGCCAGGTGAGCCTCAGCATCCTCGCTGCAACCCGCCGGTGCTGCGGAGGGGCTGCTGCTGTCCCTAACGTCCCTGTCCTCTGTCGTCCCCAGCTCGAGGGGCTGTGCTCCTTCCTCCAGCTCTCCACGTGCCCAGAGCACCTCCTGGTGCATTTCTGCAGCTGGCTGCTGGCTCTCAGCCCCGACCTCAGCTACACCAGCGCAGCCATCCTGGCAGAGCAGCTCTTCCTCAAGCGAGTAAGTGTGGGGGCAGAGGTTTCCTGCACCCCATTTCCCTGGCCGCCATCCCCATCTCCTGCCTTTTCTGTCCATAGGTCCTGTCCCTCACCCAGCCGCCCTCCCGCCACCTCATGGCTGCCCTCGCTTCATTTTGCTCCAAGTATTCCCAGCCCTTCTGTCGAGTCTTGGTGGCTGCGGTCCTACGGGAGCCGGGGGAAGGTGCGATGGGCTCGCAGGAGGCACGGCTTGTTCTGGGAGCAGCTCAGGGAGCTGGGGAGGGGCCGTGGGCTGCATCCAGCAGGAAAGGAAGCCCCAACTGCAGAGTGCTGCCTGCTGGGAGGCGTTTATCACCCAAAATGTGTGTTAGGAACCATGGAGGGGTGGTGCTGGTTTTATCTGGGCAGGGGAACACTTGGGGAGTTAGGATGGGAGATGGGCTTACAGATGCCTGAGGTGGAGAGGGAGAGGCCAAGCTTGTTTCCAGCCTCAGCTCTCCCAAAGAACAGCTGCCATCCCTCCATGGACTTGAGGATTCCTGACAGCAACTAATGCTGGGGCCAAAACTGCCCCAGTGTGGGACGAGAAGAGGGTCCTGCATGAATCCCTGCCACAGCAGCATCCCCTTTTCCTAGGGGCTGGTGCTAATTAAACCCTTGCTGCAGATGGGCAAAGGAAGCTGGATTACCCTGAACAGTAGAAGGGGCACTACGTGGTTTCTGTGTGTCCTGACTGGGATGTACCCGTGCGCGAAGGGGTGCTGGGAAGGGTCAGGCGTGTCCCCGTGGATTTGGCAGCCTCTGGAGGCTCTTCCCCCCACTTCTGCTTTGCCCTTGCAGGTGCTGAGCAGACCAAGCTGGTGTGCGAGCTTGTGGAGGAGTGCCTGGAGCCGGACAGCGTGCGACTGGTGCTAAGGTACGAGATTTCAGGGGCGACAGCTCTGCTTCGGCCCTCCTGCCCGCCTCGATGGGTCTGGCTGGCTCCGGCCACTCAGGAGCACCAGCGAGGCCGTGTGAGCGTTGCGTCTCTTTGCCATCCTTTGCAGCCAGGTCCTGGAGGTGCCTTTGTCAGAGAAGCTCCTGCCCGTGGTGCAGGCTGTGCTGGGGCGGCAGGTGAGGGGACCCCCCTTATCCCCGCCCGGGTTTCCGTGCCAGCTCCAGCAGCGCTGGAGCAAGGAGCAGCTCTCCTCCGCGCTCGCGGCTCTCTTCCAGGAGGTGCTGCCCCCCGAGCTCTTCAATCTCCTGGTCCTGACTCTGTGCCGGCAGGCCGCAGCCTTCGCCACGTCGCTGAATTACGCCAAGCTGGTGACGGCCCTGCTCACCATGTACCATAGCCAGGTGAGACCAGGTTTGGGTCCTGCAGATCAGCTGCTGGGCTGTCAGCCAGGGCTGCAGCTGACCCAAGACCTGGCCCGGGGGTCTCGGGTGGGCCGCAGCTCTCTGAGCACCTTGCTCCTCTCCGTCCTTGCACCTTGCTCCTCTCCGTCCTTGCACCTTGCTCCTCTCCGTCCTTGCACCTTGCTCCTCTCCGTCCCAGGTTACCTCAGCCCACCGGAGCCGTCTGGCTGCCGCTCTGGATCAGAGCAACGCGGCTCTGAAGAAATCGCTGCAGGCTGTGCTGGAAGGAGCCAGGTGAGATGGATGCTGTGCCCTCCAGGCTGGGGTCTCTCTTGTCAGGGATGGCAGCCTCCACGCTCCTGGTCTGCCTCGGGTGGTGGGAAACCACCGAGTGCCCGCAGAAGCCGTGCTGGAGTGCAGTTTGCAGTGAGTTTCCCTTTCCTTATTTCTCTCTCTTCCTCCCAGGTGAACACCAAAGGGAACTGCAAGGCCATGGCTTCCTTGGGCAGAGGATGCTCGCTGGGCAGTGGTAGCTGCAGCCCAGTCCCTCACTTGGGTTCACCACCAGCGTGATGGAGACCCAGCAAGCGTGGGCTGTGGCACACAGAGCACCCGTGCCTCTGCCCAGGGTCTTGCAGGGTCGCCTTTGTGCTTGGCCAGCCTGGTTTGAGGTGGGCTATCGCTGGGCGATGCCATCCCAGCCCCATGCGCACCCTGAGGCTTGAAGATGAGGGTTTTCTTGGTTAAACAATGAATACGTTTCCAGTCAGCTCTGTGTCTGGTCTGTTTCTGGGCCACCTCGGAGCCCGCCGCCATGGGCACCTTGCTGCACTCAAGATGGCAGCTTCCACCTTCCTGCCCTGCCATGCTCAAGATGGCGTCTCCCTCCCCACCGCTCCCAAGATGGTGGCAGAGGAGGGGCTGCAGGATGTCTCAGGGCAGCAGCTCTCCTCTCCTCCCCTCTCCTCTCCCAACCTCCAGTGGCATGGGCACCGCAAAGCCCGGGATTGTCACACATTGGCACTGGGCCCATGGGCATGAGGGGTGGCCGGGCTGTGCATCGCCTGGAGGGGGGTAATTGCATAAAGGTGACTCTTTTTGTAGGTGGTTTGTACCCAAAAGGTGGCTTTTTTAAATCAGGAAAACAAAAAAAAAATCCGTTATTTTTGCATTATGGATGGAGTAATGTTGGCACACAAGTACTTGAAGAGCACCTGAAGGTGGGCTGCAGCAATCCTGGGGCCAAGGCCGACTGCCGTTTCCCCTTAGGGAGGAAACGTTGCCCATTTTCCCTGTATGTTCCCTTATAAAAAAGGGTTTTCCATTGAGCAGGTCCCCGTGTTACCCGACTGGGCAGCAAGAAGCTGCAGAAGCAGATTTCAGGTCCCCTTTGGCTTGAGGAGTATGCTGGATGATGTGATGTCTCCTACCCTGTGCCAGTATCTCCGATAACTTTGTAAATCTGAAGAGCTTGACTGAGCATCCATGTGTCTCATCAGTGTGGATTGCAGGTGTCCCTACTTGTTTTAATCAACCTAGATCCACTTCTTGTTAAAAAAATGGAGCGACAGGGCTGCAGTATTTCCTGTGTGCACCCTTGTGTTGTTTCTCACAGCTGAGAAGTACGATGCCTTACCAGCATCAGCCCTCGATGAAGCAGGTCGCTCCTTTACGGCTCCAGGTCTGCACAAAGCTGGCAAACCTCCTCGCTCACAGTGGCAGCCTGGTACCCAAGGCAAAGAGTCATCGTCTCCAAAATCTCCATATTTCACATGTTTTTCTAGCATTGTGATGGCCCAGAGCAAGCAATACTGCATGGTGGAGTTCACAGGCCCTTTAGTTCTTAATGCCCTTAACTCATCACTGAATCGACATAAACTGATTTGAGCCTGTTTGAAGATGATAATTCTGGACTAGGCTTAATTACCATCATGATTTTATCTTGGCTTGAAGGAGCCAAGGCACAAGTGGTACATTTTGTGCACCTTGGCCTTCCGGGTGATGCAGCAATGATCTGATGGGTTGTTTAGTTGGTCTGCTGATTTATAAATCTCAGGATGCAGAATAGTGGGGTTTAGATGAAGAACTGGTAAATCTGAATTTTCTGCTTTAAATCTGCCCTTTTTTTCCTGTTTTGCTGGGGCCTGCAAGCTGGCCCATTCTGTGTCACATTTCTGGTTTTCCACATGGTGATGATGGCACTTCTCATTGTAAGGTATTCAGTGATACGTTAATAAGAAGCGCTTCTATAGCATGACCATTTCCAGATTTCTACCCTGCATCCTTGAAAACACCCACTGGAAACCTTGTCTGGGCACCTTCTGGCCAGGGGAGTGGAAAGATAAGGATGGGAGAAGGTGGAGGGACTCGGGGAGGTAGCACTAGAGTTTTAATGGAGATTTTTGAAGCATTGCATACTTCAGGAACTATTTAAAAATGCATAAACATTTACATCTACAAAGGGAGAAGAGGGATTAAAACATGTAGGTGTGACATGGTACTGCTTCAAGTTTGCTCATTAATGTTTAGATCCAGCCAGAGGAATGAAACTCTGAAGCATTAAGTGATGCTCTTAATGCTGAGAGCACAGATTTCTTTATAGTAAGAATCTCTTAAGCTATTTTAGGTGACAGTGGACGGATGAGGCTTCAAAGTCTATGTTAGCTGGAGGAATGAAACCTCCAGGGAGCCAAATTGTTGATGTGTTTGCATACCAGTGAGTTAGTGGCTGAGTATATTGAAGCTATTGTAGGGCTGCCCAAAATATGACATAAATAGAAATTGTGCCCTGATTATCAAGGTCTGAGCCTGCTCTTCTGGCTTTATTAGGTAGCAGGCTGCGGTCTTTGCAGTTTCCCTGCAAAGCTTCTACCAAGTGACCTTGGTGTCGTTGTCTCCAGTGGTCTGGTCTGGCTGTGGCTGGCGGTCACGTGAAGATGACCGAGGACAAACTCGTCTCCAAAATGCACCTGCTTGTCAGCTTCCTGGTGTCCTTGCTGAAGAAGAACTGGAAGAACGCGTGTGCTCTGTATACCTAGAGCACTGTGGGGAAGCCCAAGCATCTCCATGGACTGGGCAGCAATAAAGGGTTTGAAATCTCCTGGCCGTGGTGTGCGTCTCCTCCCCGATGGATGTTTGGTTTTGTAACTGCTTACTCATTTCTTTAGGCAACAGTCTCATTTTGACAAGCTGTTCTTGGCTGCTACGTGCCGTATGCAGCTTGCACTTCCAACTCATCTGGAGACACTGGGAGCTGCGTTTTGGACCAGCCTACGTGGTTTTTGCAAGAAACAGTAGTCAAGCAGGGATCGGCTTTGCAAACTGCAAGGCGGGGGGTCCTGTTCTGCTGGGAAGCGTTACGCTGGCATGTGGAAAGAGACTTCTTAGCCCTGTTTTTGCTCTTGGCTGCAGCATATCATGTACCCTGGATTCCTCTGGGATGTACGTGCGAGATAACAGTCATGTTAGGAGATTTGGAAGCGAACCCTGGGGACACTAGACGTGCTGGGGGAAATCTGCTTTTTTGTGTGGTGGTTGGTAGCACCCATACAGAAAACTTTACTTTTGACTCCTCTTGACCCTCTCAAGAAGTTTAAAATCCAGCTTGAACAGTGCAAAGAAGTGGACATGGCATAAAACATCGGTCAGGTTTTATACGTCAGCAGAACCTTATCCAGGAGTGGAGGGAGAGCCAGGGCTGGGTTTGTCCTTGTCCTGATTTATTAGCACTGTTGGTGAAGGGAAAGGTCTGAAGCTTTGTCTTAGATGTTTCCTAGGCTCTATGTAGAAAGAAGTGTATAATTTTCAGCCAGTTTACCTGGGATACTTGACAGTAGTTCCTTATCTGCTTCCTTTTCTGTTTGTAGAGATTTACCTCCTTTGTGGTACAGAGGGGAATTGCTTTTTTGGCTTAATAGGTTTGGGGTTTTTTTAAAGGAAATGAATATGATGCAGTTGCCTGGGTTATCTGTCCACTCTGCCTCCTCATCCTCCCACAGTGATTTCTGAACGAGTTTCATGACAAGATGATCTCTCCATTCCCCAAGTGGCACCTTGGTGGCGTGATCAGACCGCAGAGAACCTCCTTTGGGTGGGCAGAGGCGTGCAAACGCTGCATCCACAGATGTTAAACACCAGACATCAAGAGCTACATAGGAGCCAGACCACCCTGGTCCATGCAACACCTTGGTGGAAAGGGCTGAAACTCGGCTGCTTTCCTGAAAATGATCCGAATCCATCCCCCGAGGGGCTGCCCCTTTCCAAGCAGGAGCTGCAGGCATGTCCAGGTAGTTGTTGCGTTCCCTCCTGCCAGCAATGCTGGGAGCTGATAAAGTCACCCTGCTTCTCCCCGGAGGTAACTGCGTTTCAGTGACAACCTGTTAATCACATGCATCCAATCCCCAACATGCTGCTGCAGTTTTGCATTGAAATCTGGTGGCTGTGACACCCAGGCGTGAGGCTGAACTGCTCAGCAGTCATCTTTTTTGAATCTGGAATTTAAAGCTGAACCAAAAGCAGCAAAACCCCTTTTGTCTGTTTTTTTGCCAACTACCTTTTAATCGTAATAAGAGAATCATGTTCTCCCTTGGGTAGGCTGGTATCAGCTGGGGAGACCAGGGCCACACGAAGATGAATTTACTGGAGGGCTGGGGTGTTGCTTTATGGTTGGGCCCCCTGCACAGACCTATTAAATCACGTTTGCCACATCAGCAGTAGCAGCCGGTGTCGGTCTGAGCAGCTTTTCGCCGAGAAGTGGATAATCCAGATGACCACGGTCTCTGCGATCTGAGCTGCAAGTTCAGCTCAGCCTCAGAAGAAGCCCTGGGAAGATGCCGTCGCAGTAGGCTGCCGCATCGCCGGTGGGACCTCGCTGGAAGGAGACGCGAGGGGCAAAGCCGGAGCCTGCGGCAGCTCGCTGCCACTCACCTCTCTGGGCTGGAGATCTCCCAGCAGGGTCTCGTTCATCCCCGCTGAACAGGTCTGTGCATGGGGAGCTGGGCTGCTTTTGTTTGTTTTGAGGCCCTGCGATACCTAGATTGTAATCACGATGCTCCCAGGTTAAAAATGAGAATACATAAAGATCCCTGGGTGCTTTTAGGAAATGCTTTTGGAGGCTCTTTGGGATGGTTTGCAAACAGAGGCATTGTCTCTTACTGAACCCCTCAGCATGTGTGCGTGGGAGGGAATAGAGGAGGTTTTGAGCAGAAAAGCTCTATTCTGGTGTGGGGAACCAACGCGATGGTGTCTTTAGGTCTGTGTCCTCCATGGAGCAACTCGCTGCAGCCGTGGACCTGCCGGGATGCTCGAGCAGAGGCTACGGAGCCCGATCTGCTGCCGGCCCAGTGCCAGGCTGCTGCTCTCGGGGCGGAAGCAGGGTCTCTGGGGGGACAAGGGCCAGCAGGACCAGGCTGTGCTGAAGGCAAGGCGCTGGTGTACGCAATGGTGCCCGGAGCTTGCCAGCCTCTGCCGCCGCACTGCCCGTCCTCAGGGGCAGCTGCTTTTGGACCCTCTGTGTGCTCAGCATCGTGCTGTGAAGGTGCTTTTGCTCCCGTGCCCTGCTACAGGAGCCTTGGCTGCAGGTTCTGTCAAGGAGAGAGCTTGTGCTTAGCTAGAAAGAGCACGCAACAACAAAACGCATAGTTTAGACCCGTGTGCCCGAGCAGACCCTCGTGTAATGCGGGCGGGGGGAGGTTCTTGAGGAGGGATATGGCATCGCAGTAATCAGGTGCTGGGCTCCATCCGCTGAGTCTCAGCCTAAAGGAAGGGTCCTCCCGGCTGCTCGAGTCTCCCTTTTCTGAAACAAAGGGGTGCCCGGGGGCGAGTTAGCCAGACTGGCGATGCTGATGCAAACCTGGCTTCATGCCTGGAGAATGCCCCTGTGTTTCGAGATACCAGCCAGACAGCAAACTGGCTGAGCGGCTGGGAAAGCACTGGGGGTGAGGGGCAGGAGGGAAGCTCTGCTGCTCGGGGTTATCGCTGCTGCACAGCACCCAGGGCTCAGCCGCCTCCGGACAGATGTGCACGGACGTACCCACCTGCGGGAAGGATCCGGCCCCGCCATTGCAGGCCCTGAGCATCCTCTTGCAGCTTGGGCCAGGCGACCTGCTCGCTCCGGGGAACGAATCCTTCTCTGAAAAGAAGCACAAGTGGTCAACCCTTGCACCTGGAAACTCTTGGAGGTGGACAGCAGAGGGGTGAGGAAGAGAGGAAATCCTGGGGAAGATATTTTAAGCAAAGGCAGAGGATATATAAGAATACAAGGCAGAAGGTGACAGTGCCATTCTGCCTTTCAGCATGTCCCGTGTCTTCCTGGTGCTGGTGGTGTGAACATAGGATGTGTTAATTGTCATTAATTGGTGCTAATGGTGCGTATCACAGCTTTTGTTCCTAGGAATGGGTGTTACAGGGAAGACAGCACGGGAATTTGGGGCTATTCTTCCCCTGGGATGACTCATGATTTCCCAGCAGCTCTGCTTTTGGGTGAGGTCCAAGCAGAAGGTGCTTGTCCCAAGATCCCTGCAGCTTCAAGGACATTTGAAATCCTGACCTGGTGGGGGCCATTGCTGATGGCCATTTCCAAAGGCACAGCACAGCTCCTCCTTCAAAGCTGCAAATGGGTGCTCTCAGCACTCCCTGGCCGCTCCCTGGACCTGGGGCCGCCTCCTGCGCTCTTGGTAGATGGGCGTGAGGCTGGGCCAGCCCTGCCCCGGGGCTGGGAGATGCCGTTTGCTGGATGACCTCTGAGGGCTTATGAGATTTGGAGACCCCAAGGACCTGCCTTGGTCCTCGTGGTACAACAGGGTCCCTGGGCATGGGGGGGGCTAATGGCAGCTGCCTGCCTGCAGCCTGCTCCTCCGTAGCGCTGAGCATCCAGTCTGGCTCCATGTAAGCTTATTAGGGGAAGAAAGCGGCTTTAGAGGATGTGACGGATTTGAGCAAAGGAGTTGGGCAGTGGAAGGGGCAGTGGGGGTGATGGCTGGGGGGAAAGTGGGGCTGCTAAGAGGGGCAGGAGGGATGGGGGTCCTGGGCAGAGCGGCTTCCCTGCATCATCAAATATGATGCCACAGGGGCTCCTCATCAGCCATCCTGGTTTAGCCTCGTGCTGTGCCCACTATGAAGGACCAGGGGATCCCCCATCTCCTGGGTGCCACCGTCCTGTCCTGAGCCTCCTGCCAGGGAGATGCTGAGACTCAGGTCTGCTCCGCTCTGCAGACACCGGGCACGGAGGGAGCAGCTGTGGTCTCTTCCAGCTCTGGGTAACAGCTGTCACCTCCAACAAGCGGGTGCAGGATCAGGCCCTGCACTGAAAGCAGAGGTGGCCTGGCCACCTGCAAACTGCTCAGCCCGCCCTGGGCCCACGCAGGGAACTCCCAGCTGCTCTCGTGCATGTCCTTTAAAGGCCTTCTTGCATCGAGCTCTTCCCTGGCAGCTCCTTCTGCCGCAGATGCCGTCGCTCTCCCATCCGGGGAGACTCCGCTGCCGGCAGCGTGCACCGCGTGGGGCCCCGGCACCCCCCGACCCACCGTCTGCCGGCCGCGCCACGTCCCCTGACCCCCCTCCCGAGTCTGCCAGGCACCCGACAGCACCGAGCGCTGGGTCCGAGCTGGGTGGCCCCAGCATCTGCCTTCGGCTGCTTGAGACAAGTTCAGGCAGGTAATGACCCGGGGAGCGTTTGGTAAAGTCGCCGAGCCGAGGGAAAGCACTCGGTCTGGCTTCCCGGGGGGTTATTTATGCCACGCTGGGCAAACAAGCTGCGTGCTGCCGTATTTCCGTCCGTAAAACAAAGATAAGGAGTGAGTGTAAGGCTGGCTGAGCTGTAGTAAATCAGCAGGCTGTAGGGTCTGCCGTGGCTGTTAGAGCGAGTGCTTTGCAGCAGGGACCAGCCCTTGGGAAGACTCTGATGCTCGCTGGTGTGATGAGTTTGGCTGATCCCTCGTGGCCGGGGGCTCCTGGGCCCCTTGGCAGAGGTGACGGGGACAATTTCCAGTCTATAGGCAGGAAATGGGCTTGTTTTGACAGATGTCAAGTGCTGCTTGTTTTTATACCTCCATCAGGGCTGAGCAGGCTCTGGGAGGTGGGTGATGGCCCCACTCGGCATGGGGATGAGATGGGTGATGGCCCTGCTTGGTGCTGGGGCGACTGAGCTTGGCCAAGGCTTTGCACAGGCACGCAGGGCTTCAGCCAGTCCCTGCTCTCTGTCTCCTTAAATCTCTGCTGCATTTCGTGTCCCAACAAAAAAAAAAAAAAAAAAAAATCTCCTTTTCCCCCATATCTGCACGTCCATGGGCACAGTTCCCGAGGACACATGTCCTGCAGGAGAGCCCCTTCTGCCCAGTGACGTTACCCTGGGCTGGGAGAGGGAGTCTGTGGATTTTCTGCTGGCTTTCTCTGATTTTTAAACATTGCAAAACAGCTTAAATGAGATGTCCAAGCTCCCTTGGACTCCGGAATCTCTCATATTTGTCTATCTGGGAGCCGGCCTGACAGGGGGATGCTCAGGGATCGCACTGTCTCCTGCCTGGGGTACAGCAGGTTGCTCCCGCTCTGCATCGGGTGCTCGCACCAGTAGGTGGGTGCAAACTCACCCTCCCACCCCCCCAAGACAAACCCATGTCGTGAGCCCCAAGCGAGGGTCACCCCGTGGCGCTGAGCAGCAAAGTCCACCCTCAGTGCTGCACAGAGATGGGGCTTGCAATAAATTCCTCCTTCACCTCACTCCATGCCTGCCCGAATCCCAGCAGCATCCTCCTGAATTGCAGCGGGCCTCCCCACCTCTTTTCCCACAGATGCCTCCACGCTGAGCAGAGGAGCTTAGAGCTCCTGCTGGGTGAGAAAATGCTTTAAAAATATAACATTTAGAGGCGTTCTCCCATCTGCGCGCAGCTAATATGCGTCTCTCATGATAGGTGTGCTGGTCCTGGAGCCTCCGCGCTTTGCAAATGAAGCCGCTCGCAGGGACCTCGCTGGGAGAGGGGGAAGAGGAGGTGCAGGGACTCGCCCAGGGGTGCCGACGGCGGCAGCGGCAGAGGACGAGCTGCCGGCCCAGCCCCTCGCCTGGCAGGTATGTGCATGAAGGGCTCTCCCCACGGCATTCCGGGTGAGGATGGGACAGGGATGACAGTGCCAGGCAAGGGGGGGGATGCTGCTGGAGCTACACCCCGCTCCGAGGCAGCGAGCATCGTTTCGGCACAGCGGCTCCTTCTCCTGCAGCCACCGCTCCCGGGGAATGACCCCCAGGCTTGCAGGGAGGAGAGGGAAAAGCCCTGCTGTGGGCCTTGCCAGAGCCAGGAGCAAAGTTTGGGGGTTCAAACCCTTTCCCAGCTGGGTGCTGGGCTCCAGCATGAGGCCGCAGAGGGCTGTTCGCACGGCAGCCCCTGCATCTCCATGCACAGGCAACCTGCCACCCCGGTGTGCTCCAGCACCCCCAGCCCCAGCGAGCAGGGATGCTACAGAGCTGCCAGGCTTCCTTGCACCCAGGACAGGGTTTTGGGGTGCCGGAGCCATCCCAGTGCACTTTTAGAGGGGTAAAAACACGTGCCAAAGCCTGCTGTCCCCATGGCAGTGACGTGAGATGGCACCCGGGCTCTGCCGGCACCCGGGTTTGTTATGGTGCCTGCGAAGAGGCTGGCTTGCAGTGAGGTCCGCTTGGCAGCCAGGGCAAAAAAAAAAAAAAAAAAAAAAAAAAGATGTGCTGAGGAGAAGCACGGCCGTGGGCCGGTGACTCATTGCTGGCTGGAAACGGCTTCAGCGGGCTCCTCGGTGGCGGCTCTGCGGCGGCTGCGGGAGCGGAGGGGGCTGCTGCGCCCGTGCCAGGGAGAGCGGGGACGGGGACGGAGCGGGTTGCAGAGGATGCTTGGAAAGGACCCAGGTCCGGAGCAGCATCCCATTGAGGGGTGCTGTGGTGGCTGGGGGAGGGCAGAGGGGGGGTGGGATGCTGCCTCTGCTGCCGGAGTTTCTTTGGGGTTTACCCAGGCTTCTCTCTGCAGGGAGAAGCAGGCAGAGCTGGCTGGGCTCCCCACGTCTCCAGATGAAGGTAAGGGCAGCCCAGGGTGGGGATGGGGGGGAAAGGGGTGGGTTTTGCACCCTCCCTCCCTGAGCAGCATTGCTCGTGTCCAGCAGGAGGGTGTCCCCTGGCCTGCAACCCCACACCCCTTCCATCCCTGGGACCCCAACCCTGTCCCCGGGATGCACCTCGCCAGCTGTAACCCACCCGCTGCACCAGACCCCTCGCCCTCCTTCCCCGTCCCAGCCTGGCCGCAGCTCCCTAAACCCCACAGGGGTATTTTGGGGGGCACCTGCCAGCCCATGCCCCCTGGGAGCCTGCAGAAATGCCAGCGGCATTTTCAGGGGTCTCCCCTGAAGGGGTGTCAGGCTGGGGAGGGGACGCTGCTGCCCAGCTCCCACCACGCTTTCTGTCCCCAGGGAGGATGAGCAGTCCCCAGGGGCACCCAGACCGGGTTTTGGCCAGGAGCGAGCAGAGCGTGGAGCACATTGGCGAGGTGAGAGGGGGCGGAGAGCAACAGGTTGGGGGGGGTGGCCCTTCCCTCCCCAGCCCCTTGGGCTCGGCCGGACCCCCAGCCTCTCGGTGCGGCTCTTTTCGGGATGCCGTCCAGCACCAGGGAGGGGTTTGCTCCGACAGCACCCTTGTGCCCCGCAGGTGCCAGGCACAGACAGGCAGGAGCTGGCTGCACGCACCAGGGACAGTGACAGGGCCGAGGAAGGTGGGTGAGTCCCCATCCTGCATCCCAGCTGGGTCCCCTTAGGGGAAAGCTTGAAGTAGCTGGGGACAAGCATGGGAACAGCGTGGTCTGATGGGGGTCAGCTCCCTTGGTGGGGACATGGGGACACTGGCCTGGGGGGACCTGAAGCTCCGCTGATGCCGGGGGAAGGATTGGGACGGTCCCACACCACAGGCACCTGCTCCCCGCTGGGAGAGGAGGGCAGAGGGAGGAGGGAAGGCCAAGGAAAAGCCTTCATCGTGGTCTCTCCCGTGGCGTTACCGCCTCCCTGCAGATGCAGAAGCCCCGGAGGAGCCGCTGCTGAGTTTCCCCAGCGAGCTCTCAGTGCTGGAGAGGCTGGGCTTGCACAGGTAAGACCAGTGAGCACCTGCGTCCCTCCGGGGTCTACAGGACAGGGGGGTCCCAGGGCACCGTGTTATCCAGGGATTGGACTTTCCTCCTCTCCCACTGCACAAGAGCCGCTCTCCAGGTGAGGGGCACTTGGGTTCCCACTTTTGGTGGTAGTTGGCACCCCTGGGAGCGGACGAAGGCCGTTTCCAGTGTGCAGTCCCCGTGGTGCTTCCACCTCTGACAGCACTTCTCTTTCTGCAGGGTGACTTTGACAGAGCAGGATGTGGAGGTGAGGGCTGCCGGGGGCCGCGGGTGGGCTGGGGAAGGGGGGCGGACGGACTGACACCTTGCTGGCTCACAGTCCTGGGACTGTGCCCTGCTCTTGGCCGCCCTCCAGGCACCGCAGTCCCCTGGCAGCCGCCTTACAAATCCCTTTCCCGGTGATGCTGTTGGCATTCCGAGGCAGCTGCATTTCCATGGCAAGATGAGCCCATCCTCTGCGTGCCCGGCAATCCCACAAAGTGCTCTGCAGCTCGCCGAGAGCACCCTTAGCCGGGGAGGTGGTAGAAGCCACGCTAATAAAAATAATTTCCCTGTGAGTGCCAGGGCTGAGTCAGGCTCTGCTGTCAGCCGGGACCTGCAGCGAGGGCTGGCGTCTGCCCGGCGCGTGCTCTTGCCAGGAGGACTTGGGATTTCCATACATTATCAGCTGCCTGGGGGACTTGTCTCTATCAGGCTGGCATCTCATGGGGACTGTCCCCAGCATGCAGCAGCCTAATGGGTGCAAGTGCTAATTATCCTTAGCACTGTCCTGCTTGGTGGCATGCTAAGGGGGGTCTGCATGTGCCTTGGGGACAGCAGCGCATGGCCCGGGTGGCCTCCCCTTTGCCCTGGGTCCCACCTCTCACCCTCCCACCCTGCAGGCAGCCTTTGCCCACCTCGCCCTGGCTTTTCGCTGCGACGTGTTCACCCTGCGGCAACGGGTGCAGGTGGAGAAACGGGCGCGGGACGCGGCGGAGGAGAACATCCAGGAGGAGCTGGGGCAATGTCGTGCTGCCCTGGAGGTAGGTGGGCGCCAGGGCAGGGGGGCTGGCATCTGCTGGGGGCTTCCAGCCCCAGCGGCGTTTGGACAACTTAAAGTCCTGGCTCTGGCAGCTCCATCCTCCCACTCTCCCTCCGCAGAGGCTGGCCCCATCCTGCACCGACACGGGCTGTAAGGAGACGCTGGAGCAGCTGCAGCGCAGCCTGGCTGTGCTGGCAGCTGCCGTCGAGCGGGCAACCAGCGCCGCGGAGAAGCTGGGGGCCGTACATCAGGTCTGTGCATCGCCTGGGGCTCCCGGCTGCAGCCAGGAGGGATGGAGGGTGCTGTGCCTGGGCTGGGGGACCCATCCCTGGGCTTGCTGGGGTTTGTCCCTCCTCCTCCTCATGGTGCTGGAGTTGACCTTGCGTTTGTATGTACCGGGGCGCAAGGGATCTGCCTGCCCTCGGGAGGGCATTTGCACTGCATGGGTGGAGGCACCGTGGGCTGCACGGTGAGGGACTGGCAGAAACCTGGGTCCTTAGGGACCAGGAGATGGGGGGTCTGATTCCTGGTTTTTACTTTCATTAAAAATAATCCAGCCACCAAGCCAGGAAACACAAAATTGCTACTCTACCCTTAATCGGTTTAGTGGTGGACTTGGTAATGTTAGGCTAATGGTTGGACTGGATGATCCTAAAGGTCTTTTCCAACCTAAACGATTCGATGATTCTATGATTCTATGATCCTGCCTGGCCACAGGAGGCCCGGATGAGCCGAGCAGCGGAGGTGATGGTCCAGCACGTGGAGAACCTGAAGCGGCACCACATGCGGGAGCACGCGGAGCTGGAGGAGATGAAGCGCCTGATCCAGCAAAACTCCCGCAACCGGCAGCTGGCGGAGACCCAGGGTGAGGTGGGCCCTGCCGCCGGGGCCCGTGCAGGCTTTGCACGGGGCGACCCTGCGGGATTTGGTCCCAAACCCCTCCCCGGGGCTCAGTGTGACCCTGCGCCACAGAGCCGGCGGGTTGTGTGAGCTGGGGCCCGGGGGCGGGTGACAGCTGGGGCCCGATGACAAATGCGAGGGGCCGGTGTAACAGCAGACGCGGCGCGGTAGCAGGTGCTGGGGGCCGGAGAGCCATCGTCCCGCGGCCCAGCTGGGAATGCGGGGCAGGGGGGCACGGGGCACAAAGGACGCTCTGTCCCTGGATGCCAAACCCCACGCACGCCATCACCAAGCAAGGTCCCCCAGGCTGGGCCACCCCTGTGACTTGTGCCAAGCACAGCGCACGTGGCCAGGACAGCTTTCCATGGGAGGGAGGTTTGCAACCGCCTGTGGATCAGCCCCATCTTAATTTTTGGGGATGATGTAAGGCTGCTTCTCTTTGCTCCCAGACGACGCGGAGCCACGGCTGAGACCTCACCCCCTGATGCGAACTTTCCAGCAGGTAACTGGTCCCAGTTCAGCAGCCCTAGACCCACCGCCTCCCCATGCCCTGCCGCTCTCCCTTGCCCGGCGGTCCCCACGCACCCGCTAGTCCCCGGGCAACGCCACTCCTGCCAGCTGCTTGCTGCGGGCAAGGTCTGCTAGAAATGCCGGGGATAAGGCAAAATGTAGGGGCAGCCTCGGAGGGCTGTCGGGAGACAGGGTGCCCGGGGTTGGGGAGACAGGGTGCCCGGGGTTGGGGTTGCTTGTCCAGGAGATCTCAGGCAGGTCCCTCTGCATTGCAGGGTCATAGCGCGAGAGCCGCAGGCTTGGCTGTTCTCTAGCACCAGCTCGAATTCGGCACTGATTCCCCTACAGCTCAAGAGGTAGGGGAGCGCTCGGGGAGGGGGTTAGGTAGCCCCGCCGGCACAGCTTGAAGCAGTAAGGACAGGCGCAAACCTCTTGGCTTTGACCGTCCCTCGTCTCACCAGCTCTCCGGCTTCCCCCCTTAGCGCCAGGGCCAGTGGGAGGCTGGCAGTGTCCCTTCTCCTCCTGGGTGTCCCTTCTCCTCCTGGGTGTCCCTTGCCTGTGCTGGGGAGGCGATGGGGAAGGAGGGGATGGGGAGCACGGGGAGGCGGCCGGCGCAGCGCTCACCCCCAGCCCCTCCATTGCAGGGGTCTGCCCGCCGCAGAGTCAGCATCGCCGTCATCCCCAAGCAGCTCTTGGTAAGGACACGTGCGGGGGGGGACGGACAGGAGCCGTGCGCCACTGTCGGACATGTGTCCCCAGACTCGGTGCTACTGGGGTCCCCACTGATGCTCCCACCTTCGGTGCCCAGCCAGGTGCCAGCCCTGACAGCCGAGCAGCCCCGGCCGGCGAGCCAGAGAGGGAGGGGACCCAGCGCCGGCCCAGCACCCAGAGGTAACTGCGTTGGGTAGCAGGGAGGCCGCAGCACCGGCTGCCGCTGGTCCACGGGCCACGGCACAGCACCCCATCCTCTCCCTTCCCAGGAGCGAGCTGGAGCCGCAGGGCCAGGGCAGCGCCGTGACCAGGGAGCCGGCGGCCGAGGCAGATGGCAGAGGCTCAAGCGCAGGGGACGAGGAGCCGGAGCAGCTTGGGCTGACGTGAGCAGCACCCTGCGTGTGCCCAGCATCCCCACTTTGTGGCTGCTGGACTCTCTGTGGTCCCACGGTGGCCAGCACGTGGGAAATGGGCTGGGGGATTTGGTGATGGAAGGCTGGGACATTGCTTGGCTGCCCCAGCCTGACCCTGCTCTGCCTCAGTTTCCCCCATGCATCGCGGGTCACCCGTGCCCTCCCCAAGCTCGTTGCATTTGGGTTTGCAGAAGGGCCAGTGAGGTTTGGGGTTGAGCTAAACACCCTCCTCATCCCCAGCTGGGGCAGAGGTGGGATTTGCTCTCCCCCCCGGATGATGAGCGTCCCCGGTCACCTTCTCCCCAGGTCCAAGGGGTCCCCGGCGGAACTGTGGCGGCCGTGGCTCTTCCTCCCGCAGCACTACTGGGTTTTGTTCTGGCTGCTTCTCCTGAGCATCGCCTTCCTCCTCCTCGTCCGTGTCCTGGAGCTGCAGCGGCTGCAGCCTGTGGCATCGCCCAAGGCCTAGCCAGAGCGGGGAGGGGGAGGCGGCCGGGAGGCACCCGCTCTCCGTCGCTGCTCTTTCCCCATGCTGTAAACCACCACAACCCTAGAATAATAAAATTGGAGGAAAAATGAGGGAATTTTAACGCTGGAGCAGGGGGCAACATCCTGTGCTAGGACCTGAGGTTTGGTTGGAGCCACCTTGCAGCGGCCGTCACCCACGCTATGAGTTTGCCTGTTCTTTCACACACCGAGGGGTGCAGGGATGCCACCGCATGTCCCCCTGTGCTGGGGACAGAGACCGGGCTGCCCAGGGCCCGTGGGTTTGTTTCAGAGCCATGTCCCGCTGTTTAGAGCCGTGTCCCGCTGTGTCGGCCCCTTCACCGTGGCCCATCCTCGGTCTGTGCTGCCTGGGGAGCTGTAATTAAGATCTAATGCTCGTTTGCTGCTGCCCAGGGGACAAAGCTGGGGCTGGAAGGAGCGGGTCAGCGTTCAGACTTTCCCATGGCACCACAAAGAGCTCACAAACAGAGGGAGCTGTTTCCGACCGCTCCGGCGCCTGGGAAAAAATCGCCTGGTTTGACGCAGGCGCCCCGTTTCCGCGTCCGCCCTGGCCTCTCGCTGCCCCGAAACACGGGTGGGCTCCGCTGCGCCCACACCCAGCAGTTTTGCAGGGGGCTGGCGGGCTTGAAACCCCCCGGCTAAGCTGCAGGGGGGCTGTGGTGGTGGGGTTCTGCACCGGGACCTCGCGGAGAGGCCCAAGGGGCTGTGGGAAGGAGGGATGGAGGTGCTGGGCTGGCTGGCCCTGCTCACCGTGGCCGCCGGCAGCGCCACGGGTGACTCACGGGTGGCCGACGTAACCCCCGCCCCGTATGCCAGCTCGCTCCGTGTCCTTGAGTCACCGTCCCCAGCCTCGTGGCAGGTTGTCCCTGTGCGTCACCAGCTCACGAGCCCCCTTCACCGTGACGCCGGCACGTGGCAAGCGGCCAGCAGCAGCCCCGAGGATGCCGCCACCAGAAAACCCCAAAAAGCACCTGGCCAGGAGCGATCTTCAGTGACCCCGGCGGCTCCATCCTCTGCCCCAAGGTACCTTCACCCCGCTGGGACTGTTCCCACCCGAGGGACCCAGGTGGAAACATCATCCCAAAAGTTTCCACGAGGGCTGGGGGGGTCTGGGACACTGGTTGGGGGCCAGGGCGAGCACCGAGCGGGTCCCCCCGCACCCACAGCTCCCCTCTGGCCTCTGTTTCTGGCGGGGGGGAAGTACGGTGCAGCAGTCAGAGCAGGGGCGGAAAGCGAAGCAGTTTTGTTTCGTCACCCAAATCTTTTTGTTTGCTTTGCGAAAAGGCCGGTTTCTCACCCCAATGTTAAAAAAAAAAAAAAAAAAAAAAAGCCAAAAACCAAACCCAGCCGAGGGTTGCTCCGTGCATCCCGTGCTCCAAACCTCCGTGGGGAGGGCAGGGCTGCCACTCGGGGGGGGGGGGGGGGGGGGCGGGTGGAGGGGGACGTTCAGCCTCCAGCGCTGCAAAAACCCGATCGCAGCAACATTTGCAGCGGCACAAAGCCGGGGGCCGCTCCCCCCCCGCCCCCCACTCCCAGCACCGCCTTCCAGCAGCCGGGACGCCTGGGTCCCCCCGGCCGTGGGGGAGGGGAGGGGAGGGGAAGGGAAGCGAAGGAGGGGAGGGGAGGGGAGGGGAAGGAGGGCAGGGAGGACCAGCCGGCAGCCGCTTGCCGGGCCGGAGCCCGTTTCCTGCTCGCCCGGCTGCGAGCAGCCCCGAGCCCCTCCCCACCCCCCGGGCTGTGCCTCAGTTTCCCCCTCCGAGAGGCTCTGGAGGTGAGTGGGGGGGTGGGGATGGTCACGGCATCCCTGGGGGGTGTCAGGGTCCCGCTGTCCCCACCCCCGCGTTCCACGCTCGGATGCGGGCAGGGCGGGGGGCAGCGTCCCACCGGCCGGTCCCCTCCGCCCGCGGGGGGCATCGCTCCGGGCCCGCCCTGCTGCGCAAGCTGGGGAGGGGGGGGGGGCCAAAACCGAGGGGTGATTCTGGGGTGCTGGGGGAAGGGGGGAGCGCTCAGCCCCGCCGTGCCCGTGTCCTGCGTGTCCCCGGGATGCGGGGATGCTCGGCGGCGGGGAGCGCTTTGTCTCCGGCTGCCCGCTCCCCAAAGCCTCCCCCGGGGGGCAGGGGGGTCCCCCCGCCCCGTCCTCGCTGCTTTTCCCCTCCAGCCCCTGAGCTCTGCTCCCCCCCCCGGGACAAAGGGAAAAGAGAGCAGCCCCCCTCCTCCTCCTTGACTGCATTCCCAGTACCACCAGTGCTCCCAGTGCCGAGTGGGATGGGGTGGGCAGCACTTTGCTAAGCACTTTCCCCCCACCCTGACCCCTCTGCCCGGAGCAGGGGCAGGGATGCTCCATGGGCCCCCGGGAGCGGGCCCCAGCTGGGGGTTTGGGGCTGTTCCCCATCCCAGGGCTGAGGCCACGGGACACGTTCCCCAGCCCCTGTGCCTGGGCTGGATGAAGGCCCCGGTACTTTTGGGTAATGGAACCCGGGGTTCACCACCGTACCCCAAGACACGGCTCCTGCCAACCCCGCAGGGACAGTGGGGCTGGGGCGAAGGAGAAGGAGGAGGAAGAAAAGGATGCGGGATGCGAAGCCTGGCCGTGCACAGACTTCCCCTCACAACAAAATTTGGCTGCAAGAGTCGGCTCCCTCCGTGGGTCCCATGCTGGGCAGGGGGGCAAAGCTGAACAGCCAAAATAGCGGAGGGCAGGTTTGCTTCCCCGCCCCCCCCCCCCCCCCAAGTGTTGTCTCTGCCTGGGGATCCCCTGGTATGTGGCCGGGCTGTGGCTTGTGGATCTCCTGCAAAGGGCAACGCCAAAATGCCCCGGAGAAGTGCCCACTGCTGCTGCCTGCAGCTGCAGGAGCCGAGGCTGGGATCTGCACCTGGGGGGGGGGTGGATTTTGGCACGTGCTTTGCAGGGGGGGGTTATGCACCCTTAAAAGGGACCCCCCCCTCACCCCGCACTGCGACACCCCAGCCCTGCAGCTGCCAGCCTCTGCCCGGTTGCCGCCGGCAGGTTTGTCCTCGCTCCTCAGCCCTTCTCCTGCAGCTCCACGCTGGGGTTGTTGTTAAGGTGGGCTCAGCCAGGAGGTGCCCACGCACCCTCATCGCCGGCTCGAACCAGAACAGCCGACAGGGATTTTTCCCCTCCCTCCAAGGATTAAAACCCAGCCAAATTAGGGCAGGTTTCCATGGGGTCGGCCAAGGCGATCTCCCTGCCCGGTCCCACGCCCGGGGAAGGACGGCACTTGCCAGGGCAGAGGCCTGGATGTTTCTCCGAAGAGCAGTAACGCCGGGAAGAGCGGTGCCCACCGCCTTTGCCCCTTCCCAGCCCCGGCCTGGCTCGGCCAGTGATCGAAAGCAGGATCTTTGGCCAAGCTGCTGGACAGCCACAAGAAATCCTCCATCCTGCCCGCCGGCCTTGGGGCCACCCCTGAAGCTGCTGGAAGGACTTTCCTGGCGTCCAGCCCGGCCCAGGGGTCTCCAGGCTGGATCCCAAACCCAGAGCAGCCAGCTCCGTGCTGGGAGCCGGTGCAGTGGCAAGGCGAGAGGCTCAGCTGGAAGGGGATCTGCTGCTGCTGGAAATCCTCCCAGCTTTCATTAGCTCCATATGGAGCTGCGTCCTTTCCCACCCCATTTCCATGTGCCTGGGAGACACGTGAGCTCCCCAGCAGCTCAGCCCCCCCGGGGCGGCTCCCCCCGCCGTCTCCCAAAGGGCTGCTTCTCTCCATGCAAGGGCAGGGGGGAGACCCCAACCCGCAAAGTGGGATGGGGTGTCCCTGCTCCCGGGATGCTCCGCATGCGCAGATCCCGGGTGATGTCCTCGTAGGCTACATGGCTGCAGCCACCCCAACCAGAGCCATCGTGAGCTGAGTCAGGGCTGGCTGCAACCCCCCCCCCCCCCATCCCTCCGGCTGGCGGGAGCAGTTTTAAAAGCAGAAATGCAAAAGGCGTTTGTGGGGAGAGCAGAGCTGGAGGCAGCCTGGCCCAGCACCGTGCCCCTCTTTGCTGGCTTTTGTGGGCTGAAAGCTGTTTGTTTGCACCAAACCTGCAGGAACCGAGTACCCGGGGGGGGTGGGGTGGGGGGGTTCTCTCCTTGCTTGCAATTGTCAGGGGGGTTCAAGCGTGCCAAAGGGGGCGTGCCAGCATGAGCATCATTTCCATAGGAAACTTGGTGTAACACAAGGCTTGTTGTTCTGCTTCCTCCAAGCCTCCCTGCCAAAGCGCCGGGGCTGGAAAGCTTTCCCGGGTGGCATGCTCCCCCCAGCATCACATCGGGTGGGAATCGAGGCCTTGAGGTTTTTTGGGGTTTTTTTTTCCTTTTGGAGTCAGGGGCTGGTGATGCTGGAGTGGGTGCTCCCAGCCCGGGGAGCTGCCTCTGCCCCATTGCCCTGGTGCTGCTGCATGGTGGCCTTGGCAGGCGCCAGCACCGTAATGTGAGCTCCCAGGGGAAAACCCATCGGCACAGGGCACCGGAGCCCGGCCAGCCAGCACAGCTGCCGGGAGGAGGGAGGGTGGCTGGTGGGTCAGCATGCCTGCACTCTCCGGTGAGGTTTGCAGCGCTGCCTCAGTTTCCCCAGGCTCCTCATTCTGTCCCGCTGGCAGGGCCAGAGGGCTGGCTCCGCTCCGGGGAAGAGCAGAAATCTGTCCCCAGGTCTCACAGCCGCGCCACGAATGCATCAGTCGTGTCCTCTGTCCCCGTGCTGCCACTTTGGGGACTGGTGGGTGCCTGCTCCCGCTCTGGCCTGGCTGGATGCTTTATCCTTCTGTCTGCCCAGGAAGGAAGAGGTTAAAATGCTGGGATTTCCTGGCTGCGATGCTCTGGAGGGAAGGTGACCTGCAGAAGTGCTTTGCATCCTCTGTGGCTCCAGCTGGCCTTGCAAAGTGCTGTGCTGGTGTCAGAAGCTGCTGGAGCGAGACCAAACTTGAAACCCAGCTAGAATTCAGGCTTTTCAGCCAAAATTTAAGCCCAGGCTTAAATGCCTCCATTCCCCTGCCCCACCGAGGGCAGCTTAGCTCGGACGCAGCGTCTGTCCCCCTCCGGCGTCCTGCTGCGGGGCCGGCTGCCGCCTTCAGGGTGCTGCGGCGTGCCCGACGGTAACGCCGAGCGGCGAGAGGGCAAAGAGCGATGGTTCAAAGGTAGGAGCGCTCCGGTTTCCCGAGCCTTCCCACCGGTTCCTCCTTGGCCGCGTCTCCACCAGCTGCTTTGCCGGGCTGGGGGAGGCTTTCCCAGCCCTGGGGCTTGGTGACAACGGCTGGAAGGGGCAAAGCTTTGTGCTTCGTGCTCGGGCTGGCAAGGCAGAGGGTGGCATTGGGACGGTGCTGGGGGGACGGTGTCAGGAGCGGGAGGCAGATGCGAGGAGTGCTGGTCCCCTGGGAGATGCTGGGGCGGGAGGGTTTTGGGGTGCCCATAGGAGAATGAGCTGCACCCCGCCTCCTGCACGTTCCCTGGCGTGATGGGGCTGTTTGTGGTGGTGTAGCTTTTTTTGGTTTCCTCACTGGTGTTTCCTATGTGCTAATCTGTTTCCGCCCCGCTCCGGAGGTGGCAGAGGCGGAGGTGGGGGGCGGGGGGGGGGGGGGAAGCCACCTTACTCTCTTTACAAAAGCCAGGATGGTGGGATGGGGCCAATCCTGCTCCCTCCTGCCCGAAGGCTGGGTCATGCTGGTTTTTGGGGCAGCTGCGGTTTGTCCCTGCAGCTGGGACCCCCTCCCTCCATCCCTCCCGCAACGAGGCCAAGGGTGAAGAAGAAGGAAGCAGCATTTTTGCTCCAAAACACCTCACTCTGCTCTCGGCTGCTGCAGGCACACGCCATATGGAGGAAGCCGCTTGCTGCCACCGCAGCCCTCCCCGTCCCCTCCCCTGACGTCACCGCGGCAGGGTGACACCGTGGCTCACTGGGTGCAGCACCCGGGGGAGGTTCCGCCAGCCGCTGCCAGAAAGGACCCCTATTTTGGTGGCACCGTCGCCCAACAACAGCCCCAGCTGGGAAACCTTGCGCCGAGACAGCAGGTCTGGTATCGGATGGGTTTGCGGATGGGGGTCCAGGAGGGTCCCCCCCGCACTTATCGCCACTGTCCCTCACCAGGCTGCCGGGTGAAGCGGGATGAGCGTGCCGGCCGATGAGCCAGGCAACCCGGCCCATGCCATCTTTGAGAGGTTCCTGCGTGCCGGGGAGTGCCGGGAGGTGCTGGGCTGCTTTGGGGAGCTGTGCCGGCAGCTGGGGCTGCAGGGCAGCGGGCTGCAGCTCTACCATGGCCTCAAGGCTGCCCTCAACTACTGGAGTGCCAAGGCCCTGTGGAGCAAGCTGGATAAGAAAGCCGGGCACAAGGACTACGACCAGGGCACAGCCTGTGCCAGCACCAAGGTACCGGGGCCACGGGGCGTGGCGTTTGGGTCCCTCCTTGCCCTGCATCCTTGTCCCTGGGGTGAGAGCATCCCTTGGGGCACCCTGGCCCCCAGCCCGGGAGGATGTGGGATGGTGCTGGGCAGGAGGTTGATGGGGTTTAACGGGACAGGGTGTTAATTAGCACCGCTCTCCTCCCTTGGTGTCCTTCCTCCTCACTGGGGACATCCCATGGGAAGCTGCAAAGGGGCAAGGGGACCTGCCGAGCCCTTTCTGGGGGACAGGAGCGCGCGGGGGTAGGATGTCCCCTGGGGCTGGGGGGACCCTATTTCTGTCCCCCTGTCGTGGAGCTGATGGCTTTTGTCCCCACTGCTGGTGCCCCCATCGTCCCCCCCAGCCCTGTGCAGGGGCTGGCAGGAGATCAAACCCGAGCCCCGGTTTTGAGCCTGTTGCTGGGAAAATCTCCCCGTTTCCGGGCTGCAGCAGGCAGGGGACGTGCATGCCTTATCTCACCGAGCTCTTTAATTGCTGCCATTGCCCCATGCGAAGGCAAGGTTCAGGCAGCCGGGGAGGCGGGTGGCACCCCACAGGACCCCCCCACTTTGCAGGGAGAAGCAGTGCTTGCAGCCCGGGGCAAAAGGGGACAAGTGGGGAGGGCCAGATCCTGACCTGGGGAAGGTGGGAGATGCTGCCTGTGGCGGTGCTGAGCTCCTTGGGGATTTTACCCAAAGCCCTGCTCTCAGAGGGGGGTGCCCGTCCCCTTCACGTCGCCCGTCCCCTTCACGTCACCCGTCCCCTTCGCAGTGCCTGGTAGTGGGGGCCGGGCCCTGCGGGCTGCGGGCGGCCATCGAGCTGGCGCTGCTGGGCGCCCGCGTGGTGCTGCTGGAGAAGCGGGACTCCTTCTCCCGCAACAACGTCCTGCACCTCTGGCCCTTCACCATCCACGACCTGCGGGCGCTGGGCGCCAAGAAGTTCTATGGCCGCTTCTGCACTGGCACGCTGGACCACATCAGTGAGTTTTGCCAAGCTCTGCACCCCTGGGGTTCCCCCACTGGGGGGGGGGGGCAGGGACTGGGGGGTGCAGCCCTGAGTGTCCCCTCTGCCCTCCCAGGTATCCGGCAGCTCCAGCTGATCCTGCTGAAGGTGGCTCTGCTCCTGGGCGTGGAGGTGCACATCAACGTGCAATTCAAGGGCCTCGTCCCCCCCACGGGCGAGGCGGGCGGACAGGGTAAGGTATCGCTGCGGGGTGGGGGGCATCCCTGGGGACAAGGACGGGGCTGAGGGTGGCCGCTCTGAGCCCCCCTGTCCCTCTGCATGCCTTTTTTGGGGGGGGGGGGGGGGGGGTGAGATGCAACCATCTCCTCGACCTGGAGCAGGTCCCAGCTGAGACCCAGCACGCTCATGACCGTCCCTCTCCCCACAGGCGGCTGGCGGGCTGTGCTGCAGCCCGGCTCCTCTCCCCTCAGCCACTACGAGTTCGACGTCCTCATCTCAGCCGGCGGTGGCAAATTTGTCCCCGAAGGTGACAGCAGCGGGTCCCTGCACCCCCGGGATTGGTATCGGGGGGCTGGGTGGGGGCTCACGCCTCTCCCTGCCCGCAGGGTTCAAGCGGAAGGAGACCCGGGGGAAGCTGGCCATTGGCATCACCACCAACTTCATCAACCGCCACAGCCAGGCTGAGGTGGAGGTGGCCGAGATCAGCGGCGTGGCCCGAATCTACAACCAGAAGTTCTTCCAAAACCTCTACAACAAAACAGGTCGGTGGTCCCGGCCCCGGAGTGGGGAGCGCTCGGGGGTCCCCAACCCCCGGTGCAACTGGAGGCTCAGCCCTGGGACGTCCCCTGCGTGGTGGGATGCGTGTCCCCACACGGTGCCCCATCGCAGGGGACATTTGGGGGCTGAGCCCGGTGCGGGGGCTCCCCATGGCCCCGGCTCTGCCCCGAGGCTCAGCTCAGCCCCTTCCCCATCAACAGGCATTGACCTGGAAAACATCGTCTACTACAAGGACGACACTCACTATTTCGTCATGACGGCCAAGAAGCAGAGCCTGCTCAAGAAGGGGGTCATCCTCCAGGTGAGGAGGGCAGGGTCTGGCCCCGGCATCCCATAGTGATGGCCAGCTGGGATGCAAATCACGGGTGCTGGTTTGACCGTGCACCCCTGGGATGATGCGGGCTTTGGCAGCCGCTGCCTGTGCCGGTGTCCCGTGCTGGGGGAAAAAAAATCTCCTTTTGGGGGACTCACAGCCCCAAGCCTGGTGGCACGGCTTCACCCCAGAGCTGGCTGCACCCAGGCTGGGGGGCAAATGCCACCTCCCGCGTCCCGGCTGGCTTCACCCCATCCCCTCAGGACAAAGCGGACATCGAGAGCCTCCTGTCCCCGGAGAACGTCAACCGGGATGCCCTCCTCAGCTACGCCAAAGAAGCTGCCAACTTCTCCACCAACTACCGCCTGCCCGAACTGGAGTTTGCCCGCAATCACCGGGACCTGCCGGACGTCGACATGTTCGACTTCACCTGCATGACACGCTCGGAGAACGCGGCGCTGGTGCGGGAGCACAATGGGGCCCGGCTGCTCCTCGGGCTGGTGGGCGACTGCTTGGTGGAGGTGAGGGTCCCCCTTGCAGCACCGCCACGTGCCTCAGTTTCCCCTCTCCCTGTGAGACGTGTTGCTCGCAATATATTCCCCCTCCCTGAGCGTTTCTCATCCCAACTGCCTGGTGCACGCCGTGCCCAGGGGCAGGCTCCCCAAGTCCCGGTAGCAGGATGCTTTGGTGGGGTTATCCCCTTTCCCGAGAAGGGGATCGGGGAGCGGTTCAGGGTGGAGGAGTAGCCCAGCTCCTCCCCAGACGCATCCACACCGGTGGCAGCGCTGGCTCAGCCGTGGGGCCGGGGAGGAGACGGCCACCCATCCGCTCCCTGTGCGTCCCGCCGCTGCTCCCTGCTTTCATCCCCGGCCAAGCCCGGCAGCTCCCTGCCTCCTCCCAGCCGCCCCAACCGGCCGCGCGGCTCCAGCCCTGGCTTTCTCTCTGCGTTTCCCTCCGCAGCCCTTCTGGCCGCTGGGCACCGGCGTGGCCAGGGGCTTCCTGGCCGCCTTCGACGCAGCGTGGATGGTGCGGCGGTGGGCGGCCGGCACCCCCCCGCTGGAGGTGCTGGCTGAGAGGTGAGCGTCCCCATGCTGCAGGGCTAGTCCTGGGCCAGGCAAGGATGGTGGCACCGAGCCCAGCCCTGTCCCTTGCACCCAGGGAAAGCATCTACCAGCACCTCTCGCAGACCTCCCCGGACAACACCAACAAGAACATCAGCCAGTACAGCATCGACCCGGCCACGCGCTACCCCAACATCAACCTGAAAGCCATCAAAGCCAACCAGGTACCCGGCCCAGGTCCTGCCATGGGGCAGCCATCCAGCCCAGCCTCCCCGGCAGTCAGGGTGACACCGATTTGCACCGTCCCCTGTCCCCAAAGGGTGTGAGGCTGAAGCTGTGGGTCCCCAGGGCATTTCATGCATTGCCTGTTGCAGATGCAGGTGGTTCTGGGGAGGTGTGGGGCGGCTCCGGGGTGTCCCCTTGCTGGGGTCAGCTCCCTGCGCTGGCTCTGTGCAGGGGGTGACCTGCCACCGGCATGTCCCCATTGGCAGGTCCGGGACCTCTATCTCGTGGGCATGGTGGAGGTGGACCACAAGAGGAAGAGAGACAACCGGCTCAGCACTGGTAGGAGCAGCCAGTCCTGCCCCGGCCCCTGCAGCGCCAGGACACCCCATTCCTCCGGGCAGCCCATGCCAGAGCGGCTCCTGCCCTGATTTTCCTCCCCATCCTTCTTTTCTCGAGCCCTGGCCAGTGTCTAGCTGGCCGCCACGCTCCTCCCAGCAGCGGCTGCGTTTCCATCCCGGTGGCACCGCTGGTTTCTGTTCCCTCTGCCCACGGCCCCCGTGGGGACCCAGCCCCCAGCTGCCTTCTGGGGGGAGGCTGTCCCCCTCCTTCCTGCCCGCACCAATGCTGAAACATTGACGGATGCTTTATCAACCCATTTATTGAGCCTTGGGTGGGTTGTTGCATGGCGGGGGGGGTCTCATGTCACTCCCGTAGGACCCCCTCCCCCTAAAGCACTGCTGCAGGGAGGGGGGGAGCGGGCTGGGGGTGTTGTCCCTGCCTCTTTGGGATGGGGACACATGTGCTGCCTCCCCAGCGGTGTCTGGAGACGCCTATGAAGAGCTGCTGAGCTGGTGCCAGGCCAGCACGGCCGGTTACCCCGGCGTGGCGGTGACCAACTTCACCACCTCCTGGACCAGCGGCTTGGCCCTCTGCGCCCTCATCCACCACTTCAGACCTGACCTGGTGTGAGTGCCTGGGACCCCCCGCCCAGGACACCCCCATCCTGTGGAGCCCACCCTGATGGCACCCATGTCTCCCCCCAGGGACTTTGACTCCGTGGACCCCCAGAATCCCATCCGGACCCACCAGATGATGCTGGACATGGCGGAGCAGGAGCTGGGCATCCAGCCTGTCCTCTCCAGCGCCGAGATGGCCAGCATGGCAGAGCCTGACCGCCTGGGGCTCATCACCTACCTCAGCCAGTTTTATGAAGCTTTCAAGACCTCTCCAGGTGTGAGATTCTGGGGGGGTTTATCCCACCCCAAGCCCCACCGGGGCTGGTTGGGTGCCCACACTTGTAGGTTGGGTGCCACCAGCATGGCCGTGTCCTCTCTGTGCAGAGGTGGAGGAGGTCAGCAAGAAGCCACTCTCTGCCCGGGGCACGCGAGGGGCCATCCTCTTCCTCAACAAGCTGCAGAAGAGCCGGAGCCTGACACACAAGCGTGCCCAGGTGAGGGCACCCCCACCCAGACCCTCGTGACACCCCAAAACCATGCCCCCCTCCCCATCCTAGCCGCTCCCTCTGCGTTTGCAGGACAGTGCCCAGAAGGATGCTGAGGCCAAGAGGAGCCGCAGGGAAGCCAAGGTGGGTCTGCCCTGGGCGCCTCGAGGGATGCTCTGCCGGGGTGCAGCCATCCCGGGGAGAGAGCGGGGGGCTGATCCTCCTCCCGGCTTGCTCATAGCTGGACGTGGGGCTGGATGGAGACATTCTGGACGGTGCCCACAAGCTGCCACACACCACCGTGACGGAGCCAGGCCAGGTCGGTCCCCGCGTCACCCCCGGGTGGGGGGGGTCAAGTGCCGGGTGGGTGCCTGGGGGGCACCGGCGGCTGGTGGGGCCGAGCCAAGGGCTGGGACCAGGGCTGCGCAAGCGAACGCCCACAGGCTCCCGGCTCCTCCCTGCTTGTTTCCTGACCCAACTGGTTTTCTGGAGGCAAGACCTGCCGCTCCCTCGCTGGTGCCAGCAACCCCGTCCCGAGCACCCAGACCCACCTCTGCAAGAGAGGCAAAGCCCCCCCCCCCCCCCCCCCCCGAAATCCCTGGGCTGCCGGCAAAGCCCCGGGGCAGGGTGGGTGCCAGCACCCCGGTGCCACCGCAGCCTGTCCTCTCCCCTTGCAGCCGCCGGCCCGCGGGGAGAGCAGCGACGCCTGCTACTTCTGCGGCCGCCGCGTCTACATCCTGGAGCGAGCCAGCGCCGAGGGACGCTTCTTCCACCGCGGCTGCTTCCAGTGCCGGCAGTGCGGGGCCACCCTACGCCTGGGCGACTACGCCTTCAACGAAGAGGACGGTAAGGCGGGTTTTGGGGAGAAGGGGTGCTCAGGGCAAGGCTTCTCCACCTTGCAGGTCATCACATGGGTTTGGCCCCCTCCCAGGTCATTTTTACTGCTCACTTCACTACCCCAATCCCCCCCGGATGGACCTGCCCCGGGCCGAGCCCCCGGCGCTGCCCCATGCGGTAAGTCACCGTAAATCCCCACAGGTGATGGGGGAAAGGCAGAAGGTGGAGGGGGGATGCTTGAGCACAGCCCCGTGCTGCATCACCCCTCCGCCGCTGGCTCTGCCCTAGGATGCTGCTGCTGCCCACCCGCCCTCGGATGCTGGGAGCCCGTATGTGTCCCCCAAGGAGGAGGCACCCGGTCCCCTGCAGCCCCCACCAGCAGCCCCACAGCCGGGGGGAGAGCCTGGGGCAGCGGAGGATGCTGCGGATGCTGGTGATGTGGAGGAGCAGGAGCTGCCGGCACAGCCCGGGGGGGATGCGAGGGAGGAGGAGGGTCCTGGACCGGAGCCCCGAGGGGTGGCAGAGGAGGGTCCCGGACTGGAGCCCCGAGGGGTGGCAGAGGAGGGTCCTGGACCGGAGCCCCAAGGCGTGGCAGAGGAGGGCGAGGAGAGTGGGGGCAGGAGGAAGATCATCCTCACACCCCTGGAGAAGCTCAATCTGGCCACGCTGAACCTCACCAGTGAAGCGGAGCCTGAGCCGCCACCGAAGCCGGCTCGTCTGCGGCTCCAAGTAGCGCCCGAGGCCCTCCCCGCCGGGTGGCAGGGACAAGGCATCTGGGAGGAGGAGGGAACGGCCGTGGAGGAAGGTAGGTGGCTGCAAGCTGGAGTCTCCGGCTGAGCAGGGCTGCGGGGCCCTCTGGTAACCCTGCTGTGCCCCACGTCTTGCTCCTGAGGCACCTGCCCAAAATGGCTCTTTTCTTGGGGCAGCTTTGGAGGAGAGCGACAGTGAGGAGGAGGAGGAGGAGCCCGAGGAGGACGACACAGGCCTTGGCATCATGGCAGAGTTGGTGAGCGCTTTCCCCGAGCAGCAGTGGCCCCACCTGCCCGGGTGGTGGCTGGGGCTCTCGCTGGTGTCACCTCTCACCAAGGCATCGGGTCCGGCTCTGCTCTGGCTGCTGGGGCAGGAGGTGCCCAGCGCAGGGACTGACCCCCCCACCCCCCCCCCGGCCCATGCCACTGTCCTTTTGCAGTGCCTGGGCCTGGGAGATGATGATAAATATCCCACCTGGAAGCGCACGCTGACCCGCCGGGCCAGGGAAGCCCAGATGAAGCGGTTTTGCAAAGCACAGGTAGCCCCATGGGGGAGAGCTGGGTCCCCAACCCGGCGCTGTCCCCCGTCCCCCCCCCCATCCCGCTGCTGGTGGCCATGTGCCGGGAGGTGCCGGCCCTCGGGCGAGCGCTGCCCTTCCCTTGCAGGCCATCCAACGGCGGCTGGAGGAGATTGAGGTGACATTCCGGGAGCTGGAGCAGAAGGGCATCAAGCTGGAGAAGTTACTCCGGGATGAGGATGGTAAGGCCAGGGGTGACAGGGCACTGTGATCCCCATGTCCGGGGGGGGTCTGTGCCCTGCTCACGCCCCCTCCGCTGCCCTGCAGGCACCCGGGCCGACCAGAAGACACAGTGGATGAACCAGCTGCTGTACCTGGTCCAGAAGAAGAACAGCCTGATGTCCGAGGAGTCGGACCTCATGATCACGTAAGGCTTGGGGGGGATGCTCCCCAGGCGGATCGGGGGCTCGGCTCACCCCAGCCCAGCACCCAGCACCCCCCTTCCCTCCCCGCAGGGTGCAGGAGCTGAAGCTGGAGGAGCAGCAGTGGCAGCTTGACCAGAAGCTCCGGTGCTACATGAACAGGGACGGTGAGTGCCAGCACACGCTGGGGGGGGGTCCCTGGGCATGGTGGGGGGAGTGGGGCCGGGGCTGTGGCCCACCCAGCCCTGCTCCAGCCGCCTGCTCCCGCAGAATCCCTGAAGACCCCCGAGGATCGTGTGGCCGAGCAGGAAATCCTGGTGCAGCTGCTGGAGGTGGTGAACAAGCGCAACGTCCTCATCCACATCCAGGAAGAGAAGCGGCTTAACGAGCTGCAGGCCTGATCCGTGCAGCCCCCCCGGACCTGCCGGTTCCTCCCCAGGGAGGGACGAGTGGTCCCCCCCCCCCCCAGCTGAGCATCACCCTGAGCTGCTTCTGAAGGCGGTGATGCCTGAGCTGCCCGCAGGCAGCTGCTGCGGCGAATGCAGGTCCCCGCTTGCCAAAGCCTGCTGTGGAAGGGCCGGACCCACTGACGGACGCCCACGTGGGGAGACACCGAGGAGCACCCCAGCTTTGGGGTGCAGAGAGGGCATCCCCACGCTTGGCTGGATTGCCTTTGCCTTGTGCTTGCTTGAAAACAGGATTTGCGGGGGGGGCTGCGATGGCTCTGCCAGGCGTTTGCTACAGGAGGAAGATGCCCCGCAGGGAAGTGGGGTCTCATCCAGCGCAGGAGGTCCCACAGCCGTCACTGCTTCGAGGGGACATTGCCCAGAGGCTTGGCCAGGGCACTGAAAGCTTTTTTTGTCTGGCAGAACCCCTCGTGCTGGAGTTGCCCCGCTGGCTGCCTCAGGCCAGGCTCCCAGCAGGAGCGGTGGCTCACGGCCCCCCAGCCAGCCCCAGGCCCCCAGCACCAAAGGGCTTCACTCCGGGCAGCGAGGACGTGACTGTGGCCACCACAGGCGAGTCACAGCGGAGATGCCAAACGTGGAGGGGCAGCATCAGGAGTAGCCGCCTGGAAGCCACCCTGGGACATCCATTCCATCCATCCTAACCAGGGACATCCATTGCAGCCTGGGATGCCCTTCCCAAGTGGGGAACATCCATCCTAATCCAGGATATCTGTTGCAGCCTGGGATGTCCTTCCCAGCTGTGAACATCCATCCTAACCCGGGATATCTGTTGCAGCCTGGGATGTCCTTCCCAGCCTGGGATATCCGTTGCAGCCTGGGATGTCCTTCCCAGCCTGGGACATCCATCCTAACCCACAATGTCCATCCCAGCTAAGGACAGCCATCCTAACTCAGGACATCCACTGCGGTCTGGGACGTCCATCCTAACCCAGGACATCCATCCTAGCCTGGGACATCCATCTCTTCTGGGGACACCCGTCCCAGCCAGGGACACCTGGCTCTACACGTGGGGCCAGCGACAGACTGGACTGATCCCGCTGCTCTGCATCGCTGCTTTTGGGGGCCACGTCCACGCCGTCCCTGGTCAGAAACCTCCCTGTGAGGCCCCGGGGCAGCAGCTCCCCGAGAGGCTCGTGCCCAGGGCTGGCACTGTGTGACACCAAGGACAAGGGCCACCAGCTGCCGTGTCCTCCTTGCCCCTTTGGGGCTTCTCCCGCTTTGGCAATGCCCAAGTGGCCTTTGCGCAGACCTCTCCGTCCTTTCCGGAGTCCCCAGTTGTTGAGGGGTGACCTCCACAGCCAAATGGTGCTTATGGCCAGCCGGGCCGGGCACGGGGGTCCCGGGTGCGGGCTCCTCCATTAGCGACACCCCCCCATGCTCAGCCCTCATCCTGCCGCTCCCTTCAGTGCCTCCCACCACCCTCCCACCTGCCTTTCATTTGTACCAGCCCTACTGTCCCGCTTCAACCCCCCCCATCCCTTCGAATAAAGCCTTCCCGACCCAGCGTCAAGGGCTAAAACACCACCTTTATTTCCTATCCAAATCAAATTTGGTTGCTGGAGCAGTTGCCAGCTTTCACCAAAAGCCCTCGAGGCTGCCCCGGGAGGCTGAGCCTCTTGAGCCTCCCACCCACGCTGGCAGGTCCCTCTGGGTAGAAAGGGTGTATTAAAAAAACCAGCAATTAAAACCCGCCTCCATCATGATTCCCATGGGGGCGAATGCGACAAATCTGCCCCCAAAAAATCTTAATTTCACCCAGCGAGGCGGCTGTCGAACCTGCGCTACCGAGCCGGCCGCAGCGCTGCTCACCTAAAAACCAGACATCAGCTAGAAAAAGGGACCAAAAGGGGCCAGGATGGGGCCAAGGGGTCGTCGAGGGACACCCACGGCCCCGGCTCAGCCGTCGCTGGGACGCTCCCGCAGCGCCCGCAGCGCCATCCGCATCTGCTCCTCAGTGCCCTGCAGCATCTTCACCTCCATGGTGTGGAAGAGATGGAGGCCGGTGGCGAGGAGGAGGATGCCGATGGCGAGGAAGGCCAGCAGGGAGAAGGAGAGCTTGGGGAAGGGCTGCCCGGCCGCCAGCCCCGCCAGCGCGCCCAGCGCGGCCGCTGCCTGCAGCAGCAGCAGCAGCAGGGCCAGCACGGCCATCCTGCCCGTGGAGTAGCGCTGCCGCTGCGCTGCCCGCAGCCCCACGCCCACCTCCATCCGCGCCTCCGTCACCGCGTCCACCAGCACGGGCTCTGCGGGGGGACAGGGGCGGCTCAGCGGGGGGACACCCCCCCCCCCCCGCACCCCTTTTTCTCCCCATCCCTGCCACCCTGCCCTGACCGTGCACCCCTCTGCAAGCAGCACCCCAAGGGATGCCCTAAGCAAGGGGAAACGTCCCCAAAAATTCCATCTTTGTACAACTCCATCAGTCCATCCACCAGCCCCCCCCCCCCCACATTGGGGGACCCCGGCAGCGTCCCCCCACCTTACCAGTTGTGCCAAGGTTGGCACCCGCAGCCTGTCCCTGCCTCCGGATGTGCAGCGTTGCCATCACAGCTTCGTGGTCTGAAAAGGGGATGTCCATACCCGGGGCTGTCCCCGTGGTGGTCTTCAGCTCTTCGCACTTCACCGTGAAGCTGGAGACGGCCTGGGCGAGGGGATGGGGGGGGTCAGGCCGGTGCCTCCCCTCCCTTCCACCCGCAGGCAGTGGCCGAGGGCCCCGCGTTACCTTGTAGAGGATGTAGTCGATGCGGATGCCCAGCGGGAAGGGCAGCAGCTCTGCCTTGACGGTGAAGCAGTTGTTGGGGACGAGGGTGCAGCCGTCCTCGCAGCCCTGAGAGCAAGGGCCTGGGTGGGTGGGGGGCTCTCGGTGCACCCCGGGACCCCGCTCACCCCCCGTCGCTCACCTCAAAGCGCGCGGTCTCGGCGAAGGCGTCCCGCAGCCCCGTCCAGCCGCGCAGCAGCCGGATGCCCACGTCTTTGGGGTGCATGTTCAGGTCCCCTCCCAGCAGCACCACGTCGGCCGCCTTCGAGGTGTGCCTGCAGGGATGGGGACAGCTAAGCCCCTTCCCCGCCCTGCCCCGCGCCGGACTGGGATTACTGGGACCCACCCCCAGTGCTCCCCAGTCATACTCCTGGCTAGGACTGGTGCACCTGGGAGCTCTCTGCAGCACAAGCGCCAGGGGTGGGGGTGACTGTGCGCACCCTGGGGACGTGCAGGGGGGGGACCCTGTGGGGCACCCCACGGCTGCTCACCGGATGAACTGCGCCAGCTCCCAGGCCTGCACCAGGCGGTGGGGCAGGTAGGCGTCCTTCTCCCGGCAGTACTCGGCGTGCAGCTGGCAAGAGCGGGGGGCAAAGTGGTTGTGACCCCCCATGCCAGCACCCACCCCAATCCAGGGCTCCCTGCAAACCCACCCAGCCCCTCCAAATGGTCCCTTTGGGGTCTGGCCGACCCCTCTGTCTTCATCCCACCCCTCTGGGGACAGCCTGGGATGCCCGCCCAGGCTGGTTGTGGGTCACTGTCCCCCCCCAGAGCAATATTTCATTAAATGGGTGCATGGTCCCAGGAGAGATGGTGCAGAACAGTGGTTAAAGCAAGGGGACAGCGAAGGAGGGGTACAGCCACTCATCCCCCTCCTCCCCATCGTCCCCCTCGCGCCGGGTCCGCGCTCACGTGGGTGACGTAGACGTTGAAGACGATCCCGGAGATCTTAATGACGACAAGACCGACGGATTTACCGCAGAACCAGTCCCCATGCTGGAGCTGCCAGAGGGGAAGGGGAGTGGGTCAGGGCTGGCGAGGCTCCGTGGGGCCGGGCACCGTGGCGCTGCGTGCCCCCCCTGCCCCGCTCACCATGTAGGGGTACCCGTTCAGTGAGTACTGGTAGAGGAGGGTGTCCAGGATGGGGAATCTGGAGAAGACGCAGAGGCCGCTGCCGAACACCCCACTGCGGGAGGGGAAAAGCACAGTGAGGAAGCGTGGTCCCCCCACCTCTGCCTCCCCCCCAGCCCCAAGCCAAGGGGGCTCCCCGGATGCCTGGGTCCCAGCGCGCTCCCAGGAGCATCCCACTCTCCAGGCACAGCGTCTCCCACGGTGACAGAGGTGACTGACAGCACCCGTACCGCTCTCTCCGTGCGGCAAACACTGAGGACGCGGCACAGCCCTGCAACCACCCCACGCAGGGCCCCAGAGGGGGCTGGCCAGCCCCTCTCACCTGCGGAAGTAATGGGAGAAGGGGTAGCAGCCTCCCAGCTTCGCCTTCAGGTCGCTGTAGTCCTGCTCGCTCCACACCTGGAGAACAGCAGGACAGGCTAAGAACGGGCACACTCATCTCACGGGTTGAGAACGGGCACACTTGTCTCATGGCTCACAGGCTGAGAATGGGCACACTCGTCTCACAGGCTGACAACGGGCACGCTCGTCTCACTGCTCCCAGGCTGAGAACAGGCACACTCATCTCACTGCTCATGGGCTGAGAACGGGCACGCTCGTCTCACTGCTCATGGGCTGAGAACGGGCACACTCATCTCACTGCTCATGGGCTGAGAACGGGCACGCTCGTCTCACTGCTCATGGGCTGAGAACGGGCACGCTCGTCTCACTGCTCATGGGCTGAGAACGGGCACGCTCGTCTCACTGCTCATGGGCTGAGAACGGGCACGCTCGTCTCACGGCTCCCAGGCTGAGAACGGGCGCATTCGGCTCGCAGGCTGCCCTCACCTCCTGGAGAAGCACCAGGTCGAAGCCCTCCTGGCGCAGCATGTCCCCGATGAGCCGGACGCGCTCCTGCCGCCGTTTGCTCAGGTAGCGGATGGCCCTGCCGGAAAGGGGTCACAGGGGTCACGGCTTGGGGGGGGGACGGAGCGATGGGGGCTGTTGGGGCGCGCCGGGACCCGGTACTGGTATGGGCAGGATGCAGACTGGGGGAGATGGGAGGGGATGGGGAAAGGGAGATGCGGGGACATGGGGACAAGGGGAAGTGCAGGGAGGCTGCGTGGGGACAGCTTTTCCTGCCTGTAAAACTGAGGCAGCGTTTGGGGTGCAAACGGGGGCCCTTTTCTGGGGGAGCGGGCACGGAGGGGACGGGGTTGGCACCGCTCTGCCGAGCACCTTGTGACCTGGGAGCTGGGAGAGCGGCGCAACCCTGAAAAGAAGGGGACACGAATGTGACACCAAAGTGGGACCCCTCTCCCGGTGCGGGTGTCCCCATCCCCACCCGCGCAGCCCGGGCGAGCTCCGGACTCACCAGCAGTTGAGGTCGAAGATGCGGAGCCGCAGGGTAGGGTCTCCCTCCATCGCTCACGGGGGCTTCACGGGGGCCGGAGGGCAACGCCGGGCAGAGAGGTGTCCTGCGGGGAGCGGGCTGGGGTGACAGTCCCCGGGAGCTGGCGCGGGGCAGAGTCGGGGAGCCAGGCTGCCGCGGCGGAGGGGCCGAGGCGAAGGCCGGGAGAGAGGAGCGCGCGGGGTGCTCCAGCGTGGCCCACGCCGTCCCCTCCTCTCCCACCCGCGAACCCATCCCGAGCCCCAGCTTGTCCCCAGACAGGGACCCGCCTGCCCAAATACCCGGGTGACCGCCCCACCCTGCGGATGGGGACGCCAGCGGGCCAGGGATGGGGTGCAGGGCTCAAACCCTTTGTCCGTCAGCGAGTCGTATTCCCGGATGGACTTAAACCCTGGCCGCGAGGCATGGGCATGGGGCACCCCACTGCCCTCCTTCTTCCCCTCTTGAGGAGCCCGCGGATACTTTTGAAGACCCCAAATCCTGGAGGACCCAGCAGCTCCCGGAGCAGCCCCAGCGCTGGCTCTGCCAGCCCCGCTTCTCCCGCAGCTCTCTCCCGGGGAAATTGTCCGGTTTAGAAGTGCAAAAGAGCAAACGCAGGGCTCCAGGAGGTGACGGCGGGATGCTGGGGATGGGATGCTGGGGATGGGATGCCGGGGGCGGAATGCTGGGGATGGGATGCCGGGGGTGGGATCATCGAGCGGCTCTTGGCGTCCCTGCGCCGTGCTGATACCGGTGTCTCCTACCGGGGCTGAGCCCCACCCGGGTCGCTTCCCCCCCACGCCCCCCCACCCAGCTCCCCGCGGGACCGGGACGGGAGCGGAGCAACCGGGGAAGCCGGGACGGGAGCAACGGAGCAACCGGGGGAGCCGGGACGGGGGCAAAGGAGCAACCGGGGGAGCGGGGACGGGGGCGAAGGAGCAACCGGGGGAGCGGGGGACGGGGGCGAAGGAGCAACCGGCGCAGCCGGGACGGGGGCGAAGGAGCAACCGGGGCGGCCGGGACGGGAGTGGAGGAGCAACCGGGGCGGCCGGGACGGGAGCAACGGAGCAACCGGGGGAGCGGGAACGGGGGCGAAGGAGCAACCGGGGGAGCGGGGACGGGGGCGAAGGAGCAACCGGGGGAGCGGGGACGGGGGCGAAGGAGCAACCGGCGCAGCCGGGACGGGGGCGGAGGAGCAACCGGGGCAGCCGGGACGGGGGCGGAGGAGCAACCGGGGGAGCCGGGACGGGGGCGGAGGAGCAACCGGGGGAGCCGGGACGGGAGCAACGGAGCAACCGGGGGAGCCGGGACGGGGGCGAAAGAGCAACCGGGGCGGCCGGGACGGGGGCGGAGGAGCAACCGGGGGAGCCGGGACGGGGGCGGAGGAGCAACCGGGGCGGCCGGGACGGGGGCGGAGGAGCAACCGGGGGAGCCGGGACGGGGGCGAACGAGCAACAGGCGGAGCGGGCAGAGGAGCGGAGCAACAGGCGGGGCCGGGCCGGGAGCGCGGAGCGAGCGGCGGGGGCGGGGCCGGGGCGCGGAGCGGGAGCGGGGCCGAGACCGGGACGGGGACCGGGACCGGGACCGGACCTGGAGCGGGGCCGGGGCCGGGGCCGGACCTGGAGCGGGGCCGCGGGACTACGCGTCCCGGCAGGCAGCGCAGCGGCGCGGAAGCGGAAGGGGAAGGGAAGAGGAAGGGAGGAGGGGAGGGGAGGGGAGGGAAGGGGAGGGAAGGGAAGGGAGGGGAAGGGAGGGGAGGGAAGGGAAGGGAAGGGAAGGGAAGGGAAGGGGCCGGAGCGGGCCGGGCCGGCCCCGGGGGGCGGTGCGCGGGGTGCGGGGGGAGCGGGGCCGGGGTGCGGGGGGAGAAGGCGGGGGGGGGGGGGGCGATGGAGTGCGTTGGCAGGCGGGGCGGGGGGCACGGGGGGGTGCACGGGGGGGATCCCAGGGTGAGGGTGGCTTCGCCCAGGGGATGGGGGTGCCCCCCACGCACACCCGTGGCAGGGGGGTGTGCGGGGTCCTGCCCTGCTCTGCACCTTCCCAAAGCAGCCCCAGCAGCTTCTGTCTATACAGATCCCCCTCCCTCCATCTCCTCGGAGGCCTGCGGGGTCTTCCCTGACATCCCACTCCTCCCGGGACATCCTCTGCCATTAGTCCCAGGACACCTCAGGAGCATCCCGAGGCCACCCTGGGCATTGCCCCCTCTCTGCTCCCGCTGCTTCGCCTGTCCTGGAGGGAGCGGGTCCTGGCCGGGGGCCCGGGCTGGAAAGGGCGGCAGCTGCCCAATATTGGGGCCAGCTCTTCTCCTTCACAGCCCGGCATTGCATACACGTCCCACAGCCCGTTCCCGGAGCAGCCTCGGCAAGGGCTGGTACCCACGGGCTGGCAGCGTGCCTGGCTGGGCCGTCAGGGACGCTTTTTGTATCCTGCATGGGGGTTGTGTTGTCTTTCCCAGCCAGTGATCCAGGCTGGATTAGCCCCACGGGGAGCCTGGTTAAGAAGTAAGTCTCTCGGATGCCTTAATGCCATGCAAGACCCCCAGCCCACGGAGCAGGGGAGGGGGGTGGCAGCAGGAGGAGCGGGGCTGCAGGTCCCCCCGCCTCCTTTGGGGACGTCGGGTCCGGAGGGACAGCAGCAGGAGAGCTGTTTGCTGGGCTGGAACGTGTTTAGCAGCGGCAGGAGGATTTGTGTATCGGTGCTAAAGCAACCGAGTCTAGAGGTGTTTGGGATGTGCAAAGCCATCGGCCCTAATGGCATCGGGGTTCGGCCAGGGCACCAGGCTCTGCCCTCGGGGCGATGGGAATGGGCACGCAAATGCAATGGTTCGGCTTGCAGAAAGGGGAAAAGTGCTGGAAATGGGATTGGTGTTAAAACGTGTCACCTGGGTGCCCTTGTTCTGGGACGGGGTGGCTTGTATTGAATCGCCGAGGCGCAGCGAGCAAAGCTTTGATGGGGAGCAAAGCTTTTTCTCCCTGCTAGGACAGGCTCAGCCCTCCGTCACCCGATGCCAGCGTGGGCGAGGATGCGAACCCCTAAAATCTGTGTTCCTGAGCCCAGCGATGCTGCAGGGAAGCGTTTGCCATGGGGTAGGCTAACCCAGCAGTCGCCTTTCCCAGGCAAACCCATCCTCGGTGTTGCAAACCGCAGGAAATTAGTGCTGGAGGTGGCATCCGAAAGCCCGGAGCTGGGGTCCCGGGAGAAGCGTTACCTGGCCAAGGGCTTATAGCCCCAGCTGTCACAGCAAACCTCAAGAAATAAAAAAACAGGAACTTCAGAACCACTTGAGCCAACCCATGAACAAATAATTTTAATGTTTTTTTTTTTTTTCAGCAGACCGTAGTTTTCTCAGAGCTCCACAGTCTCCTCTCTCTGAAGTTGGACAGATACAGTAAACACAACAAATATATGATACAACCCATCACAGCTGGATTAAAAAAAATACACAAAAAATATAATACATAAAAAAATGGATTTTTAACATTGTGGACTGACACAGCTCTAAAAATGGTGATCGTAACCCTGGTAAGCTTTACAAAGTCTTTAAAAAAATAAAACAGTACTTCATGTGAAATTCATAAATACACTGGAGGAGAACGGAGGGGCTTGGGGGGGGGTTGAGAAAGTGTCTCTGGGATCGTGGCTAAACCCCGGCCGGAGCCGTCGGGGCACCGTGTGCGTGGGGTGCGGGTGGGCGCCCCGGGGCTCGGGGCAGGCGGGATGCAGGGATGCAGGGGTGGAGGGAGGGATGGAGGCACAAACGGGTCCAGTTAACGAAGAGCTTCAGCCCCCGGCGGGGCCGGGAGTGGGGCACGCCTGTGTTCTACAGAGGAGAAGTTTTGAGTTGTCATTCCCAGAGTTTTAGATCAGTGAGTGAAACAAAAGGAAGAAAAAGAACCACGAAACGACAAACATGCTACATATGAGAACTCGGCCAGGCGGCCCCGGCACAGCCCTGGGATGGGATGCTGGGGCGTTTCCCTGGATTTTTCCCTCTCTCTTTCCCCCCTGTTCCGGCCACCCCTGCTCACTGGCCGCCTGCACCCATCCCCGCCGCCGTGTCCTTGTCCGGGTGTGGGAGCGGGGCGGCTCTGCCCCGTCCTGCGGGGATGGGTGGCTTCTCCCAGCAGCGAGAGGTCGAAGTCCCCGCACCTCCCGGGACGTGTGGCATCGCGATGGCAGCCAAGGCCCTTTCCTGAGCTCTGGGGCTGCTCCTGCTTCTCCGTGCCCGGCAGCATCGAGCCTAAACCCCCTCTGTCCCCCCCATCCCAGGCTCCAGCACCCCCCAAAGCAGCTGCCCTCCCGCAGCACCTGGCTCTGCCCCTCTCACTGCCTTCGCTCCCCTGCCGGCACGAGACACCCGGCCAAACCTGCCCACCCTGGGCTCCCCGTCCCCCTGCCACCCTCCTGCCACCCTGCTCCGTGCCACCGCCACCAAAACCCGACCTCTGTCCCTCTGCGTCCCTCCTGTGCCCTGGGGATGCTCTCCCTGGGCTCTGCCCTTGCAGCCACTGCCTCGGGACCGGGCACGCTGCCTTGGCTTATTTTGGGCTGCAACCACAAAAATACCTCCAAGCAGACCCAGTCCCCTGGCCCGGCGTCAATCCTGTCCTCTGTCCCCTCTCTGTCCCCTCGGTACTGAACTCTGCCCGCTCGCAGCCTGGCCCTGCATTGCACTACGTGCTGGCTTCCCGCACGAGCTGCTTCCCTGGCTGCTTCCCGCAGGATGCAGGCGAGCCGGCCGGAACAGCTGCAGGGAGCAGCTGAAACCGGAATAGTCAACACAGAAAAAAGACAAAAAAAAAAAAAAAAAAAAAAAAGGGGGGGGGGGGTGAAGAAAAAAAAAAAAAAGAGATGGAAAATGTACATATGCAAAGTACATCAGGCAAACCTCACTGCTCTCCTCATTACTCCTCGCAAGCGACCACGGAGGGTACGTTTAGCCCGGCCACCCACAAGTGCAGTCCCTGAAAGCACACGCAGAGCTCGGGGGATCCCGCTGCCGGGTAAAAAATGAGCCTCCAGTCTGCAGCGACCCCAGAGAGATGCAGAGACCCCCAAGCCCTCCCTACACAAGCCGGCTCCCCGTGCCCGGCAGTTTTTGCTGCCTGGCTCCGGCAAACTCGGCTGTGTCACCTCCTCTGGTCACCAGCACGGCGGGGGTGGCAGGGGAGCGGGTCCCAGACATCGCAGAGGGGTATAATCCCGATTACAAGCATGGTGTCTTTTTAAAAAGTATTAAAAAGCACTTGATTTAAAAAAAGGGAAGGAAAAAAAAAAAAAGAGCCATTAAAAAAAAAAAATGGTTTGCCCTCCCGCCTTCAGTGATGCCAGCTCCCGGTGCCCTGGCCAGGCACGGAGAAGCAGCGTCCTGGGTGCCAGTCCCCGGGGATGCGGCAGCATCCCGCTCCGCCGCCCTGCCCTGCTCCTACCTGCTCCCGCCTCAACACGTCCGTCCGTCCCCACGTCCGTCCCCACGTCCCTGCCGCCACCCGGGCTCCGCTGGGCCGTGCTGACGCCGCGGCTGCCGCCGTGCCAATCGGTTTCAGACCAGACCTGGCGCGACGCCGCGTCCTCCAGCCCGCCTGCGCTCGCTCCTCTCCGCTCGGGACCGGGGCCGCATCCGAGCGAGGGGTGGGGGCGAGAGGAGGGTGCGTCCTCCGCTCCGACATCCCGCTTCCGACGGCAGCGCGGCGGGCTCCCGGCCTTCGGCGGCGGCACCGAGGGCCGGTCTCTCCCCATCCAGTGCCAGACGCGGGTTTCCATTCTCCCTACACTTCCTTTCCCATTCTTCTTTTTTTTTTTTTTATTTATTTAAAAAAAAAAAAAGAAACTGTTCCTAAGTAGAAAACGCCTGCGATCGCAAGTCAGTCTTTTTGGCTATTGTTTTTCTTCCTCCTCCTCCTCCTCCTCCTCCTCTCTTCAAATGACTTCTCACGAGGCAACGGGCACGGGCGGCTTTTCTGCACGGCCCCCTCCCTCCCCTGCGCGCCCCTCGTGCCCCCGCCCGTCCCCGAGGGCCCCTAGTCCTTGACCAACTTGTACACGTGGTGCTGGGCGCCGTGCTCGCTGGTGGAGACCTCGAAAACGAAGGCTATGCAGAGCAAGGTTTCCTGGGTATCCCTGTTCGTAACAACCTGCGGCAGAGCAGAGAGGGCGTTAGGAAGGGGCCGCGCCCGTAGGGAGACCGTAGAGTCATAAAATCATGGAATCGCCTAGGTTGGAAAAGACCTTTAAGATCATCCAGCCCACCCAGATGCCGTTGTTTGAGGGATTGCTCAGGCACGGACATTTCAGTTGCAGACCTTTTTAATTGCACGGTGAAAAATTTGCTACCCGGTTTTTGCGGGGGGTTGCAACGGGCTCAGGTGCAGCCACTTTAATTGCACCGGCAAGATTTGCTCCCCGTAATTCAGGGGGCTGCACGGGCTCAAGCACAGGCACTTTATCGGCACCACCAAAAATTTGCTGCCCAGTTTTTCAGGGGGTTGCACGGGCTCAGGCGCACCCACTTTAACTGAACCATGAAAAATTTGCTACCCATTATTTGGGGGGGGGTTGCATAGGCTCAGGCACAGCCAATTTAACTGCACAAACAAAAAATTGCTGCCCATTTTTTTGGGGGGCATTGCACAGGCTCAGGCACAGGGGCTTTAATTGCACCATGAAAAATTTTCTACCTGTTATTTGGGGTTGCACAGGCTTGGGCACAGCCACTTTATTTGCACCACCAAAACTTTGCTCCCCATTATTTGGAGCAGGGGGTTGCACAGGCTCAGCCACAGGGACTTTAATTGCACCATCAAAATTCCACTAGCTGGTTTTTGGGGGCGGGGGTTGCACGGGCTCAGGCACAGCCACTTTATTTGCACCACCAAAAATCTGCTCCCCATTTTTTGGGGGTTGCACGGGCGCAGGCAGAGCCACTTTATTTGCACCCCCAAGGCTGGGTGCCCCGGGGCTGGGCAGCACGCCGCAGGTGCGGGCTCCACGCTCCTGGTGGGAAACGCTCCCTGGAAAAGGGGGGGAGGTACCTGCAGGATGGTGAAATTCTCCAGGACGCTGTTCATCATGTACTTCTCCGGGAGGTGCTTGAGTTTGTGGATGAAGTTGATCATGTACTCGCACATGGGAGACCGGTGGATGCGGTAGACGAACCGGCCGTTCTCCAGCCGCGCGTATTCCGTCTGCGGGGGACAGCAGCGTGAGCGGCCGTCCCACGGGAGCCGAATCACCACGGGGGACGTGGGCATGGGCGGGTGGTGGCCAGCTGGGACATGGTGGAGATGTCCTCTCCGCTCCACCCACGGACAGGCATGCACCCAACGTGTCCTACACCCAGCTCTGGGGCTTTCGCCATCCTGGGACCTGCGGTGGTCCCGATTCCCACCCCTTCCCGAGGCAGCGGGGCACGGGACTCACCTCCACCTTCTCCACGACCTGCTTCCCAAAGGAGCACACCTTGGTGGAGACCGTGATGGTCATGTTCTCTGTACTGCTGTACTGGCTGCTGACACCATAGAAAGTCCCTGGCCCGTCCTGGATTGTGCTGTTCAGATCCGCCTGGAGAGATGAGAGCGGGGAGAGGGTCCCGTTAGGTGCCATCGCACCCAGCTCTTGATGGGGACGGGGTACACGGGCTTATGGAGCTGCTCCGGATGCTCCCGCTTCACCGGCGGGATGCCCAACCCGCAACGAGCCCGTGGCTCGAGGACAACCCTCTCCATCCTCCACCTCCCAGCATCGTACCCAAAATTTGACGAGGAAGAAGGAGTTCTGGGGCCCACGCTCATAGAGCTCCTTGAGGCCACCTTTCTTCTCGGGGAACTTGTCGTAGATCTGGCGGATGTCCACGGCCTCCAACAGCGGATCGCTGTACGAGGGGTTCGTCTGGCCGATGTGCACGAAGAGGTGTTTGCTGTACTGTAAGGACCGGGGTGGGGAAATTAGAACGAGAGGTCAGATGAAAGCAAGATGCCACCAAGCACGGGGATGGGCACCATCCCACCTGGGTGGTGGGGACACGGAGGGGACCCTTACCGTTTCAGCGTCCCGCGGCACCTCCATGAAGGCGGAGTACTCGAGGAGCCGGAGCTTGGTGGAGGCGATGGTGCGGTCCTGCCAGACGGGCACGGTCGAGGCGACTGGCGGGAGCGGAGCCAAGGGCTCGTAACCTGGGGAGGGCACGGGGTTGGTGGGGGGCAGCGGTGAACCCCCCCTGCGCCGCTGTCCTTACCGCATCCCCCACCCTCTCGTACCTCCCAGCATGGGGGTATTCCCACGGGGTGGCCAAAAGATGGGATGTGCTGGTCCCCGCTCCTGGGTGGAAAGGGCCCGGGGGGACACACACAGCCGGGAGCAGCAGGGTCCTGCCCGCAGTAGGGTTTAAACTTGGGTTTAAACCCAGGTTTTCCCCCAAAGAGCTGGGAAGGGGACGGCAGGTGGGTGGCACGGCGGGTGGGAGGGTGGCCCAGGACAAATAGGAGCTAGCAGGGGTGCAGGGTGCCCTGCAAGGGGGCAAGGGCCGCACTTACTGGCTAGTGATGGAGGCATGGGTGGCTGGATGGGGTAAGCTGGTTGTGCAAACGGTTTAATGCTGGAAGACAAAGAGCATCGTTAGGTTAACGAAGCCCGGGTCGCCCCAGCCCCTTGCCAAGAGGGGCCCTGCCCGGCACGGCGGAGACGTCGTACTTACTCCTGAGAGGGTCCAGGCTGTCCTGGGATAGGCCCACTCCAAAACTGGGGGAACAGCGCAAGGAAGAGTCAGCGGCTTCTGACCACCCCCCCCAAATTCCCCTCCCCACCTGCTGCAAACCACAGGGAGCCCCCAAAGCCCCCTCCCTGCATTGCCACCGTGACCAAGGGGCCGTCGAACATCCCCCGCCCCGTCCCCTGTGCAGCTCGTGCATGGGGACTCCTGTCCCCCCCACCCCCGGGGTGTCCCCAGCTGGGGGGGCGTGGGGCTGTCCTCACCCTGGGGGCAGCAGAGAAGACGGCCTGAGGAAGAGGAGGGGGGGGGCTGAGCTTGTTCTGCAGGACGCTGGCCGACACGATCTGCGCGGAGGACATGGAAGCCATGCTCTGCAGAGCCTTGTCCTTCGAGACCTGGTCCTGGGGGGGGGACAGGGGGACAGGAGGGAGATGGAGGTTACACGGGCAGAGCGAGACCCCCCCCCCGAAAACCTGAATGCGCCCGGCTGATTTTGCAAAGCACGGAGCTGGTCGTGCAGCCTGGCCAAGGGACCAGGGTGGGTAGATGCCCCCCGCCCCCGCCCCGATGCACCCATGTTAATTAATGCTTTAAGTTTGCAAATGTCCCCTGGGCAGGAGCTGCGGGGTCTGGAAGGCATCCCCACTCCCCTGGGGACATGGAGGGTGCGAAAGGCAATGGGAATCAAAAGGCATCACAAAATCAAGCTCAACTTACCAAGTTCATGGCCTGTCCGCAAAAGAAAGGAAAAAAAAAAGGTTAGAGCGTGCTGGGAGCCTGTGGGCACTGTGTGCACCCCCTCGAGTTGTGTATCCCCCCCCCGGCTCATCACCGCAGCCTGATTTGGGGAGCAAACCCCGCGACCCAGCTGGGCACCGGGAGACGCGCACGGTGGGCACTGATGCCCGGGCTTAATCCCACCAGGAAGGGGATGTCACAGCCCCCCACTATTTTAGGGGGTCACTGTGGTGAGCCAGGCCTGCGCCTTTGTTGGCTTTTTAATATCCTTTACATCCTTTAATATCCTTTACATCCTCTAATATCCTTTACAACCTCCTCAGCAGCCTCCAGCACTTGCAACCAGGGCACGGAGAGGAAGAGCCGCCCGGCTCCAGCCCTGCCTGGCAAAGGGCACCTGCACCCGGCTCCCCGGGATTTCGGCACTAACTCCCCTATAGGCACCGCAAGGAAGACCCTGGGCACAACCTCCCTAATGCCATGTGTGCATTTATATAGGAGCCCAATTATTTTTCCTTTTCCCTTTTGCTCTGGAGGTCGCAGTACCAGCGGGCAGGAGCGGAGGGCTCCGAGGTCTTGCCCAGGGCAGGGCTGCTCCTCCAGCCGCACCGTCGGGACACGTGCATGCCGGTCCCACCGCACACCCTCTGTTTTCCTTCTGAACCTTCCTCAGGGATCAATCACTTCATTTATTTTCACCTGAGGCAGAGCAGGAGTGCGAGCATGCAGCCACACGCCCAGCAGCGCTAACACGCACATGACTGCAGCTTAAAAATACAGATATTGCTCACGGAAGGGAGTTTCCATTCGACAGGACGAGCGCTGGGTGAGGGCAGCGGGCTGCCTGCGCCGGGCTTTGCCTCCAAGGGTGGCTAGGAAAGGATGTTTTGCATCCACAGCGTCTTGCTTAGGGGGATCCCTGCCTGGCTGTTCCCTGCCAGATTCCTGCAGGCAGCACGGCCGGGGATGGAGAGCGCAGCCACAGACACTGGCCTCCAGCTCTGGGGTCACTCCTGCCTCCGACTCCCCCTTGCCCTGTGCTGTGCAGCAAGGAAAGCCTCATTTTTTTAATATTTTTTCCCCATGCAAAGGCTTCTGCTATTGCTGACCCTGCTGCCCGCCTCTCCCCGGCTGCCCCTCCTCGGCTTGGGAGCTGGGCTTAAGACGTACAAGCCCAGAGGAGCCTCCCAAAATAGTTTTGGGTGCCCTCTCCTGGCTTCTCCCAGCAAACCAAACCCGCCGGGGTGTGGGAGCCCTCCTGGCACCCCGCTCATGGGTGCCCTGCTGAAGGGCTGCGGAGGGCATGTCTTGGTGGGCTCCCGGGCAGCGTGAGCTCCCTAAAGTTTTGGGGACCAAACTGCCAGCGCCAGCTCTGACGGTGGCCCCTGCCGCCAGCCCCAGTGCTGGAGACTTGGACACAGCACCTGGGACAAAGGGGACAGGGACACGGGGAGCTGTCGATGCTTTTGGGACCTTGAGGTCACGGCAGGAGGCTGAAAGGTGTTTTTTTTTCTGGGCTCCCACCCCCTCGGCAAGGCAGCAGGTCCCCCCTGGACTCTGCCCAAGGAGATGCTCCCCGGCGTGACGGTGCGGGGATTAACGCAGGAGCATCCCCGGCTGCGTGGCCCAGATGGGAGCCAGCTGTCCCCAACAGGCACTCGCGGTGGGGACCACCCTGTCCCCCACCTCGCACCGTGTGGGTCCAACCCGAGCTGGGCTCCGTCCTTCGACGATGCTCCCAGCCCTGCCCGCGCCCCTCCCCATCATCACCCTCCCCACCGCCACCGCGAAGCTCGGTGGGAACGGTTACGGAAGGGTTAGTCGGGCTCCAGTTAGGAGGAAGGAAGGAAAGAAAAGCCAACCAGAGAAGAGAGGATGATCCAGTTTTTCCTCACTTGGCTCCCTTGGCCCCTGGAACCATGGGCTGCCCCCCGGCACCGCCGTGCCCCCTCCCCAGGACCCCCGTGCCCCCTCCCCGGCAGCACAGCCCCATCCAGAGCCGCTGCCGCCCACATCCCTGAGGTACCACCTGGGCCGTACTGGGACCCTGGTGCATCCCTGCAGGGACTCCAGGACCCCCCTGCTTCTGCCCACATCCCACCAGCACCCGTCACGAGCGGGGCCAGGTCTCAGCTTGGGCGGGGGGGGGAGCCTTTGCACCCCTTGTTTTAACCTCACTTTGCCTTGCTGGCTGCTCTGGGGGGTCCTTCCCCTCCTGGGAGAAGCCCTGATGGCCCAAAAGAGGGGGCAGCCCTCATGCATCACCGGAGGAGGGTTTAAACCCCCATTTCCCCGCGGCGGAGTCCTTGCCTGGGTGAAAGGAGGGGACGTGGCACCCACGTTCACTCTCCTGGGGGAGAGGGAAGGGCTCTGGTGTGCCCACCCAGCCTTTGAGCTGGACCCCCCCCCCCGGCTTGCACTTCTCTCCGGGCATCCCACGCCGCCGCCACTAAAAACCATCCGGTCCCAGGAGCCGAGGGAGGGGGAAGAAAAAACAAACCACCAAAAAAGAGAGGTATAAAAGAAAGCAAGCAGCACACCGCAGAGCCGAGGGCGTTAGTCGTCAGCGGGCAGGGGGGGCCAGGCAGGGCGGGAGGGGGCACGCGTACCTTCAGCTTGGACTGAATCTCCCGAGATTTCCGTCGGGCAAGAACCTGCAAGTGGCTAGAGACCTGCAGAGAGAGAGCAGGAGAGGGGGAACAGCAGAGCCGTCAACCAGAGGAAAGGAGGAGGAAGAAGAGGGGCTGCCCATGCTCACAGAGACACCGCCGCGGACACCTGGGCAAGGGCGCCAACGTACCTTGATGCCAACCTGGTACTCCCGCACCTTCTTCCGAGCTAGAACCTGTATGTGGCTGGACACCTAGCGCCCGCCACGCCATTCGGAAAGGAAAATACAGAGAGCGTGAAGATATGTTTCCCCCGCAACGTGGGATGTTGTCCCCGGGGAAGGGAGCGCGGAGAAGGCGGGGGAGTGCAAGGGGGTTCCGGGGCGATGTTCCTGGAGATGCTGAGGGTCCTGCGCCCGCCGCGAGCTGGAGGGAGGAAAACTGGGGGGGGGGGGGAGGGGGGGGATGACCGCGGCTGCGCTGATTGATGCTGGTTTGTGCCCCCCACACACGCTGGGGTGAAGCTGCTGCAGTTGGGGGGGGGGTCTGTGTTTATCATCTCTTGGGGCTTCCCGGACAGACAGACCCCACCCCGGCCACTGCGAGCACAACGATGGCACCCAGCGCCGAGGATACGGCCCGGCTGGTTTGGGGTGCCCCTGGGTCACCCCACGTGGGGCTGCAGTGGGATTCCTGGGTCTCCCTGGGGACCGGCTCCTTCCCCCAGGGCTCCTGCTGATTTTGCAGGTAGGAAAGGTGAGAAGAGGGGTTTTTTTTTGTGTGTCTGGACCCCTACAAGAGCAGGATCCAAAGAAAGGTAGGATGGCCCTGCAGAGGGACCTGGACAGGCTGGATCGATGGGCCGTGGCCAACTGTATGAGGTTCAACAAGGCCAAGTGCCGGGTCCTGCACTTCGGTCACAACAACCCCATGCAACGCTACAGGCTTGGGGAGGAGTGGCTGGAAAGCTGCCTGGCCGAAAAGGATCTGGGGGTATTGGTAGACAGCCGGCTGAACATGAGCCAGCAGTGTGCCCAGGTGGCCAAGAAGGCCAACAGCATCCTGGCTTGTATCAGGAATAGTGTGGCCAGTGGGAGCAGGGAGGTGATTGTGCCCCGTACTCGGCGCTGGTGAGGCCGCACCTGGAATCCTGTGTCCAGTTTTGGGCCCCTCAACGCAAGAAAGACATTGGGGTGCTGGAGCGTGTTCAGAGACGGGCAACAAGGCTGGGGAAGGGTCTGGAGAACAAGTCTTATGAGGAGCGGCTGAGGGAACTGGGGTTGTTTAGCCTGGAGAAGAGGAGGCTGAGGGGAGACCTTCTCGCTCTCTACAACTCCCTGACAGGAGGTTGTAGTGAGGTGGGTGTTGGGCTCTTCTCCCAAGTAGTTAGCGATAGGACGAGAGGAAATGGGCTCAAGCTGCGCCAGGGGAGGTTTAGGTTGGAAATTAGGAAAAATTTCTTTACGGAAAGGGTGGTCAAGCATTGGAACAGGCTGCCCAGAGAGGTGGTGGAGTCCCCATCCCTGGAAGTGTTCAAAAAACGGGCAGATGTGGCACTTCGGGATATGGTTTAGTCTAGTCTACCCTTGATTGGTTTAGGTGGGCTTGGTAGTGTAGGTTAATGGTTGGACTGGATGATCTTAAAGGTCTTTTCCAACCTAGACGATTCTATGATTCTATGATTCTATGAAAAGGGGCTGATGTACAGGCAGGAAAGGTGCAGCGTGACTTGAGGTGCCTGCCCCGAGCCCCAGGCAGGGTGGGGGTCCCTGCACCCACCGGGCACCGGGGCTGATTTTGGCACGATCCTTCTCCCACCAGCACCAGGCTGTCCAAGAAGGGACACCAGGCTGTCCAGGACGCGACTGCGCAGAGGGGACAATGCCACATCCGCTCTCCCCTGTGCCTTTTCCAAGTCCCCCCCCGAGCATTGCTTTCCCCCAGCGCTGCATCCTTCCCCCCATGGAGGGGGGGCCCCGGGGGTCCAGTTAAGGTTTTGGGCCAGAAGCAAAGCACCGCTCAGTGCTGGTCTGAACAAGGACGGCAGCCAGGCTCTGGTCCCTCTCCCTCCAGCATCAGGGATGTCCCCTCACTGCCTGGGGACCAGCGTCCCTCCCTTGCGGGGACTCGTGGCACGGGGCAGTCCCAACGTAAGCGTCCCCAGTGCCCCAAACCCATCTGTGCCCCCGCGGCGGGAGATGCACCCGCTCCCCAGCACCCTGAGCCTGCCAGGACAGGCAGCACCACGGAGCGGAGGGAAGAGCCGGCGGACGCGTGACAAACGGACGTGTCCCATGGAGGACTGTGGCAGTCCGGTCCTTGGAGGGGTTTGGTCTCTGGCACGAGGGTGCAGCGAGGGCTGGCAGCTGGGATGGATGCGACCCTGCCCACACACCGTGCAGGCAAAGGGGGACCACCGCACGCTCCCTGCCCTGCCGGCATCCCTGCCTGCCCCAGCATCCGACCTTGCGGGACAGGGGGGTCGGGACAGGGGCTCTGCGGGACCTCGGGGCTCCCCGGGACCTCGGGGCTCCCCGGGACCAGCGCTGCGACCACACAGCCTGTCCCCACCTGGGACGGGGGGGGGGGGGGCTTGTTCCCAGCCCGGGGGCTTGGGGGTGCCTTCACCGCGGCGTCTGGCACAAGAGGCATAAAGCCCGGCAAGGTGGGCAAGGTCTCCAACTCCAAGTGGAGCAGCAAAGAGGGATGCACGCAGACACGCACGCTGCTTGGATGGCGATTTCAAGGGCTCCTGCCACCCACAGGGTGACCCCAGCCAGATGGGGGGGGCGGGGCTGGGTGCTTCCTGCACCCCCCCCAAATTTCAGGGCATCCCCAGATCAAGCTGGGACAGACCAGCCCGAGGGTGTTTGCGCTCGCAGACAAAGCTCCTCGCAGAGGATGAGGGTCCTGCTGGCAGCAACGGTGGCTCCAGGAGGGGACACAGAGGACGGGTGACACAGCCGGACCCCCACTCCCCCCCGGGCTTACCTGGCACCCCACTCCTGCCCCCCCCGAGCCCTCCCAAGAGAAAAAACAGAGCAATGGCCTCACCTGCTTCCTCGTCCGTGTCTTCCCCGTCCGCAGCTTGATGTACCGGGCTATCAGTTCGTTACGACCTGCCGGCAGAGCCAAGGGGTCAGCCCCGGGGAAATGGGGGGGGCAGGGGCATCAGCCCCAAAAGGCACCTCCGGCCCCCAGCCTGGCCTGATGATGCTGGTCCTTAATGATGCTGGTCCTTAATGAGGCCGGTCCTTAATGAGGGAGGCACTGCCAGGAGATGGCGCTGCCATGACAGTGTCCTGCCCGAGGCAACATCGGGGTGGCCCAAGGGGACATCGGGGTGGCCCAAGGGGACACGGCGGTGGCCAGGCCCCCCGCCAGGCCAGCGGGACCCACCCTGTGGCCCCTACCCCACCGGGTTTGGCAGCCCCCAGACACAGGGGGCTCGGGGGGGGGGGGGTGACAGCCACCAGGGACCCCCCACCACAGCAGTGTCCCCAAACACGGGCAACCACAGACCCCCCGCAAAAGCCACCCCAGCTGGAGCACCCCCGGGGGCTCCCCGCAGCCCTTCCCACAGGGGTCCTGGGGTGCCCCCCCAGCACCCCGCTTCCCGTTTGCAAGCCGTGCTGGCCTTTCCACCAGTATTTCCTAACGTCCCGGGTCTAATTTGAAGCAGAAGTTGCTTTTGCGCCACATTTTCGGGGCCAGCTGTGGCCAATCTACGTTCAAACGTCAGAGCAGCTGGGAGCTTTCTTCTCCCGGCCCCGGCCCCCCCCCCCCGCTGCCGCGCCCCCCGTGCACGGGGGCGGCCAGGCACGCCAGATTTATTTTAATGGACCAGATGGTCGCGGTTGGAACTTGTCGAAATGCCCTTGGAGCGGGTTTCGGCTTTAAAAAAAAAAAAAAAACAACAAAAAAACCCCCCTATTTTAAAAAAAAAAATTATCCACCCTGGCCGGCCCCCTCCCAGCCCTGGAGCAACTGGGCGCTCCTGGGGGGGGACACATGGGGACAGACAGGGCCAGGTGCCGCGCAGGGACGGCTGCGCCTCGGGGTGCCCGCGCCGGGCAGGAGCTGGTGGGTGGGCGGCCGGGGCCGCCGTGGGTCCCTGTACCCCTGGAAATGGGGGCACCCCTTGCATGGCTGCTGCGGCACCCCAGTGCCACCCCAAAGCACCGAGCGTGCCTCCCATCCCTCCTGCCACCCCCAGCCGGCACCCGCTCCTTAGCCTCGTTAGCGCCTAACGAGGGCCAGGTCGCCAAGGGTGTTCTTTAGGTCTGGGTGAGATGATGCCCACAACAGGGTGCTGGCAAGGGGTGCGGGCGGAGGGGACCCCGGTGCTGAGCCCCAGTTTGGGGGTACACCTGCACCAAGTGCCCTTTGCGCACCCGCTCCCAAGTCCCATCCTCTCCCTCCCCACCCCAGCACTTGAGAAAGAAATGTGGGAAATAAATGTGGGAAATAAATGTGGGAAATAAATGTGGGAAATAAATGTGGGAAATAAACACAGAAATAAATGCAGGGGTCTTCATGCACCCCGGTGGGGCGTTGCCAGCCCAGCACCCAGTGCCCAGCACCCAGTGCCCAGCACCGAGCATCTCCCGCACCCATCCTGCCTCACCCTACATCCCCGCCACCACCCCGGGCTGCACCCTCGCAGCCTCCCCGCAGCCGTCCCAGCGCCCCTGCGCCCCGTCCCTGTCCCCCGTGATTCACCCAGGACAGTGCCATTCCCTCTGAGAGGGCATGTCCTCCTCCAAATTACCACATTCCCCAAATTCCTCTCCCCTGACACCACCACGTCAACCAGTTGGACCGGCTGGGTTAAAAATAACCCAGCGGGCAGCAAGCGAGAGCGGGGGCCAGCATGCCCGGCCCCCCGGCTCCCACCTGCTCCCGGGGCACGCGCCCCTCGCCCGGCCCCGTCGCCGCCCCCCGCGCCACTGGCATCAGCGGGGCAAGGGCTGGCGTGGCCATGGGCATCCCATGGGACCCCCCCTAAAAAATGTGGGTGGCGGAGAGCAGCGGCACCGGCACACCTTTACGTCGGACGCCGGCATCGCCTGTGCCGCCGGTGGCCCTGGGGGTCCCGGCAGGTTCGGCACCTCGGGCCAGGGGTCCCGGGGATCCCGGTGGGGAGATATTGGGGAGGGTGGGGGGAGATGAAAGGCGGCCGGCGGGGGCTGCTGCCTCTTTAAGCAGCTGCCAGATGTCTCCGAAAGGCTGGAAAAACCGGTCGGGGCTCGGCGTGCTGCGCAAGGCCAGGCTCCCGGCGGCACTTCAGCTATTCCGGGAGAAATCCAAAAAATGCACCCGCTTTGGGAAGCCCTGTGCTCCCACCCGGCTGCCAGCCCCCGACGCCCCAGGTTGGGGGCCCCGGCAAGCAGGGTGGCACAGGGAGCTGGCGTGGGGGGGAAGGGGACGGCAGCAGGGTGCTCGCCGCGAAGACTCGTCCCCTCTGCCCCGCTCCGCCAGCAGCGGGTGAGCCATTGCCGGTGACGGCAGCATCCCGGGCGGGTGTATTTTGGAGGCTGGGGATGGAAGTGCCGGCCCTGGTCCCTTCGTCACCGCCGGGTGACGGTAACATGGCAACCGGTCCCCGGCTCTGAGGTCACCAGCCCTGGGGGTGACATCATGGGAGGTGCAGGGGAGGAGGGACCAGCCCCTACCCCAGCAGCGATGGGGACACCATGGCACCTTCCACTGCTCTTTGGTGGCACCACGCGCCCCGCGCCGGTATCACCCGCTGCCTGCATCGCCCATCCTCATCCTCTGCCTTCCCGTTGCAGAGAGCCGCCAAGTTCAAAAAACAGGTAGATGTGGCACTTGGGGACATGGTTCAGTCTGGTCTACCCTTGATTGGTTTAGAGTAGACTTGGTAGTGTGGGTTAATGGTTGGACTGGATGATCTTAAAGGTCTTTTCCAACCTAAACGATTCTATGATTCTGTGATTCCAAGACAGAGGTGTTTCAGGAGACACCAGAACCTAGGCTGAGACCCCCCCAAAACTCATTGCACCAGTGGGGCCGACCAGCCCCGCTGCTGCCAACAAAGTCCCCAAAAGCTGAAGCTGGGTGCCGGCGGCTCGGGGCGGCCCACGCTCCCCGCCACCAGCGGGGGAAGGTTTGGGGAGCGATGCGGAGGCGCACGGGAGCGGGAGGGCTGGCGCTGGCCCCGCAGTCCTGCGCCCGCTCCCTGCCCGCACCCGCTCCCTGCCCGAGGGCTTCACCAAACCAGTCGGTCCGGCAGGGCCGAGAGAGGGAGGGAGCGGGAGGGAGAGCCAGCGCAGAGGGAGGGGACGCGGGTCACTGCCGCCTCCCCGGTCCAGCTCCGGGGTGCACCCGGGAAAGCCGCTTTCGGGGTTGGGGGAGCGCTCGAGGGCGATGCCCCGGCGTGGGTTTGGGGCAGGAGGTTTTGCTTCACCCCCGGCCGCCCCGTCCTGGCCGGCAGCGCGGTGCCCTGCCCGTCGCCTCCGTCCAGCCCCCGCCACTCACCGTACATCTTGCCCTCATCCGAGAGGATGATTTTCCGCCGGCCGCAGGGGGGGTAGATCGCCAGCGCCTCCTGGAAGCTCTGCTCGATGTCCGGACTCCACACGCCCTCGGCATCATTGTCCAGACTCTTGTCCATGCCGTCCTGGCCATCTTCCCGCCCCTCCCCGGGGCTGCCGCTGGCGTTCCAGCTGTTGGACGCTATGGTGCTGGCTGCTCTGGGCTCCGACCCCGAGCCCCCACGGACACGCGACAACCTGCCGGGACACAGGGGACACCTGTTAGAGCCAGAGACCCTTGCTGGGGGCACGGGGCTGCGGTGACAGCGTGGTCCCAGGTCTGTCGCCGGTGCTGGCCCTGTCCCCAGTGGCACCCGGGGCTGGGAGCAGCATCCTGGTGTGGGGCATCAGAGACACAACCAGGCTTTTCCTCGGGGGGCAGAGTCATGATTTCCGTGCGTACCCCCAAATCCAAGCCACAGGTGACCACCCAGGGCCCACCCAAATAAAGTTTGGGAAGGAAACAGCCCGGATGCTGCATTATCCACATGAGGAGCTCGGGCACGCGGTGCCCACGGGTGACACCACGGGACGGGGTGGCAGCAGCCCCGCCGCCTGCGAGCCCCGACCCCGCACCAGTACCCGCCACCACCCAGCCGCCTCCTCGGGAGAGCAGGCCCCGAAACCGTCCCCAGCCCCAAAAATCCCCGCTCTACCGCGCCTGGCAAAGGCAGAGCCGGGATTTGAAGGGAGACGCTGGGCGGCTCCAAGCCAGACCCCGCTAATGGGAACCAGGTGGCCGGAGCCCTCCGGCAGCCCTACCCCTGGCACCGGGAGAGGCCCCCTGCCCCAAGGATGCTCGGCCGGGGCCCTGGGCACTCCCCAGCCGGCGGGCGATGCCGGGGAGCCTTCAACCCTCCTCCTCCTCCTCCTCCTCCTCCCTTTGCCCAGCTCCCGGCACAGTGTTTTGCAATAACATGTTTGGCGGCAGCTGCCTGCGGTGGGAGCGGAGAGGTGTCTCCTGCGCCGCCGCGCTTCCCGGACGGGCTGGGAGTGTACAAAGGTCTCCGGCGCAGACATCTCCTTTTAAAGGAACTGCAGCAGCGCGCTGGCTCAAGCGTGTTGCGAGGCCTTTTTTTTTTTTTTTTTTTTTTTTTTCCTTTTATAAAAAAAGAAACTTCCCCCCCCGCCCCGCTTTCTCTCCTCATCTCTCTCCCTCGCCGTGATGTGATGTCAGCCCCTCCGGTCCCCGCCGCCCGCCCCTGCCCGCCGTCCCCCCCCCCGCCCGCCGCTCCCCCTCTTGCCGAGCGCTGTGGCCAAATAAGGAGAACTGGATTGTAGGATCGAGCCAGCCGGCCAAGGGAGGGATGGCGGCAGCGGTGCCGGACGAGCCCGCGGCACCCCGAGGCCTGCAGCACCCCGAGTCCCATGGTATCCCGAGTCCCACAGCATTCCGAGTCCCGCAGCACCCCGAGTCCCATGGTATCCCGAGTCCCACGGCATTCCGAGGCCCGCAGCACCCCGAGTCCCATGGTATCCCGAGTCCCACGGCATTCCGAGGCCCGCAGCACCCCGAGTCCCATGGTATCCCGAGTCCCACGGCATTCCGAGGCCCGCAGCACCCCGAGTCCCATGGTATCCCGAGTCCCACGGCATTCTGAGGCCCACAGCACCCCGAGTCCCATGGTATCCCGAGTCCTGCAGCACCCTGAGTCCTGCAGCACCCCAAGTCCCATGGTATCCCGAGTCCTGCAGCACCCTGAGTCCTGCAGCACCCCAAGTCCCATGGTATCCCGAGTCCTGCAGCACCCTGAGTCCCATGGTATCCCGAGACCCACGGCACTCCGAGTCCCACGGCACCCCGAGTCCCGGAGCACCCTGAGTCCCATGGTATCCTGAGTCCCACAGCACCCCGAGTCCCGCAGCATCCCGGTTGTGCCCGCTGCCGGCGTGCCCCATGGGGCAGCCCCCGGGAGGGATGCGTTGTCCAAACTGAGCGGGGTGTTGGGGATGGGAGGGCAGGGGGGCACCGGGACAAGGTGGTGGGCAGGGACAACGAGGGTGGCACGTGGGGACAGCCCCGGTGGGACCCCCCTGCTCCTCTCCTTGCAGCCCAGCGAGTGCAGCAGGGCCCCGTCCCAACGTGGCACCTACAATGGGCTACACCACTGCCTCAGACGGGTGCTGAGCCCCGGCTGCACCGTGGCAGCCCAAGACCCCCCAGCAGCCCAGGACCCCCCAGACATGGGGGAACCAGAGACCCCAAAGCAGCCCAGGACCCCCCAGACACGAGGCAACCAGAGACCCCCAAGCAGCCCAGGACCCCCCAGACACGGGGGAACCAGAGACCCCAAAGCAGCCCAGGACCCCCCAGACACGGGGGAACCAGAGACCCCAAAGCAGCCCAGGACCCCCCAGACGCAGGGGAACCAGAGACCCCAAAGCAGCCCAGGACCCCCCGGACGCGGGAGAACCAGAGACCCCAAAGCAGCCCAGGACCCCCCAGACACGGGGGAACCAGAGACCCCAAAGCAGCCCAGGACCCCCCAGACGCGGGGGAACCAGAGACCCCCCATCTGCACCACAGCAGCCTGAGACCCTGCAGCCCCCAGACCCGCAGTGTCCCCAGAACCCCCAGTGGCCCGGGACCCCACGGCTGCCCCACGGCAGCCCAAGCCCCCCCGGCTGCACCGTGGCAGCTCAGGACCCCCCAGCCTCGAGACCCCGCAGTGGCCTGGGACCCCCTCAGCCCCGTGCCAGCCCGGGACCCAGCAGCATCCCGGGACCCCACGGCACCACGGGGCTGCCGTCAGCTCACCCCGAGAGGGGAAAGCCCCAAGAGCTGATGCCGGGGGGTGGCTTTGCAGGGACCCACCAGACCCCCTGCCCTCCCTGACTGAGGGGTGCTTTTGGGGCCAAGGACGAAGCTATAGGGCCAAAGGCAAAGCTATAGGGCCAAGGATGAAGCTATAGGGCTGCGAGCAAATCTATAGGGCTGGCTGCACCACTGCAGGCAGGATCCTGGAACAAGCAGCGTGACCGCTGCCCTGTGTCACCGTCCCCGTGCCGGGCACCGCACCGCCTGCCCGCACACCCTGCCTGCGGCACACGTGTCCCCCCCTCCCCAGGACCCCCCCCAGCACCCCCAGCCCCCTCCCACCCCACTGCCCCCCGGCAGGGAAACCCCAGCCCAGCCTTTTCGGGGAAGCCGGGAGAGGAGGGAGGTTGATGCCAGGGCCCCGGCCAAGGTGCGAGGAAGCAGCTCCTCCTCCTCCTCCACCGAACCTGCTTTTGGCCAGGCCAAGACATTGGATTTCCTGGAGGGAGGGTGCAAGGCACCGCGCTGACGCAAGGCACGGCCGAGCGCCGCGCTCCACCCAGCCCTTACAAAACACCAACAACAGGAGCAATTAGGAAACCGGCATGGCTGGACGGCCTGCGGAGGGACCGCCGGCCAGACCTGCTCCGGGCAGGGAGGGGACTGGACCTGCCGGAAAACATGTCACCGCTCCTGCCTCCCAGCTGCTCCCCGGGGACCAGGGGGGAAAACCCCCTCCCACGGCACAGGCATCTCTGCAGGGCTTGGGGACCCCAGGACCACCGGTCTGCAGTGGGGATGCTCGCCCCCCATGGGGACGCTGGCCCCCCAAAAGCACGGATTCTCCTTGGCACCCGCGCTGGGAGGGTGCTCCCGCACCCAGCTCGCTCGCCCCTCTGCCCCCTGCCCTTGCGAGGTGCCACGCACCAGCCCAAGGCTTTAGAGGGTGCTGGGGGGCCGGGGGGTGCACCCACGCGAGGTCCCCAGCGGGCGTGGGACGGGTGCCCGCAGCGGGCAGGGGAGGACGCCGCCGGGGCCGCTCTTATCTCCCTGCGAGGCCAAGGCTGCGCCAGGAGACGGGGCCGGCATTCCCACGGGCTCGCAGAGCTCAGCCCCGGCAGCCGGCGCGGGGGGCAGGAGGGAGACCCGGGGCCGCAAGCAGCTGCCCCATCAGCGAGAGCCGCGTGGGGCTGGAGAGCCTGCAAAAGCAACGAGAAGGCTCTTCAAACGCTGCAAAAGCAAAGAGGAGGGTTGCAAGGAGGGAGGAGTGCTCCGGAGAGGGGTGTTTTCTGGTGGATGGAGGGAAGGAAGCATTTTGGAGGCAGCGGCTGTGGTCAGAGCAGTGCGGTGGGCACCCCGCCGGGGCCGGGTGTTGGTGCTGAGGTCAGGAGCAGGGTGCTGCCAGGACCAGGTCTGCGGGGCCATGATGTGGGCAGAGGCGCCCATCGCCCCCGCGAAGCACCCAGGCACGGGGCAGCACCCTGTCCCCACCCCTGCCCCACGCCATTAAGCTGGGGGGAACGGTGTGTTCCTATTTCCCAGCGAGCTCAGCCCCAAAAGCGTCGCCCCACCTCGCGCACCACAAGGCACGGCCCCGGCAGCCCCCGCGCCACCCCAGACCCCCGCGTCCCGGCTGCACCGGGGCGCACAGCCAAGATCTGGATCTGCCCAAAGCAGCGGGGCGATGCCCCGCCACCCGCCCGGCCGAGCACCCCGCCACGCCGCCCACTCCTGCCTCGGCCAGCGTCGCGGCACGGGGACCGGTGCCTCTCGCCATGCTCCTTGCTCGCCTCGGCCACCCCTGCCCTCCCGGCTGGGCTCACGCCGGCGCGGTGTCACCCCTCCCCGGGCGCAGCCCCCGGGGCTGCCACTCTCTCGCCCCGTGCAAATTTGGGGGGGGTGGCTATTGCCACAGTGGCCTCCTGAACCGCCCGGGCTGCGGGGCACGGCCACCGGCATCGGCTGCGCCAGGGGGGCTGCAGCACAGCGTGCACCCAGCTGACACCATCCGGGGGGACAAGGTGCGGGGCAGAGCAGCCCCGAGGGTCCCCTCCTTACCCAGGGCTCCCCCAACCCACGGTGGGGCAGCGCCAGGACCCCACGGGACAATCCCCCGCTGTGCTGGGGACACTGGGGGGGCCAGCAGACCCTGCAAAGCGGGGACGTGGCCAGTTGCATCCCGGCTCCGTCCCACCCTCCCGTGCGGTGGGACCTAGGGCGATCCAGCCCTCCTCCCTCCACCCCCCTGCACCCAGACCCCACGGCAAAAGGATAAAAGTTCACCGACAAGCCCGGGCAGGCGCGGCACAGCGCGGCGCTCAGCCTCACACCGGCACAGGCAAAGCGCTGCCGCCCCGCCGCCCGCCCCAGCCCCGGCGCGGGGACGTGCAAGGCCACCGTCACCCCCTCCCCATCACCGTGGCTGGTGGCACCCACACCCCGGGGGGCAATGGGGGACAGGAGCCCCCATCCTCCCCGGTGCTGAGCGTGCAGCCCCTCACCGGGGCCGGCTCGGGACGGGGGCCGGGAAGCTGCCCTGGCCCCACCGCGGTGAGGTGTGAGGACAGCTCTCCCGTGGGGACGCCGAGAGGGGCTGCTCCGTCACGCAGCAGGCTCTGCAAGACCCCAAGCGAGCAAACCCCAAAGCTGGGGCTTCCCCGGCACCTCAGCTCCTCCCCACACCCACCCCCGGCACATCGGGGCTCAGCGAGAACGTGGCTGGGGGTCCGACAGCAGGCATCAATTTGTAGGCAGGCAGAGGCCTTCGTTAACGTGCTCCTCATTTCGGGCAGGGGTCATTAGCATGCTCCTCGTTTCGGGCAGGGGTCATTGGCGTGCTCCTCGTTTCGGGCAGGGGTCATTGGCGTGCTCCTCGTTTCGGGCAGGGAAGCGCTGGCCGGGGGCAGCGTCCCTGCTGCCGCCTCCGCCCACCCCATAACACGGCCGGGAGAAACGCTGCCCGCACCGTCGACGCAGCCACCGGCTCCGGAGAGCCCTTCGAAGCAAACCCGAAAGCCTTGGGGCTCCGGGGGAACCCCAGCAAGGCCACAACCTGCCAGGGAAGATGCCGCCCTGCCCGCTGCCAGCCCCAGCACCGTGCACAGCGCTCGGACGCTCTCGGCTTGGCCGAGCACGACCCTACAGCAATTTTTTTTTTTTTTTTTTTTTTTTTTTTTTTTTTTTTGCAATAGCCAAGCGCTTTTCGCATGAACCCCGTATCCCTGGCAGCTCGCCCAAGGACCCTTCGGGAACACCCTGCCCCATGTCCTGCCCCGATCCCGCAGGGCACACCATCCCGGTTGGCACACGGCCGTCCCGGGGACAACCAGCACCCATCGAGGCGAGCGGCAGCGGCCGAGCGAGACCCAGCTCGGCAGGGAGGGCGGCGGAAGGAGGTTTGTTTACATCACGCTCCTCTTCCAAACAGCTCTCGGGCTGCGGTGAGGGATTCCCCGGCTCGGGAAGGGCGGCCGCCCTGCTCCCTCCCACCCAGGTTTGCACCTCCCTGCCAGGGAGGACCGTCCACCGCCTCCCCGAAGGGACCCCCGGCGTGGGCTGGGGACCCGGGCGGTGGCAGAGCCCCCCGTGCGCCAGGCCGGCTCCCCATGAGACAGCCCGACTAATTTCCTCCCCTCTATCGCTTCCTGTCCCTTCCGGCTTGGCGGGCGGCTCAGGAAGCAATCGGAGCGGGGAAACCACAGGAGGCCACGTGGCAGCATCCCACCGGGGTCCGTGGCGCTGCCAGGGCTGCCCCGGGCACGTGCCCCCTGCTCCGGCCGGACCCCCGCAGCCAAAGGGTCCCCCCAGCTCCCCGCGAAGCCCCGAGCCCCCGCCCGGCAGGGATGCAGCTGGTCCTCACTCCAGCGGCACGAGGCCGAGGGATGCTCAGCCCCCGCATCCCGAAGGGCCATGGGCGAACAAGAGGAGAACTTGAGTGATTTGCCCGGAGAAAATTTGGGCAGGGAGGACGGAGGGGCCCGCGCAAACCCCCTGAGCCCCACCGACGGCCCCGCTCGCCAAGATGCTCCCTCCTAACGGCAGAGCCGCTGCGTGCAAACCAACCCCTCCATCTCCTCCTCTTCCTCTGGCCCCGGCAGGGCGGCAAGAGCTGGGTTTCGGCTGCTGGAGGACCTGAGCCGGTTTTGCTCAAGCCTCCAGGCCCGAGACCTGAGGGCAGGGGACAGATGGACACCGTAACCCGGCTTCCCTCCCTGGCCCAATTACGGCTGCCCTGCCCAGCCAGGACGGGGCGTTTCACCCAGCAGTGCATAAATAGAAAGCTTTTGCAGCATTAATTGCTCTCTGCGTTATGAAACGAGCTGGATGGAAACAACAGGGTTGGAGTTGCCTGCCAGGGACGGGCCACCGCCACGGCCGTCCCGTGACACCCCCAGGGTCGGGGGCCCCATGGCACAGCCAGTGCCGGGCATGGCACCCGCTGGGGACCGTTGCCTTCGCTTTGCTCTTGTGCCGAAATACGCCCATCCCGGGATGTCTCCCACTGTAGATGAGTTCAGGGCAGCCACCGTGTCCCAAGACTCTCAGCACTGCGTGTCCCAAGGGGAAGCCAAAGGTGCCTGGGGTCAGGGAAGCCCCGGGGGAGCCCCGGGCCAGGCAGCCCCATGGGTGGGTCGGTGTCCCACCGCCCGGGTGGGCCAGGCGTCCTGGCTACCCCGCCAGCCCTCGGACCCGCTCCCGGGAGGAGAAATGCCTCCACGGAGGAGTTTCGGGTGCCGCTGACCCCATTTTATGCCATTGCAGCAAGGCCAGGGAAAAATGTCTTCCAGGGCATGCCGGCTGCCAGGCGAGGAGGAGGAGGAGGAGGAAGGCTGCAATGCATTTCACACCCGCCCCCGGCCACCTCCACCCCCGCGAAACCCAACCCTGCCCGGGGAGCAGCTGCACCCGCTGCCCGCGCCGCGGCACCCGCCGGCTCCCAGGGCCAGCACCGCCGCGACCCGGAGGAGAAACCCAGCGGGGTGGGGGGGATGCAAGAGCCGATCCCCCCCAGGCACCCGAGACACAAGGCGGGGGGGGGGGGCGCGCTGCCAGGTGTTACCGCCCTGGCACGGAGACACGGCGACGTGTCCCTGGCTGCCAGAGCCTGGGGCAAAACGTGACACGGCAACGTCACTTGGCCACCGTCAGCCCCGCGAGGACGCAAGCTCCCTGCCGCCTTGCAACGAGTTCACGAAGCTCGGGGCAGCCGCCGAGCTGAGGTCCTGCGTCTAACGCAGGAGCCGCATGAGCAGGTACGCGCTGCCCCGCACAAACCGCGTCGGCGATCTATTCCCAGAAAGGGATATTTCAGCTTAGCGCCATTTCACTGCGTGCCCTCACCCCAGACGGGCCCGGCGAGCAAGCCTTCGCGCGTGCCAGGAGCGCACCGCGTGCCCGTGGCCGAGCATCGCCTTCTCCCAGCACCTCTTGCTGCTGCCTGAACCGAGAGCTGGAAACGGGCACAGCGACTCCCGCTCCCGTAGATTGAAAAATTGCTCTGGAATCCTTGGGGAGGAAAGTTGCTAAAAATACACGAAGGCGGTATTCTTGGTAAAAGAAGGAGCTCCAGCAAGAAGCGCGGCCCAAGAGCGCCAGAGAGCCTGGCACGGGGCGCTAGCCCCCCACCCGGCGTGCTGATGCCCGAACATCGGAGCCGGACCCCGACCCTCCGTTCCGCGATGCCGCCCGGGCAAGGCCGTAAGCGGGGCACATGGGCCACCCCACGCGAGAGCCGGAGCCCAAACGCGTGCCGCAGACAAGCACAGGCGCTGGTGAGCATCAAGCGAGCGCCAAGCGAGCGCCCTGGCCGACTCGCCCGCCAAGCGTGCGGGCAAAGAAGCCGGGCAGGGGAAAAGCAGGGTCTTGCACCAGACCTTTGCTTCTGGACTACAAAGCGCCCAGATCTTCCCGCGAATAAAAAAAACCTCGATGCTCGTTCGGGTCGGGGGCTCGCGTGCGAGTGTATTTTTCCTAAACCCGAATTGCCTAAGCCGGGGTGGGGGGGGAGGCAGGATCTGGCTGCCTCTGGGGGAAGGGCGGGCGGCGAGGAGCTGGCATGGGAACGGCAGCCCATCCTCCACGCACGCCGCGCCGCTCCGCGTCTGTAAACTTTGAACATCTTCCGGAGAGAAGTTAGTGGCTATTGTGAACAGCTGGATCTAATTTTACGAGGAGCGAGGAGGAGACAGTCGTGGGGAAATAATAAGGCTTGGCGCTCCCAGGCGAGGATCCCCGAGCCTGGCCAACCCTCCTGCCTCCACCGCACCCCGCCGGGGGGGAGCGCCGGCGAGACGGCCACGGGGAAACTGAGGCGTGGAGCAACGCGGGGCTCAACCGCGGCCTGGGTAACGCGAACGGGGAGCCCAGGCACCCAGGCCATCGTCCCTGCACGTGTCCCCTGCCCCGTCACCCCTCCAGCAGCCGGGGCATCAGCGGTGGCACAGCTCTTGCCCGCGGTGGAACGCCGGGCTGCCGGTGCAGGGCCACCTCCTCGACCCACGGCAGCGTCTTCAGACCCGGGGACCCCCGCCGCGTGCTCTCCATGCTTGCGGGCACCACGGTGCGACACGTCTCTCTGGCCGGCCGCTTCCCGCGAGGCTCTGCCCACCTCCTAAAATTAGCTCCGGCTCTGCCATCCCATCCCCGGCCACCCCCCCGCAGCCAGGGGAGCTCTCCCAGCCCATGCTCCGGGTCCCTACCGGGTCCCTCCGCCGCTGTCGCCAGCACGGCAAGCAGGAAGAGGATAAACCAGCCTCCTCCATCGCTCGCACCTCGCTCGCCGGCCGCGAGCCACCTGCAAGCAAGCATTTCCTGGCGTTATTTATTACAGGGCGAAGCGCAGCCCTGAAGTGCGCTGGAGTCACCTTCCGTGCCTCTGGCTCCCGAGAGGAAGGTCGAGGATGAGCTCCGGGTCGGCTTCAGCCAGCTGAGCCCCAGCGCACCTCGTGACACAGCCAGCGCCCAGCTGGAAGGCGGCGGTGGGCGCGCTGGGTTTCGGTGCCGCTGCTGTGTTGTGGCACGTAACGGGGGACGCAAGGGACATCGGAGCGTTGCACCCATTCGGGACCAGGTGAGGGGACACGCTCCGGCGGGATTTGTACCGCCGGGACGGGACGTGCTTGCAACCGGACACGCGCATTTCCCCAGACCCTCTGCCCACAGGACCCCATCGGCTGTGCCAACGCAGAGCCCTACGCGAACGCTGTCCCCACAGGGCCACCAGCTGCCACCCCCAGGGATGAGACCGCGGGGTTCGTGGCCTGTCACCCCCGAAGGGCTCAGCCACGCGTGCTCCCCACGAAACCCTGCAAGGAGCTGCACGGGGAGCCCCAAACGGTGCCCGGCACCGCGCGACCCCCCGCTCCCCACCGCCACGGGCAGGCGAGCGGCCGTCCGGCACCATGAGGAGGTTTTGCCGGGGCCCCTCGCTCCCGTTTCACGGGCGGGGAAAACTGAAGCACCGGGAGTTGTAGCAGCGTGTCCAGACCCGCAGCAGGATCCGGCCGCACGTTATCACAGAGGCGGGGGGCCGCTCCTGCCGCGTGCCCGCTGCAGGCTGGCGCGGGGCACGGCCCCGCCGGCTCACCCCATCATTACCTTCCCTCCCTCCCTCCCTCCAAAAAAACATTTCATAAGCCGCCACGTGACGGTGGCAACAGCGAACGCCCACGTGCTTCAGGTGCCTGCCCCGACCGCAACACGCAGGTGCCTGGGCTCAGCCGCTGTGCTCCCGGCCCAGGCACGGACCCCAAATAACACCTCGGATGCACGGCTGAGCAGCTCAGAGCATGGCCTGGCCACTCGGCAAATCCCCCAGGGCTGGAAGCTCCCAAAAATCCCAAAAAGTATTTGGTTATATCCCATCCACCAGCAGCGCCCAAGGTGGCGCGAACACCACGGCAGCCCCGCCAGTCCCTTGCAATTGCCGTCAAGGCTTTAATAAGAGAGAGAAGCTCCCAGAGATGGGACATTTTTTGGACAGCATCTGTCCCATCTGTTGACGGACAGAGGGAATCCCAACCCCGCAAAGAGCCCCGGGGATGGCTCTTGCCACGCAAATCCCGGCAGCACCCTTTGCTAGGGCTTTGCAGCCCCTTCTCCTCTCTTCCCCTCCATCCTCCGCTCCCACGGACGGGAGAAGAGGTACTAAGGCAGGAAAACGCATTTTTTTCCCTGCCAACAGCCCAAAATTGCCCATTTCCCCCCTTTCCAGCCGCTGTGTGCCCACACCACTCCCGCTGCCGAGCTCACCTGTCACCGGCCTCGTGCTCGCCGTGTGTTTGACGGGAGCTGCGCGGTTACTTGGTTTTTAATACATTAATTATAGCTGATTACCACTGCCACCCCCACCTCCCCAGAGCCACAACCTGCTCACACATCGCTGGGAAAAGGCTCCTTCCCTCGGCACAGTGCCGGGGTCACCGGGCCTCACCTCCCGACTTGGTGGTGGCAAGACGGGGATTAAATGGTGATTTAAAGGAGATATTTCTGGTATCGTGATAAATAGCGACCGTATGTCATGGGAAATGGAGGCAAGTCCCTTTTATTGACGGACGTGGAGGCTGGAGGGGGTTTTGCTTTCCAGGAGGGGGATGTTAAGAGGTGGGATGGCTGCTGGAGGGTTCGTCTCTGCGCCCCTTTGCCCCCCAAAACGCCTCGGTCGAAGCATCCCCCCCCCTCTGAGCTGAGCCCCGACGCCTCAGTCGGGACAAGGGTCCTCAAAATACCCGGGTGCCGCTTACGCAAGGCGGCTGGAGCCCGCCGCGGAGCCCGCCGCTTTCGAAGGGTTATTTTTGTTAGAAAAGCCAGCGCGGTGCCAGCCGCCCGCCCGCCCCAGGGAGGGATCTGGGTGCCCCAGGTCCCCTGGGGATGGGAACGTCCCCCCGTGTCACCCGGCTGGGAGGGGGCGGCTGCCCACCCCACGCCCATCCGCAGCCCCTTCCCATGGGAACGCCGGCCCTGCAAACCCAAACAGGGCCAATTCCAGCGCCTTCTCCCAACGGGACACTCGCATCCATCCTCTCTGGTGGGGAAGTGCCGGGAACGCCGCTCAGGCAGTGCCATGGAGACTGTCACCTGCCCTGCCAGCGGGGTCCCAGCCCCACCGCCCCCACCCATTTCTCCCCCAGCTTCGCCGTTGGGTGACCTTGGCGAGCCCTCGCCCCCCGTCCGCTTTGGGGACCCTCTTCCTGCCATCCCGCGGGGCAACGACCCACCCCGACGACCCACCCTGAACGCTGGGTGCAGGGAAAGGCTTTGGGGCCGTAGAGGCCCCCAAGGGCCAGCGGGTGCGTGGGGGGAGGTCACCAGCCTGGAAGACCCCCAAGTCTCCACCCGTCATCGCGAGCACCCCAAAACCGGCGGGGAGGAGGGGGACGCAGCCCCACTGGCAGGGCCCCCCGGGGTGGCCGGGCAGTGCCAAAGCCCTGACTCACGGCGCGCACGTACCCGCGCGGGGTAAAGTGATAGGAGGGGAGAGAGGACGCCGGAGCCCAAAATACCCCGGCGCGCCTGACACCGGAGATTATCGCTTCGCCGGTGGGACGGTCGCCTGGCTCGCCCCGGCTCCCTGCAAAGCACCAAAAACCCCCAAAACCTCTGCCCTCGCCGTTTCCCCTGCCACCCTGTGCCAACCACCCAACAGCGATGGGGGGCTGCGGGGTGCCCACCACCCCGGCAGGGCCTCTGGTACCATTTCCAGCTGGTTTCTCCCAAAAATACAGTTTTTTTTTTTCTCAGCCGGTACAGGCCAAACGCGTTGCATAGGGCCCGAGCGGTTTCGGGGGGCGGAGGCGGGCGGCGCTGCGAGGACTTGGCCTTATTTTCCTTCCAAGGGGGTTAGGGGGGAAAAAAAAAAATCAAAACAACCACCCCAAACCCAAGGAGGGTGTAAAAATAAAATAATAATAATAATAAAGATGACACACTGCTGAAAATTATACATCTAATTGCTGCCTCGTTAGCAATGCGCCCCTATGACGAGGCACAAAGTGTTTAGCATACAGTCAGCGTATGGTCATCCCCTACATGCGTGTGACACACATGTAACGTGACACGCGTGTGGCCCCCACACCCCACCCGGGACACCCCCACCCCCCGCGCCGTTTCCCGGGGTGGGGGTGGGGGCTTCAGCCGGGGCCGGGAGGCGGCCGGGAGGCTTTAGGGGCTTTATATAACGCCCGGAGCCCGCGCCCTATGCGCTCCCAACGTATGGGCTATACCGTGCACAAGGCCCCTTTGTAACCCTATAGCCCGCGCCCGCCGCGCACCCCGGGGATGCGGCCGCAGCGGGGGGGACCCAGCGCAGGGGCCGGGGGGGGCAGTGCAGCCCCGACGGGGCGGGGTGGGGGGGAGCCTGGGGACCCGCCGGGGGAGGGGTGGGACAGCCTGGGGACACCCCCGCTGTGCCCCCACACGTCGGGGGCCGTGGCGGGGGGAGCCCCGGGGGGACGCACCGGGCTGCCGGGGGTGGGGAGCGGGTGCGACCCCGCCGCCCCCCGCCATCCGCCGGGGCTCGGGGCAGCCGGAGGGCTGCGGGCCGGGAGGAAGGAGGCGCCGGAGGAGGAGGAGGAGGAGGAGGAGGAGGAGGAGGAAGGGGGGTTGGGAGTCTCTTCCCGGCGGGCACTTACCTGCTCCGTGCTCCGGAGGGGCTGGGCCGGCCGCGGGTGCCGGGACCGGGACCGGGACCGGGACCGGACCGGGGCCGGGCCGGGGCCGGGGCCGGGCCGGGGAGGGCGGCAGGAATGCGGGGAGCGCGGCGGGCTCCCGGGTCCGCGCACGGAGCCAGGCGCAGGGACGGGAAAGTTTATGCAAGGGAGGAGCAGAAAGTTGGGAGTCAATCAGGAGGCGGCGGGGCCGGGCCGACCCTCCTCCCTCCTCCCGCTGCCCTCCTCCCTCCTCCGGCCCTTCCTCCCTCCCTGCTCCCTCCCTCCCGCCGACCCTCCCTCCCTGCCTCCCTCCCCGCCCGCGCCCCCGGGGCGGCACCGGCCGCGCTCCCGGACGGGCACCGGGCGGCGGGGCCGCGGGGTTCCCGCTCCGCCGGGAGGATTTTTGTGGAAAGGGCGGCCCTGGAGCTCGGCTCGGCCCGGCCCGGGCTCTGGGAGCGGCCTCTGGGAGCCTTCCTCACCCGCCTCCTCTTCCTCCCCCGGCCCGCAGCCCCGGGGTGCAGCCCCGGGCCGGGGCATGAGGGTGCTGCTGCCCCGTCTCATCACCAGCCAGCCAGGGTCCCCCGTGCTCACCTTCATCCCCTTCTGCACATCCTCACCCCCCTGTGCTCACCTTCATCCCTGTGCTCACCTTCACCCCCCCCGTGCTCACCTTCACCCCACTGTGCTCACCTTCATCCCCCTTGTGCTCACCTTCACCCCACTGTGCTCACCTTCATCCCTGTGCTCACCTTCACCCCCCCCGTGCTCACCTTAACCCCACTGTGCTCACCTTCATCCCCCTTCTGCACATCCTCACCCCCCTGTGCTCACCTTCATCCCTGTGCTCACCTTCACCCCACTGTGCTCACCTTCATCCCCCTTGTGCTCACCTTCACCCCACTGTGCTCACCTTCATCCCTGTGCTCACCTTCATCCCCCCCGTGCTCACCTTCATCCCTGTGCTCACCTTCATCCCCCTCCGCATGCCTTCATCCCCCTCTGCACACCTTCGTCCCCTTCCACACACCTTCATTGTCCTCCGCACACCCTCGTGTCTTGTCTCCCCACCTTCATCCCCCTCCTCATCCCCATCCTCACACCCCCATCCCCCTCCAGACACCTTCGTGCCCCTCCTCATCCCCATCCTCACACCCTCATCCTCTCCAAACACCTTCGTCCCCCTCCTCATCCCCATCGTCACACCCTCATCCCCCTCCAAACACCTTCGTCCCCCTCCTCATCCCCCACCCCTTCAGCCCCCACACCCCACCAGCACGCGGACTCCCCGTCTCTCCCGCACCCCCACCCCACGGTACCCAGGATGGGGATCTCAGCCCACGCGGCTGCGATTTCCCAAGGGAACCGAGCCAGGAGCCAGGCCGCGGTCATTTCCTCGGAGCAAGCCGATGGGTGGTAACGCGCTAAGCCGCAGCCGGCTGATTGCATGCGAGTCCCTGGCCACGACCCAGCCCGACTGTCGGGAACTGCGGCCCCGATACGGGCAACGTGCGGCAGAAACCCGGTCCCACCGGCCGTGGGGTCCGGCACGTGCCGAGGACCTGGGCCGCGGCAGCCGAAACCCACAGAGGTAAACCGGGGAGCGGGATCCTCCTGGCTGGGAGAAGGGATGCTCTTTGCATCCCATCCCTTCTAGAAACATGTTTTTCTAATTTTCGTGCCGAGCTTGGTTGTATTCAAGCATTTCGAGACAAGACAGCCAACGCTGCAGCCCGTAAAGCGACAGTCTCCGAAGCATCCAGCACATTCAGCAATCGTGTGTGATTAATAAAGCCGTATCGCATTCTTCCACCCTTGGCCTGGTGCTAACTTGTAAGAAATCTGGACCAAAAACTGCAACAAAATGGCTGCTATTCTCCAAGGGCCGTTCGGAGCACTCGTTACTCATCCCTTACTTGGGCAAAAATGACATTGACTGCTCCTGGAGATGACAGGCTTAATTGAGTTCAATAGGAGTTTAGGCTGAGTAAGGCATGAGCAAACAAGCGTGCATTAGCCCATGAATAAAAGCCTGATCTGCAAATGTTTAGGAACACATGGAACACCGCGCAGGGGAGTACCGAGGGGGTCACCGCCGCGCCGGGCCTGCCGGGCTTGGGCTTCGGCTCGGTTACAGCAGCCGACCCGACCGCTGGTGAGGCCGGGATGAGCTTGTTCTGGAGCGCGGTGATTTGAGCTCGGCTCGGTGGTTTGTTTCAGTCCTGCCTCTTAATTTTTATTTTTTTTCCCTCCTTCAGAAGTCCGTAATCCTCATTTCTGCTATTCTTCGTCCACTGGTGGGAACAGCAACTTCCTTTTCCAAATTATAATATAAAAGAGCTGCAGGCAGCAACGCCATAAATAATATTTTCTTATGGCCAGAACATCCAAGTCTAGGCAAGACACCAAGAACAGCTACAACATTGTAAAACTCCAACACTTCTCCAGAATGGATTCACTAATTAAAAAATGATTCCTTTTTAAAAGTGGTTGAAAAATATTGGCTTTCCCATTACCGCCTGTCGCTTGCTGTGCCGAGGAAGAGCCCATCCTGCAAACCCGCAGCCCGGCTTAGCGGCCGCGAGTCTGCCTTTCCCCCCTAAAAAATGTCACTGAAATAAATACACGGGGAGGGGAAGGGGAAGAGAGGAACACCCCATCACGATCGCTTCTTTAATTAATTAATGTATCACCACTTCAAAGCACGGAGCGAGAGCCCCCGAGGCCGAGGCGATGCTCTCCGCTGGGCAGGGCGCTCGCCGGGAACCAGGCAGCTCCGGCCCTTCCATTGCCGGGCGAGGAATTTCCCCGTGCTGGCCTCCCCTCCCGTACCTGCCGGGATGCAGCCAGCCCTCTCCCTCCGCAGGCCGCCCGGCCGAGGCGGCATTTGCTTTCGGAGCCCCACGGAAACACCCCGCGGCCCCCCCTGAGAGCGCGGGGGCTGAGCCTGTGCCCAGGGCTGGGTGCATGGAGCTCCCCGAGGGCACTGGGGCAGTGGGAGAAGCGAGCAGTCAGAGAAGAGCCCCCCGCTTCCATCCTCCTGCTCAGCTCTGGACGAGCATCTTCCCACTCGTCGGCGTGTGACGGGGACACCGGCAACCACCGCCCGCGAGAGCCGCCGGCACCGCCGTGACGTTGGTCCTAGCTGGGATGCGGCGCTCAGCATTGCGGTGGGACCTTATCTTTTTTCCTCCCCTTTGCCTTATAACCATCTTTGCAAAAACAAAACGCATTTCCCAGGAGGGTCCCTTGAGGAGCTGCCGACAGTCCCCTACGGCCGCTGGCCGTGCTCGTGCCCCCACACGAGCGCTTCGCGGGGTTAAATCCATCCCTGCACCGCCAGCCCCCTAAAATGAGGCTTCAGAAGCCTCAAAGTCTCGTGCCGCAGGGAAAAACGTCATCCCTGGGGACTGAGAAAACCCTTTCTCCGAGGAAGACGCACACTTTGGGCTCAAACACCGTTGATAAGGCTCCTTCTTCTCTTTTTTTTTTTTTTTTTTTTGATCTTTTCTTGCAGCGAGCATTCCTTTCACACCCACGCACACCCCGGCACCCTCAGCCATTGGTCTGCCGGCGCATCCGTCACACTTTCCGTCGGCCAAAGTAGATACACATTTCAACTGCTTCCATTCCTCATCTCCGCTGGTGTTAACAGCCAGCGCAAACAAAAGGCCCGAATATCCATCGCCCTATTAAATTGTTTTCATTTGTTTCTTGTGCCACAGTTGGTTTGGCTTAGAGGGGTTGTGCGAGTGATTTGGGGTGGGTGGCTGATGCCGTAACTGTGTTCTGGGATGGGGTGGCATCGCGTTGGACGCCCATGCCAGATTTTTTGCTCTGCTTGGGCTGCAGGCTGGGAATCCCGAGGGGTTTGCAAGAAGCAACGGGCAACACGGAGGTTTTTTGGGTGCACGGAGGGAGAAACTCCCTGGGGAGCAGCTGGGGTAATGGTGGCTCGTGCTCCAGTGAGAGCTTGGGGAGCCCGAACCCCTTTCTCTCACCCCGCTTTGGCTTTTCTGCTTCCACCGGAGGAAACGGGGACAAGCGTTAGCTCAACTGTTAGCTGAGCTTTTCCCGATTTCAAACAGATGGTGGGGTCGTGGCTGGATTTGGGCAGAAAGCTCTTGCTTTCCCCACATTTGGTGGCCATACCTAGCCAGGGGATGCTGGCCCCGAACCACGGTGGCTGGCTGTCCCTGGAGCTCACAGGAAGGTCTCTGATCCTGCAGCGTGGCTAAGGGACGACGTCCCACGCCGGCCCTGGGCTGTCCACCCACCTCCGTCCGCGTCTGCTGATGAATCCCAGAGCCTGGATCCGTGCAGCTGGCGGGAAAAACCTCAGCTCCATCTGCGAAGCCACCGGGGCAGACGCTCGCCGGCGGTCCGGCTGCAGGTCCCGGTCCCGCTGTCCCCGTCGTTTGTCCCCAGCCCCGCGCAGGGACGGGTTCGGACCACGTCAGCGTTGCGACACTGCCCAGCGAGGGTGAGCATCCCTCTTGCACAACCGCATCTGTCTCGTCTGTCTCCTGCTCCTCGGCCTTTCCGCCCCGGCTACCACTCACAGCGTTAACTTGGGGGGCTCAGATCACCCCCAGAACGGGGGAAAGACCTGTGCGTACCCGGGATAGTGGACCCCGAATTGTATCAGCCCCCGCGGGGTCAGTGTGCGAGCTGAGCAGGGGAGAGAAGCATTGCTGGGGAGCAGAGGACAGTGTTTCGGGGCACCTTGGCACGTCCTGGTGTTCCTCACCACTGAATTAATCAGATTTGGCTGATTAGCCAAATCCTGGCTGATCAGCCAGCTCCTCGCCCCACAAAGGTGGGCTTGTGCTTGAAATGGGGCACGGGCTGCCCTGCTCCCCCCGAGCTGCCCCTCTCCGGCATCTCCCCTTCCCAAGGGCTCCCCGCAGCCCCCCGTGGCACCCCACCGCCCGTGCCGCAGGGACGGGCACCTCCCATCCGCCGCCTCCCCGCGAGCAGGGAGCGGCAGCGGGGCCGGTGCCGGCAGCGGGGACACCCAGGGCGTGCGGGGCTCCGCGGGACCCCCAGCCCGGTGGGGTCCGGAGGGATGCCGCGGAGCGCCGGGCCGGTGAGCGGCGCGGGCACGGGGGGCTCGGCGGGGCCCGTCTGGGCACCGAACGTGACTCAGCGCCGCACCACACCTCGTGAGTCACCCCGGCACTTCCTGGTGCACCCAGAGTTTTCCCTTCCAGGTCCCTCCTGGCAGCACCGACCCAGCCCGGCCCGGTGCCGGTGATGCCGGCTCTGCCTCACGTGGCTGCCGGCCCTCCTCCGCCTGCACCGGCTTCCCTCGGCACGTGCCCACGTGCCGCCGGTGCTCTGGGTGCCGGGCTGCTCCTCAGGGACCCAAATCCCCAAAGGCTTCCAGGCAGCAGGGCTAGACTCAGCGGGAGGAGAGCCCGGGGTGTGCAAAGACACCGTGGGCACCGCACGGCCGCTCGCGCCAGGGCAAAATGGGGCAAAAAAGGGGTTTTGGTGCCCAGTGGGCATCGAGCCAGGCGGGGGGTCCCTCGCCGGGAGCTTGGGCAGAGCCCAGCCGCGCGTGGGCTCTGTGCACGCTCGTAGTGGGGCGAGGAAACACAAACTGAGGAGACCACCAACCCCCCTCTCACTGAGAGACTGAGCTACAAAATACAAACCAGAATCTAAAAAAAAAAAAAAAAAAAAAAAAAAGGGGGGATGAGTTTCCAGGATCCGAGTCCAAGAAACGTCTCAAAGGGATGAGATCGGGATCGCAGTCAGCCTCATCTGCTAAATATACCCGGGCCTGACTCCACCATCTGCCCCAGACCAGCAATCTGTCCCCGGTTTGCCTGGAGAGGGTGGCCGCGGCCGGCTGAGCGTCCCACCGCGGTGGTCTGCGGGCACCGCGCACCTCGAGCCACCCCAGGAGCGGCTGCAACCGCGAGCGCGCGCCGGGCAGAAGGTGGAAACCGAGGGAGCGGAGCAGGATGGGGATGCAGGAGCATCCACCGGACACCGGAGCGCGGCCCCGGCGGCCCCGGCGCGGGCGCTACTCGCAGGCCAGCTTCCCGTCGAAGCTGGAGAGGGCGATGGCGAAGGCCTGCACGGCGCAGAGTGGGTAGTTGTAGTCCATGGTGAAGGCGTCGTCCGCCACGCGCCCGAACTGCATCACGATGTAGTCGGCTGCGGGAGAGAGGGGAGGTGGCCCCGCTCAGCACGGAGGGGGCGAGCGGCCGGGCTGTCACCTGCGCACCCATCCCGCCCTTTTCCCAAGGGACCCGTGCGGCAGCATCCCGAAGAAGCCACCCCGCCTCTGCCGAGCTCTGCCGGCGGCTCGCGCCCCGGCTGCGCCGTACCGCAGCGCGTTACCAAAAAGCATCGTTTTCCCGTTGCACGGTCCCGCGCGGGACCGCGGCACCCCCTCCCCAGGAGGGGACAGGGACCCCACTCACCCCCCCGTGGGACCGCTGCTACCGGACGGCGGGTGACAGGAAATCTGTAAAAATAACCAGGGGCCCCCGAGAGGTTTTTTCTGTCCCGTAACCCAACACCCCGGAGGCCGAGGGCTTCTGACTGCGCCGGACAGGTGATGAACGGCCGCGTCCGGCCACTCGCACGGGGACAGAGCCGCTGCCACCCCCGAGAGACTGTCCCCGAGGCGATGCACCCCAGGGTGAGCCCGCCAGCAATGTGGGCTGCATGCCGGGGTGATGCTCTGGGGTGAGTGGGTGGCTGTAGTATGGGGGGGGGGGAGCTCAGCGCCCCACAGGATTTGTCCTTGCCCTAATCTGCCTGGCAACAGGTGACTGGCGCGCTCCCTCTGCCGGCACCCGTGGCCAGCAGGCAGCTGCCTGTGCGGTGCTGCGCACCCTGGCCGGCTTCATCCCAGCTCTAGCAAAGGCAGGCAGGACCCCAAAGCAGCCACGCAGGAAAAAAAACTAAACCGCAGCAAAAAAAAGGGGGTGCGGGGGCCAGCTGACGGCAGTGCTCCCCAGCCGTCACCCCCCGTCCTGTCCCCTTCCCAGCTTACGGTCGCTGCCGTGCACGATCTGGAAGTTTTTGACGGAGGCGTGGGTGACCCGGCCGTGGAAGTTGAGGACGTAGGACTGGGTCTCGTCGTTCCACACTGGCGCCTTGTTGTGCAGCTCGATCACGTTGTCCATGTTTTTGTTCTGCCATCGCATCAGGAGGCCGTCGTTATCCTGGGGAGGGCGAGAGGGGGGAGAGCAGAGTTGGGGTGACCCCCCCCAGAGCCCTGTCACCCCCCCTGGCCTGCCCAGGGGGATGCTCTGTAGCAGGATCCAGATGGGAGATGGGATCCAGCATGGAGAAAAAAAATACAAACACATCTCCCACCTCCCAGGGAGGTGCCTTGAATTTCAGGGACACCTGAAAGACTTTCCCTGCCCCAAAATGGGTAAAATCCAAGGTGAACCCCAGCAAATCCAGCCCCCAAGGAGTTTCTCCCAGTCTGGCCCCTGACTTACATTTCGGGGCCGAATGGGCACCCTCTCGTTGTCGGCGTTCATCCCAGGGATGATGACCGTCATCTTCCGGGGCCCTTTGAACCCTAAAACGTTGGTCTCCTGCAAGAGAGACCCCGTCCCTAAAACCAGCGACCACCGCGGTCTGCGGCCTCTCAGCAGCGGCTGAAGGGCTCAGGGGTGGACCCAGCCCATCCCGCACCTCTGCAACCCCCCGGGGCAGGAGCCCAGAGAAGGGGTGCAGGTCGGGACCCCCTCGCCGCCTGCCCGGGAGGTGCTGGGGGGGGGCCCCCCCGCCGCTGCTTACGTAGACCACGGCCGAGAGCTCCTGCCGCACGTTGGACCAGTCGGCGTTGGCCCTGTCGGGGTTCACGCCGTTGTCAAACACCGTGAATTTCGTACCCATCAGGTTGGACCTGCAGCCAAGGGTGGGAGATGGCCGCGACCGGTGCCACCGAGTCCCCTCCAACACCCCCCATCCCCCCCTCCAGGCACAGCCCCGGCTTTGCTCCAGCTCCTAAACCCATGTGCAGCCCCCGGCCAGCACCCTCCTTCCCACCCTTTAGCCGTTTGCTCGGGTTCAGGACACCCCTAAATTGGGGTGTTATAGGGTGCTGCTGCCGCGGGGACCCCCAGCATTGCTGCGCGGCTGCTGGCGGTGCAGCGGGCCAGGACTTGCCGGGCTCGCCAAGCGCTGTTTCTAGCCGTGACCTGTCTGCCAGGAGGAACCAGATGAGCCTGTTTTCCCCTCCCGGCCCCCCGACGCTCCTCGGGTCAGACCCGGCAGCAGGCAACGCCGAATTTAGCCTCCTGCTTGACCCAGCCATCGCTCGGGGCAGCCAGAAACCCATGGAGCAGGAGCGGGGTGCTGCAGGAATGGGGTGCCACCGAAACGGGATGCCACCGAAACGGGATGCCACCTCCGCTCCTACCTCAGCTTCCCGATGAAGTTCTCTCCCCCCCGTGACAGGTCGGTGGGGTCAATGGAGATGAGGTAGTTGGAGGTTTTGCTCTTCTTACGCTTCCTCCCGGCGAGGAGAAACACCTGGGAGGGCGGTGGGACCGTGTGGGGACGGGGCACTGTCACAGCCATCGCCACCCGCCGTCCCCGGCTCACCGTCCCGGTGTGCCCTCCACGCAAGGCTTGGCCCAACAGGTCACTGCCACGACCTCGAGCAAGCCACGGACTGAAGACGATCCCCAAAATACAGGCTGACACGTGGGGTGGGAGGCTCTGAGCCCAGCCCAGCGTGAGCGTGGCTCTCCAGCCGCCGTTTGCTCAGCATCCCAGGTACCATCGACACGGGGCATTTCCCAAGAGGAATTGCAGGGGAGGGGAGCAGCCCCATCCAGGACCCACCACAGCGGTGGGATGAAGGCAGGCATCCCCCCAAAAACCCTCAGGGTGCTCCCCGGGGTGGGTGCGAGAGCCCCAGGGGTCTCCGTGCCCCCACCCAAGCTCACCTTCTTGTCGTTATCCAAGTGGAGGTAGTAGGTGGGGTAAAGCCCCCGGTCCATCCCCTTCTTGTCCCGCGTCACTCGGCACTTGATGGTCACCCCCTGCGGCGCCGGCCGCAGCACGAACTCCTCCAGGTTGTCCACCTCGACGACGGGCGACGGGGGCCTCTCCTCCTTCGGCTGCAACACGAGAGGGGATGGGTGACCCCAAAGCCAAACCTGCCAAAAGCTCACCTCCTTTCCCACCTAACTGCTCCTTGCTCCCGAGCCCTGCCGGGAGCTGGGGCTCTGGGGACAGCGCTGCCGTGGGTCTCCTTGGGGGATGCTCCAGCCCCCTGACCCGCCCTGGGGGGAACAGCTGCCCCACCTTGAGGAACCCCCATGGCTCTGAGGGGGTTTTTGTACCTTCTTTGATTTCTTCCCTTTCCCCTTCTTGTTGGAGTTTTTCTGTGGGGTCTCCGGGGTCTCCTCTTCACTCTCGGCCACTTTGGGAGGAGCTGCAGGCAGGAATGGGTAGGGGCACGGAGCAGGGGGGAATAGCCTGACTCTGCCGAACCCCAAACCCGAGCTCGGCATAGACCCACACCAACACCATTGATCATAACCCCCCTCTCCACGGCCAGGCTCACCCGCACCCCCACGAGCTCCTCCAGCACCCACCACCCTCATCGCATCGCCAGTGCCGGGCTCTCACCTTTCTTTTTGGTTTTTTTCTCCTTGGGGGGGTCCCCACCAGTCTGGAAGAGGGACACGGGGTTTTTCTTCTTCTCCGACCTGATGGGTTTGGTGCTGGAGTCGGAATCATCCTCCTCATCGCTGCCGGTGGTGGCTGCGCGGGGGACACAGGGGACAGCGTCAGGCAGCACCGGGTGTTGTCGGCTCAGGGTGATGCCATGGGGCAGTGGGACTGGCTGCCACCCCCCCCCCCCACTCGCCCCGTACCTTTCTTCTTGCTTTTCTTCTCCTTCTTCTCCCCATTCACCTGGAACATGGACATCGGCTCCTTCTTGGTGCTTTTGCCAGATTTGGCTTTGCCATCGGGGTCGCTCTTGTCTCCTGGCGGGATGGAGGAGCTGATGAGCGGCCGGACGGGGGGACGGGGACAGGGAGGTGGCCAGGGGGGCAGCAGGAAGGGTTGAGCTGGGGGGAGATTGCACGGGGAGGGGGCGATTGCCCTGCAGCCCCCGGAGCCTCCCAGGACAGTGATGGAGATGGGACGCGGGTGGTCCCCTCATCCCAGCCGGGATGGATGCAAGCCGCAATGGATCTGGGTACAAGCCGGCCCCGGCCCCAGGCACTCACCCTTCGGCTTCGGCTTCTTCTCCCGGCTCTCGCCCGAGGGGGACTCTTTGGGCAGCTTCTTCTTGAGCTTTTTTGGCGGGTCTTTATTTTCCACCTCCTCTTCCTCCTCCTCATCCTCCGAGACCTCAGCCGGCTCTGCCCAGAGGTGACACCATGGCATCAGCAACGTGATGGCCTCTTGCATCGGGGACCTGCAGCCCCGTGGTTTTGCAAGCAGAGAACTTCCCTCAGCAGCGCCGGCCGGCGTGGGCACCCATCCTGCCATGGCCAGGGTGCTGGGGCCGTGGATGCCGGCGTTGGACATGTCCAGTGCCGGACACAGCGTGCAAAGTCACACCGCCATCTCGCGGCTGCAGCCCCAGCTGCGGAGCCGGGGGGACGAGCCCCATCTTTTTGCCCACCCCATCTTTTTGCTCCGGAAAAATAGAATCATCGAATCGTTTGGGTTGGAAAAGCCCTTTCAGATCATCCAGTCCAACCATTAACCTCACACTACCAAGTCCACCACTAAACCAGTTAAGGGGAGAGTAGCAATTTCATGTTTCCTGGCTTGGTGGCTGGATTATTTTTTAATGAAAGTAAAAACTAGGGATCATTAAGGTTGGAAAGGATCTCTAAGATCATCAGTCCAACCATCAACCCAACACCCCCATGCCCACTAAACCATGTCCCAAAGTGCCACCTCTGCCTGTTTTTTGAACACTTCCAGGGATGGGGACTCCCCCACCTCTCCGGGCAGCCTTTTCCAATGCTTGACCACTCTTTCCGTGAAGAAATTTCTCCTAATATCCAACCTAAACCTCCCGTGGTGCAGCTTGAGCCCATTTCCTCTCATCCTATTGCTCACTACTTGGGAGAAGAGCCCAGCACCCCCCTCAGTGCCCCCTCCTGTCGGGCAGCTGTAGGGAGCGAGAAGGTCTCCCCTCAGCCTCCTCCTCTCCAGGCTAGACCAGAGATCTCTCAATCCCCGCTCCCCAGCCAACGCCACGCATGCACGTCCCCTGCCACATCCCCTTTCCTCCCGGGTGCGTAGCTGGGTTTTGGCCAAAAAGCCCCCCAGGGACGTGCAGAGCCCCTGCAGACGCCGGGAGCGCCGATGGCACCGGCGGGCCATGGTACAAGGGGACGCGGTGCACGGGGATGTGAGGGGCCACGAGCGGGTGCCCGCAGAGGGGTGGGTGCTGCACCCCCACCTTGCTGCTTCTTGGGGCCCTTGGCCAGGCGGGAGCGGGGGGCCGGGCTCTCCTTCTTCTTCCGAGGCTCCCTGGTGAATTTGGAGTGGGGGTCCTTGTCGCTCTCCTCCTCCCCCTTCTCCTCCTTCTTCTTCCTCAGCTTCTTCACCCCTGCGCGTTTCAAGAGAAGCCTGCGATGGAGAGCACCGCTGGCGTGGGGTGGGGCCGGGGCGGGACCGGCGCGTCCCCCCATTTCCATGGGAGCTGTCGGGGGTCCATGCTTACCCTGCGCCGGAGCACGGGGCTCCTCCGCAGCCCCTGCTTCGCCTGGCTTCTTCACCCGCAGCCGCCGGGGCTTGGCCTCGGGCTCCGGCGCGGGCTCCTGCCGCTTCTTCTTCAGCCTCTGCCCCCGGAGCTGCGGAGACGGTGCCGGCCTTAAATCCCTTTGCCCTTTGCAAGGCAACCCCCGCTCATACGGCACCGGCTCCCTTTCCAAAATATAGCCGGGCTTTTCCCAGGCCCCACGTGGGAGCAGGGACCCACTCCGGGGAGCTGGGGACATGCTTGCACCCTCAAACGAGCCATTGCCCAAGGGAGCGCCTTACCATGGGGCAGCCCGCCGGGGAAAGCGGAGGGGAGAAAACAGAAAGGGCTGTTAGCTGGTAGACGGGAGAGCATCGGCGCTGGGACAGCCGGCCGCGTGCCAGCCCCAGGGACGAGGGGCACGATGCTGGCGCTGACCCGACACCACGGACCACGCCAGCACGGAGCATGCCATGCCGCAGGGACGCCGGCCGGGAGCCACCCCGGGCACCGGTTCATCTCCCGATGGGCATCCCAGGGGATCTGAGCTGGGACAGGGGACACGGGGACGGGCAGGAGCCTGGCTCCGCGCTTCCATCTCCCTCTCGCCCACGCAAAAGGCTCCCGACAAAGGCAAGGAGCCGCAGGGCCGTGCCGGGATGGAGGTCAGCAGGAACGGGGGAGCAGGGGGATTAGCCACAGCACACCTAATCCTGGTTAGCCGGGGCTATAAATAACCCTGATTTACCAAATGCGGAGCGTGGGGGGCAGCACTTGGCTCCGGGCGGGAGATATTTGGGGAGTGGGTGTCGGCTCGGGGCCCTCAGAAAGTGATTTAAGCAAATTGAGTTGCACCAGGGCACCCACCGCCCACCAAAGCACCTTTCCCCTCGCAGGGGCTTCGGCCCTCCCGGACGCCCCAGCGCAGTGGGTGAAGGTGTTTAGCGAGAGGGGGGATCCGGCCAGATCCCAGCAGGATCCCAGTGCTGCGGATTTGGATGGGGGGGAAGCTGGGGGTCCCAGAGCGGAGCTGGGAACCGGCTGGTTTCTTCCACGTCATCAGCTCACACCAAAAAGCTCCTTCGCACCCTTTAATCCTTTAAGCAGCTCGGGGGGGGGACGGCCACTCGCTGCGTTACTTAACGCAGCCCTTCAAGGAGGGGCTGCTGGTTACGTCGGGGCGCTGACGAAATTGCTGCCGAGACCCCTCCGAGGCCGGGCAGCACCCGAGGGCTGTGCCGAAACGCAGCGAGGGGCGTCTGGCCTTCGGGGTCACAGCCTGGGGAAAGTGAGTCACGGCCGCCGGCTTAACTGAGTTAATTAAAGCATTAATTAGGAACTGAGAGCCCACCTCATGGGGTGCTTCGGAGTGATGGAGAGGGGCTTTGGAAGGCTGCCCAAAGGAGCAGGGGGGCTGAGGGTTTCCTTTGCCCACCTGCGCTGGAGGGGGGTCCCCAAAAGCTCACGCCGCCTCGGGGCTGCAGCACCCCAGCAGAGCCGCCCGTCCAGCCCCAATTTGGTCTCGGTGTGGGGCCGGGGTTTAGGGGTCTCCCATGTCCCCAGCCCTTGGGGACAGCCCACAGCAGGGGACGGTGGCACCGGGGGCAGGAGGGGGAAGGATTTTTTCTCACCTGCTTGGGCTTGTGCGGCTGGGGGCTGCCGGGCTCCTCGCTGGGGCTGTGGGGCGCAGAAAGCAAAGAGGTGAGGGCTTTCAGCCCCCCGCAGCTCCCGGGGGGGGCGAGACCCTCCGGCCAAGCAGCACCCCAGTTTTTGGGGGGGTGGGAAAAGGTCAGCCCTTTATTTGGCTCCAGAAGCATCTCCCTCTGTCTCGACCGGGTCGAGCTCAGCTGACAGCACCCTTCCAAGCCGGGAACCCGGGATGGGCTCTGCCATGGGCAAGGGTGACAGCAATGAGTTTAATTTGGGGACATGGGGACAACCCCCCCCCCCTTAACGAATGATTTTCCTCTCTGTAAGCCAATGACCATCATCGCACAGACCCCCAGAGCAAAAAAAAAAAAAAAACAACCTGATAAAACAGCTCATTAAATTGCATTTAAACCGAAAAGAGAAGAAAAAGGCCCTGGAGGAGATGGGAGCCCGCCGGGGATGCCCAGCACATCGCCCACCCCGCGGGTCGCATCCTGCCCGCCGGCACTCACCTGTCGGCAGCCCAGACCTCGCGCAGGATCTCCGTCTGCAGCGGCATGGCTCCCGGCCCGGCGTCGAGCGCGGCGGCTCCCTGCGCCCTGCCCCGAGCCCCTTCCCTCCTCCCCAGCACCGCTGACCCCCCGGCACCGCAGCCCCTACCAGCCCTGGGCCAGCCCCACGGGCTCAGCGGCCACAACGCTCCGAGCGGCCTCGCGGCATTGGCTCAGCCGCCTCTGCGAGCCCCTGCGGCGGGAGGAGGAGGAGGAGGAGGAGGAGGAAGAGCAGGCGAAGGAGATGATTAACTTTTTATTTCTCCTGAAACTCGGTAATAGGATTTCAGGGGCTGCCGGCCAGGCCCGCCGGGAGAGCAGCTGGCAGGGCGGTAATCCCAGGAAAAGGGGGCCCTGCGGGAGTGCGGGGGGGCACAGGGGGTCAATCGGACCCCGGGCACCTTTTGGGGGTGCATGGCTCCCCCCACACTGGGTGGGACCCCCCCGGCACGGCGGGGCCACTCGCTCCAGCCTGGTGCGGGCAGAGGGATGCTGCCTGACCTCGTTGAGGGTTACCCTCCCTGAATGCACGTTTTTCCACCCAGCAACGTCATCTTGGTGCTAGAAAAGCAGGATTTGGGCTGGTTTGCATGAGCTGTGCATGGGGAGCCCATGCATGGCATGGCAAGAGCCCCGGCTCCGGGCGATGCTAAGGGTTTCCCTACGGACCACCGCTCTGCTCCGACCCCCAGCCCACGTCCCCAGGTCCCTTTGGGTGCCGGGTTTCATGCCCCGCACATCGCCGCTCCCGCCTCGCCTCGCTGTTAACAGCACTTAATATTTAGCTATTCGTATTCCCCTCCGGAGGCTGCCCGCAGGTGCTCTCCGGTCGCAAAGCCGGACAAGCCAAGTGTCCCCAGTGTCCCCAGTGTCCCCAGTGTCCCCTCAGCCTTGCCCAGCCCACCACGGACGCCCCAAACCCCCCCGCCACCCCACTCCCACCCGTGCCCGGTGCCACTAGATGGCATTTGAACACCGCACACCCGGGCCCCACCAGCACCGCAAAAGGTTTCCACGCCTTCCGTACAAAAATCCTCCCCGTTTCCCTTTAATCTCTAAACCGCATCTCATCACCTACCCGAGTTTAATTTCTCTTCCAAGGGGGAGAAAAAGCACCAAGCCAAAACAAGCGAAAGATCTGCTTAAAAACGGCGGAAAAGCCTAGAAACTGCAAAGCAAGTTTGGTTTTTTTTCTGTAGAGGGTTGTTGCCTATGGAAAATGTGGCTTGGGCTGCCCCCAAATAACTTTTTTTGCTCTGCCTGCAAGAAAAAAAAAGCCAATTCCTTGCAGAGCCCCTGGGTCTCGCAGCACCCTCCCTGGGCAGTACCCACGGGGGTGTTTTGCTGGCTACGAGAGAGCCCAGGGATGGTGTGAAAGCGGAGACCTGGACGAGCAGCCGCACAGCATCCTTGGTGCTTGCACGCCGGCTGCGCGTGTCCCCTGCTCCTCCGAGCTCGTTGCAGCAGCGAGGCAAAGCAGCGCCCGGCAGGACCCTTGGCCAAACCTCCTCCTCCCACCCAGGTGCCCCCCAGGAGCCCCCTTCCAAAGGTAGATGCTGGCAAAAAAAAAAAAAAAAAAAGCATCAGGATAAATGTTCCCAGGTTGGAAAAACAACCGAGACCCCCAAGGAGCATCTCCCAGCCAGGCGTCTCGGAAGCACGGTGTGCTGGCCCTTCCCCGGCTCTCCGGGGAACGACGGCGCTGATAAAAAGGGGCAGTACAGGTCCTTGGGGACACCAATAATTCCTTAACGAACCCCTCGCTGGAGCCAGGGCATCTCCACCCAGGGGAGAGCACACCCGTCCTCCCCCCTGCCACCCCCTTTGCTGAGTAGGATCCAGAGAAAAAGCACGTTTTTTTTTTTTTTTTTTCCTTTCAGTTGTTTATTTTCAAGCTCCAAAAAGGGGTATTACAAAGAACAGACAGGAAAAATAACAACCGGAAAGCTGTTCTTACACGGTAGTGATGGCGTCCCTTTAGGATGGAGGGGGGGGGACGGCGGAGGCGGCGGCAGCACCGGCGGGGGCCACGACGCGCCCCGCGCACGCCGGGGTCCCCCCTCGCCACGGCAGCGAGAAAGCCGCTCGCTGCTGAGCCGCAAACCCGCGGTACCAGCTCAGCCCCAGGCACTCGCTTTCTGAACCACAGTATGTCAACCTGCTCTTTTTTTTTTTTTTTTTGGTTTTCCCCCCCCTGTATGGACCCCAAAATAAGCAATAAAACTCCCGCTTAAAGATGGGAGCTGAGGGATGGGGCGCAGGCTGCGGATTGAGCGCCCGCAAGCAGCAGAGCTGGACAGGAGGCTTTTGCCCTCTGAGGAAATAGAAACCAGCTTCTTCAAAAGCTAAAATCCGCCCCTAAAGCAGTGCTTTAAAGGCGAATTACGTCCCTGCGCCCAGGGGCTGCAGGGGAGGTGAAGCAGGTCCCTCGCCCTCACGCTGGGCGCCGCGCCGCAACCCTGCGGCCACAGGCAAGAAGCCACCGGGAGAGAAAACCAATTCCCCCCCCCTAAAACCCAATGAGCACCCATGGGCGAGCAAGTCGCTGGGTGCTCCGGGGCACTGGGTCCCCCCGAGCCAGCCCCGGGCTCCAGCAGCCCACCGTGGCCGTGCCAGTGGTGCTCCCTTCCGCGCTCGGGGCTGGCGGAGGCACCGCAGTAGCCGGTGCTGGCGCGGTCGCGTGCCGGATACAACTGGAGGCAGCAGCGCAGCCGTCCAAGGAGCATCTCCCACATCCCAACTCATCACGGAGGACCGGGGATGCTGCACCGACAGCCGACACGAAGCCAGGGGAGCCGGGACGAGCTGTCTACGGAAACCTCCCAAGAGCCAAGAGTTTCAATTTTTATTTATTTTTTTTTCCCTCTTTCTCTCCGTTTAAAAGCTATTTGTTCCACATGCGGTGGTCCCACAGTGTCCCGCCGCTCCCGCTCTGCCCCTGAGCGCACCCAGGGCGGTGGGACGGGGTTCGTTTTTCTTTGCGAGGTGCTTTTTGCTTCCACGATCACACAAACTGTAACAAGCTTTACAAGAAAACACTGGCGAGTCCTGAGGTCTGGCAGCAACCTTTTTCTGCGTGGGACAAGGGCAGGAGGCTCTCCCTTCCCCTCCTCCTCCATCATACATGTCCTTCGGCCTCTTCTTCTTCAGCGCCGGGAGCTTTCGGTCCCTTTTCACAAGCTGCTTTCTCCGCTGCTTTTTCGTCCCCGGTTTTGCTAGCTGCTTCCTGCAAAACAGCAAGTAAAGCACGCGGAGCTGGAAACGGGAGAAGGAAGGAGCAGGCAGGCGATAGCGACGCTGGGGCTGGGTACAGGCAGCCAAGCCTGGCAGGGCAGGCAAAATTCCCCCCCTTCTGCCCCCCCCTGCCTATCGACCCCCACAGCTCACACCAGAGTCTCCCGTTTTCTTGGCTCAGCGGCTGGCAGAGGTTAAACCTCATCGGCTCCGCGAGCTTTTGGGGAAGGTACGGGATCCCCTGGGAACGACGCGACCCACCTCGACGGGAGCGGGGCAGTGACACAGCGAGCCTGGACAGACGCACGTAGGGGCACAGAGAGGGACGAGGAGACAAGGCAGCAGCGTGGGAGCGGAGATACGGGACCGAGCCATAGGTGCAGCCCATACAGGGTGCAGGAGCAGAGCACGAAGGCACGGTAAAGCCTTACGGCGGCTCCAGCGCTGACTCTCCCCATCACAGCCGGCCGCACGAGCCAACGTGCCGCGCTGCCAGCAGCTCCGCTCCCTGCCCCAAGCCGGTTACCCCGGCACGCTGCTCCCCAGGGCCTGCGCCGGCCACTTATCCCACAGCCTCCACCTCCAGGCACCGCTTCAGAAGAGATATACTAAAAATGACCCGCGCAGACAGCTTGCAAAGCCGTGTCCTCTCTTGTTACAGTACACTGGGTTTTGTTCAGAGGAATTTTGGATGAGAGCCTGTTACAAGACAGCTACCTCCCCGTACGAGCGGAGGAGCAGGCTATTGCCTTACCAGGTTCAGGAAATCCATACTATCATGTCTCAAAATACCCTTGGCCTTGCCAGAGACAGGATGACATTTCATTTTACCGGCGACCAGGAGATCAACAGTCGCTAGCTGGGAACAGCAAAATTAAATACAAATGCCAACCCTGTTATCAGCCCTCGGGAGCTCGCACCGCAAATACTTTTATTGATGACTGAGCATCTGACGGCAGTCTCTGCGTAAGAGACACCAAGAAATAAACCGCTTCTTCCCGTTGCAGCAGGCTCTATCCCTCCATCCTCAACCTGACTTGTAATTTAATTGCTTTTTAACCCCTCTCTTCTCATCACAAACCTGCCGAGCATCCTTCAGCGCAGCCTGCTACGTGGCCAAAAAACCGAGCAACACGCACCTTTGCATCCCTCTCTGCAAACTTTGTGAACATGTTGGCGTAGATCCTCCGGTCCCGCTCGTTGTGCTCCTTCGTTTTCTTCTGGCAGACGGAGATCTGGGATTTCGCTGCTTTGTTCTGCGGATTCACTTCCAGCACTTTTTGAAAGTCACATTTTGCCAGCTCAAACTCGTTCATCAACAACCTGGCTTCGCCCCTCCGGTACAAACCCTTCTCGTTGTCCTGGTCCAGTCCTAGTGCCTGGAAATACACAGGTCCCTGTCAGCAACTTGGGGATCCCCCAAAAGACCCCCTTACGGTCAAAGCCTCGTTAAATCTGACAAAATTAGGACAAGGTGGCTTCAAGTCTTCAGAGCACCTGCATCTTGCTCAACAAAAATTGACTCGTCTCCATCAGCAGTTGGCAGGTCATTAGCATCATTTAGTTATTTCTCTTTGCTTAAAATCCCCGAGAGGGGCAGAGTCAGTGGGAGACAAACCCACAGACAGTAAATCAGGTGCAAATGCTAAACCTGAGCCGAGAGGAGCACAGAGAGCTTGCAGGCAAGGGAGCTGATGCATTAAACGTCGGCTTGCCTCCCTGCTTTAGCGATGACATTTTCCTTTACTAAAAGTCACATACGCATCCCGGAGCTGATTTACCTTTTAGATTAAGGAAACTAACTTTACTATCTTCCCCGTATGCAAGATGCTTAAATTTCAGCCTCTTATAAAAGAATTAATAGTTTCTTGACAAAGGCAAGGTGGCAGCTCTTTTAGGGACTGGCAAAGCCCCATCCCACCCCTCAGCGGACTTGGGAGACCCGCTGCAGCTCCGGCAGAGACGGCCTCTGTCGCACCCAGATCAGCACCCAGCACCCAGATCCAGCCTGGGCAGACCCAAACAGCGTCCTAAGGCTGCCGGTCCACGCAGCGTCCGCTCACGTGGATCTGGCTTTGGAAGAAAAGCTGTTGTAAGTGCACGCCAGGGTGGATTTTGAACTCCAAAAAGCACTTTTGCTCCCGCGGTCTGTGAGCACGCAGCGTCTGCGGAGACCCCGAGGTGCAGAAGGGATGCCACCATCCCACTGCCGCTTGGAAATTGCTTCTTATATGACAAGAAATTCAAAAATCCCCCAAACGCCCGGTGAAAGCATGCAAGAGGAGAGGATGCTCCAACCCCCGGGCTCGTGCACCTCTACCTTATCGCAGCACTCGACGGCTTTGGCGTACTCTCGCAGCTTCAGGTAGCACATGGCCAGGTTGAGGAAGGCAGCCAGGAGGAAGGAGTCGGAGGCTTTCGACTCTTTCTCAGACAAGCCGTACTCCATCTCCAGCCAGGACACGATCTTCCCATACTGAATCACTGCCTGCAGATATTTGCCTTCCTGGGATGGAGCAAAGAAGAAGAGGCTAGAGGAACCCGCACCGACAACGCTCGGTCTGCTCCCGAAACATCCTGCGAACAGGTTACGAGTTTAACGCTGTGTGTTAAATAAATAAACGAAGGAAGGAGGATGCCGAATACCTACAACCACACCGGGGCTTGGCTGGAGCTGCTGGTGTGCAGCCCCCGTGAAAAGCCAGGTCAGAGCTCGCGTCCCTCCCCTGCGCAGAGCAGAGGGATGCCCCAGCCCGGGAAGGGAACCGCAAAGCCCCTCGGCATTAGCCATGGCCACCCCGGGAAGAGCCCGACCTGCCGTCCCGCTCTGCAGGGAGCACACGTGGGCAAGGGAACGCCGGGGAAGGAGGAGGTAGCTCAGGGAGCGAGGAAAAGGCAGAGGAAGGGCGGGACTCGCCTTCCCCAGCACCGTTTTTGGGGACATGGCTCCTCCGACACTGACGACTGCGAAGTCGTGTATCCGACGGTCACCCTGAATTTATTTCCAGCTCCCTTGCTCCGCCTCCACCGTCCCCAAGTTTACAAACCTTGAAGTACATCGTGCCTTTCTCCTTGACGATGGCAGCCTGCTCCAGCTTCTCTTTGGTGTCCATCTCCCACGACTCCTTGGCCTGCAAACAAACGCTCGGAGGAATCCCAGCGGAGCACGGCAACCCACCGCACCGGCAGGACCAGGCGGCTTTCGAGGGGCGCTCCTTGAGGAGCGGGGCTCCTCAGGGCGCTATTACAGAAGGCGGACCCAGCAGCGTTTTTAATTTGAGGGGCTGGGGCCGAGGGGGCACCCAGAGCACACGCGGGCGTGCGGACCTGGAGCCCTTTACAACAGAGAAACCCCCGCCAGGTTCGGGGCTTCTCCCTGAGCGAGGGGGTTTGTCCACCGCAACCTCACAGGAGGAAAAACCCTGACAAAAAATAAACCCCAAGAAGGGAAGAGGAGGGTGGGGAGAGCCAGCCCGCAGCAGAGAGGGATGCGGAGGGTCTCGCTCCCGCTCTGGCCAGGGTGATGGGGTGGGGAAGGGACCCGGCCAGGGATGCGGCACAGCAGCACCTGCCCCATCCCGGGGGCACCTCCCGCATCCCGTCCTGGGGGCATCTCCCATGTCCCGCATCCCGTCCCGGGGGCACCTCCCGCGTCCCGTCCCGGGGGCACCTCCCGCATCCCGTCCTGGGGGCATCTCCCATGTCCCGCATCCCGTCCCGGGGGCACCTCCCGCGTCCCGTCCCGGGGGCACCCTCCCGCGTCCCGTCCCCAGCCTCCCCAGGGGCACAGCCCGGCACAGCCAAGCTCCTCAGGGCCAGCTGGCCGGACACACCAACTTTTATCTGTGCAGCTGAGGGAAGAAAATAAAAGCGAAAAAAAGGAAAAGGGGGGGAAAAATATGAAAGGAAAAGGGAGGAAAAAAATATAAAAGGAAAAAATATAAAAGGAAAGGGGGGGGAAAAATATAAAAGGAAAAGGGGGGGAAGGAAAAGGGGGGGGGAAGGAAAAGGGGAGGGAGGAAAAGGGGGGGGAGGAAAAGGGGGGGGGGAGGAAAAGGGGGGAAAATATAAAAGGAAAAAATAAATATAAAAGGAAAAAATAAATATAAAAGGAAAAAATAAATATAAAAGGAAAAAGGGGGGAAAATACAAGAGGAGAAAAAATATAAGAGGGGAAAAAATATAAAAGAAAAAAAAAGGAAAAAATATAAGAGGGGGGAAAAAAAAAGAAAGTACAAAAGGGACAAGGCTAGGAACAAATAAGAGAACCAGCCTTGGACCCCAGCCAGAAAAATAAAACAAACCAACAGAGAAGAACAAATTAAGAACACAGAGATCCTTGGTGACGTATCCACTTCAGCAGGGGCCGGGCTGCAGCCACGCCAGGGACAAAGGGTGGACGCTGCAAGGGGACAGGCGTTCCCGTAACCTGGGGAGGGACCGGCGCGCTCCTACCCTCACCTTTTCAAAGCTTTTCAGCGTAACCTCGTACACCAGCTCCGCGTTCGCCTGGATGCCGTATTTCGGCTTCCCCGCCTCGCCAAAGCCGTACCTGAAAGGGCAGAAAGGAGCTGTCAGAGGAGCCGGGGGGAAAAATCGTCATTTTGGCAGCGTTTGGCCGTAAACACAGACCCAGGTTGCTAATTCTGGCTTCACACCCAGCTCCCTGCCTGCAGCTTTCTAACGCTTTGGGGCCAGGGTGATGTTATTCCCCACGAGCAAAGATATCTGACAATATACAACGCATTATATATTGGGAGTCATCCTCTCCGGATGCATCCAATCCGCCTTTTTACACAGGTTTCTCTCCAGTGTAAGGACCCAGTCCTGGTGATTTCCAGGCAGACATTTTCCTTTCAGCCACAGGACTCAGATAAACCCCTTTTACCCGATTTTTTAAAGCATCTCCGGATTCCTGCCTACACGCCCCGGGTCGCTCGTGCCACCCCTGCTGGCATTGCTAACCCGAGGCTCTCCCAGCGTCTTATTTTCGGGATCGCCGCCTTCCACAAGCGCTAAAACGACCTCGGATGCTGGAAGCTTAAAACTAGACGGCATCCCCGCAGGGATGCTCCTTACTGTGGCCCGAGGTAGAGGATGCAGTGCTCTCCTCTCTGCATCTTCTCCAGGGCTTTGTCGATGCCGATGGGGATGTCGTGGTCCTCCCCTTCGCCCACGACGAACTTCACGTCTTTGCAGTCGAACCTGGTGCCGCCGCAGAATCCCTCCAGGTGAACTGCAGCGGGGGGCGAGAGGGGACAGGGCAGGATCGCACCCGGAGCCACCCAAACCACGGCAAGGCGGGCTCCAACGAAAGCATCCTACAAAGCGTTATCTCCCGAAATCCAGCAAAGCCTCCAGCCCTGGAAGGGGGAAGACACGGGGCTGGGGGCAGCCAAGGAGCCGCTGGTGAGCAGAGGGGGATGAGGAGGGCTTGGAAACGTTGCTGAAAAGCAAGACAGGCATATCTCGTCTAACCAAGGACCAGACAACAGATAAACATCATGACTAATATGTTCCTCTCGTACTCAACTGCACGAGTCAAGTCTTACTGGAACTGGATATTGCTCCTGGCACGCCGCCACGCGGAGTTTATCACGGCGATTACAAATCTTCTATACAGCGCTATACCGCCTTGCCTTCCACCTCGAAAACAAGGCTATGTTCTCCTGCCTCTAAGAACTCAAAGTACAAGATAAACATTTTTTTTCTATTTATTTATTTGGGTTTTTTTTTTTTTTTTTAATCTTCAACCAATAACCGCGCTGTTCCAGCCCCAGACGCTGGCAGAAGCACAGCCGGAGTGGACACTGGGTACCTGGCACATTCGCCACCTGGTACTCCTGGCTGGGTTTCCACAGCAAGATTATTCTTTATTTATTCGATCCTGAAGACGTTCCGGGCTTTGGGGACAGTTTTATGTTCTTTGCGCTCTGCTTGCAGGGTACAAGGCATAGGCGTGCGGGCAGGTATAAAGTAAAAGCAAGTTCGTAAGGAACTCCTACGTACTGTTATAAAAAGCCGGAAAAAAAAAAAAAAAGCTTTCTAAGAGGAAAAATTCACGGTAGGCATTAATGTTGTCACAACCGTGCAGCAACGCGGGTGGCAGGAGGCGAGCGCAGGGACAAAAGCCGAAGCAGACGCCGTGCCACGCAGGGAGAGCGTCCGGGCTCCGTACGGACACTTCCCTGCCCTAGGACCTCCGGGAAGTCCCCGGGATGAGACGCACGGACCAAGCGAGACCGCAGGCAGACCCCCGTTCCCAGGGCAGGTCCAAGGACGCTCTCCCCACCACGGGGATGAGACGCCAAGCTCTGCCTCGCCACCCCCCTCCTGCCACCAAAGCCACGCTGGCACTCGGGCGCGGTAGAGCGCAGGATGCTCGCGTGCTCACCCGGCACGGAACGAGGACAAAAGGCAAATCCAGCTCCTCCGGGGCCGACCTCTGCTTTTGCGCTACCCAAAACCAAGCTGGCTCTTTTCTTAGGCAAAGAAAAGTGGAAAATTCAGCCTAAAATACAGGTAACCCAGCAACCCCACAGCACCGTGCCATCTCCCTGCGCGTTCCCAGTGAGCACAGATCCATAATCCCTGACCCCAAAAGCAGCACTACAGCTCTCCCAGGTCCCCTGGCCCCAGCCGGATGCGGCAGCGATGGGAAGATCCCGCTTTAAAACAGGATGCACAGGAGGATGCTGCGATCCTTCCCTTCGAGGATAGTTTCGCTCTATTTTAATTGCACATTAAAATACACCGGGCAAAGGGGAGAAAATCTCCGCTCAGGTTTCCAGGAGCAGGTCAGCTGGCTGCAGTCGCTCTTGGATTACAGGGAAAAAAAAAGCTGCTGAAGGAACATCACTCCGGTTGCAGCCCTGACTTATTGTTCTCTCGGTGCCTGCAGCGATTTTGTTTTTGAAGAGCTGAGAACAGAGTGTACCGAGTGCGGCTGGCACATGAACTTGATGTGCTGACAGCAATTTGTACTCAGATTAAAAACGGAGAAGGAGGAGGGGTGTGGGGGGGAAAGGTTGTAACAAAAGCTGGAATGCCAGATTTCCACTGCAACCCGGGTTTTAGGGACCAGAACTGCGAATTAGGCTCTGTAAAACTTAAAAACCTATAAAAATGCTTTCAAAACTCCAGCCTGGAGATGCTCGCTCCTGGAAGCATGGTTTTCTTCCAGCCTAATTCCAGTGGTGATGCACCTCCCAAATACACGGCTGAGATAAACCATCGCTGCTCCCCTGGGTCACAGCCTTGCCCCGGGGCGGGCCGCCATGCCGTCCCCAGGGCGGCTCCGTGCCCAGCACAGCACCCATCATAAATAACACTGCATTTGTTTAAAAAAAAAAAAAAAAAAAAAAAAAAAAAAAAGCCAATTTGCACCCAAAATGCTCACTGCAAGGCTGCCTGGTGCTGCTTCTCCTCATCCTCTCTCACGGGGATATATTTAAGGGTCTCTGGCCCCTGGATGTCTAGGGATGCACAGGTCCAAATGAATTAAATGCCGCAGGAGCGGGTGGCTGCGGATGGAGCGGCTGGCACAGCAGGCGGGCTGCCGGCGGGATCAGCGCCGCGTTCCCGATCCCTGCCCTGCACAAGCAACGCCGGTTACGCAAGGCCGCCTCGGAGGGCATTCATCTCCATTATTCTGACCACGCGCGTGCTCACGCTCGCAGCGTTTGCTCCGATGGACGCTTTCGTTTGAAACAGGTGAAGCAGCCGCAGGCTTTGGGGCATGAGGAGGACGAGGAGCCTGGTTATTTGGCTCCTTACGTCCTTTCAGAAAGAGGATTCCTGGCTGGTGCCCCCTCCTCCCTGCCTCAGCCCCCTCCCGAGCCATTAAAGCATCCGCACGCTCAGAAAAACCTCGAGCTGCAAAGGGAACAACCAGAGAGGGACCAGGGCTCTCCCTGTCCTCCGCACTGGGCACGGCACTGCCTGTAACGCGCTCAGACCTAGTCAAAATAAAGAGGAACCTTGAATCTGCGATGATTTCAATTATATTTAGTCTTTTAGTTTAACCTTTGGGGTAGCGGAGCCGGCTTGAAGCTCGGCTCGCAGCTGGTCCCCAGCTATGATGCTCACCGTGGGAGAGGCAGACTGTACAGTCTGAGTCAAAAACTCATTTCTCCTTAAAAAAAAAAAAAAAAGCCTCGTCAGAAGAACCAGCCCTTCAAGGCGGCGAGCTTTATGAGCTGTCACAGCTCAGATCCAATTTCTCCTTTGCTAAAGGGAGTTAATCTTTGAGTACGGGAGCTCTGAAAAAGAGAAAAGAAAGTAAACGCTTCCTGTACTAAGCGAGCTCTGTGTCTGTGACTGAGTGGTTCTTGGAAATGGGAATAAAAAAAGAAAAAACGAGCCTGGCTTCCCCCGTCCAGCCCCACAAAATGTCTGCTCCAAAAATGTGATCAGAAGAGGGAGAGCCCGACGGGACCAGAGCTCCTCATCCTCCCACGACAGCTGAGACCACCCCAGCCTCAGCAAACCCCTTCTATTAATTTCCTTCCCCCCCATCAGCAGCAGCCCACTGGCTGCAGGGGAAGGAAAAGGCTCCATTCTGCAAGAGATGTGATAGAACCCACCAAAACAACGATCAACGTTGAACAAGGAGGCCAAAAACTGCCGAGCGCCTGCGTCGGTGCCCGAAATGCTTAGCAAGGGGTGCCATCGAGGGAGGAGGTCCCTGCTACCGATGCTTTCGAGGCAAGGCAGAGCCGGGGTTTTGGCAGCCGGCGCATCCCAGAGCGGCTTGGACACCGCGATGGATGCCGAAGGGTCGGAGGAGACGGCAGAGCCCTGAAACCCCGCAGGGGTTTGCTCCCTCCACCCTCCCCCCGGCTGAGCAGCGCCGGGGCTCGCAGGGATGCGCTCGCCAAGGCAACTAAGGAAACAGAGCGCAGATTATATTCCAGCGGTCGCTCCATCATCGCCTGGCCGCTCCCGCGGCTTGAGGTTTTCCAGTCAACCCTCCCGGCCAGCAGCTCTGGCAGAGCCGCCGCCGGGGCCGTGCCAAGGAGAGCTCGGAGCGGCATCCACGGGCGGGCAGCGAACCGCTGCTCTCCCAGCCCCTCTCCATCCCACCTGGCCTCCGGATGGATGTATCCGCATCCTGCCAGGATGCACGGCCACCTACAGCCTATATAGTGCCGGCAGCTCCTTGCTAGGGAGAAGGAAGCGGGGCTGCTCCGGGGCAGGCTCACCCCTCCCGCGCTCCCCACGGAGGGACCGGCACTCACTTTCCACCGTAGCACCTTCATTAGGGTTGGAGTAACCTTCTCCCTTCTTCTTGATCCTCCGGATTATCCCTCCGTCCTCAAACAAGTCCTCGCCTTTGAAGTCAAGCAGCTCGACCTAAAAAAAAAAAAAAAATTTAAAAAAAATAAAGAAAAGGTGGGCAGAGCTCAGGGAGCGGGGAAGGAGAGGAGAAAAACAACAGAAAAGCCACAGAGCAGCAGTTCATCCTCCGGCTGCAGAGCCAAGCCAGCTAATTCGCCATTCAGCTGACGAGCAGAAGTTGCCCATAAAAGCCAGCTCCAAGCCACAGCATAATACACCCGATTTATTAGAAACTGGGACACATCCAGTACCTGAAGCATAACACAAAGTAACAGTAAAAATAAGTTTATTAAGCCTGTAAGGGTACAACACAGCCGGCGCTGGAAGATGCTGTGGAAGCTGCCCGGGCTGGGTGTGGGCAGCGTTTTCATTCTCCGACAGGACCAGGGCTTAGCTCCGACCCACGGCTTAATCCCCACTCGACTTGGAAGGACTAAGCCTTATTTTAGGACAGACCCATTCCTCCCGCCCCACCGCCTTGTCCTGACGAGCCCTGCCCCGCGCGAGCGCACAGTGCCAAAACCCCGGCTTTCCTACCACCCCGCGGCACTAATCGGTTTTTAGCACCCGGAGGCATTTCCCAGCCGCTTTCTCCTTCCCATGTGCATTTTTAAACCGGGAATCTGCCCGCTCCCCCCGCCCCGGCACCAGAGTTCTCCCCAGCCAGAGCTTCAGTCCCAGCCTCCCATCTCAGACACACATTTCTGAGAAAACCCTGGCAGCAGTTCCTGGAGCAGAGGGACACGTTTCAGGAATCCAAGCTGGTTTTTTTGTTGGGGTTTTTTGTTGTGTTTTTTTTTTTTTAAATTTCTGAGCTGGCTGGCAAGGCAGAAAGGGAGCAAGCGAGCTCATCCGCACGCCGGCTCACCGGCATTACTTGCCTCAAAAAAGAGGGTGGCGTTGGAAGGGATTTTGGGGGCACTGCCAGCAGAGCCGTACGCGTACTCGGGTTTGCAGAGCAAGTAGCAAATCTCTCCCTTCTTCATGGTAGCCACCCCGATGTCCCATGCCTTGATTACCTGACCTAGGAGAGAGGCAGGCGTCAGGCAGGAGGGAGCAACCGCCAGCCCAGGAAAAAAACCAAACAGCCTGGGTGCTGCGAGGATGGCACCCGAAAAAAAAACACCCCCAGAAGTCACTTAAGGCAGGGCTGACACCGTCCATCTGTCCTGCAACAGAGTCCCACCCCCCGGGATCATCCCACACCTCACCCGGGGATCATCCCACACCCGCCCTGGGATCATCCCACACCCCCCACCCCGGGATCATCCCACACTCCCCACCCCGGGACCATCCCACACCCGCCCTGGGATCATCCCACACCCCCCACCCCGGGATCATCCCACACCCCCCACCCCGAGATCATCCCACACCTCACCCTGGGATCATCCCACACCCCCCACCCCGAGATCATCCCACACCCCCCACCCCGGGACCATCCCACACCCGCCCTGGGATCATCCCATACCCCCCACCCCGGGATCATCCCACACCCCCCACCCCGGGATCATCCCACACCTCACCCCGGGACCATCCCACACCCCCCACCCCGAGATCATCCCACACCCCCCACCCTGGGACCATCCCACACCTGCCCTGGGATCATCCCACACCCCCCACCCCAGGATCATCCCACACCCCCCACCCCGAGATCATCCCACCCTCAGGCATCCCCACGGACAGATCCCCCCGGATCGGCTCACCCTTGCCCAGGCTGAAGATGAAGGGCTCGTTCCGATCGCGGCTGGAGTCAAATTTTTTACCGTTGGCCAGTTTGCCTTTGTAGTGGACGTAAACCTTGTCCCCGATCATGGGGGACTCATCTTCGCTCCCGGGTCGTTTAATGATCTGAGAGAGAGAAACCACCCGTGAGAAGGGAGGCCATGGGACAGCTAAGGAGCGAGATATATAGACATATACACAAACATACACATTTTTATATACACACACACATGCATGCATATATATAAAAATATATATATACACACATGCATATACAGCCCAGTGCTGCTCTAAACCAAAGAAAGGCTCGAGGGGGAGTCATTCAATTTGTCCTCCCATCAGCCCCTAAAAATAAATCCCAAACCTGAGCCCAGTGACGGAGCGGGACGGGGCTGGGAGCAGAGACCTGCCTGCCCTTTGCAGAGGCGCCTTGGATAAACACCGCGGCTCAAAACCTGAAGCGAAGGCAATTACGCTCCCTTTCTGTCCGTACACATTTTACTCACAGGGGTGTGTCATTTCACTACTTGCTTCTTGTCAACACTTCTTTTTTTTTTTTGAATGCTACAGCCTGGAACAAGCAGTTCTCGAGCTGAGGATGGAGCAGGGGAGGATGCTATTCTTAGAGGAAAGGTCCTATTCAACTGGAGAAGAGCAAGCGCTGGGGAGCAGAACTATCCAGAAACAGCCCTGAATATGAAAAAGGGGTTGTGGAGCAGACTGGATGACCTCAGTAATGTGCTCTTTCTAATGTCTGTGAGTCACACACAAAAATGCTTTGTGGATTTACAGCTAATAATCTGATTAGGAACACAATAGCAGCGAAATTCATTGAGCAGCCTGAATCCATCACTCTCAAACACCACGCCATCCTTCTTTATTCCAAGTGATGCTCATCTCCTTTGCCTTTCAAATTTAAAAAAAAAAATAAAAAAAATCAGTCCTACAGCCCTGGAAGTATTACGTGACCCCAAAGGCCGGGGATGCAGCCCACCGACATGACCGTGCACCCCAAAATGCAGAAAGAAAGGCAGGACCCTCCTGGGAGCCCCCCTCACCTTCAGGACCCCTCGGTCTTGAGCCGGAGTGATGTCCTCGCCGCGCTCGATGAGAGCCGCCGCCTGCACCTCCCCTTCGCTCTTGGTGGCCTCATCAGTGGTCATGGTCTCCTTGCATAAGCCCCGGACCTGGGGAGACACGGCACGCACTCCGTCAGCCCGGCAGGACCACGGGAGGTGCTGTAAGAGGAAAGGGTTAAAGAAAATAAGCAGCTCGCTCTGCTCCGGGGCAGGAAGCTTCAAGCACATCTCCAGCGCGCAGAGCGGAAAATCCCTTCCCAGGGGCCACCCAGGCTCCGCTGAACCACAGGGCACAGGAAACCCCGATGTGCGAAGCTGTCCTGACCGCCCGGGGACAGGGGACAGCCCCACGGCTTCGTCTGGCCGCAGCGATGCTCACGGGATGTCCCCAGCCTTCACCTTCAGCCTCCCTAGGTCATCACTGCGCCCCTGGCATTGCCCCGGGAGGCTCCCCAGCGAGAGTTTTCCCCAAAAAAGCACCAGCAGGTCACGGAGGTGCTGACCGACTCCTGACATCAGGCACAACGTGGGAACTCATCCCGGGGTGCTGCACCCAAACCTCTGGGATCTTCCGCAGCGATGCTCTACGGCGCGCCCATTCCGACGCAGGACTCGCCTTGAAGCACCTACACCGGCAGACAGCGAGGGCAGCGGCGAAGCCAGGAGAGGTGAAAGCGCTTGTGGGCGAGAAGCACAGGGCTGATGGCCACCACGCCTCACCCGTCCCTTCTGGCTCACGTAGAGGTGGGCACCCCTTGGGCACAGGTCCTAGAAACACGTGTGCCAGCCTAGCATTTGCCTTTTGAGTTATTTTATACAGGTGACGATTATATTCCGCAAAGAAAAGGCCTAGCTGTCAGAGACTCTGTTATTTGGAAAGCAGCACCTCAACCCCAGGCAAACCTCGCTTTCTCTTGCCCACCCAGAACACCCCAAAAAGAGAGAGCAGGCTCCAAGCCTCAGGCGAGCAAAGCATCACCCTGCATGGAAAAACCTGAATCCACAACACGCATCTCCGAAAACTAAAGCAAACCCAACACCAAAAGAATCCCAACTATTTGGGTGGATAAAGAGAAAATTCACAGCAAGACTCTAAGAAATTGGGGTTTTTTGGGCAAACTGCTAGGGCACCGCGCTCCCAACGTCACTGCGCGAGCAGCCGAGGTGCCAGAAAAGCCACGTCTTTCGTCAAACGCAGACTTTTTTCCAATGGTGCCTGGTGAAAAGAGAATTGCCTACGGTTTAAAAAACATATTTCCTGATGATTTCCTTCAGACCGTAAGGCTATTTTGGTAGCCGCGCTGCTGCGTAACACGTAATCAAGGAAACATGTGACAGAGAATTAGAAAGCGATGGGTTTTTTAAGACATAAACCAGATCTATTAAAGTCGCTCTAATTGCGAAACTTTCCCACAGCCTTTGGTGTGGAAGCTGATGTTAACCAGCAGGAGAAATCATTCATTCGGGGGATTCAAAAAGAGCAAAGAAAGGATGTTTTCAGCTCCAAGGGCAGATAAGTCGTGCTGCAAGAAGAATTGCGCTCCTCGCACCCGGGTGGAAAGGGAAGAGCTGGAGCCCGGCCCCCCCAGCACAGGAAGCCACCGAGACACAAAGAGCCCTGCAATGGAAGAAGCAAATAGAAAAATAAGGGAACTACTTGTTGCAATGCTCAATTATTGCAGTCTTTGGAGTAACATTTAACGAGATTTTGCATCTGCTCCCTTTCCCCTGCTCTGCTGAGGTTTCAGATGGGAACACCAAAAAAAACACTTAAAAAAAAGCAACTTTGATGGTGAGACTCATCACATGGCGGGTATTTATACGTTGGAAAACATGTCATCGGTTACTTCGGAACAAATTTTTTACAATGAGGGTGGTGAAACACTGGAGCAGGTTGCCCAGAGAGGTGGTGGATGCCCCATCCTTGGAAACGTTCAGGGTCAGGGTGGACGGGGCTCTGAGCAACCCAAGTTGAAGATGTCCCTGCTCATTGCAGCGGGGTTGGACTAGATTGCCTTTAAAGGTCTCTTCCAACCCAAACTGTTCTACGATTCGGGCGCTGAGATGGTCTCCCAGCCACCACGGTCCACGCTCGCCCTGCCACCGCTGTGGCCGTCCTCTTGGAGATGAGAGGAGGTGATGGTGCCCATCACACGCTGGCTCAGGGCCTTCCGGCACGGATCCTGTGCAGCACCAGGGACGCAGCATCCATAACCCATTTAGTAAGGACCAGGAGGAGCCTAAAAAAAGGGGAGCAGCTTGCAAAAGAAGCGCCGCCTCCTGGGGCAGAACCTGCCGAGGTCCACCAAGCAGCCACCACTGGGATGCAGAAGACGGATGGGGAGGTGCTGGCTCTAGCTCGCCGGTTGCTAAATCCCACCAAGAGACATCTAAAAATACATCTTACGCATCCTTCTCATTATTTTTCTACGTAAGCAATTAGTGGAGTCATCCAGGGAAGCTGGCCAAGGCGAGCGGGAGGGGAGACGCTCTGCGTCAGCAGCAGTGGGAGGGATGGAGCCCACAAGACCAGCTATTAAGATGTGGTCCACGTTATGAAAGAGCTCGAGAGTTCTCCGGCCAGCAAAAACGGCTCCAACTAGGTTAGAGAAAAGACCGCGCCGCTCCCGCTTATCTCTGGTTTGGAAGGACAGGAGGAGGCTGGCTGGGGTCCAAAATCCCAATTAATTTGAAACAGTTATAGGGGGAAAAAAAAAAATATATCTGCTACTCGCCGAGATTTTATACCAGGGAGCAAGGGACCGTCCCCGAGAGCCGTGCAAGCTCGCTGGAGGTGTCTGAGCCGGAATCTTCTCATTGCAGGACCACGTGTGCTCCGGATACAGGGAGGGGATGCAAAAGCCTCTGGGTGTTTCTGACACCCCAAGCAGATCCCGCTCTCCTGTTGCTGTTCCCCGCAAGCTTAAGGTTGTAAGTGTGTAAAGGAAGCCAGGCTAAACCACCCCCCCGCCCCCGAACCTGGGATGCAAATACGGGTGGCTGGGAGGAGCAGAGAGGGTGGGGAAGGGTTAAACCCCCCTGGGCTGGGGGTCCTCCTCCACCGAAAGGTGCAGCAGTTTGCAAGGCATAAGGGCATCCCTGAAGGGCCACCGAGAGGGAAGGGATTTCCACGCAGGGAGAATAAAAGCGACGGGAAGGCAATTAAAGAAATCCAGAGCGTGGCCCAGCAAAGGCGCACGCGCACGACGGGGCGGTTCTGCACGGCTCGATTCTTCGCATCCCGAAGCAAAGTCCCTTGCAGGAGCCTGTAAACCCCCCAAAATGCCCCTGCTCGAGCCCCGAGCCCAACGCCGGGGTCTGGTCCGTGCCTCCAGCCACCGCCCGGGCACTCGTGGCTGGGCACGGGGCTGCCTCGCAGCCATAGGGACCCCGAGCCGCCCTCCCCAGGCCCCCCGAAAGGGCGAAGGTATTCCTCAGAGCTACACGAGAGGGTCTGGGGTTTTCACTTGCTTGCTTTTCATCAGTCCCCGCTCTACTGGATGGTCTGGATGTTCAGCTTAGCTCTTTAATCTGTAATTTAAGAGCTATAATAAACAAGCTTCAAAATCCAGAGGTTTCGACATCTAGACACAACCTCTCCTTCACGTGCAACTATTTCAGCGTTAATTAACACGAAATACTAACACGAAATACTAACACGAAATACTAACACGAAATACTAACACGAAATACTAACACGAAATACTAACGAGCTTCTAGCCGAGCAGACGAGGAGCTGGCGAGTCCAGGCGACTCCTGCACGTGCACAACACGTGCTTCCCTCGGACCAACGCGTCCCGACCCACGGCACCAGCGCACGCCTGTTCTCAGCCCCGCTAAATTAATACAAACGCCACGAACTGCTCAAAAGCAACAACCGCTGCAGCTTCCCTTCTTGCAAATGCACCGTCTCCCCAAAGGCTGCCCCGCACGCCGGCGCAAGCAGTCGCAAATGTCATTTCCCTCCTCCGGATGGAGCGCGGCATCACAGCGACCGACGCTCGCGAGCAAGCGAAGCTGCGATGGATGCCCGCAAGCAATTAAGCCACGACCGATGCCCGCGTGCAATTAAGCCGCCTGCGGCAGGCACGGGCTGCCCAGGCAGAGCACCCACCTGCACGCCCCGACGCAGCCGGGCAGCGCTACGGCTTTGGCCCCCATTTTAGCACCCCGATACAATCAGACATTAATTCAGCTGCTGCTTCAGAAAAATGCATTCTGTGCTTTGCCTGGATTTTTTTTTTTTTTTTTTAAAGCAGGTATGACAAAAGGCTTTTTCTTCCTTTTTAAGCGGCGCAGTCGCTGGTGTCTTCCCCACCTTCGTTATCCTCTGCGCCCTGCGTGTTTTTCAGGCTGTCTGCAAGCGATGCCAGACACACGCTTGTGGAAAACCAGGCAGCCGTGTCCCGCAACGGGAGCATCTCGAAGCCCTTTCCCCTCGGCACGTGCCTCTCAAATGACGATCTTTGCAACAAAAACGCTGCTCCGGGAGGACGCACGCCGTACGACGTCAGCATACGCTGCGCAGAAATCCACGCCATAAAAACAAGCCATTTATTTTTACAATCCCCTCTCCGCACGGATGTTGCTATCTTCCAGCCCGGAGAAATATGAGAAAATTCAGAGGGGAGAATGGGATGCAGATGTCCGACCCCAGGCTGAGGACAGACAGGTATCGCACATGCTAGGGTTTCACCAAGCACACGATCCTGAGCCACGTTTCCTAGAAATCGGCATACCAGGAATCTGCCAGCTCCAAATGGAAACTTCACGTCGCAGATCCCTCCCAGAGGCTCACGGGAGGGGAAAGGGAGCGGGGGGAAGAGGAAGGCTGGGGGGGTTTGAGGGGGCTCACCTTGCCACCATGCGATCGCTGGAGAAGGTTTGAAGGTCTGGGGTGGGGGTCCTGGGAGGTGCCCACTCGGAGATACGGTGGGGATTTCACACAAATACCTGGTAAGAAGAGGGGGGGGGGGGGGCAGAAATTAAAAATAAAATAATAAAATAAAAACCCCACATGTGCTTTATTATAAAAAAGGGATTTAAGAAGAAGGGAGAACTGAGACAGCGGTTTTAAGCCACAGATCACACTCCACCATGGGCAGAAAGGGGTGATGAGACTAGGGACAAAATCTCCCGTGGCCGCTCCTCCGCTCCCCGCAGCCACGGGAAGATGCTTTGAGTCGCTGTTTCCATAAAACGGCACTTAGCATCTTAACAGCAGCGTAAAAACAAAAAAAAAAAAATTAAAAAGGGGAAAAGGAAAAAAAAAAAAAAAAAAGCTATATTCTGTCCAACTTTTTTATTGACCGTTGCTGAAAGTCAGGATGAAAATTAACAGGATGGAAAAATAAGGGCTGACTGCTCTGGGGGTTGTTTTTAAGAACCACTTAGCACAAAGCGCTTTCGCTTCCATGGCACCACAACAGCCCTAAAAGCTTCGGATTGCAACACGGGAGGGAGTTTCTTTAAAATGCAAAGGTCAGGCTAAAAACCAGCGAATCTAACTGCACAGGGCGGGAGACGCGGGGCCCTGAATCCTGGCCGGCATCGCCCCAAATCCTGCCGGCATCACCCCAAATCCCGGCCCCTCGAGCCGGGCAGCAGCACAGGGACGCTCCATCCCCAGCACGCCCGCCGACAGTAATGAAGAACAACCCAATTAGCGCCGCAGCTGGGCTCTCTCCACGTCCCACTGCGGTTTCGCTTCCCCTTCGATCGAGAAAACGATTTTTTTCTAATAAAATACCTACTTACTGAGCAAACCGTCCCCGTGCAGCGGGAGAGGGAAGACCGGAGCAGCGATTTTTCCCCGGAAGAGGGTGTTTTAAGATGCCTGCAACACCAGCCTGCGGGGCAGAGACCCAGGGAGACGGCGTTTGAGTTGGTAATAAATTAAAAACGGGATTTCTAAGAAAACATGACCTTCTTAAGCCCGACAAGGCAGTTCCACATAATCCTCAGCTCCATCTCGAAGCATCCGTCTGGGAAGCACCCAGACATCGAGTGCCATTTCTCACACTCAAACATCACAGCTTGAATTAAAAATTAACCTTTTTTTTTTTTAAATCCTGGCCACTTGACTTCCCCCCCTCCCCCGCCTTTAAAATAAACAGGGAAGCCATAAAATTTAATTTATCGCTAGCTGAATAAGACTCACACGGATTGATTTACTTCCTAGCACGCACGTTGTGCAAGCAGTTAATGTCCCGGCGGGCCAGTCATGGCAACTTTTACTCAAACAAAAAAAAAAAAAAAAACAAACGCAAACAGAGCCTGCTTTAATTGCCCAGCACCCTAACGAACCTGCACTGCGCCCAGGGTGAACCGTGACTCCCTGGGGATCCAAACGAACTCCCTGGGCTCCTTCATCCGCAGCCGGCTGCTGCTCCAGGGTTAACTCCTGCTGCCCCCGGAGCCCCCCGCGCATCCCCCCACGCATCCCCTGCATCCCCCCCCGCGCATCCCCCCACGCATCCCCTGCATCCCCCCCCGAGCATCCCCTGCATCCCCCCCCGAGCATCCCCTGCATCCCCCCCCTGCGCATCCCCTGCATCCCCCCCCGAGCATCCCCTGCATCCCCCCCCGAGCATCCCCTGCATCCCCCCCGAGCATCCCCTGCATCCCCCCCCGAGCATCCCCTGCATCCCCCCCCCCGAGCATCCCCTGCATCCCCCCCCCCGAGCATCCCCTGCATCCCCCCCCCCGAGCATCCCCTGCATCCCGGGCCACCCACCCCGTAGCCTCGCATCCCTCCCGGCACAGCACACCCCGGGGAGGGATGCGTTCGCCTGGATCCCAACCCACCTCCCGAGGACCAGAGGGTGTCGGTGCTACAGCAGCACAGGGAGGTTTTTAAGCGATTAAGAGAATAACGAAGGGAGAAAAGGAAACTACTGCACGCGGCTAACCAAAGTACGACGGTATGTGTTCCTGTCACACTTGCTTAATCATTTTGCCTAGTTAATATTTTGAAGCTTCTGAAGTGGTTTTAGTTAAGATTCAATTCCTACCTAATTTTTTTTTTTTTTTTTTTTTTTTTTAAAATATGTTGAATAAGAGGCTGCCCTCAAGTTTCAGCTGCAGCGAGAGGAAAAGCGAACAGGACGGCTCGCTGCTCCCTGCCAGAATAAATATTTCAACAGAAAGCAGGATGGGTTCAGCCTGTCTGCATCCCCCGGGAGCGAGGCGAGCGCACCCACAGCAGCGACATGCAAAAGACTTTCGGAAAGGTGTCCGTCCCGTCCACCCCTAGTTTACAATATAAACCCATTAAAAATGATCTGGCTCTTTCGCTGGTTATCTAGCAAGGCACCAGCGAGGAAATGCTTGCTCGGTGTTTTTTTCCAGGTTGCTTCAAAATAAGGAATCGCAGGGATAAAGCTCCTTTGGACTTGACCCTCTTGCGAGCATCCCATCAGCAGCCCGTGGTCCATCCCCTCCAGCGTGGGTACCCAGAGACACAACGCCCTCCGCTTTAATGTGAAATGGAAAAAAAAAAAAACCCAAGCAATATTTTTTTCCCTCCCTTCCTTTATTCCAAAACACGATCATATACTGGGGAAGGCAAAAGCCCATAAACATTTATGAGTTGTTGCTCTTCCAAGGGGAGAAGGTGCCAGGGACGGGATGCGCTCGGGGATTTTACACACGGATGCTCCGTGGCTCGTAGCCCGCCGGCCCCCGAAGCCGTCCCCAGCCCCAGTGAGGATTTCAGCTCCTCCCACCACAAAAATCACGACAAGCCTCTGCCGCAAGTGGCACATCCCGAAAATACTGGAAAAAACAGGAATGCCAGAGCCAGCAGCAAAGCCTCTGCTCTCCATCGGCAGGGAGAGAGGCACTAGCCCGCACCCGTCCTGCTCCTGGAGGGGCTGACACAGCCCCGGATGATGGCAAAAACATAAAAATAGTAATAAGAAGTGTATAAATAGCTGTTCCACACCTGCCCGAGCTTCTCGGAGACGGCTGGCAGAGGGGCCAAGTGCAGCATCCTCGCAAGCTCAGCGGCCATTATATACAGACAGTCACGTAACAGCGGGGAACGCAATTTCCTAATGCTTTCATAAATTAGGATTATGTAACTGGAGGGGGAAAAAAAAAATATAGTAATATAGCCAAGCAGGTTATATAAACCATCTTTAAAAAGTGAGAAAGTACTTGACATCCCACTGCCCACTCCTTGGCACCCTCCAACTGGGTTTTTTGCCATCGAAAATGAGCAGCCTCCTTTCATCGTGTCTTCTCCCCTGGTCAAAACAACCAGGGAGAACAGAACAGACCCAGCCAGGCTTTTCGGGACGCTGGAAAGAAAATATTCCACCTCTGGCTATTAAATACGAAGCTCCCCTCTCCGTACAGCGCACCCCAGCAAAGCTCGACCCCTCCACGGGCGGCTCGCAGCATCCTCCTGGCAGGAGCTATGCCAACGCGGAGCAAATTTAATTTTAAGAGACAGCTTGGGGGAACTAAACTAAATAGAAAATGGGAATAAACAAGAAAGGCTTTGTTTGCCAATTCTGCTCTAATTTAGCCTTTTCTCCAGAATAAATCCGACAATTAAACTTGGATTTATTAAATTTTTTTTTTTTTTTTTAATTTCTAAAAGCATCTCATCGCTTGCAACAGATTGAGGACCTTCTCCAACAAACTTTCAGCCAGGTGACCGTGACCCACCGCAAGCCCCCAGCAGTGGGAATGCTGTGCTGAATCACTTATTCCCCACGCACAAGGGCTTGGCAGCATCTTGAGAGCCCTGGTGCCAAATTCCAGGGGGGATCCCCAACTCGGCATCCGGCATTGCTGCCGGCACCGCCGGCGCACCCAGAAATAACCCGGCGCCCGAGACCAATTTTTTTTTTGAAGCCACGTGTGCACCGACGGTCTATAAATGCCAAATTATATCGGGCAAACGGCAATTCCCGGCATGTTGTGAAACTCCAGCCTGTTCCCCTGCCAAATCGGGATTTCTTGGAGGGGACAAGGAAACGCCACGAGCGGCCACGCCGACGGAGGGGGACCGGGACCACCGCTGCCATCGCCGGGGGATGCAAGGGGCTCAGTCCCCCTCGTCCCCGCCAGCCCAGAGGAGCAGAAACACGCGTGTACCGGCTGCGCACACGCGTGCACACACGCACACGCGTGCACACACACACACGCGCGTGCGCGTCGCGGGAGGGCTCCTCGCCGGGGCGGGGGTCGCATCCCCGAGCCGATGCCGCTCGTGAGGCGGTGCCTCCTAGGGCTCGTTTCATTGAGCGATGGGATTAAGTTTCACATAAATCAAAAAATACTTGAAATGGGAAGACTTTTAACGAGGCTAACTTTCTAAGAGCGCTACTGCTATTTATGAGCAGCGGACACCGCAGGCAGAAGATGATTTAGTTGCAGTCCCTCATCATCTTCACCGCTGACAGTTACTTTACTACCATTTTCCTCATTTTCCAACACACTCACTTGCAAAATCAGAAATCCTTATTTCAGCCACAATGACCGATTACGGAAAAAAGCTCGTCGGCTCCATGACAAGCTCGTACATCAGAGCACTTGTGGCCATTTCTTTACGTCCGCAAACATGCAGCATTAAAATAATAATAATAAAAAAAAAAACGCATTGCTAAGTTATTTATTATTTCCCTGTGATGTGCGTGAGATCGGTACGCGCTCCGCAGCTCCCTCAAGGGGCTGCAACAACTTTATATAAATATATATAACTGAGAGCGAATATAAAATAAAATATTAAATAATATAAATAGTATAAATAACAGAACTAATTATTCTCCAAATATTTTACAGAATATTTTTCCCCCCTGAGCCAGCCTGGGGAGCCACAGCCGGACAGAGGGGTGGTCTCGGTGCTGAGCATCTCGAGCCTTACAGCAAACTTTCTCCTTCTGCAAGCTGGTAATTAAAATGCGCCTAATTACACAGCAGTGATATTCCTGAAGGATGCAGTTTGGTTTTTACTTGGGAATTGTCCTTATTTTCTGGCTTGTCCCAGTGGGGAGATGCTCTAACAGCGCTGGGAAAGGACCTCAACATTAATTTGAGCGTGTGCTGGGCAAATACAGCCTTGGGAAGCTAGGATTAATTGCTTTTTTTTTTTTTGAAAAAAGGAGAAAAAAAAATAAATGCAGCAGCTGCCATCCCAGTAGACACCTCTGCTCCGGGCAGGATGGGCACGGCGAGCAGCCCGCATCGTGCCGCCTTCCCCCCCGAGCCCCTCCAGCACCGGTCCCGCTCCATCTTCCAAGTCCAAAACCACAAGAGAGGCCACGTGCCGTCGTCCCTCCCAGCGAGTTTTGGCAGAAGCGGTAACTTCTCCACCAACTCCCCAGAAATCCGCTTTTTTTTGCCTCCCTCACACCATCGCCTATCTTCTCCAGCACAAGTCCCGCCTGCTTCATCGCCCCAAACCCCCCCGAGACGTCCCCGGCCACCCCGTCCTCTGCCAGCACCCCAACGCCTCCGGCTCCCGCCAGCACCCAGCTCCGCGGCACCCTCGCCTTCCTCCTCCTGCGTCCCGGAGGCTGCTGCCATCACCCATCACACGCGGGGCTGAGGACCGGCATCCCGCCGAGGGACCCCGGCATCCCACCGAGGGACCCCGGCTCCCCGCCCGAGGGACCCCGGCATCCCACTGAGGGACCCAGCTCCCCACCCGAGGGACCCCGGCATCCCGCCGAGGGACCCCGGCATCCCACTGAGGGACCCAGCTCCCCACCCGAGGGACCCCGGCATCCCACCGAGGGACCCCGGCTCCCCGCCCGAGGGACCCCAGCATCCCACTGAGGGACCCAGCTCCCCACCCGAGGGACCCCGACATCCCACTGAGGACCCCGGCATCCCGCCTGAGGGACCCCGGCTCCCCGCCCGAGGGACCCCGGCATCCCACCAAGGACCCCGGCATCCCGCCTAAGGGACCCCGGCTCCCCACTCAGGGACCCCGGCTCCCTGCCCGAGGGACCCTGGCATCCCTGCCCGAGGGACCCCAGCTCCCCACCCAGGGACCCCGGCATCCTGCCTGAGGGACCCCGGCATCCCACCGAGGACCCCGGCTCCCCGCCCGAGGGTCCCTGGCTCCCCGCCCGAGGGTCCCCGGCATCCTGCCCGAGGGTCCCCGGCTCCCCGCCCAAGGGACCCCGGCATCCCACCGAGGACCCCGGCTCCCCGCCTGAGGGACCCCAGCATCCCACTGAGGGACCCGGCTCCCCACCCGAGGGACCCCGACATCCCACCGAGGACCCCGGCATCCCGCCCGAGGGACCCCGGCTCCCCGCCCGAGGGACCCCGGCATCCCCGCCCGAGGGACCCTGGCATCCCACCGAGGGACCCCAGCTCCCCACCCAGGGACCCCGGCATCCTGCCCGAGGGACCCCGGCATCCCACCGAGGACCCCGGCTCCCCGCCCGAGGGACCCCGGCTCCCCGCCCGAGGGACCCTGGCATCCCACCGAGGGACCCCGGCTCCCCGCCCGAGGGACCCCAGCTCCCCACCCGAGGGACCCCGGCTCCCCGCCCGAGGGACCCCGGCTCCCCGCCCGAGGGACCCCAGCATCCTGCCCGAGGGACCCCGGCATCCCACCGAGGACCCCAGCTCCCCGCCCGAGGGACCCCAGCATCCCGCCCGAGGGACCCCGGCACCCCACCTTTGGCCTACAAAACTCTCAGCACCACCGACAACTTCTTCCTGCCCAACCCCATAACCCCCTGCCAGCGGCGGCCCTCGTTCCCTCTGCCCCGGCGACGTTTCCGTCCCCTCCTCGGCAGCTCCGTGCCATCTCTAGGGCAGCAGCTGGGAGATAAAACCTGAGCGTCTCCACGCCGCAGCATCGCCGCCCGCCCCAAACCCACCGCGCCTCCAGCAGAACACCAGAAAAAGCCAGCCGTAGGCTCTGTCGCACAGACCGAACGATTTTCTCCCTTCGCGGGGCAGGAGGGACGCGATTTCTGCACGTTTTAAAGGAAGGAGCCATTTGTGCCTTCCGTTTTTTGTTTGTTTGTTTGTTTTAACTTGCAATCCCAGCTTCCAGGCTGGATTTGATGCCCCCGTGACGGCCCAAATCCACCTCAACAATTTAATACCTCATTATGCAAAGACACCATTTAAACTCTACCTTAAAAACCCCAAAGTATCAGCTTCTGGCTCTTTTTTTTTTTTTTTTCCTTCATTTTTCAAGGTTTTTTGTTTTGTTTTTTTTTTCCACCGGCAGCGGCACGGCCTCATTTGCTCGGCACGACAGCACGGCGAGGACAGAAACGCGGCCGCAGCATCGGAGCCTCGGCTGGAAACCGCCGGCCAGGGACGCGCCGCCGCCGGCCGCGTGCCCCCCGAGCCCTTACACATCAGCGCATAAAATACTCCTCCCTGGTAAGAGCAAGCTCGCCCAAACGCGCATTTTAAAAACAGAAGCTTTGAAAAAGGTTTTGCGCCCAGCGAGGAGGGGAAATAGCAGAAGCTTAACAAGATTTTTTTGCACGTTTACCTCGTGCAATCACTTATACGTACTGCTGATGGAATTATATATTTACGCGTCCAGCCTATAGGGTATTTTCGGTCGGTGGCACCAGAGGAAACGTTTTAGCTGAGCACGGGAGCCTCGTTTTGTGAGGGAAAAGTGGGAAAAAGGAAAAACCCCCTCCCTCGAGCACCGTCCCGCTGGCACAAGTGGGGCACACGGACCCCCACCGGCTGCGACCCCGACCCCGTCCCGCCAAGGCCACCTCGGCCCCGTGCCCCCCGCAACGCGCGGGCTCCTCTGCACGACGACCCCCCCCCGGCATCCCCTGCCCTGGGTGGGGACCCCCACCCCACACCGCAGCAACAGATGGGGACACCGGCCCCGGCCCCACGCGGGACCCCAGTGCCCCCCCAGAGCCCCACGGGCACCTCCTCCCAGCCCACCCTGCCCCTCGCTGTCCCCCCCAGCCCCACACAGGCCTGCGGCACCTCTCCAGCCCCACACGGGCTTCCCGCAGAACCACGCAGCCCCACGCAGGGCACCCCCGAGCCCCCCCCAGCCCCACGCAGCACCCACGCAGGCACCCCCAGCCCCACGCAGGGGTCCCCCCGCACCCACACAGGGCCCCAGGAAGGGACCCACAAAGGGCTCCCCCCAGACCCACACAGGGACCCACGCAGGGACCCACGCAGGGCTCCCCCCGGGACCCACAAAGGGCCCCACCCAGGGACCCACACAGGGCTCACCCCAGACCCACGCAGGGACCCACACAGGGACCCACACAGGGCTGCCCCCAGACCCACACAGGGCCCCAGGAAGGGACCCACACAGGGCTCCCCCCAGACCCACACAAGGCCCCAGGAAGGGACCCACAAAGGGCTGCCCCCAGACCCACGCAGGGACCCACAAAGGGCTCCCCCCAGACCCACACAGGGACCCATGCAGGGACCCACAAAGGGCTCCCCCCAGACCCACACAGGGACCCATGCAGGGACCCACAAAGGGGTCCCCCCAGACCCACATAGGGACCCACGCAGGGACCCACACAGGGACCCACAAAGGGCTCCCCCCAGACCCACATAGGGACCCACGCAGGGACCCACACAGGGACCCACAAAGGGGTCCCCCCCCAGCCCCACCCAGGGACGCACCCAGGGCTCCCCCCGGCCCCAAGCAGGGCTCCCCCCACCACATGCAGGGACCCACACAGGGACCCCCCTCGGCCCCACGCAGGGACCCACACAGGGACCCACAAAGGGCTCCCCGGCCCCACACAGGGACCCACACAGGGCTCCCCCTCGGCCCCACGCAGGGACCCCCCTGGCCCCACGCAAGGACCCAGGCAGGGACCCCCCAGGCCCCACGCAGGGACCCACGCAGGGCTCCCCCTCGGCCCCACACAGGGATCCCCCCGGCCCCACGCAGGGACCCACACAGGGACCCACACAGGGCTCCCCCTCGGCCCCACGCAGGGACCCCCTGGCCCCACGCAAGGACCCAGGCAGGGACCCCCCAGGCCCCACGCAGGGACCCACACGGGGCTCCCGCCCGGCCCCACGCAGGGATCCCCCCGGCCCCACGCAGAGCCCCACGCAGGGACCCCCCCGGCCCCACACAGGGACGCAGGGCCCCCCCCGGCCCCACACAGGGACGCAGGGCCCCCCCGGCCCCACGCAGGGCCCCCCCGGCCCCACGCAGGGCCCCACCTGCCGCCGCCGCCGCCGCCCCACGCTCCGCCGCCGCCCGGCTCCGAGTGACACCGCGCGCCCGCGCCGGCCGAGTCTCCCCGTCCGCCGCGCCCCGCCCCTCCGCCCGCGTCCCATTGGCCGCTCCTCCTGCCCGTCTGACTGACGGCGCCCTCAGCGCCTTCTCATTGGCGCGGATGGCGGCGCTATGCAAATCAGAACGCTCCTCCCGCCCCTGGCGGCCCGGCCCGCCTCCACCCGCCCCGCCCCCCGCACTTGCCGGGGGCAGCGAGGCCGGAGTCGGGCAGGAACCGGGGGGGGGCCCGGCCCCCTGCGACACCCGGGGGCCCGGCTCTGGGCAGTGCCCCGGGGGGGTCCTCGGCCCCGTGTGATGCCCCGGGGGGTGCTTGGCCCCGTGCAGTGCCCCGGGGGGGGGTGCTCGGCCCCGTGCAATGCCCCTGGGGGGTCCCCGAACCCGTGCAATGCCCCGGGCGGGGGTCCCCGACGCCGTGCAATGCCCCGGGGGGGTCCCCGGCCCTGTGCAATGCCCCGGGCGGGGGTCCCCGACGCCGTGCAATGCCCCGGGGGGGTCCCCGGCCCCGTGCAATGCCTCGGGGGGGTTCCTGGCCCCGTGCAATGCCCCGGGGGGGTGCTCGGCCCAGTACAATGCCCCGGGGGGGTGCTCGGCCCCGTGCAATGCCCCTGGGGGGTCCCCGAACCCGTGCAATGCCCCGGGCGGGGGTCCCCGACGCCGTGCAATGCCCCGGGGGGGTGCTCGGCCCAGTACAATGCCCCTGGGGGGTCCCCGAACCCGTGCAATGCCCCGGGCGGGGGTCCCCGACGCCGTGCAATGCCCCGGGGGGGTCCCCGGCCCTGTGCAATGCCCCGGGCGGGGGTCCCCGACGCCGTGCAATGCCCCGGGGGGGTCCTCGGCCCTGTGCAATGCCCCGGGGGGGTCCCCGAACCCATGCAATGCCCCGGGGGGTGGCCCCGGCCCCGTGCAGTGCTCCAGGGTTCCCCCAGCCCCAAGCAATGCCCCGGGGGGGGGGGGGGGGGGGGGCACTTCGTGCAAACCCCCCCCCCCCAAAGGCACCCCAGCCCCAAAGGACCACCCAGCCCCATGCAATGCCCCCAGAGGTGCCCCAGCCCCCCGCAACACCCAACGGGTACCCCCAAACCCGTGCCAGCTCCTCGGGGTTTAAGGGAAATATCGCGCTAGGCAGCAAAAAAACCATCTCCCACAGCTGGGGACGGGGAGGCGTGGGGTTCGGAGGGCAGACCAGCTGCTGGGACACGCGGAAATGTTCCCGTTCAGTACGAGGGAGATAAGATTTTTGTCAAGAGCTGCCTCAAACAACCCCCCCGAGATGAGAAATAACGTACATTTGCAATTAAACATCCGATCTCTGCTCGTGCGCGTACAGCTAACTGCAGCGCCTGAGCCGAGAGGGGCAGAAAAAGCTGGGGGGCTGGGTCACGGAGCAGATTTAAAAAGTGGCATCACCGAGTACTTTATTAGAAAGTATTTTTTTTTACCAGGCTTGTGTCAGAGCTGGTGCCCAGCCTGCACCCCAATTCCCGCCTGTTGCTCCGACGAACTCCCCAAGGCTGGGCTTAAGGCAGCGCTGCCTTTGCGGATGCTTGCTCGCAGTCTGCTCTCTGATGCTGACTTTGATTTTCCCACCTGTAATTTAGACACCGACGGCACTCATTGGAAATACAGAGTTAAAATTAAAGCCCACTTTAGAAAAAAAAAAAGATTTATTTTCACGACATTTCGTTTTTCCCTCTCTAAAATAACCCAGGTGAATCTCGCATTTTGGTTTTAAATATTTCCCGCCCGGCCTCCGAGACCTTTAAATTTCCATTTACCCAAGAAATATTGGGGGTTTCCAATCTCAGGAAACCCCGCAGCTTAACTTCCCGCAGGCCTCTTAGATAACACCCAAGCCCTGAAAAATCCCATGGGGCCAACGACAGCAGCGGGGGGGTCCAGCCTGGTTTGCTCTTGCACCACAAAAACACTAAATTTGTTTGTTTGCATAGAAAAATAAAAGCAAAATAGGATGGGAAGAAAGCACTAGAGTGTTTTTTTTTTAAAAGACACCTCCCAAATCACTGCGATACCAGTGTCAGACGCCCCCCCCCCCCCAGCTCACCCCACTTTCTTGGGTGGTGGGATGCCTGAAACCCCGCTCCGTGCCGGGGTCTGCCCCGTCCCCCCCATCCCTGTAACACAACCTGGAGGAAATCTGCTCCAGAAATAATCCCGGCCAGCTTCGGGGCGGCTGCCAGGGGCACTGCTTGTTCCCCCTCGCCATCCAGCTGGCCGCACATGTCCTGCCCGAGCCCTGCGCCCGCCGCACGGCCGTCACCCGGCCCCGAAAGGACGGGGGGTCCGGGGGGAAGCCTTGCCCCCCACCGAAACCGGGGAGCAAAGCCTGGAGACCCCGCTTCGCCCAGTGCCGTCCTCCCTCGTGCCAGCCCCCGAGCACCTCGTGTGGTGCGAGAGCGGCGGTTCCTGAAAAAGAAAACAAAAATTAAAATAAAAGAGGGGATATTTTTATTCCTCCTTGTCTTCTGCTAAAAATAACCGGCGTTAATCTGCCTTGAGAGCGCGAGGAGGAGAGGCGTCCCTCCGCCTCGGCTTCACTTCTAGAAGCTGCATCAGTGAACCTCGCGAGCGTGCTGGAGAGCAGAGGAAATGGGTTTTCTCCCCGTTTCCTTCCGCGTGTGACGGCACAAATCGATGGCCCCAGGCGTAAATCGATGGCCCCGGGCACATGACCCATGTGGGATGCTCCTGGGGGGACCGATCGCATCCTTCCCCCCGGTACCCACATACCCACCTGCTGCCCGTTTTGGGGAGCAAAGCGGCTTTTTTTTCAGCTGGGCGATGCCGTGGCCTCAGCCTCGCACACGCACCCCTCCGAGGGCCCGCTTTGCCAGCCGGGGCAGGGGGTGCGGCGCGGCGGGAGCCCGGCAGCGCGGTCGCGGGGAGCCGGGTGTTTACGGGAGGCACAGCTGGGTGTTGCACAACAGGCAGCAGAGTACAGGAGGACACGGTGTCCTCGCCGTCGGCCGTAGGTGCAGCTGCGCCGGCGGCAGGGACGGACAGCGGGGACGCGGGGACGTGGGGGGGGGACACGGGGCGGGGGGCAGCGGGGCAAGACCACCCACTCGGCGTGGGGCTGCTTGACGCAAGGGGTGCGAAGCAGCCGGCAAGCTGCTTTCTGCATGAAATCCCCCCCACCCCAAATCTGCCTACCAAGAGGGAGAGGCCGCGGGAGGGATGCGGGGTGTCGCGGTGGAGCCTGGCCAGCGGCGCGTGGCCGGATCCAGGCTGGGGGGATCCCTCCTCCGGCTGCGACCCCCCTCTCTTTGCTCGGGCTCACGGCTCCTGCAATGAATTTTTACCGGCAGAGGGGCCGAGGCACCCCCAGCATGCGGGGGGGGATCCCCGAAGCAGCCCCTGCTCCACCACAGGCCTGATCCTGCCCCGTTCCCCCAGCGTGGCCAGGGCTGGCCCTTTCCCCATGCATTTCCAATCCCTAAATTTCCGGGTTGCGATCCGAACGCCGGCCCCCGTTGCAAAAATCCTCATGCAAGCAGGCGGGGGGCACCTCCAGCCAGAGGCTTTGCCGGGGCTGAATCCGTCCCCGAGTCCCCATCGCCCCCACGGCGCTTCCTCCCAGGCACCGGGGACAGCTTTGACAGGCTGAAAGGACGCAAAATATTTCCCCAGATTATTTCCCCCGTGGGGAAGAAGGGGGAAAATCCCCGCAGCCCCGGCTGGAGATGAGCAATGGGGGGGTGGGCAGGGTGCAGGGGTCCCCCAGCCCCGCCGCAGACCCAAGCCCGCAGGATGCAGCGGGGCCGGAGCGGGGAGGATAAATAAAGTCCGGCTTTGCCGTCCTGGCCTAGGGCCACTTCTAACACAAAGTACATTCCGGTCTGGACGTAACGAACTGTACCAGCCTCTGCCGGGGGCGGCCGGGGCTCCCCGCCAGCCCCGCCGGGATGGGGGTGTTGGGGTGGGAGGGGTGCAAGGGTGCAAGGGTGCAGGGGTGGGGGAGCGGAGGGTGCTGCACCCCCAGGGATGCTCAGCCGTGAGGTTGTGCCGTGCGACGGGGATGCTCCTGCACCCCCAAAAAACACCCTGGGGAGATTCCCCCTCCCCCCCGCCCCCCGGGTGCCCTAATGCTTGGTGGGTGCCTGGGGAGGCTTGGGGTGGGGGGACACCCGGCAAGGACAGGCACAAGGTCAATGCTACGGTGGAATTCCTCCCCAAAAAAAAAAGAAAAAAAAAAAAAAAAACAAAAAAAGAAAAAAAAAAAAAACCAGGAAACCCACCCTGCAGCTCGCAGGGTTTGCTCCCGGCCGCAGCATCCCCAGCTCCGGGACCCGCACGGGGGGAGCCCGGTGGGGCCGGCGGGGCCGGGCTCTGCCCCTGCGGCGGAGCAGCCCCGGGCGGGCCCGGTGCCAGCGCCCGGCGTGGGGACGCGATGTACCGGGAGCGCCGGGAACAGCCTGACTCAGCAGCCGGGGCGGCGGGGGTGCTGCCAGGGGCACCGCTCCGCAGGGCCCCCGGGGGGTGCCCGGGGGGGGGGGCACGGGGGGTGCCCACGGGGGGGGAGGCACGGGGGGGGGGCACGGGGGTGCCCACGGGGGGGCGGCGGCTGCCCACGGGACCCCCCCCCCCCCCCCCCCCCGCTGCTGGCAAGGCCCGCGGAGCAGATGCACACACACACATTTGGGTATCACACCCCCCCCGCACTGGCATCACTCCTGGCATCAACCCCCAGCACGGCCCCCAGCAGCCCCCCCAAACTTCCCCCCCCCCCGGCATCCCCACCATAATCCCCCCCACAGCCCCCATAGCGTATCCTCAGCATCCCCCCCAACACTGCCCAGCATCCCCCCAAAACCCCCCAGCATCCCCCCAACTCCCCCCCCAGCATCCCCACCATAATCCCCCCTGCAGCCACCCCAGCAGCCCCCCAACATCCCCCATAGCGTATCCCCAGCATCCCCCCAAAACCCCCCAGCACCCCCCCAACTCCCCCCCCAGCATCCCCACCATAATCCCCCCCGCAGCCACCCCAGCAGCCCCCAACATCCCCCATAGCGTATCCCCAGCATCCCCCCAAAACCCCCCAGCACCCCCCCAACTCCCCCCCCCAGCATCCCCACCATAATCCCCCCCGCAGCCACCCCAGCAGCTCCCAACATCCCCCACAGCGTATCCCCAGCATCCCCCCAAAACCCCCCAGCATCCCCACCATAATCATCCCTGCAGCCCCCCCAGTAGCCCCCCAGCATCCCCCACAACTTCCCCCCCCAGCATCCCCACCATAATCCCCCCCAACACCCCCCAGCATCCCCCCTGCATTTCCCTCCACCCCCGGTGCTGGCCTGCTCCCCCCGCCCAGCTCAGCAGCATTTTGGGGAATTTGATGCTGAAAATACCCAGCGAGGGGGATCCCAGCTGGGGGGAGACCCCCCCCCCCCCGCCCCTCACAAAGCACCCAGCCCGCCAGCCCCCCCGCCCCGTATCGCAATAATTAATTCCTCCAGTAGCACAAATAATTCAGCCGGAGGATTTTTCCACTTGTGCCCTGGCTGGAAAGCATCCGGAAGGGTTCCTGGAGGTGTGGGGGGGCCTGCGTGGCCCTCAGGGCCACCTCTGTGGCCCCCCCAACCCGCTCCCGGCCTCCACGACCACCCCAAGCCGGGCAGTCCTGGCCCCGGGGTGCTCTCCGGGCTGCTCGGGGCCGGGGGAGCATCCTCGGGGGACCCCGTCCCCGGCCACGCTCCCAGCCCCAAGGCCGACACCGAGGATGGAGCGGGGATGGAGCCCCCCCACACCAGGTTTTGGGGCTCCCCAGGGCTGCGGTTTGCCCGGAGCCAGTCCCTGCCCTCCCACCAGGTCCTTCCCCACGTCCAGCCCGGGGGAAAAAACATCAGAGCGGAAAAACAGGAGAGCGTCTGACATTGTTCCCTCCGTCACATGCGAAGGCAAAGCCGGAGAGGCCGGGAAAAAATCTTCAACAATTGGTTTTGGCAAGAAGAGGCAAACCAGAGCTTTTCATGAATTTCTTTTTTTGTTGTTGTTGTTGCTAGAAAGGTTGCTTTTCCTCCAGCAAGAGCTTGACGGACGGCTTCTCGCCAGCTCCATCCCTAAACCATCTCCCCAGGACGGTGCGATCCCGGCCCAGATTTAGGAAAAGCCATCAGGGCGCCGCAGGATCAGGCCCCCATGTCCCTGGGGGCTGCGGTTGGGTGGGGGTCTGCGCCCCACTGCGCCCCACGGCTCGGACCCGCCGTGGGCGCTTCACCGCTGCAGGCGCAGGTTGAGGTGTCCCCCGTCGGCACGGGGCCGGGGGGGCAGAGGGGGGCATCTCCCCGGGGATTTGGGCTTCCCCGAGCCCCCAGTGCTGCCTGGGGTGCCCCCGTGCTTCATCCCCGCGGCTCCCGCCTGGCAAACACGGCGGCCACCTCCAGCCAAAAGCCACCCTGGCCGAGGGACACCCCAAGAGGGGCCACCACCCCCCCCGCCCCCCGGCTGCACCGGCCACCGCCTTGCGATGCCCCGACCGAACCCGGGGCGCGGGGAGACGTCATGCGGAGGGGGAGAAAAATAAAACGCAACCCCAAAAGCAAGCGGGCACCCCCAGATGCCTCTGGGCACCCCCAAACACCTCTGGGCACCCCCAGATGCTCCTGGGTACCCCCCCAAACACCCCTGGGGTACCCCCAAACACCTCTGGGCACCCCCAGATGCTCCCGGGTACCCCCCAAACACCCCTGGGGTACCCCCAAACACCTCTGGGCACCCCCAGATGCTCCCGGGTACCCCCCAAACACCCCTGGGGTACCCCCAAACGCCTCTGGGCACCCCCAAACACCCCCGGGGCACCCCCAAACGCCTCTGGGCACCCCCAAACACCCCCGGGGCACCCCCAAACACCTCTGGGCACCCCCAAACGCCTCTGGGCACCCCCCAAATGGCTCTGGGCACTCCCCAAACACCCCTGGGGCACCCCCAAACGCCTCCAGGCACCCCTAGATGCCTCCGGGCACCTCCAAACACCCCCGGGGCACCCCCAAACACCTCTGGGCACCCACAGATGCTTCCACGCACCCCGCAAACACTCCTGGGGCACCCCCAAACGCCTCCGGGCACCTCCAGATGCCTCCGGGCAGCCCCTGGGGTGCACAGGCCTCCCACCAAGCACGGGCATCCCCAGCACCCTCCAACCCAAACCCCATGAGCCCCCCCCGACCCTGCCGCAGGATCAGGCCCCTCCACGACACCACTCTGCAGCAAACTGGGGGGGTGGCAATAGGGCTGGGCCCCCCCACCCCGCAAATCACTGCCCCAAGCTGGGTGCTACGGGGCTGCCGCCTGCCTGGGCTCCTCCATGGGGGCCGGGGGCAGCTCAGCCCCCCCCCCTAAAAAGAGGCATTTACCCCCCTGGGGCTGGCAGCCCCCCTGCCCACGGGGGCAGAGGCTGCAGGAGCAACCCCCCCCCCCCCCGGACCCCCTTTTTCTTGGGATTTTGGCAGGGCTGGGAGGGTGCGGGGAGCCCTTGGTGGGGTCGTCTTTGCTGGGGGCATCTGCAAGGATGGGGATGGGGTGGGCACCCCACCGGAGACCCCCCCCCCCACTGCTGGTGATGGTAGGGGTGGGGAGCGCAGTGAATTGGGGGTGCGGGGACACCCCGAGAAGCAGCTTCGCGGCATCTGCGCAGAAATTCGGAAAGAAACGCAGGAGAAGGACGAGGAAAAGGCGGCGTTTTGCAAAAAAAAGGGTTAAAGCAGCGCGGAGGAGAAGAGGTGAAGGCCGAGGGCTGGCGGAAAGGGGGGGGACGCGAGGGGGGCGGAGGTTGGGGAGCGGAGCACGGCTGTGCAGAACATCCTGTACCCTCCTGCGAGCACGGCCCGCGGGGGGGGCACCCCCCCGCTGCAAGGGGGGGCACCGGGGGCACCCCTGGGCGAGCAGGCTCTGGGTGCAAAGTGGGGTGCAACAAGATGGGGGGAGACTGGGGGGGGGGGGAGGGCTTGGGGTGCCCCCCCCTCGCAACAGCCCTTCGGCCTCATGCTCCTCCTCGTTGGTTTTTTAACCAAGCCCCCCCCCCCGTTGCAAATTAGGGTGGGAGGAAGGGGCACCCCAATGCTTGCACCCCTCCATCGCCCAGGGTGAAGCGAGTGCAGGGGGTACATGGGGGGGGAGGCACAAACCCACTCCCCCCCCAGCCACCGGAGACCTCACCGCAGCGAAATCTGCCCGCACAAGGATGCCCTGTCCATACCCCCCGCCCAGCTCAGGGTGCCCGCACCCCGGTGTGGGGCCCCCCCGTCCCCGGGGCTGGCAGCACCCCACACGCGCCGGGGGCCCCTTCCTGTGTTTGTTAAGACGCCGTGAGTCAGGCGTCTGGTTTTCGGTTTAAGCCAATATTTACCAGCCCAGAGCTGCCAACATAAAGCCACCGCTTCACCAGTAAATATAGGGCTGAGATGGGGGGGACCCTTCATGTGTGTCCCCCCCCCCAGCACAGCCACCCCCTTCCCACCTCTCCGCTGCCCCCATCCTCCTCCTGCCAACATAGGGACACCCCAAAAATGGGGACACCCCAAAAATAGGGACACCCCAGAAATGGGGACACCCCCAAATGCCCATCCTATACACCAGGAGTCAGCCCAGGCTGCCCCCCCCCCAATATCCCCCTCTCCAGGGAGGGGGTTACCCCCAAAGCGGGGCTCAAGGGGTGGCAGGGCTATGGGGCTGGGTGCATTTCGGGGCCCCCCTGAGGCTGAGCTGCCCCTGGCGTTGGGGGGGTCCCTGCTAGGCCGGGGGGGTCCTGGGGCTGGGGGGTCCCAGGCTGGGGGGTCCCAGGCTGTGGCACACAGCGGCTGCCCTCTGCGTGCCCCGGAGCCCCAGCGCTGGCCGCATCCTGCCCAGGCCAAGGATGCAAAGCCCCGGGCCAGGCTGGGGCCAGGCAGGCGGGGCTCCCAGTATCCCAGTATCCCCAGTATGTGTCCTGGGTGATGGCAGCCCCTCCGGGGTGCTCCCCGCTGGCGTGGAACGGCGTGTGGGGCTGGGGACCCCACGCAGATGGCGAGGCCAGGGAGAGACCCCCTGCCCCGTGTCCCCCGTCCCCCCCCCCCACGCCCCCCTCGCTCTGCCCGCGGTGCCCGTCTGCCGCGGGAGAGGAGCCACCGTCCCCGTCCCCATCTCCCCCTTCCTCCAGGCCTCATCCCGCACCCATGAGGACATCGACCTGGTGGCCTCCTCCTGCCGGGACCACCGCGAGAAGGCCACCGAGACCCTCAAGGCTTTCGCCACCCACCACAAGTTTAAAATTAAAATCCGGGTCAGCGTTTTCCCCTCTCGCAGCTCTGCCGAGCCAGGCTTGCAGGGGCCGGCGCGTCCCTGGAGCATCCCCTGCCCTGTCCCCACGCTGCTCCCCATGTCCCCCCCCCCCACGGTGGGGACCCCCCTGGCCGTGCCACCCTCCCAGCCGCGTCCCCGGTGTTTTTCTGCAGGTGCAGATCCGGTCGCCCTTGTCCTGGAGAGAAAGTTTCCTGCAGGACAGCCTCCGCTGCCCGGTACGACCCCCTGCCCCCCAGAGCCCCCCCACCCGGCGCAGAGCCGCCGTGGGGTGCCCAGCCCCAGGGGCGCTGGGGAGCGGCGCTGGGGGTGCCTGGTGCTCGTTCTGCCCCCCGGGACACAAACGCGTGGGGTGAAGACGGCACCGGAGAAGCCAAGACGCCCCCGCTCCAGTGACCCCTTCGCCTCCTGCTGCTCCCCCAGCTCTGCCAGGCGGGTGCCTCCTCTTCCTCACCCCCCCCAGCACCACCTCCCCATGCCCAAACTGCCGGCTCCGAGCTGGGCATCGCCCCCCTGCAGCCCCCCCGGCCAGGGCGCAGCTCCGCGGGGGCAGAGTTAAGGGGATGTGTCACCTCGCTGCCCGCCGGGGCTGCTCCCAGCATCGCCTCGCCCCAGCTCCATCCCGGATTCCCGAAGCCCCTGCGCATCTCGGAGCCGGAGAAGCTGCTCTACGAGATGCTGCTGGGGGTGCTGCCCGAGGGGCCCCCACGGCACGTACAACCGCTGCCCGTACGAGGTTCTTTTTGGGGAAAGACTCCCACCCAGCCGCCCACCTCCCCGCCACGTCTGCGCGCCCCGAGGAGCAGGCGCAGCTCCCGGCGTGCGGGGTCATCCGGAGCCCGCAGCGCGGCACAGTGCCGGCGGACACGACCCCCGAGCACCCCGAGCACCCACAGCTTCAACACCACCTCCGAGTCCCTCTTCTCCGGCGACAAACCTTTTCTAGGGGACATTTCCAACCGGAGCAGCCGCAGCAGTAAATAAACCGAGTCAGGCACAACCTGAGCAGCTCCCTCGGATCCTGGGGCTGCTGCGTTCCCCTCCCCTGCACCCCCTTTGCTAACGCTCCCCCCGAGCAGAGCCCACCCCATGGCTCGCTGCCGGCTTGGCCAAGATTATTATACAATTGCATACAATGCGCACGCACGTTTAGGTAAAGCCATCGTGTCCCTGCGGCTTTTTCCGGGACCTTCTGGCCCTGCTGCCCCTGTCCCGGGGCCGGAGGGACGCGTCAAGTGAAAACGCCGGCTCGCAGCTCGGCAGAAGATGCTCTTTACTTGGAGACCCCCCCCGGCAGCCGGGGCAGCGCGGGCAGGTCCGGGCATCCCTGGGGAGGGGGAAAGGCAGGGTGGCAGGGGCAGAACGGGGGGTACCGGGGGGGTCTCTTCCTTCACTGCAACCCGTCAGAGCTCCGGGGGTCCTTGCAGAGGCCGAAGTCGCTGTTGGTGATGGAGCCCACGATGGTCTTGTCGGCGTTGCAGCTCAAGCCGCTCTCGCAGGGACACTTGTAGTAGACCCCATAGATGCTCTGCGGGGAGCCAGGGCACGGTGCAGTGTGGGGGGCCGTGTCCCCGTCCCCCCCGCCCCGGGAGCACGTACCTTCGGGGAGCACTCCTGGAACTCGGCCGCCTTGGGCGCGCACCGGGCCAGGCTCAGGCCGCTCTGCCGGTGGCAGCAGCCGCTCTTGCACTGGGCGCTCTGCAGGCACAGCTCCCCGGTGTCCTGCTCGGCGAGGCAGGGCGTGAGCACCAGGTCCCTCTCTGTGCCCCCCCTTAATCCCCCCCCGCCCAGCCGTGGGCCCCGGGGGTGCGGGTGGGTGGCGGGCACCAGCTCTGCCTTTTGGCGAGGGCTGCCAGCACACCCGAGCCTCCCACCCCGCAGGATTTCCTCGGTCTGGCCCAAAATACGAGCCGCTGAAGCACTGTTTTCTGCTGGCATCTCGGGAATAGGGCTGAGACACCGCGGGGAAAGCGTCCCCCCCTCCCCGCGAGCCCCCCAGGGAGGGGGTCCTGGCTGGCACAGGCAGCTGAGAGCTTCAGTCCCATCCAGTTCCAGGCTTCCCCGTCCCAGATGCTTTCCCAGGCTCCGAGATCCCTCACAACCCTGGAAAACCCAGCACGCCATCCCCACCTGCCTCAGTTTCCCCAGCCGCAATACTTTTTGCTCTCGGCGGCTGCAGCTGTAACCCTGGGGGTCCCCGACTCAGCTGCTGCTGGAGACCAAAGGACTGGGGACCCCTCCAGCCCCCCGCCATGCCGTGCACCCCACTGCAGCCCTCCGGGCATCCCCCGGCTGTGGCCAGAGCGGGGTCAGTGTCCCTCTTACCAAATTGAAGATGAGCCCTCGCTCGTGCGGCGCAGACAGGGCCGGGGCCAGGAGCAGCAGGGCCAGGAGCAGGCAGGAGGGCAACAGGTTGGCCATGGTGGGCTCGCTCGTGGCTCCGCCGCGGGGCCGGCGGGCGCTTTATAGCAGGCGTCTCCATCAGCTGATGTGGCTGCTCCTATCACACCCCAACCCGTGGCATTGGGGCAGCGCCGTGACGCCCTTCCCCAGCGCAGGAAAACGGCGATGCCGGGGCTGCTGGGCGGTCCCGAGGTTCCTTGCCCTGTCCCCAGGTGACCGTCCTGCACCGGCCATGCCAACCCGCCCTTCGGCAGCTCCTCTGGCAAAGCGAACGTGAAGCGATGGCACTCCTGCGCTTCCCGCGGGTGGGATTTCCAGCCCTCCCTCCTCTCCTTCGCCCTGGCTGCAGGGAGCCATGGAGTTGGGGGTCCTCCGAGATGCCCTCCTTGCCGGGTGCTGCTGGTGGGTTCATGGGCAAAGCGAGAGCCCATGGCTCCGCTCCGTGGGGAAGCGCCCACCCCCAGACCTTCCATCGCTCAGCCGCTGTGATCACGGACGCCAAGAAACCCACTTGAGAAAGCCCAAAGCGCAGCAGGAGCGAGCCCACCCCCCTGCTAGCATCCCGCCGGCCTCGCTCGGTGCTCCGCAGCCCACCCACGTCCCCATCCCGTGGGCCACCACCACACCCCGCCCTGCCAGATATCGGCTCTCAGCATTTCGGTGCTTGGGGGATGCGGCTGATGAAAGGGAACGGGCCCTGGGAACCGCACAGCTTTTCGCACCCGCGCTGGCCCGGCTGCCCTGGGCAATGATTAACGCCCGGGCAGCCCTGGCCTCGGGCGGCCTTGGGGGGTGACGCCGGGGCCGGCGCTGGCTGCGGGGTGGCTGGCGCGCTGGCACGTGGCATCTGGACCCCGCAGCAGCAGCTGAGCCTCTGCGGTCCCTCGGGATGCGGGGCCGATGTGGCTCCTGGAGAAAGGCCCCGAGGTGGCCGTAAGAGCCCGCGGGCCGGTGGGGCAGGCTCCGGGGCTGCCCACGCTCCTCTGGCAGTGGGACACGGGGCCAGGCAGAGACCTGGCCCTGCCCCAGGTGCTGGCTGACGCCCCGGGGTGCCCTGGCCGCAGGATGAGCCCCTTCCCTTTCTGCGGCCGGGCTGTGGGGACGGTCCCCTCCCTGCCTGCAGCCGCAGCCAGCCCTGGAGCTGATGGGGGGGGGTCCAGGGGCCTGCAGCCCCCCGCCCCAATGACACCGCACCCCATGCACCCCCCTCCAGTGGGGGAAGGCTCTGGGGACACCAGCTGGGAGGGCAGAGGGGAGCAGCCGAGGGGGCACAGCATTTGGGATGCATCCCAGGGAGCATCCCAACATGCATTCTGGGGCACGCATGCATCCTGACATGTCCTGGGGGTGCCTGGCACGTCCTGAGGCACACAGCGATGCCCAAAGCGCATCCCGGGGCACACAGCGATGCCCAAAGCGCATCCCGGGGTGCGCAGCATGGGCGCAGGGCACGTCCTGGGGCGCACAGCGATGCCCAAAGCGCATCCCGGGGCGCGCAGCATGGGCGCAGGGCACGCCCTGGGGTGCACAGCGATGCCCAAAGCGCATCCCGGGGCGCGCAGCATGGGCGCAGGGCACGCCCTGGGGTGCACAGCGATGCCCAAAGCGCATCCCGGGGCGCGCAGCATGGGCGCAGGGCACGTCCTGGGGTGCACAGCGATGCCCAAAGCGCATCCCGGGGCGTGCAGCATGGGCGCAGGGCACGTCCTGGGGTGCACAGCGATGCCCAAAGCGCATCCCGGGGCGCGCAGCATGGGCGCAGGGCACGTCCTGGGGTGCACAGCGATGCAAAAACACATCCTGGGGTGCACAGCATGGGTGCAGGGCACATCCTGGAGCACAGCCCAGGGTGCACCCCCGACACAGGGCTCATCCCACAGGCACATCCCGGGGTGCATCCCAGAGCACATGATGGAGGCACAGGGCGCATCCCAAGGGAGCATCCCAGGGGTACGGGGCACATCCTAGGGGCACATCCTGGGGGTGCATCCTGGGGGCACAGGGCTCGTCCCAGGGCCACGGGGCTCATCCCGGGGGTAGGGGGCTCACCCCTAGGGGCGCATCCCGGGGGTGCAGGGCTCATCCCGGGGGTGCAGGGCACATCCCAGGGGTTCAGGGCTCATCCCGGGGGCGCATCCTGGGGGCACAGGGCTCATCCGGGGGGTTCAGGGCGCATCCCGGGGGTTCAGGGCTCATCCCGGCGGCACAGGGCGCATCCCAGGGGCACATCCCGGGGGTGCAGGGCTCATCCCGGGGTTCAGGGCACATCCCGGGGACACATCCAGGGGTTCAGGGCGCATCCTGGGGACACATCCAGGGGTTCAGGGCGCATCCCAGGGACACATCCCGGCGGCGCAGGGTGCATCCCGGGGGTTCAGGGCGCAATCCGGGGACGCATCCCGGGGGTTCAGGGCGCATCCTGGGGGTTCAGGGCGCATGCCGGGGGTGCAGGGTGCATCCCGGGGGCACATCCCGGGGGTTCAGGGCTCATCCCGGGGGTGCAGGGCGCATCCCGGGGGCACATCCCGGGGGTTCAGGGCTCATCCCGGGGATGCAGGGCGCATCCCGGGGGTTCAGGGCTCATCCCGGGGGTTCAGGGCTCATCCCGGCAGCGCAGGGCACATCCCGGGGGTTCAGGGCTCATCCCGGGGGTGCAGGGCGCATCCCGGGGGCACATCCCGGGGGTTCAGGGCTCATCCCGGGGGTGCAGGGGCGCATCCCGGGGGGCACATCCCGGGGGTTCAGGGCTCATCCCGGGGATGCAGGGCGCATCCCGGGGGTTCAGGGCTCATCCCGGGGGTTCAGGGCTCATCCCGGCGGCGCAGGGCGCATCCCGGGGATTCAGGGCGCATCCCGGGGGTGCAGGGCTCATCCCGGCAGCGCAGGGCACATCCCGGGGGTTCAGGGCTCATCCCGGGGGTGCAGGGCTCATCCCGGGGGGTGCAGGGCTCATCCCGGGGATTCAGGGCGCATCCCGGGGGGTGCAGGGCTCATCCCGGCAGCGCAGGGCACATCCCGGGGGTTCAGGGCTCATCCCGGGGGGTGCAGGGCGCATCCCGGGGGCGCATCCCGAGCCGCTCCGCCCGGCTCCTCCCGATCCCACCCCGGCTCGGGGCGGGGGGGGTCGCGCCGGCTCCTCCCGGGTCCTCCCCGGCTCGCTGGAGGGGGGGGGTCGCGCCCCCGCCCCCCGGGGCGGTGCAGCCGCAGCGGCCGCCGGAGCCGGAGCCGGGGCGGGGGCAGCGCCGGGCAGCGGTGCCGGTAGCGGTGCCGGTAGCGGTGCCGGTAGCGGTGCCGGTAGCAATACCGGTAGCAGTACCGGTAGCAGTACCGGTAGCGGTGCCGGTAGCAGTACCGGTAGCGGTGCCGGTAGCGGTGCCGGTAGCCGTGCCGGTAGCCGTGCCGGTACCGGTAGCCGTGCCCCCGCCATGCCCAAGCTGCTGCCGGCGCAGGAGGCGGCCCGGATCTACCACACCAACTACGTGAGGAACGCGCGGGCCATGGGGGTGCTCTGGGCCCTCTTCACCCTCTGCTTCTCCATCCTGATGGTGGTGACCTTCATCCAGCCGTACTGGATCGGCGACAGCATCGACACGCCGCAGGCCGGCTACTTCGGCCTCTTCTCCTACTGCGTCGGCAACGCGCTCACCGGCGAGCTCATCTGCAAGGGCAGCCCCCTCGACTTCGGCACCATCCCCTCCAGCGCCTTCAAAACCGCCATGTTCTTCGTAGGCATCTCCACCTTCCTCATCATCGGCTCCATCCTCTGCTTCAGCCTCTTCTTCTTCTGCAACGCAGCCACCGTCTATAAAGTCTGCGCCTGGATGCAGCTGGCGGCAGGTGAGCGGGGCCGGGGGCCACGACTGGGGGGCCGGGGGCTGCCCGTGGTCCGGCCAGAGCTGCTTTTCCCTCTCTGCCCCCACCTTGGCTCTGCTGGGGGGGGACCAGCCAGGAAAAGACACCAGCATAACCTCCATGCCCCATTTCCTCCCCTTGACTGGTTACCGTTGGGGAATTTGCAGTAAGCAAAGCCCGTCAGAGCAGCTGAGACCCAGCAGACTCGGTGCACGTGGGCGACGCTTCCCCGCCGCGCGCTGCTCCTGCTGCCGCAAAACCACGCAGCACCGACGGCCCGGCCGCGGCCCCGCTTACCTGGGCAGCTTTCCTCTGGCATCGCCAACGCCGTCGCTCCCGCTCTGCCCCGCGGCGCGGCAGGCTCGTGGCTTCGCAGCATCAGTCCGAGAGCACCCAGCGCCGCAGGGCCGGGGCACGGGGGTCCCTGCGGTGTTAGGGATCCTGTGGGAATTGATGAGGGTACGGTGATAACGTTTGCTGGGTTATTTGGTGCCTACGATACCCCCTGCAGCAACCGGTAACTCTCTGAGCTCAGGGGATGACATGCCGGGGAGGTGGCACAGGAGGAAGGGACTGACCATAGGATTTGATATCATCACCCACGTTTTCCTACTTTTCCGCTCATCCCCACATCCCTCCGCTCATCCCTGCGGATCTCCAGCCTTCCCCATCCCTCCCCCAACGCAGCAAGACACCCGAGACGCCCGGTAACCCAGGTCCTGCGTTCGAAGCCTCAGCTGAAACCCAACCCAGCCCTTTGCCGCTCCTGAATCATTCATGCCGGGACCGGCCGCAGCCCCCGCCGTCCCCAGACACCCGGCTGAAACCCTGCGGCAGCACGGCCGTGGCATCGGGGTTGCTCCAGTTCCCGGCTAAAGAAACGAGCTCAAGCAAAGATTTAGATAAGAGGCTTGGGGGAGCTCAGCCTCCCAGGGAGCCGGAGCAGGGAGAGGCTTTGCTGTCATATTTGGGGCTTTTACGTGCATTTTTGTGCCGGATGGGGGAGAGAAACCTGACGCAGGCAGCTCCGGCCACACAGACAAGCCCAAACCATCCCCGACGGCCCACTTCTTCTGCACCAGCCAGGTGCTCAGGAGCTTTCGAGCTGCCACCGGGCAGCGCAGATGCTGCTGCGGTTCTGGGAGTTATTGTAAAAAGGAGGCAGGTGACGAGCGGATCCATTTTGTGGCCTTCGCTCTGTGCCAGGGTCCATTTTCACAGAAGTGATTTCTTCCAGCTTCCCCCATTTCTCTGTGCTCCTCCTCTCTGTCAGCTACAGGGAAGAGTAATTAAATACAAGAGAAACCAGCTGCTTCTCAATGAAGAGAAATGTTTTCTGCAGACCTAGGAAGCTGCCCGCTGGCCTTGCCACTCTCATGTCCCCAAACCAAGGGAAAAAACCCATTGGCAAAGGGCGAGGCAACCACCCCAGAAGTGTTTTCTGGTTTACCGAGCACCCCGTGACAGAAAAGGCGCTGCTGGGGGCAGGGAGCGTCTCGCTTCGTGGATGTCCACGAAGGGCAGGGACAAATGGCCGCTCGTCAAGAGCTCCCACCGTGGGTTGTCTCTGGCATGAGAGGAGCCTGGGAGGTCCTCACACCTGCACAAAAAGATATAAAGGACCAGTTATTTCCATGCTCTGCACCACGATAACAGCGGAGGATGCAAAGAGCCTCTGTTAGTCACATCCCAAAGCCTTGCAGATGAGCTCGGCTCTTCTCCCGACCGAACCCAGTCACTCTTGCCCAGCAAATACAACAATTTCTCTGAGCACGTTGGGGGGAAAAAAAATAAAGCACTCCTAAGCTTTTCAGACATGAGCTGCTTGGAGGAAGAGAGCCCTTTGGCAGCTCGCGCTGGGGTTGTCGTAACTCCCACGGCAAAGCCGCGAGGGCGACGTGCCGAGGGCTCCGTGGCCGGGCTGGAGCGGCCGTCGAGGCCGTGTGTGCTCGAGGTCGGGCGATGAGAGCGGCTGCAGGAGGAGCCGGTGGCTGGTGGCCGGGCTGGAACCACCGCAGCTGAGCAAGCAGAATGAATCTGCCTGCAAAGCCGCTGCCGAGGGCACCGCTACCTCGGCAAAGCGTAAGCTGAAATCCAGCTACGCGTGGGGCAATAACAAGGTTCTCCACCTTGCACCGGCTAAATCCATCCCAGTTTTGTTCGGAGAAGATGTTTCTTTGGAGCGAGACGGCCAGGGATGCGTGCGGAGGCAGGAGAGACGTTGCCCGGGCAACGCGGTGATGGGAGATGCTGCCGCAGCGCGTCCTTGACGGGGAGCAGCGTGCCGCGTCCCGCTCCTCCCCGGCTGCAGCAGAGCAAACAAATTAGAGCCCACGGGCAACGGCAGGGCGTGGGGGACCTTGAAGCCAAGTTCGCTGGTCCGCGGCATTTTCTCTCTTCGTAGCGTCGTGCTCGTGGCCGGACGCAGCCTCGCCGCGCTCCGCCGCCGGCAGCGTTGGCTCAGCAGGCAGCCGGCGGCCGCCCTAACGTCTCCCTCTCCCCGCAGCTACCGGGCTGATGATCGGCTGCCTGATCTACCCCGACGGCTGGGACTCGAGCGAGGTGAAGCGCATGTGCGGGGACAAGACGGACAAGTACACGCTGGGCGCCTGCACCGTGCGCTGGGCGTACATCCTCTGCATCATCGGCATCCTCGATGCTCTCATACTCTCCTTCCTGGCCTTTGTCTTGGGGAACCGGCAGGACAACCTCCTCCCGTCTGATTTTAAAGTGGAAAATAAAGGTAAAGGCAGCTGGAGCTGAGCTCTGAGCCCCCGGCCTGCTGCAGAGCGTTTCCATACGGCAGGGGATTGCTGGTATTTGGGCGGGAGAAGCAGGAGAGCTATCGTGGTCATCACGCTGCAGGTGAAAGCACACCTACACCGTATTCCCATACCCCATTAACACAGTAATTATCTTTTTGTTTTACAGAAGAGGTCAACGACTGACAGAGCTGATCACCACGTAAGCGATGCCCGCAGTGATTTTACGTAACGCTGCTGTTGTATTTTGAGGATTACTAAAGGATTGACAACTGTATAGATTTTGGTGCTATAGTCACACTGGGTTTATTTGTGGTTAAATGGGAAGTAGTCTTTGCTTTGCCTCCTGAAACTAGGAGAACAGAAATCCTTGCCAAGTGATCCCCTAAAAAAAAAAAAAAAAAATTAAAATTTGAAGTTCATTTGGCAACAGCTGACCTTTTCTTTCTCTTCCCAGGGACGCCTAGAACTTGTCTTCCATCAGCTTCAAGAGACACAGCCCTTTTCTTTAAAATGACTTTTCCAGGAGCTTTAAACTTACCAACTTCTGTGGATTTTCTACAACTGTTCTTTTCACCTAAGGGGCCACTATCAGCTCACAGCTCTCATGGAGTTTATTTGATGGGAAGAGCCCAAAACTGGACATTTTTTTGATTTTTTTTTTTTTTTGAGGCCATCAGCAAACCTGGGGAAAAGGAGGGGATGGCAATTTGCTTCTTTTTGGGGTTTGTACACCTTCTTTCAAGGAAATTACTTCTGAATAAAAAAAAAAGTTAGCTTTTTGGATTTTGTGCTAGTCTCCTCAGGGCAGGGAAAATCCTCTGCCACATCCCAGGTTGCCCTTGTACTTGAAAAATACCACAACACAGCCAGTTCCTAGCAGAGCTGTGAATCAGCTTCCCATTCTGGGCAACAATAACCAAACACAACCTTTTAAAAAGGGCGCTTCGTTGGTGGGGGAGGAGGAAAAAAAAAAATCTGCTGGGCTGCAGCAGGCCTGTAACAGTACCTGCAGACTGCAGCAGATGGTGCCAGTCAGCATCAACTCACTGCAGCACCCTAAGCCGCCGATTAATCCCATTTGGCCAGCGTTCCTCATCCCACCCAACACCCACGGCACATCCTGTGTCAGCAGAAGACAAAGCAGCACATCATCCCATCCAGCTCCTACCTGGTCAGAACCCCCAATTAGCCTCTATTACAATTTTTCATTTATACTTGCTGTAATTCAGTGGTTCCTGCAGCAGTTGATTCAATTCGGTTCTAACAAGCACCTTCCAGTTGAACGCTGCCCTCTTAAAGTGTTTGGGAAAGGTTTGTTAAGACTGTTTGCTAGGGAATATAGCAGAAATACGACAGACTTGGAGAAAAACATATTTTAGAACCGAAAAATTCCAGCAGAGTTTCCTGCTATTGACTGCTCTTCTCCCCCTTTTAAAACTGATCACAACACCAGCAACCAAACCTTCACCTACGCCATCTCCCTGCGTCTCATTCTGGAAATCAAAACTAAGTGCTCACTAGCAAAGAAAATTCAATCAATGGGCCACTAGCTCAGAAAGAACAGACTTACAGAGGGAACATATGAGGAATAGGGCTCAGTTATTAAATAATCTGTTTATTGTACGGCTTTCACAAAGAAAAAAAGACGAAGCACCCAAGTAGAAAGAATAAAAATGTATTTTCCTTCAGGTTTTAGACTGACACAGCAAGTACAAATCCTTTAGTGTGAGCACTTTACGGCAATTTGGAAATTTAACAAACCCCAAGTGAACGAGCACACGGTACAAGACTGAATCCTGGCAGCTGCTTCTGCAGGTCTTCAACTCCCAAGCTGGCTCTAGCCTCGGCTATCACAGTAAAAAACCTCCTCCTCCAGTCGGGGGTGGCAGAGGGAAGGGAAGGACGGGAAGGAGCTCTCAGAGTTGAAGCGCGCAGACCCCTTCTAGGAAAAGTTCTTTAATCGGCCAGTCTCAAGTACACAGGACCGGGTGAGCTTTCAAGACGACAGAAATTGTTTGCCCTGCCAACGTATCTTCACAGTATGTAGACAGCAGGTCTTTCGGAACCCAGTCCTGTCTGCTGTCCTTCTGTAACAGACGTGGAAGTGACACGCAACTGGAAAACTCCAGATGAAAGGGGGGGGAAAAAAGTCAAATCAGCACTTTAAAAACTCTTTTGGTATGTTACCTTCCTTTAATTTTAGATTATATGCATAGAGAACCTGATCTACCCCTAAAAGAACATGCAGCATGATTTGCACTAATAAGCCCAAACAGGCACCGCACCGGAGAAACTCTGTTCAAGTGGATTAAATGACACCAAGGTTTATGAGTGAACAATCCTTACGAACCAGGATTTCCACGCACACATACAGAAATGACACGTAACAGTGGTCTTGGCAGCTTTGGCAAGGTAATCATCTCGGGTAGCATCTGCGTGGCCTCCAGCACGCTCCTGCGGCAACTTCTATCCTCTGAGAGCCACCACGAATCCAAAGGTCTGTTTGGTCCAGGGTAAGGAAGTGCCTCTGAAGTCTCAACGCTGCCAGATCTTGCTTTAGAGTAGGATACACTGAATCTGTAACAGGATGGGCGAGTCTAGAAGAAGCCGTCATAAAACTATCAAATGCCACAGTGATTTAACTTTTAATTAAAATTAACCCATTTACTCATTATATCCAACCCCCTCTGAGAAGTTTAGATAGAAACCCCACAGAACATTTTTACTTGGGGTAACTCTAGAAACAGCTTCTAATCCAGTATCTACATGGAAAAGTCATGTTCTCTTCCACCTCTGCTAGCTTTTCTTGTGCTAATGGCCCAGAAAATAAAAGGCAGTCCCATCCCGGGAAGTTATTTCTGAAGGCCAGCACCTGAAGCACGTTAAAGGAGAAGAAATCTTTACACTGGGCCTTCAAGTGTTGATTTTGAAAGTCAAGGGCTATGGCGTGGCTGCGATACAGATGCTGACATCTTTTCTTGGGAAAAAGTGAATGGTCAAAAATTAAGAGCCAGAGTAGACTGCATCAGTGAAAGCCGATCTCTCACGGATACAGCAACTGCCTCAAGCAAGGCAAAAAAGTGCCAGTAAGAGATAAAAATCAAAAAACTTACAGCTCACTAAAACATTGGAAGAGTTGCCTGCAACAAGGCCACCTCTCTGCAGCCAAAGGGCACACCCATCTGCATGCTGAAGATTGTGCGTTGAGTCAGTTCCAGCTTTTGCTCATTTTGCTTGTCACCTTTTAGTCACAGGCGTTAAAGTAGAAAATGTCACCGAGTTCAGAAACTGTTCTGACTATCTGGGCCCAGGGAAGGAAAAAGTAAAGGGGCAGAGCACTTCGGAAGAAGAAAGAAAGGACACTAAACCCTAAGTTTAAATAGCTTTTTTCAAAAGATTTAAGCAGCTAGAACTAAAGAAAAGTTACGTGACTGGAAAGCAAAGAATACAGTAGACACCTAGAAAATGACGGAGGATTTGGAGGTCTTTGCTCTACCAGGAACTAACAGCACCTTGGTGCCATCTGTTAACAGCGGGAAATTGACTCCTGAGTCAGTGAGATAAGGAGGCGTTCAGATCTTCACATCCCCCTCACGAAGAAAGGGGAGTTGAAATTTAGCTAAGGGAGCATATCTGAGCACAGGTGAGCTCACATCTGTAGCACACGGTGAGTAACAGTGAGGAGACTCAGAAAAACAACCTTCATACTCTAGTCAATTAGTCTTTGGCGAAACCCAATCAAGGCAAAACACAGATGATGCCCACCGGCTGAGGAAAGATCCCAATGAGTCACACAAGCAAACTCAGCAGAACAGGTTAGATTTATCTAAAATCTCGGAAGCCTTGAAGGAAGAACTTCACACTGAAAATGAACAAGAAGAAAAATGGATCTGGGAAGGGGCAGCTGGGTGCGTGTAGGCTATGCTGTAAACCAGAGTGTAGTGCTGTGGCATTGGGTCGAAGCCTCTATGAGTTAAGCCAGGGGTGCCTGAGACACTCTGCTGCTGTAGCTCGTTTCTCTGGGATCAGCTCCAACATAGGTAATAAGAAGTCTGTGAATGCAGCTGCCTCATCTTGGGACCACTCGTATTTTTCCACCAAGACTTCAAAAAGGCCCCAGGGCTTCAGTTTGGTGATGTGCTTCAGATCACCTGAAAACCAAGACAGACAGGTTAAGTGCACGACATGGGAACAGAGCAGCTGAATAAAATAGGCCGAACAGCTAAACACCACAGACTGAATTCAGAAACTGTTCTGAACAGTTGGGCATGGGGAGCATAAAATGGTAGGGCATGCTGAAGGAAGAAATAAATTACACTAAACCCCCTTTTCTATCTGCTTTTGAAGACCATTCTAGAAATGTACTTCCTTGAAGGCTTCTTTTTTTCCCCTCCTTCTATTTCTGATCCAATATCAGCAAATATTGTTTAACTTCATTAAATCACCAATTTTACTGGTTGACATGACAGATAAACACTGTGCTGTTGACTTTGGAATACATGCAGCACTGTTTGAGGAAGCAATATGCTACTAACAAAAAAGGGTTTGTTTTATTTAAAAAAAAAAGTATTAAACTAGGTCAAAAACTTCTTCTTGAGACTCAATACATTTCTGGGTTACTTCGGGCTTTATGATAATGGTTTAATGTGTCCTGAGCAACACAGCTCAGGATGCAAGGCACTATTTAGGTGACTGGCATGCTAGAAATGGAACAAAGCTGTCTACAGAAGACTTCAAAGGTGAGTCAACACCTCTAGTTGACAAAGATCAGCTAAATAAAGCCAAATCAAGTCTGAAGAAATACCTCTACCTGCTGCATTTGATCTACACCAAGATGTCAAGTACTAGGAGGTAGGATACTTTTAGCAGTTAGACAAGAATGCCTTATATTTAGCTGCAGTTTTACTGAGAAAGCCTTTCATAAAACAAAGGAAAGACTTAAAGAGGCATCTTTGCTAGCATCTGTTGTTAATTGGTATTTCCAGCATTTGGGGCAGGGGATGAGGGATAAGTGACATTTGCTTTGTTTCCTTTTACCTTTTTTGGTGAAAAACTCCTTGGAGTATTTTCCTGCCAAAATGAGCTTGCGAGGTATTTTCCCCAGAAGTTCTATGATCAATGCAATGTGATCTGCATTTTTTCAAAAGAAAAGACAATGAAACACATCCACACAAGACATCTCGATGCCCTAGATTCCTTCTCCGGCATATTAAGGACAAAGACATTATCTCCCTTAAAAGTTCCTTTGAGATGCACCTGAAATCAGATTACACTAAGCAACAAAGTCAAGAGGCAAGGGAAAAAAAGGCAAGGGGAATTTGAGGCATGATCCGTTTGAGAAGCAAGATAGAGAATCCAGCGGTAAGAGGAATGGGAAACACCAGAACAAGAACGTGGGCTTTATTGCACGGGTGTTTTACTGCAGAGGCTCGAGCACAGTTGGTGCTGATTTGGGTAAACAGTCTTTTTGCAAGGAGCCTTTGCATTACTAACTCATAAGAGAAGGCTCATTCTGAACAAGCAACCATTGTATTTCATGTCCCATTTTAAAAAGGAAAGACTTAGACAAACACACCTTCATCCCGTGAGTAATCTTCCCCAGAATGCGGCTCGAACAGGTAGTCTCCTGTTGCTAACTCAAAGGCCTAAACACACAGAAATGAGCACATTAAATCACTTTAATACGCTTCACACACTGTTAGATGTGCTGCAGGTTGATTCTGCATACCTCTGTATGCCAGAAGCAAAGCGGTGGGAAGAACAACCTGCAGAACTCTAGTACACCATTACCATCTTAAGATGTGCAATTACTTTGCAACATTTTAACGACCGCATTAGAAAACATCACAGGCATATCTCTGCTGAATTCTGGATCACAGCATAACGCAGTATGCTTGTGTGAAACTGCACAGAGTTCAGGCACTTCACACGCTTAGCCTCTCTTCTGCCTCAACAGCATTTTGCAAAATGATGTCATGCCCAAACTCTAGTTCGTTTTTGTTCTTTTTTTAAACAAAGATTCTCCCCTCTCCCCAAATTTCAGATATTAGAGAGACGTTTTTCAAACAGTTAATCCCGAATGTTTGTCTGTAGTCACAAAAATACGTTTTAAACGAGAAAATCATTTGCATTCATTTCAACTCACCGCTCCTAAATTCAATGACACATTTACCCTTTACGTATTCACTTTTACTCAGAACAGTACCTCTGACCTTCTATGTCATTAGTTTTCTTTATGGACTGCTACTGTCAAACTACTGAATTAGGCACTCAGAGTAACCTCTGTATAATTTTGGCCACACGTTCTGCAGAGACAACACAACCCTATTGTATTCTCTTTTACCGCATTCATCAAAATCACAGCTTGTTTTCCAAGAGCCAAAATGATTTCACTATTTTCCAAGCTTAAAATATAAAAAACAAGCTTTGATTTGTAGAAAAGACAGAACGAAGACACCAAAGAGGCATACGCAGTAACTGATTAGACTGATTTTTTTTCTTTTTTAATCACCATATCCTACATTTGCCAGCTATTACAGGAACTTCAGCTTCAGCCTCGTCTCAGCATTACTCAGACTATAAAATGATTCCAAACATGCAGAGGATGCATGCGATTAAAATATGAAATTATACCGAAAACCTCTCTGAAACAGTGCTGAATGCAGCAGAAAGGCTCTTTATATAAAAAGATTTTGTCTTCAGAATTGCATAGTTGTCTCCTTTTTCCACAAAGCATGATGACAAAGTACAACCATATCTGAAATCTGATGGTGGTGTACAACAAAACTGATTTTCAAAAGGAAAGCCACACCTGGCAAAAAAAATAAAAAAACCCACCAACTGTGGTATGGAAACATGGTATTCAGCAAGTCTGGAAGTTGGCTGAAGACCTGTGAGGGGCTTTTTTTGCCAGGCTTGGCTAGTGACTCAGCAGTCCAGAGCACACAGCACACGCGACTTTCCCAGAACACTCTGCAGAGTTTAAAATCCCCCGGATGGCCGCACTCACCATACACGCCGTGCTCCAGATGTCAGCAGGGGTGTTATACCCCGATCCTATCAACACCTCCAAGGATCGGTACTGTCTTGTCTGGATGTCTTCAGTGAAGTGCTTGTGCTAAACAGAAGAGATGTTTTACTAAACAGTTAGAGACCGCTTAAAAGAAAGAGGAGAATCAACAGCCTGGAAGGCCAGAGCAGGTCAAAGCTCATTCCCATTACATTTCATCTGAATTTGACATCCTCATTAGATATTTCCTTATATTCCTACAAGAACTGCTTAAATGCTCTACATGAGACACTCTTCCTTAAGTAAAGCAGTCCAGCAATTTAGAGGAAAGCAAGCCGTAGAAATAGAATTAAGGGAATACTGTTTCAGACGGTGCTTACTCTCCTATCCGATTGTGACGGGCAATGATTCAGCTACCTTAAAGCAGATAAGCAACACCAACATAAGAGACCACCTTGCCAGACGCTGCAAGCCTGATGTGCAATTCTGAGTTTGAGACTCATCTCTCCCATAAGATCTGAAGTATTCTGCCACTTAAGAAGCCAAGTAAAATAGACATTTCTTCTATTTGAAATGTCAAACATTTAAAAGCAGCACAGCACAACCATCAAAGAATAAAACTATTTATGAGTCTCTTTCATGTGCTCATGAATCCACCTAAATGGTTTGACAAGGTAATAAACTACAAAAGTAGCACATCAGAGCAATTGTTTGCAACTTTCTCATTCTCCAGGAGAGCTGGACTCCTTCAGAAGTTTCACATATGCAGACTTCTACACATCATATATGACAGTGTTCACAGAAGTAATCTAACGACCAGCGAGGCACCCAGAACACAGGCTGAAACCCTATGTTAGAGGGCCATTTCTTTCTTTTGTGTCCCTGCTCCCCCCTGTTTTTTCCCCCCAACATAGTTTCAAACTGTCACCACTTTTCACAAGCAGGTCTAAGATTCTATTGCACAGATTCTTTTCTATCTTGGCATACTGTGAATGAATTAGCAGGTTTAAAATGGTCAATGTGAAAAGATTGTAAACTTACCACCCAGCAGGCATTTCCTAGGTCAGCTATCTTCACTTTGAGCTTATCTGCATTCTTAGGCTCAAGAGGATTAAGAAGGAAATTCCCAGCAGTTGATTTTCCTAGAGGCAACATGTACAACAGCTAATTAAAGCTACATGGCCAGTGTCACCATCTGTCATCCAAACCCTACAGCCCTCTCCCTACCCAGAAGGGTTTTGCTTATGGATCGAACTTTTCCCTCCCCAAAGCCTAGGTATAAAAATCTGCATCAGTCTGCACTACAAACAACAGAGCCACCACCATTAAGACCTGACCGGTGTTACAAAGCAGAGGGGCAAGTGAGCATATGCAACAGTGACTGTTTCCCAGCACCTTTTGCACAGCCTTAAAAAGTCTGTCTCTCTGTAGACAGGCTTTTTAAATAAGGGCATTGCCAGAAACAAAACAAGCCTCTCAACCCTTACGTCTTCCTAAATCTTTGAAGAAGGAGAGTCCACATATTATAGCATCTTTTTGACATATCCATCACTCACTGCTGCAACACGGACAGTTTAAAAAGCTAAAGCAGATATTGGGAAAGCCTCAGTGACACAGTGGAAAGCAAAAATATTAAGTCACTAAATTACATCTAGCTGTAGCTCTAAAGCAATTTGGGAGAGAGCCGCGAGAAGCAAAACACACCTAGTAATCTAGGAGGGGCATCCAACTAAATGCAGTTCAAGTTTCAAAATCTTTAAATTTCACTTGCTACTTTTCATCCACGTTAACTCCCCAGCATTTCACTGCCAAGAAAATGCTACAGAATTTTTTTTAAAAAAAGTGCAAATGTTAGTTTCTCCCTCCTTCTCCAAGCAGATATACTTCACCTGACCTTGACTCAAAGATGAAAAATGGAGAATTTTATCAATTGATTCAAGTTCTAAAAAAACCCCACACACCTGGAATGTGTTTAAACTGCTGTACACTACTGTGTGCTTTATGTTCTCCTAAATCTACAAGACTTACAGTTTTTTTCCCCCTGAAACAAATCATATTTAAACAAAAGCATTAAAGAGGTTGGCTTTTTTTTCCCTACGCTGTGTAAGCTTTGTTTCAGTCAGGCTGCATTTCCAGTTCTGGGAAAACATTTACTCATCTCAAGTAACTGAGAGGAGTTACCTGTGTTCCATGTTAAGAACAAAACCATCAGGACACACTGAACAGTACTTATTCCATAATTTAACAGCCAGTGACAATTTATAGACTTACATTTCTAACTATTAATGAAAAAATCACGTAAGCAACACCTGATACAAAGGAGGGAATGTTCCTATACTGAAAAACAAATGTATATGTACTTTTTAAAAAAGTGGGAATACTTATGCATTCAATAGTCAAAACTAAGGTACAACTACAACTGGAAGCTATCAACAGCCAACGTCTCAGAGTAGGACTGTCAGGTTAATTACTTCTGGCAGGAAAAGTCTCAAACAGGTGGTTCTGATCACTTCATCCTACAAAATGGAGGTTTCTATTAATACTCTGGTGAAGTGCCATAACACAACTCTCCCACGTCAAGGAGAAAGGAGCCCTTTCTCACAGGGCTCCTCTTATACCTTTGTTGTCTGACGGGCTATTATTCTCATTCTCGTCCTCTGAAGGTATCTCTGTCCGGATGCTTTCTTGCAAATGGTTAATCTCCTGCTCATTGAATGATCGCTCTTCATTGGATGGGGGCTGACACACCATGGAATCTTCTGAACCTAAGGGCACGAACGAGTCCGACATTGCTTCTTGCGGCCTGTTCTCCGAGTCACCATTATGCTGGCTGTAATTACAGCTATGGAAGTTCTCCTTCTTCTGTGCGTGAGGGCGATCGCCACAGTCATTGGCATTATGAAGGTCATCCTCAAGTCGCACAGACCCTTGATTGCTGGAGTCTGGGAAGTCCGTCATTTGTATCACTCCATTGCAATTTATTTCTGTTACACATTTTTCCACGCTGCTTTCCATTAGAACAGATTGCTCTTGTGCAACGACTTCAGCTGGAAGAGCGGAAAAGGAGAAGATAGCACAACACATCTAAACAAAGTAATAGCTGAAGCTTGTTCAGGGAGCCCTCAGAAGCAGGTAGTTCTCAAAGTGTAACTGAACACAATCATTCATTAATTCAATTTCTAACAGGAAATTTCCTAACCTCTTTAGATAGGTAGAATGCAATACAAACTGGCTAAATGGCCACCTCTACTAAAGGTGCTCACTCTACTCATGCCAGCATGAGTGAAAAGACAACACTGTGCTACTCCAGTGATACTTTACGTCCATACCTGTCTTTTTGCTGACATTTTCCTCTGGCGAACTAACTTTTATGAGCATTTCCAGAGGGCTCTGAGCTTCTTCCTCCTCTTCAGGCTGTGTCTGCCCAGGGCTTGCTTCCTTCTCCATTTCCTCTATCTCTTGCATTCGCTTCTCTAACAACTCGGCCTGCCGTTTCTGCTTCTTTTTCAACTTCTTTTTTTTATTCTTTGACATTTTGTCAGCCTACGCAGAAGCAAGCAGAGAAATTGGACTTAGCATTTCATACTTCAATAACGCTAAACCACATCAAGTTTTAATTTATTTTAGAGCTGAGGAAGCAGTCTGGGATGAAAACTCTGGAGACGGTTCTTCCAAATAAAAAGCAGGTATTAAGGTTTTTGGAGCAGTTGTCTATGGCTCTTATCAGCGCAGTTCTGTCCTGACCTGAGAAACCTGCAGTATTCTCCAAATGAGGGATCTCAGAGTCCACAGACAACAGTCACCTTCACAACAGACCTTGAGACCACCAAAAAGACTATTCATTCTGGTGATATATGACGCTAACATCTCCAAGACAGCACTGAACCCGATGCCTGTGTCTATGACAAACACAAATCACACTTTTCCTTCTGATATGGTAAGGTTGTTTTCCCTTAATGCTGACTGCATTATGAAACAGTGCAGTAGATGGATACTTACGCATGAAAGCTTTTACACTTACTGGTTTTGGCTGTGGTGCAGTGCTCACTGAAAGGGAAAGGAAGATCAGTAAATTAGTATGTTATAGCCAAAACCTGCAACCTCATTCTTAAGGTAAGCTTTTTCCTATGTCATTTGGTAACAACATTTTAAAGATATCACCAAACATTATTTTGAAGGCTCACTTCTCTACAAAAGTACAGCAAGAAAAAGAGAAAAACATTAAATGAGTAAATGCATAATTAAAATTCCAGAGTAGACTTCCTTGACTCATATAAAAAAACTTCCTGTCATGCAGCTTCATTTACTGCATGTATTATGCATCTTACTGAAAAGAAAATGCAAACCAAAACATTAAAATACCAAAGTTAAGGGAGCTTCCCTGAGCTAAGCTATGCTATGATGGACTCAGCTAAACATCGGTGTTGTAAGACTATGACTGACAGAGCCTTGAAAACTACACATTGGCACGGATGGATATTCTGAGGAGGAACATGAGGAATTAGGAACAAGAGAAAATTTGCTCTCAGATCTTTAGGGATGTTAGCATGTCAAGGAAGCTGTTCCTGTTACAAGTTTTTAAGACTTCTGCAAACTGACAGCAGGTAAATAATCTTGTTGAGACCTTCATGAAATGCATTTCCAGCATCACACAACGAAAGGAAATAAACTTTTGAAGAAAATGTGAGAAGTACCTCACCACATTTTCACTCCAGCACTATTTCGAGTGCATTAGCATTTATGCAGGGTGTGCTATACAAGACAGACTGCCCTACCACTGTACCAGTGCCAGATTAGCTGTGTTAAAAGCAGGTGCCAGCATGCATGTATCCACCCTCCATTTTTCTTATACAAACGACTGCCTTCCTGATCACGTCTGAGTTTACAACTTATTACTAACTTCACAATTTACAGTTGGCTTTTCAGAGGTTACTTGCATTATTGTTCCACTGTACTCAATTAGGAAGTTTTCCCTAGTGAGATCAGTTATGATTTGGAGGTGTGGGGCAGAAATAGCACCAAGTCTCAGGAAAAAAAAGAAGCACCTGCAGAGCCAGATGGTGGGGGAGCCCCAGATCTCTGCCACTCTGTTGCTTCTGCAGCCAGCCTGCGGATATACTGGTCATTAACGCACAGAAGAATGTTCTCAGGTTTAATATCTGTATGAATGATTCGACATTTTGTGTGCAAGTAATCCAGACCCTGAAGAACCTGCAGAGGGGAGAGAAGGAAATAGATCATTAGAAAAAGCAAAGAATGAGCAAACAGAGTGACATGAAAATACAAAATTGCCCAGGATAACCAATGAACCTGAAGGACTTCTGTGTTGGAGAATACTCCAGATTAGAGCTAATGTGATCAGCAGTTACTACTCAGTTCCAGAAAATACAGATTCACATACAGATTTTAGCTATGAATTTAAAATACTGTCTCTTTACCCTCATAACTTACCACAGTTGAAAGTCTAATTTTAATACCCTACAATAAAATCATGTTTTCCATCTCCCCTCCACCTCACATGTAGAAAGATGTTTCTTCTTAGGCAACCATCCAGTAGGAAGAACAGGTTTCTCTTGCTCTTCCCATCGTTAAGCACTGTACTTACTGTGACAGAGTTTTAAAAAAATACTTGCACTTATGAGGAATAACCAGGGTAAGAAGAAGTTAAAAGCAAAGCCAGCCTTCCATTATGGTTTGAGTGTCATAAAATAAATATCTGTAGCAGAAGGCTTTTGCAGTAGAGAAAGGAAATATTAACACAAGAATCATTTTGTTGCATGAGATGTGACACCACTGATTTTTCAGGTTTGTTTTCTTGGATCTGAGAAAGATTAGTGAAAGACTTCTCCCTGGGTCGAGGGGAGCAGTGCAGTCAGAACTGGAACTTACCTGTTTGATGATCTTTTTGACGCAAGGGAGTGGAAGCCCCTGATAATTTGACTTGATGATCCACTTCAGGAGATGATGCCCTAGAACTTCAAACACCATACAGATATCTGGAACTCAGTCAAGGAAAAAGACGGACATCCTGACCCTGAATGCCCAGGACTGAGGATCAAAAGAAATCCATACCAGTTAAGTGTTTTACATTCAAGAACCCTCATCCTTCTGACACAGCTTAGAGAAGGTGTCTTCCTTAACAGCACCATCCTATCCTACACACCAGTGTTGTTATCTCAAACCTAAAATACACAGGGATGGAGTTGGTCCTAATGGACCTAATGGTCCTAATGCAGCAGTAGCAATCTCCTGCTTTGGGCGGAAGCCAGGTACAGAAGGCCAGCATGTATTAGTATTTCCTGCTAGCACTGAGACAGCTTCAAGCCAACAATGTATGTTTTGGAACAGCCTAGGCTCTCGCCCCAGGCAAAACTCGATGCCAGATCTCTCTGTACCAGCATTACCTGAAAAGATAATAAAATTTCCATTTCATAAGTCATCTTCAGAACAATTAAGTTACTTTCTCCACCCTCCCTTGCCTCTTTACCAGCAAAACAAGGTTTTGACAAGCCTAGACTTCAACAATATTTACATTATCTGCTTTTTGTCTATAAGGTCTCAACAGCTACAGTCACTCTAGTGACATATTCAGTATTGTGCCTTTGCTTTAGAAGCCAAACTTCTAGGAGTTTATTAGGCTGCTTTTCTTCTACACTGGCAGAAAGCATGCACGTGTTTCACAAGAGTGAAAGAAATACAAGATCAAGTCAACATTTACTTGCTGCTAGGTACCAGAAAAAAGTTAATAGAGGAAATACATTATGGGGCTACTGGTTTCTAAAAGTGTTAGAAAGTTTAACACCTACAGCTCGATTCTCTCAAGCAGCCTAGTAATTCTCACCAAAATAAAATTCAAGGTACCGCAAAGCAGAAACATGCACAAAAGTGCAACTTTCAAATTTTAAGGGTACATTATTATGACTTGCCAGTAATCACTGCCTATTAGAAGGCTGGTCACAGAACTACAGGGGATTTTCAAAGCAATCCACTTTAAACATCCTAACAACGCTGATGAAGTCCAAGGTAAGATGCTTCCATAACTAGAAAACCACCTTATTATCAAGTTATAGGCTGCATGTGTTTGCTCTTTTTAATTAGTGATCTTAACATTCTGTACTACTTTACTTAAATAAGGGGTTATTACCAGGCTGCCTGCAAAACTGAGGGGTTGAGATAGATGGGGTCTCCTACCACAAAGGTACCTCGGACACTAAGCCATTCAGTCATGATTCACAAACCAGATGCAGCCACCCCATCTCTCATGTTAAGAGCATGACTAAGCAGTGCCGTCTCCGTGACTTACACCTATTATGTCAGGCTGAATGATCATTCTGGATCCGAGCTTAGCAGGCAGCTTTGAGGCAGATGATTCTACAGCGGGTTTCCTTCCCATTCATCCAGTGAAAGGGATGCCTGGGCATTGCTCACCAGCCCCGACACGACAGCTACCCAGCGAACTCCCATCCTTATGCAATTCTTTGCCTTTATTCCACAAAAGGATACGAGAACCATTAACTCCTGAAATCTTGAAGTCATCTAATAACTGAACAACTCTCTCTTTACTTGGATCATTTGGATCACTGTTGCGGACCTGCAGAGAAAGAGAGGATTAATTTTGTGTTCCTTGAGGTAATTACTAGGCAAGAATATATTTTGAAATCAGATCTACTGCACTGTTAGGTTCCTATGCAAATTCTTTGCAGGTAGATGATCCAGAATTATCAAGCATGTGACCAATGAGAACTCCCCAAAAAGAATTAAAAAAAAAAAAAGAAAAAACAACCCCTCTCTCAGGGCACTCACCGATTTTAGCAACTTGATTTCATCCAGTGCCGTTTCTGTGTAGTGCTCTGCACTCTTCACCACCTTCATTGCCACAAATCTCCTCCCTCTACAGACACATGGTAAGTAAATTGGAGACTGTTAACACTCATACAAAGAACTTAATTCTCTAGGATTATCCTAATTCTTCTGCGTATAAGAGAGCTTTTTATTTAAGGCATCATGGAAAAATAAGGTTTAAGCACTTATGAAGATTGTCTTTGGGTCTCTTTTTATAAAACATCCATGTTAGTAATTTCTCACAAAACGAAAAAATACTTCAGAGACTGCTGAACACAAGAGTACTCTTTCCACATACATGGTTTTTCCTGTTAATTTCCTCCCGCACATTTGCATGCACAATATAAAAAGAAACTTCTGTGTCAGGATGTGGACAGCTATGTTTTGTTTTTATCTAAAACTAAAAAGAGGCTTTCTGATCATGTTTGTGCAATGCCGTACATTCCTGCCAGAAACATGAGCTAGAACAGAAAGACTTACTGGATATCCCAAGCTAGCCACACAGTGGAGAAGTGGCCCCATCCAAGCTTCCGAATCACATGGTATCGTCCATTAAAGAGATCTCCTATTTTCACAAGGTGATAACCACCTAGAAAAACAGTGGGAAGTTTATATATCAAGAGATCACGCAAGTGCTGAAGGGCAGGTAGGTGGAACAAGCATCACAACTTGAGGCAGACACATAAGTTTAAATTTTTAATCATATAAACAAATGCAAATGTTTCTCTAATTGGATCTTCCTAAAACAGATATACAGTATGTTAGAGGAAGAGCTGTGAACAACCCTCTAGTTGATTGAAAAGTATCTTTTTGATATAATTGAACTAGAATGACTGATTTTTCCTCCTTTTCATTGTAGGTCATCACTGTAGCATCACAAAAAGATTATTTTTTCAGTGAAAGCACCTGAAGTCTACTAGGCTGACGACCTTTGGAAAACATAGCTTAGGATGTTCAGTAACAGAATCTTACAGCTAAATATCAACATTGCTTTTGCATGCTTATCCCCGTAACGTGAAAGAGTACTGCACCAAGATCCCAACGGAGTTTCCCTTGCAACTGCTTTCCTGACCGAAACGCACTTTGCTGTTTAACATCACCACTGAAAATAGGAAAGTCTCCTCCCCGTACCCCTAGTATCTCTCAGCTGCTGACTACGTAGGAGGATTCCATGATGGAAGCGAAGACATGAAAAGCCAAAGACACAAGGGAACTGGCAGAAAACAGAACTTAGAGGATAATCTGTAATTGTTAAGGCATAATTTTTTGCCAGAACCTGGAATTACATCTTAGATTCCAGGTGCTTACTATTCAGTTGTGGTCAGCAAATACCACCCATGAAATGCATGCTTTGCCAGGAAGATTCATCTCTCGATTGACTGGTTCGCAAACAGGGCATAGAATTGCTATCCATTACTTCATTAGCTCAAGCAGCAGAAGTCCCTCTTCTTCACTTAAAGATCTCAGTTACAACAGTGACAGCCGCACCGATTGCCAATTCACACAATGGCTTTCTTCTTCCCACTTGCTTTACAACAAGATCCCACAAATACTTGGATAGCATGCTAAAAGCAATGCAAATGCTTTGAAGTAAAGCGCTGAAGTGCAAGAAACGTTGCAACTGAGGTTCCCTGTGCTATTTCTACTTCGCATTTTTTTATACACATATATGGCATGTTACATGCTTCTCCCTCTGTCTTACTTAATATATACAATAAATAGCATCACAGAAGTAGTCTTACAAAGCGCTTGGAGGTGGGGGCTCACATTCAAGCTTCAACTAATCCATCAGTTGAATTTGTATGATCAGTGTTCTGCCTTTTTTTAAATATTTGCTATGTTAAAAAGCCAGCCTGACCCTTTTGATACTGAATTATACACTGTGGCATTTCCATTCGCTCTGTATTTAGTTTCTACTCTGAGAAAGTGGAAGACTATATTTGCAGACACAGTTATCTGAAGAATGGATACTAAGATGATGATCTTCAAAAGAAAACAGTGAAGAATTTGAAACTAATTTGAAGGATTTGAAAGTGTCTTTCTTCTGATGAAAAGCAAAAAGAAACTGAATGCCTACTTGCTTTTACCAATTTTGAAAGCCCTCTGGCACAGAGGAAAAGCTAACAGCTTTAAACACATGCATTAAAAACAGCTCTCCAACCCAAATCTTGACTGATAATGAAGGGAACCTTGGAGAACAGTTTCTCTATTTCAGGTTAGCTTGAAAAAATATTATCGTCATGCAGTTTCAAAAGACACCTAAAGTAAGAGGGAGTCTCTCTTCATTCTCTATAGCAGATGGGAAATCGAGGGAATTTCTCGATTACATTGAAAATCTTGCACCTTAAACAGACAAGTTCTCACCTTTACAGTAATCATTCGGATCCTCTTGTTCATCGTCATCTGATCCCAGGATTTCTTCCTCCTGCTCCGGAAGGTCATTCTCTGAATGAGCAGCAGGGCCCCGATGCTGAGTGTCAGGTCTGAAAGAGAACACACTGCATGTCTCACACATGTTACTCGTCAGTGCAGTAGCTTTGATTTCACATGAGGAATTGCTGATAATGGAGGAGATGCAATATTCAGCCTTCAGAAAAACGATTTTCACATTTAAATGCTTTTACTCCTAAGCTAGTACCAAGGTAGGTAGAAACAATTTTTCATATACTAGTGAGAAATACAACTTAATGCCCTAGATTCACTTTTATAGTGGAAGAACAAAAAAGCCAGACAAGAGAGCAAGTTAAAAGCTTAGTGAGCCCACCAAAATCTTAAGTCTTTTTGAACCCCTTTTCAACCTTTCATTCAGTGAGGACTTTTCTAAAGCAAATTTATGTTTTCAGATGTTACCTCATATGCAACCTGAAGATTTAAATGTTGATGAATGTTATTTTAAAGACTAACATCAATTAGTTCTTACTCCTTTGGAAAAAATAAAAAATTAAACCAGTGTTTTAGAACTTGTGCCCTTTGTCCCTTTCACCTTCGAGATCAAACGAACATTCAACAATCCTTCTTCTAACACTTTAGAACTCTAAAATCCCTAATATTGCCCTTGATTGCTCCTGTTCTCATGTGGCAGGCTGTATTTCTCGTTTGTCTCTTCACTGAAGGTCTGAAGTTTGTTACAGTTGTCTGAACTAAGCAAAGTGGGAGTATGCAGAGCAGATGTTCTGTAAACCCTTCCGAGAGCTTGTGATTGCAGAGGGATTGAAATCCGGCACCGAGGTGGTATTTTTTTTTTCCCCACTCCTACATTCATAAATAAAAACACTAATTTTGTGTGTTTAACTTTTCACCAAATGTGTTACTCTAAGTTCCTGCTTGTGAAGATCACGTTGGCAAAGGCCACCTCATTGCTCTCACGTGTTTCAGCTGCGTTCGGGTTCCCCAAGCTAAAACATATTGCTGTCTCCCCTGTGCCCCAGCTCCTTCATGGCAGCACACCGCCTGCAGCCAAACAGCTCATGAAATGATAATACTAAAACAGGTAAGTTATTTACTTTGCAAAGCATTACAGGGAACGGTTAAATGCCTACAAAGTTTAATCTTCAATATCCTTTTGTACAAAGCAAGCATTTATAATGAAAACAATGCCTAGAGCCCATTTGCATTGGCAAGGTTTAATGGCCAAGTACTGCAGGGTATCAACATGAAGCTTTCTTTTCTTAGAAGTATGAGATATTAAAAAAAGCTGGAGTTGTCCAAAGAGGTGGGCAACAAATTTCATTACAGCAATGACATACAATCATGAGATAACATTCTTTACAGTGAGCTTCCTCGTCAGTGTGACTTAGCAGAAGTTTCTTGTATTGAAACTATTGTCCCAGTGAAGCAGCAGATACAACTGATGCCTTCCACCACATTTCAAATTCGACTCATTTTGCTCAAAGGAGTAACTGCCAAGACAGCCACTGGTTACGCCAGCGGATATGCTAATGCACGTGGGCTTTCGGATGCAGTTTTTAGAGCTTGTAACTGAGTTGGAGTCCTGTGCGTCATACCATGTCCATACTAATTAATCTCAATCCATGGGACAAATTTGATATTTCAATTTTGAGTAGTTATACAGCAGAATGAATGTTCAGCATTTGTCTACTATACTTGCATTCTGCTGAGACTTCACACATTAAATACATTACTACACATTAAAACTACAGCCATCTTAAATACCTGCGGAGCATAAAAAGGAGGAAATCACACATTCTGCCATTTACAATCTGGAACTGAAGTTCATTAAAGCAAAGAGGAGCTACAAAGGTCATCCTGGGCACAACCAAACCACACATTTACTTCCAGTCTGTTGTCAGAGCTGGTAAGTCCTGCTGATTTTTTAATTCCGGAAGAGATAAGCAACACAGATTAGTAGTCCCAAACCATAAAACAAGACTGCCAGACAGCCCAATCCACTGCTGCCAGGCTAATGAGACATTTATTAACAACCCCATAGCTTGATCCAGCCCAAGATATTTAGTATTTAGACTTTTTCCCTGCCGTGAGCCACAGAATTACAAGTCAAGGGTGGAAAGAAGGAAACCGGATGGAGTGTGGGTTGGAGGTCAAAAAGCTACTTTAAAATTGCTGTATTCCTTTGGGGACAACTGAGCTATGAATAATCATAGACTATCCCCAAAACTAAGAGCAGGTAGCAAAGGCAAGAAAGGGCCATGGACAGAATGGCTGAAGGGGAGACTGGATGCTCATATATAACAAATCCTATAGACAGGGTAAAGAGAACCAGGACACAGAACTGGGTAGAAAGGCAAATTTAAGCCCAGTAGCCACACCCATAGCGTAAGTAGAGTAATTCTCCCCAATGCTGTTTCAAGGTTTTTCACTTTTGTAACTGCACAAGATATAGGGGATTAGAACGGATTCAAAAGAAAATTCATCTTAAGAACCACCGATGCAGACAGAAACATCATGCCATTCTGCAGTCCCAATGCTTTTCAATAATAGTCATTTCACGCATCAAGGAGGAAGTTACTGGAAGCACTAAACCCCATTCTCTTGGCAGCTTTCTGCACCCCTAAGAAGGGGCTGACGAATCATGCTGCTGACAGCCTCGTACACGACACGCCCTGTAGTCTGCATCTGAGTCTGTCCTGGGGATCCAAAAGCATTTCACTTCTATATTTTAATCTATTATACCAACTAATGTGACAGTGAGCCGTATTCAGGTCACATACGTTTCTACAGTGCTATTTCCTTTATGAAATCACCTCCAAAACACATTTCATTCCTTTGCCTTCCTGCAAAAATTCATTAGATGTTATTACATCCTACCACCTTCTTCCCCCAAAGTGACCACGTCAACTGCAGATACAGACCGAGAGACTTAATCAGCGCAGAGAATGTATTAATACCAAAGAAAAACTGATATACAAAACCACAACCCTCATCCGCCTGCTTCGCTCACACAGACAGTACTCTAGAAGGCACAAAAGGCTGCTAAAGACAGCAGAAAAATCCATACTCGGCATTTAAAGATGACAGCTGAAACAGCTGTCAGCAACGTTGCAAAATGCAGATAAAATATATAAAGAGCCTATAAAAAAAATGGTTAATGGCTTACACAAAAATCAAGCGTTCTAGGGTACTTTTCTTTATAGCCACCTCTGTTCTACTTAAGAACACCTTGATCACCTTTTACTTTTGCTCCCTCAATGTGCTAATTAATCACCAGAATTAAGTGGATTTGCAGAGTCTCTCTACAACCATATAGCAATATTTTACTTAAGGAAAACAATGTGGAACAGCAATGCTAAGGCAATATGCTAGATCTTTTACGGAATTCGTGTGAATCCACATCTAGAGACCCTCCCAAAAGTCCTTATTCTCTCAGGAATGCCCAAAGAACTGCAAATTCACCAGACAAAAAAAAAAAAAAGAGGGTAACCTACCTGCATGAAGCACGGCCTCCCATTGATAAAGATATTCCCGAAGACAGGCCAATAGTTTTCGAAAGAGCCATTAAAAATCAGATGCCACACTGTTCAGGAAGCAGGGGGACATCAACGGCAGGCGGAGGGGCTGGTTCTTCTCGAACGCAGCACAGCTTTGTGCAAGAGTGAGGGAGAAGAGGGATTTGCCTCCACCACCTAGCTGCAGATGCACAGCACTGCATTGCAGGTGAAGGGCCTTGCAGCAAGGCTGGGGGCTGCTCTCAGATGCTCTTCCTGCAAATTCAGTCATGTTAGGGGCTGAGCATAAACAGATTCATCTCATTCTCTTGATGTTTACCTGTCTCAATCTTCCCTCTAATGAAATCAGAAATTCACTCAGATACCTTGTTTCATCTTCCTGAACAAGCCGGTTTTATTTGCCTATTCAATAGTCCACTGGATTCAAAGCTCGGATGAAGACAAGGATCATGGTAATTGCCGACAGTCCAACCCTTTTGATACAGAAATGCCAGCACAATCACACAGGAGAGAAAGGGCGTTCAAAGTAAAAATAAATTTTCTGAAGTAATTCCAAACCTCCCCATCCCAGAGTTACAAGAAAAACTTACCCTTTATGCTTAAAAGTAACAAAAAAGCAGGAGTCAAATCTTCTTTAAAAAGGTGAACTGAGTGTTTTTCACAGCAGCAGGCACTTAACATCGTCCTCTGACGATGTAGAATTACCAGCCATTTCCTGTGCCTGTTTATCCTGCTGGTTTATGTAAGTGACAGGGGAAACAAGTCAGCAACAACGTGACATAGCAAGTAATAACGTAGAGATTTTTCTCTGCCACGGAGGAGTGTTTATTAGTGAAAGACACTCTGAAGCTAGCTCTGCAGTTTTAAACCAAGAGGTTTAAGAAGTGGATTCATCTGATTGCATATCTAAGCCACTTTCACCTTAAAAGCTCACTGAAGTCTGAACATCCTTTTAGCAAGTTTAGCATTGGCAAACCTCTTCATATTAGAAGAGGTTTGCATGCTAACAGCATGCAAAATTTTCCACTGTAGACAAGATTTTGCTCCACATTCATCGAATAGATCACCCAACAACTCTGCTCACCTCTGCAACGCATAGCAGGGACAGTAACAGTTATTTGCAGGAACTAAGATTTCAGTCACTCACTTGTTCCTTACAAAAGGTGTTCAAAGAGTTTGGAAAAAACACTTTTGTACTCTCTTGCCAGCTTCCCATAGAATCACTTATCTGGTCTGCACACTAAAAATAAGGTAAAAAATGATTAAGAAGCCTCGATCGCACAATGTGTGTTCTTACAGATTTGCGCCGAGGTAGACCCAACAGCATCAGGAGGGTGAGAAGACGGGAGGCCACGGTCATGCCCGTTAGCGCAGGCAGAGCGATGAAAAAGCAGCGTTCTCTGTGGACTGGCACCAGCACAGGCTCCTTCGCTGTTCTCTATAAATTACTGGGCAAGCCATCGCAACAGCCAAGTCTCCACATGGAACTTCGCCATCAAAACTCAGAACTTGTCTTCTCCATCCCGATAACTTACATCACAAAACGCTTGAAAAGAGGTGTTTGGTTCTCCTATTTAAGAGCATTAAGAGCAACTTCTTCAAAGATCTATTTTGTACAGGAAATAAGTATTTTTCCTTGTCCCATAACAGCAGAAATACTGTCCATGCTACCTATCTACCTGCTCTGAAGAGATACAAAAGCTGACCCCTTCCACCTTCAAGCGAGGAAGGCAGCATACATTTAACCCAAATCACTTTTGTCACACCTATCAACCTTACATATGTGCAAACAGAAAAGATACTCTCCTCACTCCTCTTCACCTCAGTTTGCCATTCCCTTGATATTGCAGAGATGACGCCCGTCTGTGGGAAACCAAAGACAATTGCTTTCCTAAATGATTTTTAAGCTGCCTGCAGCACAATCTCTATACTGTCATCCCTTATTTGCGAGCTCAAATTACACACATGAAACATCCCCAAACAGAATTCAATTCACCGAACGTAAGGCTAATGACAAATGCAGCTCATACTGTAGGAGACGCAGGTAAGAGTACTCTAACACACCCCCAGACTCTCGCTGAAGGAAGCGTTGCTTTCCACCTCAGCCATCCAGCCAACCATTTCCAGGGCTGTACGCCCACGGCAGCGAGATCTCGCTTCAAGTGCTGTTAAGGATTCCTTGTTTTCATTTGGGGAAGAGGAAAAGAAAGCTCCATATGGCATGGTGAAAAGCCAGGATTTAAAACCTCTCTCCCGTTTTCACATCCATGCATCAAGACAATGTATCTTTAAGGGAAGTACGCTTGCCAGCCTGCGTGTCACTACTATTTCTTAGCATGCCTGCAATTTCAAGATCACGTTAAGGCACTGTCGTGGTTCAACCCCAGCCGGCAACTAAGCCCCACGCAGCCGCTTGCTCGCTCCCCCCCCGCGGGACGGGGGAGAGAATCTGAAGAGTAAAGTGAGAAAACTCGTGGGTTGAGCTAAAGACAGTTTAGTAGGTAAAGCAAAAGCCGCACATGCAAGCAAAGCTAAACAAGGAATTCACTCCTTCCCATGGGCAGGCAGATGCTCGGCCATCTCCAGGAAAGCCGGGCTCCATCCCACGTAACGGTGACTTGGGCAGACAAAGGCCATCACTGCGAACGTCCCCCCCTTCCTCCTCCTCCCCCCAGCTCCGTGTGCCGAGCACGACGCCGTGCGGTGTGGGGCATCCCTGGGGTCAGCTGGGCTCCGCTGGCCCGGCCGTGTCCCCTCCCAGCTCCCCGTGCCCCCAGCCTGCTCGCTGCTGGGGCGGGGGGCGGAAAAGGCCTTGGCTCTGCGTAAGCGCTGCTCAGCAGTAACGAAAACATCCCCGTGTTATCAGCGCTGTCTGCAGCACAAATCCAAAACACAGCCCCATACTGGCTACCGTGGAGAAAATTAATTCTACCCCAGCCAAAACCAGCACAGGCACATCTAGTCAGAGAGACTGCTTCTGGTGCCAGCCTCCAACATGCTTACATGCAGACCTGCTGGCAAACCTAGCATTTGATAAATACGGTCACTATTTAGACTCAAACTTTCAGTATGAATTCAGGTCTGAAATTATAAAAGTACTTTCCTGCTTGTATACACTTTACCCTTCTGCTCAAGAAATTTTTTAGTATTTGAGGGGACTTAGGGGAATTATAAATCACAGATTGCGGGGACCTACAAGTCTAGAATCTACATTATTTTGTGATTAACACAGTTTATTCACTCTTCCATCCCTATTTTTCTGAATAAAGAATTGGCATTTTCTGCCAGCATGGCAGATCCACAGTACTTGCTGCTGTAGCCATTCCAGAGCTACCGGAATACCATTGCTGAGAACTCAGGAGGACTGGAGATGGTCTAACACTTAGTTTTGAAAGAACAGCACTCAGAGGCACCAAGGGATATTTTTGTTTAGCAGATCTGTGGGAGTTCAGTGTGAAGATAAGTAATAATGAATTTCACATGAGAACAGTACTAATGCACAAATAACAGAGGCAATCAAGCTTCTTGCTCCCCATACCCACTCACCCACACAAGCACTTAACAAGCTGTTTGTAGAACCGTCTGCTATTCCAGCTATTACAAACCAAGGGACTTCCATGGAAACCAGCAGATCCTCAGTTGTGTCCTGTCACAGTCTGATAATCACTTCTGTATTTGAATGAAAAAAATTCCGTGGGCGACGCATTCTGACTCTACCTCAAATCTATATTCAAAATACTTACAAAAGATGTAGCCCTGGTACTAATTATGAAAGACAAGTGAGGAAAACATAATCCAAGATCCTGATCCCAGACAAAGTTTTGAAGAAGGAAGTTGAGGAAGAACTTAAGAGGGCTGTCAGAACTCCAGGGCTCCTCAAAGACAGCAGGAAAGTGATACAAGCAAGACATGCAATAACAAACTGGAAAGTACCAGACTCCACTAGGAATCTTCTGCTCCCCAGACTGCACAGATGGAAAAATTACCAACTTCCTCGCCTCTCTTCATAGTAATTCTATTGAGGAGGAAGAAAGAAGTGAGGCTTCACTGCACGTCAAGAGTCTGGCCAGAAAATTACAGATAACTGTAAACCAGCTTCTTGAAAATATAGAATATCGCATGCATTTGGGAAAAGGGAGAAGCAGCAAGACAGCAGTACTGTACCAACTCAGCTCTGCCATTGCCCTCACTCCAGGAGTAGAGGGAGCTGGACGAACTACTGACAGTCCTGTGAAAAAGTACCTCCCACTCAGTAGAGCCTGTAAGAAAGGATTAAATAAATTCACCAGTGCATACAGAATTAGAAGTACTTCAGACCATGTACATTTTTCAGAACAAGCCACATACTGTAACTGTATGGCTGCCACTACCTTTGTAGTTATTCACGCTTACAGCAATAAAATGTTCTGCTCTGAAGCACAATCAGTTCAGCACCCCTTCCACAGAACCCTTGGTTTTGTGCATGAGTAGGCCAACTTTTCCTGAGACATAGATTGCTGAAGCAAGACACTGGACTTGATGAAGCAGTATTATCATCTGGGCCTGCCCATCTGTAGATGGGTATTCTCATACAGACCTATAACACACTTATTTTCTCCATTTCAGAGAAAACAAGCTATAAAACAGAACTGTTTGTTCAGTTTCTTGTCCGTTTCTCTAACTGCTTTGAATCTGGATGCTTTTTGTAGCCTGGTTTTTAAACTCTGGATCTTAAGCTCAGCAGTAACCTAAAGAGTAATTTTTTCCTAGGACAAAGAGAACGGTTTGAACTTCTAAGGGTTTGCAACATACAACGTCGACAGAAAAAAAAAGCCACAGCATTTTACTGGCAATTATGGTCTAACAGTCACAAGCGCCTGATTCCATTACAAATTACCAGAGCCATTGGTAAAGTACATCTATATTTGTATTTTAGTTCAAATAGAAGCTTGTATTTTCAAACAGAAGCCTAGTTTTGAAGTAACTACCAGATCTTCCTCACATATCGGGCTTTCGTTCACACAGCACAACAGTCTCGCAGCACAGGAAATGAATCTCTTTCAAATGAAACCATGTAGACGGCATGCTCCAGCATCACTTCAGCCAGGAATGGACGTTCTCTCCACACTAGAGCTAACTCCAAGCAACATTCCCCTCCAAACAGCATGCGGAGCCTTCAAAAATCAAGCTTGTAATCTCCTGTGAGCCTGCACTGCTTCCTAAACAGACGCTACCTTACTGCACCGAGGCGTTGCAAGTACGCACGTGGCCTGGTCTGCGCTCTGGGACCTGCAAAGCAAGCAGCAGCCACCTCGTGGTGGATAAAGGCTGAACTCTTGGGACGCCCATCGCGCCTTCCTCCTGCCGAGCTCACGGACATCCCCATCCAACACAGCTCGTGAAACACCAGAACACAGGAATTCTGTTTTCAGTTCCCTAGAAGTCATAGGGAAAAAAAACCAGCACAAGAACTGCTCCCAGGAAAGCACCGTCCAGCTCCTCCACCTTCCTCAGGACCAGTGCGAATATTACGCCCGACACATTTGTCTACCAATGCTGAACTCCAAAGATACTAGTGACTGCTTCAAACAAAGAACTGCAAAAATCTTCTGCATTTTTGACAATTGGGCAAAAATAACTACCTGAATGCATCTCACCGGATACTGCTGTCTGAAGAGTTTACAGTCTAAGCTAAAATTCTAGTAAGAAAAACAGTTGTAAGCCTACAAGCTCCTTTTTTAAAGACAGGCTTTTTTGAGTGCCTTTGGGAATCAACTGACTGTTAGTGCCAGAGATGTTTGCACCTCATAAAATGATAAAATTAATACATCACATACTTCCCAGATAGCTTTCAGCAAAACTGTCTTTTGGCAGCAACACACACTGCAGTAGCCTACGTACCAAACTCCCTATGTTTTATTAGCAACTAAGCTTTGACACATGTATTTCCTGACATATTCTTAGTATTAAGGAAAAGGCCAAGCAGAAGCTTGCCTCATTTTCTAAAAATAGCTTAAAGCAATTTTTATTCCAATTACTTGCCTTTTTGATGGAAAAGACTGAGATAAGAAGGAACTGAAATCAACGGTTCACTCAAGGCCACAAAGCAACCCAGCGATAGTCAACATTAGAACTCAGGATCTCCCTGTATCTAGCCTTGCTTTTTGTCCCTCCACGGCATTCAGCTGTCACTCTCCCTGTCCTTCCTCCTCCTCAATTCTCAGGGAAACAGGAGCTGGGCAAAGGTAGACAGCCACAATATTCTTCCAACTCCACAATGGCGGACACGGGACCGATGAGCAGGCTAGGCAAGTAGGAGCCTCCTAAGCAAAGACTAGAGACAGCTGGTTTAATGATTCTTCCAGACTACCAAAATATTTGGGGTAGTTTTACTGGAGTGGGAAGACACAGGTACCTCACCTTCATATTCCCAAGAAGCTTTGCCTGCTCTCTTTCTGCAGAAGAGTCTGGTAGGATAAAGGCACTCAATCCTTCACTGATACCAATAAAACTTTCAAGATGGGAAGGATGGGAAGAAATAGGAACATCCTGAATTTGCAGAAAATGAAGAACTTGGTTGACCTTCCCATAAAAAAAAAAAATCTTATACATGGAACCGCAAATCAGTATTTACAAGGGTTTTCTGTAAATAACCAGTTTAGGCTGGTCTTGTCTGAACCTAAATAGCAGCAATTTTAACAACTGAATGACGAAAAAAAGGGGTAACTTTCCAGTTTTGTACTATACACAGTCCATTTTGATTATTTTAACCTTTCCTGTGTGGTTTTTTTTCTTATTTTTAACCAGACTGGGTTGACAGGAAAACTTAAAGCAGGTATAGTTCATTGCTAAAGTGAAAGGTATTTTGAATTGCTTTAAATCCCTTCAGAACATTCTCTGCATTTTTATACTTACCCACAAGAAGATAATTCCTAATACTTACCAACCTTAACCTTTTAAAATCACTTGTTTCATGCTTTTTACTGCCCTTCATATAGAAAACATTACATGTGTGTGATCTAACCAACTACCATGGAACATCTTAAAGGTCTTTTCCAACCTAAATGATTCTATGATTAGATGTTAAAAGGACATTCCATGTGGTTTCAAGTTTAGATTTTATGGAAAAAGTCTTGCAACAACCCAATCAAGCTTATTTTAGAAGATTTAACTAGAGCAGCTTTGTATTTAAATAGCATAAATGTCGTGGAACTGCACCTAGAGTTAGAGGCTGACGCTGGGTTCTTTTTGTTGTACAACATAAAGCATAAAGTACATGCGAGTTTCTTTAATTTCTGAGGCAGAAAACCTACGGTACCAGAAAACAGAGTTGAAGCGTGTAGTTTAAGATGATAAACACAGCATTTTACAAATAGTATGGTTCTCCACTCAAATCAAGGTTAGTGGAAAAATCAACAGCTAACCAGCAGTGCAGTTAACCTGTTCTGGCTACGTGGTTAAAAAGGAGTTTTTATAAAAACATGCCAGCACTGAAAGTTACCATTTAGCAACCTCAGAATTTACACAGAAATCAGTCTTTCCAACTGCAACTGTGGACTCAATTGGCAGTCAGTATTGTTTGTCTGCAGCTGGACAAGAAAAAAAAAAGAGTAACAGGTACAGAATTAGGTATAGAATTAAACAATGGATTATTCATTCAGAAATTAGGATGCAGATAATACTACAGAAAGAGGAGAGCTCTTCAAAAATTGTCCTAATGCTGTCTTCAAGAAATAGCAAGAACATGTGCAAAACAATGTGGAAACATACTGCACATCTCCCAAAGAGTTTAGTTCATGCTCTTCACCCCTCAGCAGCCCCATCTCAAACCAACTGAACCTTTGCTGCAGACAACCAGAACATTTTTTTTAAATCCCTGTGATTTGTCTGAGGAAGTGACTAAGAAAGCGTTACTCCAGGCCTAACGAAAAACCCCTCCACCTCCCACCCCCAGAGCCTTACTTACTAAATACCTTTGGTTCCTAGGGCACCATCGAGTATAAAACCTCCTGAGGTACCGGAGATTTTACACAAATAAGCAGCATTTTACCGAGCACACAGAACCGGCTCCAGGATTTACATCACCTTTCACCAGAAAGGAATCCATGAGCAGCACTGAATGCAGCACTTAATGCAGTCTGGTGGGAGCCATTGTTTAGTATTTACTCGAGATCTTTTAATTTTTATATCTGCATGCAAAAATTCACCACATATAAAGACTTGTGAAATTCCTGTGGTAGGAGAGAAGCCACACGAGAGCATCAAAGTTGGAAGAAGAAGGAAACAACGCATCACAGCGTTCTTAGGGCAAGATTGGGGGGGGGAAAAAAAAAAAAAGCGGGGGGGGGGGGGGGAGAAGAGGGGCAAGAGAAGCTGGTTACTAAACCAGCAGTTACTGAAGTGCTCCGGAGAGGAGAGGGGACGCCAGGAACCCCCCGGGTACAGCCCGGGGCCGAGGGAAGGAGCCTGCGAGGAGGGAGCAGGACACGAAGCGGGGCAGCAGGACGGCAGCTCCCCCATCCCGCTTCGGGGCAGGGGCCGGGCAGGCAGAGCCTCCTCACACGCCACGGGCGGCCCCGCTCCGCCGGCCGCAGCCCGCCAAAGAACCCGCGACCGGGCAGGGCGAGGAACCGTGAGGTCCTGGGGAAACCCAGCCCCGGCGGAGAGCAGGGAGGCAAAACCCGCCGCCCCGGGCCACCAGCCGCGCCGGCTCCCTGCCTGTGCGGCGAAACGTGCCTCCAAGTAAACCGGCGTTAAAAACCCGTCCAGCCCGAGGGGGCTGCACGCTCCTCCGCCCCGGGAGCGCCCGGCTCCCGCCTGGGCTCGGCAGCCCCCTCCCCGCGGGGAGGAACAAAGGGGCGGCGGTACCGGCGGGAGGCAGCGCCGGGGCCCGGCGGCGGGAGCTGCCGCCTGAGGGGAGCCGGGGGCCGCACTTACTTCCTCTGGGCCTTGTCCTTCTTGGCTTTGGTCCGCTTCTTTCGGGCCTGCAGCGCCAGCACTGAGGGAGAGAAGGGGGGGGGGGGGACGACAGGCGTGAGGGGCGGCGGGCGCGGGGGGGGCACCGCCCCGGCGGGGGGGGAGGTGGGGGGGCGCGCGCGGCGCTCACCTTTCCGCTCCATGGCCGCCAGCGCCGCGAGCCGCGGCTGCCCCGCGCGCCTGCGCGCTGCTCCCGCCCCCCCCCCGCGCCGGGCCTGGCCGCGCCGGGCGGAGCATGCGCGGCTCGGGCCCTTTCGCGCGCCACCCGGCGGCCTCGCTCTCGCCCTGGCTGCCGCTGGAGGGCGAGCTGCCGGGGGAAGAAGCCCCGCCTCCCCGCTGCCGGCCACGCCCCCGCCCGCCCTCCGCGCGAGGCGCCGGCGCCGGCGCCGGCCCCGGCCCCGGCAGCGGCATGGCGGGCGGCGCGTGCGCGGCGGCGGCGTCTGAGCGTCGGACGCCGCGCGCGTTGACGCGAGCCCCGCGGCTGTGACGTCGGCGCCGCGCGTGTGACGGCCGCCCGGGAATCTCGTCCGGCGGCCCCGCCGCGGGGGAGAGCAGCGCCGGGCGCAGCGCCCGCCGGGACAGCGGGGCGGGCAGGCGCGGCCCACCGGGTCGCCACGCCGCGAGTTGCGCGGCCCGGAAAGGCACCGGGCACCCCTCCCCCCCCCGCGGGGAGCCGGGGCAGGGGGGCGCAGCCTCGGGGCGCGCCTGCGGGCGGGAACAGCCCGGCCTCCCGCGCGCCTCGCCCGCCCCCCCCCAGGGCGAAAGCGCTGCCTTGCAGACACCGGGAAGCGGCGTGCCCCTCGCCGTCAGAGATTCTTCATATTAACTTAATTATTTAATCATCACCATGAAAAAAAATAAATTTTTTTTGGCTACTGGGCCATTCGGGCCTCCCACTGTAAGCGCTGAGCAAACGCGTTGTAGCGTAGTTCTGTGTTCACCTTAGGACTTGGGCAAGTCCTGTTCCCATCTGCAGTTCTGCTTAACGCTGTCTGGCTCCCAAAACCAGCTCCGTGCCGAGCGCGTTACCTATCCCATCGGGTTGCTGTCGGGGATCCTCACCCCGTGCAGCTCCCGGTGCCCGTTCCGGCCGGGAAGCCGGCGGAGGGAGTCCCGGCCGTCGGCTGCGACCGGAGCACGGGACGCGTCTGCTCTGCTTTTCGTTTCTAGGACGCGGCATTATAAAGCGTGCCTGAGAGCAGGGCCCTTTGGCAGCAGATTATAAATATTTTCATGGAAAGGTCCGTGCAACCTGGAAGACAGAAAAATCCTTTTCATAATTGGTAGTTGTTGCTTTATTACTCGCTACAAGCATGAGATGTTTATAGTACATCTCTGTCCTGCAAAGAGCTTTAAGTGAGAAACTGCAGCATGAGGTTTTGTGACGATAATGCAACAGAGAGGGGCAAATTTCAGCCTTTGCACAACTACTGCGTTCAAGGCAACGCTGAGCTGAAACACCTCAAGCACGATGGAGGCCCCCCCGCTTCCATCGCACAGCAACTGCCAACCTCAAAGAAGTCACAATTTAAAAAGACCACAGAAGCTATTATAATCGCAATTTACGGGCAGCCTATCTGTCGCCCCATATTTGTAGTAAGTGGCTTGTGCAGTTGGCTCTAGCAAGGTGTGCGCTCGCACCTGCCCTGGCTGCCGCTCTGTTTCATACTTCCCTGGCCGAGGAGGGGATTCTTCACGTGAGGACATCAAAGACGGCACGTGGCCGGATTTGGAAAGCCACACAGCGAAGCAAGCGTGCGGACGGGTATCGCATTCCCTCAAACAGCAGCTGCCACCGCAGCCTGAACGAGGAGCCTCTTGCAGAGGTCACCTACAGAAGCAAGATATTACTGAGCATCTTCACTCCTGCCAAGTTTCTTTCACGACCTCCTCAGCACAAGGACACGGAGCTGTTGGAGCGGGTGCAGAGGAGGCCACAAAAATGATCTGAGGGCCGGAGCCCCTCTGCTGCGGGGCCAGGCTGAGAGAGCTGGGGGTGCTCAGCCTGGAGAGGAGGGGGCTGCGGGGAGACCTTAGTGCAGCCTTCCAGTGCTTAAAGGGGGCCTATAGGAAGGATGGGGGCAAGCTTTTTAGCAAGGCCTGTTGTGACAGGACAAGGAATAAAGGATTTAGACTAGACATAAGGAAGAAATTTTTTACACCGAGGGTGGTGAAGCACTGGCACAGGTTGCCCAGAGAGGTGGTCGGGGCCCCATCCCTGGAAACATCCCAGGCCAGGTTGGACGGGGCTGTGAGCACCCTGATCTGGTTAAAGCTGTCCCTGCTCGCTGCAGGGGGTTGGACTAGATGATCTCTAAAGGTCCCTTCCAACTCAAAACGTTCTATGATTCTGTGATACTATGGCCCTTCTAATTTGGGATAGAAAAACGCAGTCTGGAGTAGCACCCTCAAAGGTGCTGAGCCAGGCCTAAGCCAAGATACACTCACCTTTCCACAACCAGCCCGGCACTAAAGCAGAATTAATGCCCCCAAACTACGCTCGTACGTAACTGGTTTATCTGGTCCTTCCTCATAGCTCCCTGCGCAGCGTGACACACCACAGTGCATTGCCCCAAGAACTGCTTCTGCCACGCTCTGCATGACTCCTGAGGTTCCTCAGCTGCTTGATGTCTTCTGCAGCCATTTATGCACCAGAGTAATAGGTTAATAAAACGACAACAGGGTTAGGGATGGTTATATACGCTTTGCACCATCTGCAATGACAACGTGCATGGTTGGGCATCTGTATCCTCTAATTCCATGCAGCGGGAGAGCTGCCCAGGTTTCTGCAGCGCGTCCTGCTAGGAAAGCATCATGGCATCACGCTAGCTGCGAAGGATATTAAAAAGTTGCTGTGTGCACAAAACAACTGTAGTTGCTGCAACTAGGTCAGGTGAGAATGTCAAGCTGCCTACAAACACATGATTACAGACAGGCCTTTGAACTCTGACTTCTGTGGCTTTTTAGAGGTATAGGTGGAGTCCTTGGCCATAAAATACGTGCTTTGTCACTTGGCAGCCCGTGTCCGGGGATTTGTGCTTGGCTAAACACAGAAGCCTTGTGCAGGAGCAGAGTTAGGGCACCACACAGCTATAAGGGAAAAAGATCAGGATTGTCTGGACTTCCTCTCAGCAAGATACTTGTTTTGCAACATGAATACCCATAATTTGAACGCTAACATACTGACGTCTGAGTTGTCCCCTGGTGCTCAACTCTGCAGAGTCATGGGGTTAGGAAGGAAAGATTCAGAACTTTGCGGAACAAGCCAAAAAAAAAACCCCAAACCTCTTTTTAAGTTTGCAATGGAGACTTTTGATGGTGCCAACAGCTAGGAATGCCATTTCATCTTAAATCAAGGCTGCTGTAGGAGAGCCAACAGAATCTGGAAATTAGCGCTATGCTCTTCATGGGGTTTGTATTACTCTGTTTTGAACTGAGCTGAGAGGAGCTTGGCGTGAAGCCACTGTCCAAAACAATGTAGGGAAGCATATGTGGTTTGAAAATTACTCAACACCATTTCAGCTTTCAGTTTTTCCTGTCTTTCAATCCAAAAGGTACGAGGGTTCCAGGACTCAGTTTCCTCCACAGTAAGCAACTCTACACAGTAATGTTCACTAAAATCCTTTACCATTGAGGTTTACGCATGCAATACTGTGGCTTCCCTCTAGAAACTGCTTGGAAGCAATAAGAATTTAAATGAAAAAATGAAAAAAAGATTAGAAGAACTCACAGGATTACACAGTTTAATATTAATATTCCTATTAGCCATTGTATCATTGCTAAAATTTAGCAGCCAGGAGCAGCAGAATTCAGAGGAGCCACCTTGCTGTTACTGCACGTCCAGAAGCCACACAATGCCCAGCAGCAAAAATTAGAGCTGTTCACATGTTAACAAATTTAGCCCGGAGCATATGATCAGTACACAAAGGATCTGTCATTTAAATCCAAGTTTTGCCCTAAAATAGGGTCTGAATGGTGTATATACACAGTCCTGGCCACTCATCCAAAATTAATTTCACCTGCAGCTCTTCACACCCTGCAATTTGTGCCATGGGATAATCCACCAGATGAGGGCATGAAGCCTTGTGATGTGTACTGCTGGTACAGTTAAATGCTTCTGCTTTCAGTGGAATCCTAGCTCACGCCTCTGCACTGGTATTACTGCGTCAAACTCTATGGCTGATCTACAGAAAATAGAACTAAGTTGATTTTTTTCCCCAAGTGCTAGCTGTATCTAAGTCTACCATTTTCCTGGCTTTTCAGAACAAAGCAAATACATTCCTCCATTCTTCACTATTTCAATAAAGGACTACAAAACTGTGAAAAAAATACTGTATTTTTTACTGGGATTTAGTTCTGGTGGATTAGAAAGGGACTGGGGCAGAAATAATGGCTAGACACCATATTATGTTAGTGCAGACAACATCAACTTCAGCAAAGTGTTGAAAAGTAATAATAAAATGTTTTCTTCAAAGCTTCATATCATTCTAAATACATCTCCAAATAATGAAACTGCCTGCATGTAACCCATTAGAATATAGCAGATTAATTTCACTTACTAGCAAGCAATAAATATATAAGAAGTGCTAAGCTAGGACATTAAAATTTCTACAGAATTTCAGAAAACAAGCGCAAATAATTTGTAATTGAAATTTCTCTGCCTTCAGCATTGCTGATCATCTATTTGAAAATGCTTGAAAGCAGTAACAAATGTTGCTTTTTGTTTAGAACAACAGAATTACTGGAGCCATTAGTCAGGCTGTCTATTTTAAGAACTCTGGAACAGAAAAAATAAAAAGAAGATCGAAAGCTGTTGCTTAACTGTACCTTTCTCCTCTCTACTGAAATCCCAATTCCCCAACGCTTGTAATTCAGGGATTGCTGGTATACTTCCATCTCTTCCCCCAGCCTGGGTCCTGGAAATCCGATTGAAGGGGTGGAGTATCATGCTGCCGGAGAGAGCTTGGCTCTGCTTTATTCTGGGCTGAGCATGAGATATCTGATGTTGGCTCTTCACGCAGAAGTCTGTTGTCAGACTTCTTTGCAGAAAAAAAATCTCTGTTGTTCTTCAAGAGCAAACTTCTTTCCTGAAATGTACACAAACATTACTGTAAGCCAAGGGTGGCCAGTCTGTGGAGCCGGCCAAGCGTGGTTCCCGTGCCACGGCACCATCATGCGAGCAGCGAGAGGGCCGTGCTGGCGTGGGAGCACAGGGCAGTCCACATCCCCAGCTGCCGAGGAAATGAGCTCGCAGGGACTGCTGAAGCCGACATCACCCAGCTGCCGTGGGTCCCATGGGCACGGCTGGCCCAGCCTCATCTCCGAGCGGGCTCCTGGGGAACCACTGTCACCTCCTGCCTGGTAGCTGCTCCCAACCCTCCCTGCCAGCATCCGCTAAAGGGAGATTGGTGAATATATACTGCCACCTTCGTCCTTTGAAGTTTTTTCTATGGGGAACAGAGACCGGAAAGTCAATATCCTTGCATTAGACTACTCTGCACAATGCCAAGATAAGAGAGTTAAACAAGTTGTTCCATGAGCAGCAGAACTCAAGAACCCTGTTTTCCTGCAGATTTGGATAGGGTTTTGCCTTCATTCTCGCCTCATTCAGCTATAGGACCCCAGCCTGGCGTTACGCACAAGATGATTAGCCAAGGCTGGGTTCTTTCCCTAGGTGGGGCAATTACTGGAATCTTCTACTCAGAACAAGGGCTTTTCCTGGAACTTGCAGCCATCTGCCCTATTCAAACTTGGCTGAGACAGCCAGTGAGCTTAAAAATTATTGCAGAGCACTGACAGAGCATGTGCATAAACTTCAGTTCTTCAGGAAATCAAGCTAGCGCTGTCCTTCACTTCCCCCATCAGCCCCAAGGGAGCTGGTGCAGTAACCTCTGGAAATAAAAAACTTGGAGCTTTTGCTCTGCCCTGGCAGGGTCCTTGCTCTGTCGGAGAAATGGAAACAATTTAAAATGCAACAAAATAATTTCCTGCTGCAAAACTCAGCTGGATGCCTTTCCAGCCTGCACACAAAGATGCCTTTCCCCAAACAGGAACACAGGACTCAAAGAAACAAATTGGATTATCGATCCATTGCAAAAAGGCGAGTACCTGTGAAAAACTGGAGAATTCAAAAGAGCATCTGCTCTGCCCTGTTTCCTCAGCCACAGGACAAGGTTTAAGTTACCGACAAGATAATTTAACAACACGAAGGCATAAATGTTAAGCTAAATACCTTCTGCTGTTCAGCTGGTGGTTCTTCAGCAGACTCCTCCGCAGTAGGTTCTAGCTTATCCAGCTTTTGATGCTTGTCCAAAGCAGCCAGCACAGCATCATGAAGAGTTAGAAAGAACCTTTCTTTGGTGACACAGCTGTCAAAGAAATCATTCTTCTCAAAGTCTGCTATCACAGAGGCTATAAAAAAATGGGGTGAAATAAATAAAGCAGCAAAACCACACCAAGCAGTACGGCTAAAACATTTCACTTAATTTTAAAACTTATCCTTGGAGATAAGTCAATATTAGTAAACAAATTCTATACTCACAGTGACAGGCAGCTATAAGGACTGTAATGCCAGTATTGTGAAACATATGGATGATCTGTAGAAAGAATTCCATACAGGCATTAAAGCAATTCTGTGTTATACAGGTGCACTAGAAGTTAAAACAAGCAGGGAAATAAAATTTCCCTTGTAGTGTTTTATCTCTGAAGAAAACCCTTATTTCTGTATCTCAAATCCTGTTTTTTGTTGTCCAAGATCTTAATGAACGCTGAGTCCAGCAGCAGGGCAGGTCACAGCCAGACCCCATGCTGGCCCTCCTACAGTTCACTACGCAGCACACACTGCTATTTCTTCACTTAAACAAAAAGTTCTCACAGGAACAGACTTACTTGAAACGTCTCTCCATACGCAGATGCCATGCCCATGTGGAAATGAGAACAGGAACCTGTGTTTTCAAGCATGACCTGTAATTCTGGTTGTCCCAATTTCCATGTCCAACATTTTGTTATCTCAATTTAGTGTTAAAGGAATCAGATTTTAGAGGGGATGGATTCTCACCATTTTCTCAGTACCCGACCCTTTGTAATTAAAAGATCTTAAAATAGGTTTTGTTTTTTCTTTTTAGAAGGCAATGAAACTCATTATTTCAGAGAATCACAGGATTTCAGAATATGGGGCTGGAAGGAATCTGGAAAGACTTTGACTTTAACCCCCTTCCCCAACAGAAGGATCATTCAACAGGTGGCAAACAATTCTTCAGGGATTTTAGGGACATCAGCTCAGTCCACAATTACTCCTAAGAGGTGTTCGTCTAACCTGTTATTAAACAAAATTCTTTTGAAGTTGAGCTACAGAGTTTGAGGAAGCTGTCTAAGAATCCATCTGGAACTGCGTCCTTCCGAGAAGCGCAGCTACAGGAAATTTATTTTTGCTAAATATGTATCTCCATTGGCTAGGACCCCACTTGAAGACTTAAAAGTTCAAGACATACTTCAAAGAGAAGGCTAATTAGGCAGTCAGCAGTAACAACAAAATCACTCTAGAAGACAGCTGGTAGTTTTATATCTGACACTTCTAAAGAACAGCATTTTTTTCAAGTGTCCAGCTAGAAGAAAAAATAAACAGCCAAAATGGAAAAAAACCACAAATTAGACATTTTTATAAATGTGGTTTTGGTTTACATGATTCTAAAACTGATGACAATGGATGACAGGTTTTTGCATGTCTTTTGTATGGATAGTGGGGCTTTTCTTTTTTTAAAAAAGTGTTTTTATGGGAATTTATTAATTTCTGAAACTCGATAGCTAAATCTTGCACCCCTGAAGGTCAACTGGAAGATGTGCGGATTGTTACGTAGCGGGGCATTTTAGGCTAACAAGAAACATAAGACATCGGGTAAACTTTACACTTCACATTTATGTGCAGTTTGGTCGCTTACCTGTCGCAGCAACTCTGAACCTATCAAATCCACAAACTGCACCATGCTGAAATCTAAAATAATGGTGTGAACTGGACATGGCAAATACATTGGCTGTTCTTCCTGATCTAGCTGTACTGAGGAATTATCTATTGCAGAGCCTGGTGAAAGGCCAGCTGTTCTCCCTTCATCCTCGTTCTTTTCAGTCCTAAGTCCCGTGTTAATGCCTGGGGGTGCACACTGCGCATCGGCTGCTCCCACCAACAGCGTCCTAGAGCTGAGTTTGTCTCCATACTTTGACCAATGTACCAAATTAACTGAAGATGATGAGGAATCGCTGTCTGTGTGACGTCGCTTCACCAGTTTCTCTCTATATGGTATCTAAGATGGAAAATGGAGAGTAGACCAGTGGTTGGAAAAATTGGGCCCAGGAGGTGGAAAATTTTTTACTGCAAGTAAGACAGCACTGTAAATCATATGATATTTCTTTTCTCATGGTAAAAAACACATTTGAAATAACACTAAATATAGCACAAAGCCACAAGAGTATGCAAAGTAGCAGGTGACTTAGGCAAGCCTCAGATGTGGTTAGCAGAGTGCCTTCAGCCACTGAATAGTACAGTAGTACCTCACTCTTCCACACCTTGAAGTGGCCTGTGATACTGGAATCTGACTTGTTACTTGTACCTTTCCGAAAAGAAAAGAAAAAAAAAAAAAGATTGCTCATGGCCATTGCCTTTCTGAGCGACAGTAAGCTGACCCTTCCTGGCTGAATTCTGCAGACCTTTGATTCATCTACTTGCTTGTATGGCAGCTGGTCACAGAATGGACCGATTTAATCAATTTTTCTTTCTTACAATTTTTCTTTCTTAATAGCTCCAAATGCGTTTTTTAATTTTTATAATGCAAGAAAGGAAAAGTCACTATGCATTTTTGTACTTCAGAAGATGATGTTAAATTATCTATCGCTTCCACTTCCTAAGCACCTCGGTGCCCCATGTGTTTTCCAAACCACTGTCTTTCAACCCATTTCTCATACAATGGCTTTTACAAATCACATATAACTGCTTGAAAAATATCTTCTGAAGACAGTCCATTCCCTGAAGTTTCTTTCATTGTCTAAGACAATTCAGAAAATTCAGATAAAGAGGGATATGAGTGACCCTAGAAGATGCGCAGCGGCCAATTACAGTAAAGGTGAGAAATCCTCTAATCATGATAATCGCAGCTGCCTTTGAGGTATTTTGTACTTGCACTTGGCAGTATTGGCAGCGGAACAAATTCCTCATAAGCAAGGGAATTCTCTCACTTCTATGAGGAAAAAGAAGAAAATTCCTACTGAAGCACCTGACAAAATTAATTCTTTCAGCTGAGGAGAGGATATGTTGAATACTTCAACTGCTAGTTAATTCACCCAGTAAGCTGAGCTACTATTGTTCTATCACATAAAGTATGTGTAAAGAAATACAGAGGTAATGTTTGCTTATTTTCATACAGCAAATATATATATATCTGCTTTATATAAACATTTACAGCCTTTTCAGTACTGGCAAGTTAAGAACATTGCCCTCAGTAATATAAAACCAGGCACCTCAAACAAACAGACTAGATAAATATACTTTTAAAGCTGACCCTAGGTGGTGGTAGAGGTGGATCACAGACACAAGAGCATTTAAGACCTCTTCTTTCCTCTGCAGCGTCAGACAGACTAAGTGAAGTTAAAGCCCTCATTTCACTTTCATCTAGAGGCACTGCTTTCATGTCCATCTGAAAAAGAAAGGCAGTTTTACTAGTTTTTATCTCCCTAATGCAGGCTTTTAGAAAGTTCTGCTGACTGAAAAACTGGCATTTACCTTGTGTAACAAATAGGTTTTGAAGTGATTCACGTTTGCAAAAGAGATGGAAGAACAGCACTGGAAGATTTTGATACCTTCAATCTCCCTTGCCTGTAAAATAAAAGTTGTATCTGTGAGGGCTGTACCTAGCAGAAGCTATTTTTCCCCTCCTGACTGTCTGTGTTGTAGTCTGCAAGGTCCTACCCTAAGGACAGTTTGTCTGGTCACATTGTTGACTACACTGCATACTGGTAGTGGCATGGGCAACATGGACCTAATTATCTTAAATTAATCTGCTTCTCTTGCAGTTAAACACATACCTCCAGCAGATCTATCACAGATGACAGCTGGCCGCTCTAATATAAAATAAGCCAAATTATTTTTAATGCTCATTACAGAAAACATACACTATACCTTTGTCTTACTAACCTTGTCCTTATTCAATTGTTTGCAAATGCATCAGCATAGCATTGGGAATGTACCCGTGCGGCAAAGGCAAAGCTCTCTACTACTGTACTGCCTAATTCTGTATGGTGCAGGTCTTGAAAATAATGTGTTAAAAAGGCCCGTGCCCCACCTATTATCCCATCACCAGGAGAACCTGTGAGTCAGCCTAGCACATGCATGGTCATTATTGTGAAAACGTGGGTAGAGTGGACAAAACCAGACTGCAAAAAGCAGGTCAGCAAAAAAAGGCAAACAGCTCTGGAAATGACAGCAGCGCAGCTTCCACCGCGGAGACTGCACAGATGGACACAAGGAGCTCCACAGGCCCAAGCAGGCTGAGCTACGTATCTGAATCACTTCACACTACAGATACTTCAGCATTTTTCAGTTTTCAAAGTTTTAAATCAAATCAACTGAGTCTGAACGGTCACCCCCAGGCATTTAAGGGAAGAAACTGGATTACAGAGATGGAACATTTGTTTTTTGTTTCCTCTTACGGCTCTGTAGATGGATAAACTTCTATAAATATTCATGTTTGGAATCTGTCCCAGCACCACCATCTTCATTCTGAAACAAGATGTTTATTAGGTTTTCACAGAGAACAGAGAAAAACCATCTGTTCCCAAAAGCTTCATCTCCATTTCTCTCCTCTTCACTGGATACACCAACTGCAACTTAGAGGGTACGAGTACAAAAAGTTATTCACTCATAATTAGGGTTCTTTGAGTAGGGGCGCAGTACACAAACACAGCCTTCAGCTACACTGGTGTCCTCAAGAATGTATAATGTCCCATTTCTAGCTCTGGAACACGTGGATTATTGTTATTATGTGAGGAACTATGTTCCCTCTGTCTCGCCACAGCCCTCCTCAAAGATATGTCTACACAGACAGGTGGAGGCAGCTATAACTTGTGCTTAGAGCTGGCTGCACATAGGTTAGGTCTGATCCGGAGGTAGCGTAGCAGCATTAATGCAGGGGTGTGCCTTGAAGGAGAATATCCTGGTTTAGGCACCGTGCTTTGCTAATGGTGCTGCAGGGTTTGGGGGCAGGTTCCGGTCAGTTCAGGACATGGATAGAATAAACATGAAGCTGGCTGGCTGGCTGCTGGCCCTGATGTATGGAAAATTGTTGTCAAGACACTCTATTCCAAATCTGCTCGCAGATAACTTCCTAAGGTTTTTTGAGTGTTGTCAGCACAATGCTCTCACTGGTAGGAAATCGATAAGTGGTTATATACCCTGAAGGTAGTATGAACACCAGGGATACTTAACTGAATAGTAGCTGCAGAAATGCCCTTTCACTGTGCTCCTTAAATCCCAAGGCAAACCCAAGAGACTAACTCTGAGCAGAGGTAATACAGTGAGTTTCAGATGGCAACTGAAATTCTTCCTGAAGGTATTCTTTCAGAGCCACTCTGGACCACACCACAAGCAGTTCAGTATTTGCAGCAACTGAATTACTTCCTACATCTTTCCATGTTATTCTAGAGACTCCAGTCTACCCAAACAAGCACCTCCCGCTCATGGTAAATCTCAGGAGGTGTGGCTTGGATTTATGAATGATTTTCCTGTTTGGATTAGCAGCTAATAAACTGAGTAATGTGTGCCTGATGTAACCTCCCTCCCCTATCACGAACTGAGTTTAGGGAGAAGATAAAGCAACTTGGTAAATGTCAGTGAAGACTGAGGAATGTATTTGAAATAAAGGCACAACACCTCATTTTATCCCCACAGAGGCGTGTATACCCATCACCTCTCCTAGCTGATGCCTACACCACAATAAGCAGTCTTCAACAGCACGGTACACCTGCAGAAGGGGCCAATCCAGAGCCCATAAACTCAAAGAGATTACTGGTTTGGGATAGCATTAGAGAGACTCCAGAATGACCTGACTACAGCGTTTACAAACATGAAACAGCTTTTTCATTGTCACACGTATAACTATCTCTAAAACATCAACTCTAAGAAAAACTAGTATTTTGTATAAAAGTTCCAAGTACCTGTGTGACCTAACGGTGATTATGAAGAACGTAAATCCCATGGCGATCACTAAACCGACATCAAGACCAAAACAGAGCACTGCAGCAAAAGTTACAAGCCAAATAACCTTTGAACAAGAGACAGAGAGAACATGAGCAGTACAAAGATGCAAAATGACCTCCAACTCAGCCCCAGCATTTGCGAATTGCAGACAAAAAAAATAAAAAGGCTGGAAATGGTAATACGTGAAAAGCTTTGTTGGCACACCTAGACCAACTGAGTCCTGGAAGTAGTTGCAAACAAGGATCACAAATCACAGTTCAAACGTCCAGACTTTTTAACAGGGCTTCAGTTATTAGCAAAAACCACATCATATTGGGGGTCTTTCTCTTTATGAGAAATCCTGCACAAGAGTTGACATGAGAACGTGGCCCCAGCTGGCAGCTAGACAATTTCCAGGGATCTGTGAAGCAACAACAATAATCAGCTTTCCCTGTATAGAATTAATTGCAAATTGATTTGAAGAGATGTCAATACACTTCTTTCCGCGGGTATTTCAAAGGATCCCTTTTCTAAGGGAATGGCCACTGCCTTACCTTGCCCTCCCAAAACATCCATTTCTCCCTTTAAGACACATTCCAAATCCTAGGCGGCTTCTTTCATCACTTACAAAATGATACTTATCCCGTCTCCACAGGATGGGGACATCCGGAATTTTTTCAAGAAAAGGGAGCATGTTAAATACCACAATAGCAGCCAGTATACCCTGTGCAAATCAGAAAAACGGCATCTATTATTTTGTTATTTTTTTTGCTTGCAACCACAAACATGCTAAGGAACAGATATCCATGACAGACAAACTGCTTGAAATTACAATCTTATAATAACTTTATTTTGATAATTTTTATAGATACGTGTAACAGTTCTCCTCTGATCTGCAAACCAACATGAAACTAGCATGTAACTTCTTGTTGGATTTCACAATCGCTTCTGCCAATGCAACTGCACATCCTCTTGAAATGCTATGTGTAATTTCCATTACAGTCTTCTTCAGTGAATCCCTACTCCTCCTGCAGCACTAGGAGAAAGGCCAACACTATCTACAGAATTAAGAGTTGCTGTTTCAGAGAATGGTTTCAATTAGCATGGGTAGTTCATTGCCAGATTTAGGAAGTTGTTTGACACCATTTGTTGAAACAGCCTTTCTTCGCAAAGAAAAGGAGACTGAAGGAAGTAGATGGTCAAGTTCTGTTTTGTCAGCTACTTTTGGGAAAGGGATTAATTGTCCCATCTTACAAAGAGGCCAGGAAAAAATCCGGAAGTAATGCTCTGTCAGTGGTTCCCTAAGGAAACTTACAGGAAAAAAAGAAAGTCAGATAAAAATTTAAGGGAAAAGTGAAAAACTGAGTATTCTGAATAACCTACGATAACAAAATGTTTATGTTTATTGCACTGGCAATGCAAAATCCACAGAGGCCGTTTAAGAGTCCACATGGTTTTAAAATAAACCTCAAAGACCAAGCTAGAATCAGAGACACAAACCCCAAATTTCTGTTTGGAAGATTTTATGTACCTTTTTACATGAAAGATTTTGAAGCACCAATCTTGGAACTGCTTATACTGATGCAAGAGAGAAGCTCATGAATTTGTTATACAGGTGTGCAAAAGCTTGGAAAATGTGAAAGCAAAAGTGAAATACAGTGTTTAAATTATAGAGGCTGCCAGTGAAATTTCAATCCAGTTTTAGCCAATGAATTTTAGTTTGTACTGATCAGTGGGAGACGGGAGACAGATGCAATACTGATTACCTAATATGTTAGCCTGCTGAAATTTAGGAGTCTAAAGTCATTATTTTGGTTTGGTCCATCCCTGGAAACAATTAACTCTAGAACATGATATAATCCCTAACCCAGAAAAATCTTCATATTACGCTTCGAAAATCTGCTTAGAAAGTAAATAGACTGCTGCTATAACTATTTCAGGTTCACTTACATTAGGTATCATCTGGAAAAAGCGTCCTAGTTTCAGCGCAATCACCAGCATCATAGATGCTCCAATCGCTGCTGCTAACTGAACAGAAAACTTTATTAGAGAAGCCTGACGGAACCATTTCCTTACTTGTCCTCTCTAAACAAGTAGGTATGGCCCTTGCAACCCCACCGACTGCGAAAAATAACCAGGGAACAATTAACAAAGGCCACAGGTATGCTGCAATGAGTGGTACAAATTCTAGAATACTCAAGCTGCAAGAGTTTTCTGTAGATATTATTTTTTTCCTAAATGGACTATTCTTAGGCACAACAGAACAATGCAGAATTTTGGTTTGATAACTTCACCTAATACTAAGATACTTCTCTTGCAAGTCAGACTTTGGAATGAACTCTTTATTAAACAAAATTATTTCTATGATGCAGTGAAGTGTGTACAGACATTCAGTTAAGAGGTATGATAAAAACATTATTACGCATTATCCTTACATATTACACCCTCTTTCCCCCCTAAAAAAAAAGAAATCACAAAGCCAAGCACTCAAAAGTTAGGAAGAAGTGGCAGAATTAAGGGTGCATGAACAATTTTTCATTTGGCTTTTTGGGTATATTCACTAAAATACAGTTTTAAACTGCATGAACATATCCTATTCTCCCCACAGGATCCTGGCTTCCTTCATGGCACATCATGTGCTGTAAATACAATATAAGTATAGTACATAATATAACATACACAGAGAGGGTATCTGAATTCATGTTCATGTTGCATAAGTATGTAACTTTATATCTCACAAATCGTTTAGATGAAATGTCAGCCTATACTCAGTATACAGTGATTTTAGATGAGTTTGGAAGCTTAACAACTCCAGCCCAGCTCACCTGTGTTCTTCCACCTGTCTTCTCTTGAATGACAGTTCCAGAAATAGCACTGCTGACAACAAAGCTTTTGAAAAATGAGCTGCAAATATTGCATAGCCCCACAGCTACTAGCTCCTGTAAAACAGAAACAGAAGGAAACAGAGAAAACCCCAAATGAATGACTTCCCTTCATATAAGTAGCTTATCAGGAAGTCCTTTCCTTTTGCTTACACTTGCTGGTTGCTCATCTGTGTTGCTAAGCTCAGGAAACCTTCTGGAAAGCAAGGTCTCCCATGGTTACATGAGCTCTCTTAAAAGGCAGTTTTCACAGCTGAGGATCTCATGGACCCAAAAAATCAGTTCCTTCTTTCAAAGAAATTCACTTAGAACCCCAAAGCTATGAAGCACTGACTTTCAAGCTAACATGTGGCAAATCTCCATTCGCAGCATAGACCCGGACAAAAGCTGAGTGGAAAAGACATTCCCTTAATATTTATCCCCAGAGGCTTTGAGAAGTCAGGGCAGCTTCCTTGCTGGCTTAGTTCCATTCTAGCAAAGATCCAAAGCCATCACAAGCTAAACATGGAGTAGTGCAAAACACCTAACACTTACTAACTCTGGCACACTGGAAACTAACACAGTTTTAGCTTAAAAGCCTCTCAGAGCAATCACTCTGGGCAGAGAATCCATACGCTGGGATAGCAGCCACATATAGAGAAGAACTACAGCTGCTGTGGCCATTTACAGTTTCAGCTATTAATTTCTCATGCTTTTATAGTCTCATGGATTCATGACAGCAGCGGTCCTCAGGGATCAGTTGCAGCACTGTGTGTGTGTGAGGTTCATCCCGATCACTGGGAATATACAAAGGCCTCTTGGTCAAAGGTGGCCATGTTGTGGCTTTCACCTTATTGTCTTATAACATCCACTTTCCATAGGGAAGGGTAACAAGTTGCTACAAAACCATCATCTGGCACGTTCACTCCATCCTTGCATCTCTACCACTGTCAGGTAGTTAGTGGCCTTGCAACTGAAGTTCAGCTTGCTTCGTGGCCTAGGAAGTATGCGTAGTTTTGTTCTCACCTGATTGCCGGCAATATTGTAGTTGTGAAGTGAAGCATACCTCTCCCCAACAAAAACAAGAAGGAAATAGCTTAGAAGAGCAAGGAAGAAGGCATGCAGTATGATGTTGCTCAGGTGTGATAAATCTGGCAGTGTAGGAGGCAGAAACCTACAGGATCAGAGAACAGATTAAGTTTAGACCTGTTCTCAGCTCTGTCCACAGTAACCTCAAACCCAGGATCATCATTGGAAGCATCCAGCACCCCACAGGAGATGCTCTCGATCTGTAAGGCTTCCACCTCACAAAAAAATGGCAAATTCCTTCCTCTTTGTGCGAATAAAACCTGAATCTAATAAAGAAAACTGAAGTTTGAAATCTGCATATGCTCAGAAATGATGATGCAATTAAAATTCTTGAAGAGTTATTCTTCTATTTGGTACCTCCCAGTAAAAGTCAGCCCATGTCAGATTTCAAGAACAGGCTGAAACATCTCTTTCATATCTCCGAAGTACAACTTCATAAACAGCATAGGTTACTAACCTCTGAGGAAGCATACTGACCAGAGCACTACTAGATTCAGCATGAAGATGAATGCGATTAGAAATAATGGTGGCTGTGATAATCTGGGAAAGAAAACAAGAAGCAATACTAGAGATTATACAGCACTTGCTCCTGAAACTGTACACAGTCCATCTAAAGACAGTTAATCTTGTAGGAGTATTTAAAGGACTTAAGCACAGATTCAGTGTGTAAATATAACAGCATCTTGAAGTAATATGTGAAATGTTTTTTGAAATAAAGTAGGTTATACTCTCTGTTAGTTCAGTTATCACCATGGCATTTTGAAGATCACTTACCAAGAGAAGTTCCATAGGAAATGCAATAGAACTATGTTTATAACTTATCATGACAGATGTATTGAGTCGTAGTGCGGCCATGCTAAGCAAAAATAGCAATATGCTGGTGGCATTAGCCTTTGGGAGAGCCAGGAAGAAATTAAATACATTCTGAAAAAGAATCATCGTAGAGAGGATCAGGGGCAGATACTACGACTGGTTTTATATTCCCAGAGATTGACACAGATTGCCCTGACACTTGAACTCATCCTTTCTGCTACAGTGGTATCTTCAGTTAGAAGAAGAGAGATGCTAAGAGCAAAACAGTATTTTTAAAAAAAAAAAAAAAATCTAAAAAAATAATCTATCTCGTTTATTGGTATCTGCAGAGAAAAAACTGCCACAAATAGCTCAGTCCTAGTACCATCATTCTTCTCTCTTCTATACTACCTTTCTCTCAAGTTGTCTGATTGACATTATCAAAGTAAATTAGGATGAATTAGCTTTAACTTATCTTTAGCTTGGAGCCTGCTGCTTCTTTGTCAGATATGATAAAGATACTGTGTGCCCAATAGCTTGCTCATGATGATCTATTGAGGGAAAAAGTACCTTTTCCTCTAACCTTTGTTCTACTACAATTATATACATGCTGAAAATATATTATAGAGCTACATGAGTAATTAAAAATATGCACACAGACTTTTCTTCTTGTGTGTCACACAATAAGCTCCATACACTGTTCAAGACAACAGGAAGGCGAAGTAAACCACAACTGAGACTTGCACAAATATCCCTTAGCAACTGACTTAGATTGAAATTGCCTTCCATTTCTGAAGCTGTTCTTTTCTTTTCCCTCCAAGAAGCATGCATTTCTTCAGCTAATAATGAATTTACTCACATAGAAAATGTTCAGGGGGCCCTTATGGAAGTCAAGAATGACGTCAAAAATAAAGGAAAACTGTGATACAATGACATGCAATGCTGCAGCAGCGAGGTAAGCATCAATGAGAGTCTTCGGCACGTATGTTGTTACAAACCCCAGGCAAAAGCAGCCTAGCAGCAACTGTATGGAACAAATGAAAAGTGAGATGTGATATAATTACCAAGGTCTAAACCCGCCCTCCTTGTTTTCATATTTGAAGAGCATGGCTCTTCACTGCCATACACGATGAATAGTTATTTGAACACGCTATTTTCATTATGGACTGCCAAACCAAGATAGGAGCACTTTACATCAAGTGTGTGCAGTTATGCAGGACTACCTAAGGGTCAACATATTGCAGAACTGGTAAACATGAAAGATAATAATTTACTTCACACATATTAATCATGGACACATGAATCTTAACCTATCATTATCCTTTTCAGACAGCATGAGAGGAAGAAACAGTCCTTCATGTCCCACTTTGCACAACATGTATTCAAAGGTGCTGAGCTTAGTATTTGCAGTAAGAATACGCAAGCGGTACCAATTCTTACATTTGTATGAAGAATGCACATAAGGATACATCATTAAGGATATAAAATAGATTCATCTTCTACCTGGATGATGCCAGTCAAAAATGTTATTGATGCGTTAAGCATCAAGGCTTCCATGTAATCTTTGATGAATGTAGGGTCTGAGAAGTTGTCCAGTGAACCATTAGAGGACAATGTTTGGTTGAAACTAAGCGTCTTCAGAATGTCTGTCACCACCACATTTAGGATACTGAATGAGCCTGGAATCAACAGAACAGAGAACAGAAAATGGAACTGCATGAGATGTTGCAACAAAGACTTATCTTAAAACCACACATCCATCTCCTCCCTCCACCATCAGTCTGTGCAGCATGAGACAGTCTATTTTCATTTGTATATATATAATCCACATATATAATCAATTTTTACTGTTTCTGAGTAAGTACCTGAAGTTTCCAAAGTCCTATCTGAAAATTTCAGATTCCTACCATTTTATGAGTGAAGCCTTCAGTTGGTCAGATGCACAACAAAAAGATTTTAATGTAAAATGCAAAAAATGGATGCATTACAATGAGCTGCCAGAAAGGCTGAAAAACATAGTCAGAGAACAAACTGCCAATTTACCTAAGAGGCCAGAGCTCCACATACCCACTCATTATGATAATGTGAAGGGCCTTCTCACATGTAAACAGCATTTTAATAATCTAGCTTCTGAACAAATTAAGAATATAAACCCATCAACAGTTCAGTCATAGCAAGAAACTGCATGTAGAAGACCATGGAGAAGACCAAGAGCCAAATCATGATTCACAGTAACATCCTGGTAAATGTGAAACGGCTTGCACTGGTCCTTTACTTCACGTAGGCGACGCCTCCATGACGCTCCAGCCGTCTCCTCTGCACTGCTGTCTGGGATAGCTCATGTCCTCGGGGGTACAAAGGACCTTGGCAGCTGAAATTTGACTGACTGGGTGAAATTCTCACCACAGATCAGCTGCAGAAGTGGAACAACAATGAACTGAGAATCTGGGGGTCTGGATTTTCACCTAATTAACATCTGCATATTAGATGAAATAGATTAGGACACCTTGCCAGTTTTTTGAAGCAGCACTGAACATAATCTCTAAGTCCTGTAGAAACATTTCACAGTACAAAATAAACCTCACCAATTGAGATATGATGCGAAGTCCCAAATATAACATACGTCATCGAGCAGCAGAACGCAGAAAGGAAGCCATTGATATTTGGCAGAGGTAACCTGGTCAGCCAAACTCCTAAAAGTCCTGGAAAGCAAAAATCTGTTTCTAAAGCCAAGCAAATTGGGAAGGTTCTCTATCTTTGGTTACTATTTTTAAGTAAAATTTTGCTGATGAAAACCTGCCAACCCTTATGAAAACCCCATTATATTTATTCACAGAATCACCACACATAGGTAGCACGAGCGCTGGTCTTGCTTACACTGCCACTTTCCAGTTTGGGTCTGAACATGCCCAATCAGTGAGCAAGATGGTCATTCAACTCCCACAGTCTGTTTTTTAGGGAATTCAGGACCTGATAAAGCCAGGCCAGTTAGTGACAAAAGCCAATGTTGTTTTATAACATGGGCCCTTGCTAACTAGAAATTAGAAAAAAGAACCAGAACAACTCTTCGTTTAGGCCACCTACTAGTGGGGTGCTATGCATGTGGGTATCTAACAGACCTGATTGTGCAAGGTGGTGTTTAAAGACCATGTTATTTTGTTTGGAATATAAGAAAATGTTGCTATTAGTCTGTATTTTGAGTTAGTTTGAGGGAAACTTTATGAAAAAAGTAGCGTCCTGTCCTTGAAATTACACCATGTAACATCTGATTATAGAAAAGAAATTCTCCTGCAAATATGCAAATGAATAGGTTGATGATTTAAGGAACTTCCAACGTTAAAGTTCCCACATAACCTGATGACATTAGAAAGAACAGAAACACACACAGGAGACAGATTATGAAAAGCATGATAGACAGAAGGAAGCTAGAGTGCTTTTTTCTGTCTGCCTACCTTGAGGAATCTGAAACATCCCAACGCTTAGGCCTGCAAGCAGATCCCTCAAGATCCATTCTCTGAACCGGTATGAAAATAGCCAGTTCAGGACAGGGAACATCTTGAGTATGATTTTTCTGAACCTTCCCCAGGAGAAGCTGAAAAGAATCAGATAAGCTAAGCTATATGCAATGCCTTTTACAATTGCTACCTCCGCAGCGCTTTTGCATGGCCTCGTGCTCTGGAGGCGCGGAAGCCACACTGCTACGGTTAGCTCTCTGCAGGCACCATGCGCTGTGAACCCACACAGGCGATAGCCTCCCGCAGGTCCAGCTGGCACAATAACATGAATCCAACATAGGCACCCCCATGCCTTTGCATTCCATTCAGATGAATCGCAAATACTCTGTGTGCCATTCATATGATAGGCTGTCAGCGCCGGAGCCCAGAGCGCTGAATGCATCAATTACTTGACCTCATTAACACCACAGAAAAATAGGAGATGGTATTTTGATTCCCTCTATTCTGATCTAGAAGAAAAACATACAAATGCTCTATCTGGGAGGGGGGAAAGGAATAGGCAAGCCTATCCCACCTCCCAGAAAACAGTCAAATGTTTCCTGTATTACATTATTTAATAAGGGATGCAAGCAGGACTTGACGTACATGATTTATTTTGCGTATATGATTTTGAATCAGAATTTCCAGTAGGTAAACTCTGACTAACCCCACAGCCCTGTGCTACTTCTTCCCTTTTTTAATCCCCTGGCAACGTTGGTGATTTTCTACTTACAAACCAAATAAAAGTGATGTAGTGTCTGCCCAAGGCTTCTGGCAGCCTTGAACAGTGGCTGTGGGGACTGACCCCAGTTAACATTACAGGCTGAGTCCCTTTCCATTATTTTTTTTGTACAAGGTGACTACACACTGGGCTGACAAATGGATACAAAATGGAGAACAGAGAAAACACATGAGATAGGGAAGTGGAAAAGAAACAGGGAAAATAGTATGAGGAAGCAAGGCAGACACAGTTCTTAAACGACTTGGGGGAGGGAATAAAGAGCTTTTCTTATTAAGCATCAAGTGCAATGATAAAGTTTCCAATAAGATTAGCTATGACTTTAGAGCAAAATTCTCCCTTTGATCTCTGGGCAAGACTTATTTTATTGCACCAGGTGTTTCTGGGTGGACAGACTGTTAACTCTAGATCACATGTCATCATTATACACAATTCAACCCCTTTCCATGAAGTAATTTTGTTTCTCTGACTCCAGAACTTCATCCAATCTCCTTCTTACCTTTTTTTTTTAATATATAAAAAGCACTGGAATGGAAGGCTATTGCACAATCTAAAGGATCTCACTGTTACAGAAATTAATCTTGATGACAAGTCTTCATGGTGAATGAAAGCTAGAAAACACAATAGCAACTCCAACTATGGCTCCATTTGCCTTCCCTTATCACCTGGAAATTACTTCACAGCAGCATAAGTTAGACGTGACCCATAGTTTTAGGCTGCATTCCCACACATAGCTGAGCTGATGTAAGAGCTACTTATCCAGACAGAGAGAGGCCTGGCTCCCCTACTTTCCTTTCCCTGTGTGGCCCTGTCCCTTCTGGCAGCAGCAAGCTGTTAGATCAGCTCACCACACCTTGTGGAACCTCACCCATAGCTAGACTTGAGTCTCAAGTCCTGCCATGGTCTCAAAACAACAGTTTAAGTTTCAGTATACGTTCAGTATACATGCTGAAACAAAGCCCAGATAAATGATGAATCAGAGATTTTGTATTTACTTTCTTAGGAGGACTTTGTAGAGGAGACACAGCCATAACCACTGACAGTCCACTCCGCATCCAAAAAGAGATTCAGAAAGAAAACTGAGAGCATTCATAGTCAAACAAAACTAAAAGGGAAGCTGATGAACGGGCTTCCTATTTTTTATTATATTTGCCTTGCTGGAAGAACATCAGGAATTCTCCTATGCTGCCAACAAAGACTGCCTTCTGGTGAGCCTTCAGGGCTCCTCTGGCAGAAGAGATGCTTCTACTCCCAGTCTAATGCCCAAAAGAGAATTTTGGCAGATGGGAAAATGAGGCTGTGGAAGCATCAATGCTTTATCAGTACCCTAGCCTCACCCATTCTCCTCATAGAACAGAGGAACATAGCTCCAAAATAATGCCAAAGAAGCTCAGTCAATCTCAGTCATACCATTACGCAACTTTCCATGTCCACAGCTAAGAGGGAACAGAAAAAGGCTCTTTAAAGTTAAGAAATAAAAGTATCAAAAGGCACAAATCAGAAAAAAAGCAAATGAAAGCTTGTGTCTGACAGCTGGGCTGAGGGAAGCACTGGAGGGAACTACAACTATTAGCAATTTCTCTTTACGGTGCATATATCCCTCACACTATCATAGTCCTGAAGCAAACGGACACTTCTGCAGATTGCAAAGAGCACCTTTGGTAGTGCAGCACTAAGCTGATCTTGCACGCCTCAGGTGCGAGTTGCTGTAACTGGGTGTTCTGCTTTGGTTATCAGTCAGTGAAGTTCAGCATTTTAACTACCAGCTGTGGAAAAGTTAGCACCTTTTTTACGCTTGGGCTTGAGGTGTCCCCTTAGTTTCTTTACACCAGATAAACTCCTGGCATAGAACTCACCTGCACTGTAGCCGTCTGTTCTCTTGGGAGATTTGCAGTGCTCCACCCAAGGTGGAAGACAGTTTTCTTTCAAAGTACGCCTGGAAGTGCTCCTCAGTCTGCATTTCTCTTTGGACCCTGTAAGCTGCTGGTTGCCTGTAAGTACCAACAGTATCCTTGTCTAGGGCCATGTTTTCCTTCTGATCACAGTCCGTCAAAAACAGGAACAGCAAATGCTAGAGACCACACTGAACGCTCTCCTTCTTGGCAGTGAGACTGGAAGAAAGAAACAGGGTCATTGCCTAAGTATCTACTAAAACCAACCTAAAAAGTATGATATGTGATCAGTCCATTCCAGCATAACTCCTGTGAAGCCAGTAGTTACAGCAGGGATAAGCAAGGCTCTGGAGACTGAAATCCATTAAAGACGTGCTGCTCTTAGGATCAAACAAATGGATTGCCAAATCAGCCGTAGGAATGCTGGGTCCTTCTGGAACTTGCCTTGTTCCTATTCTGTAGGAAAAATTAGCCTGAATCCCCGGAGTTTTGGAATCCCAAAAGCAGGCCCATGTTTAGGGAACTGAACACAATCCCTCTCCATAAACCTACCACAGCTGAGGAAACTGTTTGAATTCTCCTTGTTTCCAGTCCTGTAGGAAAAAGGATTAGTCCGAATCATACGGAGAGCAGCTAAATCTAAGACTGTACAAATGCCACAACTTGCTGTATAAAATTGGTATCTGATGCTATTCAGGTTTTTAAATCCCCAAAATGTCCGACTCCCATTCCCTAGAATTTAAATAACAGGAAGGAGACCTGAATTCAATCACTATCACTCAGAGTAGGTAAGATGTGAGTTCCCAAAGTGAATACTGAGTAAATAAAGGTCCAGTGCAAGAGCAGATCTAAGACTCAGTTCTCATACCGACAGCTGAGGCAGAAAAAAAATTCGAAGCCAGAGCTACCAAATGAAAGTACATTTAAGAAGGGTGGTGACATGCAGAAACTTTTTTTTTTTTTTTTGCTATGGGCAGAACAAAGAAAGAAAAGAGGAAATATAAAAAGGCTGTGAGTGAGCAGTTGAGTCTATTCAGAATGCAATCTAAGTTTAAAGTATCAAAACCTGCAAAAAAAAAAAAAAAGTCACGGGGATTTAAGTTTTCTCCTCATATTTAATTTCCTGAACTACCAGGGTCCATTTCTACAGGTCTAGTGCTTTGCATCACTGAGATATGCTACTTCTGATACAGCAACAGGGACTCCAGCGCAGTATTTAGCGTCTTGTGAGACATAGCTACCAACACGTACACACGCCCCAGTCATTCTAAACCACAGACAGAGCTCGTAGTAGGCACGTCTCAAACACACTCCATCCCTAGGGCACAGTTTCTCCCTCTTTTTGAAGAGGAGATAAACCAAGGTCTTCCACAGATGAGTTTAAGAGCCATTTTGTTCATTAGCATTTCATATCCAATCCAAGCTTTTGAAGACTTAGCTGTTTGTGGCATCTTTGTGCACAATCACCTTTTCAAGGCAAGGTAATACAAGAAAAACTAAGCAGCAGCTACAATTTGCAAACTAAAGACATTAAAAACCCCAGCATGCCAAGTAGTTACTTTTAGATGCAAGCAGTAGTAACTTTCAGCTGTTCACTCCTGTTATTTGGACTTCAGTGATGACACACAGCCCCAGAGGACAGGGTCCCACTCTGCTACATTGCGTAGAGAAAGAGGAGGGTTTTGACCTGGGAAGCCAAATGTTTTAAAAGCAGGCTTCCATATTCCATTCAGAACGTGTCGGTCTTGCACAGTACTGCTAACGAGACTCACCTTCCTCCAGCTTGAGATCAAAAGCTAAGTGGCCCTCAACACAAATCCCTAACGCTATTTACTTGCTGTGACATTCTGTACTTACTACCTGGCGAAGACACCCTGGGCTCCGCTCCAAAATACGCTTAACCTGCAGCACTTCGTGACTTCATTGAGTCTCAGGCACATACTTGAAAGCAAGCACCTACGGATCTTCGCTACTGCAAGGCCTATTACAGTATTGAGAAACAGTTTATTCTCCAAACGCACAAAGATCAGGACACTGGGAAATCTGGGCAGAGAGCACTTAGCTTCCCCCATCACTGCTGGCTTGAAGCCCCTGGAAGGGAACAAAGCGTCCTTAGGAAGTTTACCAGGCAATTAATACTGGCTTGGGAGACTCCGGCAGCACCAGAGCTAGGCTCAGCCTGGCACGCACGCAGTTACTCACCAGTGACCCTGCCAGGTTACCCTGGGCCTGCAGAGGTGCTGCCTTAGTAAGGTTTTTTTCATAGCATCGTTTAGGTTGGAAAAGACCTTTCAGATCATCCAGTCCAACCATTAGCCTAACACTACCAAGTCCACCACTAAACCCAATTAAGGGGAGAGTAGCAATTTCATGTTTCCTGGCTTGGTGGCTGGGCTATTTTTTAATGAGTAAAACTAGGAATCACTAAGGTTGGAAAGGATCTCTAAGATCATCAGCCCAACCATCAACCCAACACCACCATGCCCACTAAACCATGTCCCAAAGTGCCACATCTACACATTTTCTGAACGTTTCCAGGGGTGGGGACTCCCCCACCTCTCCGGGCAGCCTGTTCCAATGCTTGACCACTCCTGCCATGAAGAAATTTCTCCTAATCATAGAATCATAGAATCATCTAGGTTGGAAAAGACCTTTAAGATCATCCAGTCCAACCATTAACCTACACTACCAAGCCCACTCTAGACTAATCAAGGGTAGACCAGACTAAACCATATCCCGAAGTGCCACATCTACCCGTTTTTTAAACGCCTCCAGGGATGGTGACTCCACCACCTCTCTGGGCAGCCTGTTCCAATGCCTAGATAATATCCAATCCAATGCCTAGATAATATCCAACCTAAACCTCTCCTGATGCAACTTGAGGCCATTTCCTCTCGCTGTATTGCTGGTTCCTTGGGAGAAGAGCCCAGCACCCCCCCCAGTACCCCCTCCTGTCAGGAGCTGCAGAGCGGTGAGGTCTCCCCTCAGCCTCCTCCTCTGCAGACCAAACCCCAGCTCCCTCAGCCGCTCCCCACCAGACTCCTCTCTGGACCCCAGACTCTATCAGTCCTTTTCTTCGTCCATTTTCCTTTTCTTTTTTCACTTAAAAGCGCCCCTGCGGGGGCTGCGCAGGGCGGCCAAGCAGGGCCCGTGACACGGCGACAGAGGGGCAGCACTGCCCGAATTTTCGCTGCTTTGCACGGCGGCCGCCCGGCCCCGCTCCCCGCGCCCCGCTCCGCCGCCCCCGGCACCGCCCCTTTCCCCGGGGCCGCTCTCGCGAGAGCCCGCCGCGCTGGTGCCATATTGGGTCATCTCTGCCCTCGGCGCCCCAGCTCTCGCGAGAGCTGTCGCGACGGGCGATTGGGCTCCGCTGTCCGGGCGGCGGGGCGGGTGCGTGTGTGTGTGTGCGGGGCGGGGGGGCGAGGCCGTTCCCGGGCCCAGCCCGGGCTGCGCCGCTTGGGGCGGGGCGGGCGGGAGGCAGCGGCTGTGGCGTCGCCGCCGCCATCCCACCTGCGGCGGGGGCCCCTCCCCGCGCCGCCGCCCCGCTCGCTGCCGGCCGAGCCCCGCCGCGCTTCGCCTGGGCTCACCTCGCCTCACGGGGCTGCCCCGCCCCGGGGAGGGGACGGCGGCAGCCGGCAGAGGAGGCGGGGGGGGAAGGCGGCGCCAGGGCCCCCAGCGCCCCGCTGTCACCGCGCCCGCCCCCTGAGGTGAGGGGAAGGCGGGGGGGGGGGGGGGAGCGCGGGAGCGGGCGGGGCGGCGGCGGCCAACGGTCGGCGGCGTGAGGGGCCGGCGGCGGGGAGGGCGTTGCCTTTGCAGGGCCGCCCCCGCCCGCGGGAGAAGCGAGGCGGGGAGGGGAGGGGAGCGGAGCGGAGAGGAGGAGGAGGAGGAGGAAGGAAGGAAGGAAGGAAGGAAGAAGCCGCCGCTGCTGCTGCTGCTGCTGGAGGAGGTGGCGGCGGCGGCGGCCGTGGTGGTGCTGCTGCAGCCGGCGGGCAGAGCCTCCCCCTCCCGCCGGGCCGGGCCGGGCGGGGCGGGCTCCGGGGCCGAGATGTCTCAGGAGCGGCCCAAGTTCTACCGGCAGGAGCTGAACAAGACGGTGTGGGAGGTGCCCGAGCGCTACCAGAACCTCTCCCCGGTCGGCTCCGGGGCCTACGGCTCCGTCTGGTGAGTGCCGGGAGGGGACGGGGGTGCGTGTGGGTGTGCATGGGGGGTGCAGGGGTGTGCATGGGTGTGCGGGGGTGCAGGGGTGCAGGGGGGGTCGCGTCGGGCTGTTGCCCACCCCCTCGGCCCCTGCCCGCGCTCTCCGCCTGCAAACCTGCCCCAGCTTGCAGGGAGCCGCGGCGGGCGGCGTGCGGGGCGGTCACGGCGGGGAGCAGAGCGGGGCTCGCTTGTCTCCCGGGGGCTCCTCTCCCCCAGCTTTTCACCGCTCTGCTGCAAGAAACACTTTTTTTTTTCCTCCCGGTTTAAGAGCGATACTGCCGGGAAGCCGCAGTGTTGTCTTTGGAATGCGGCGGGGATTGCACCACATGGCAGGTGGCACTAAAACATTTTTGCAGGGGAAGATAATCGTGTCCCAACCCCCCCCCCCCCCCCGAATGATCTCATATAGACATATTTCACCGTGCCTTCTTGCAGTTAGTAGGTGGGGGGTGGAGAGGGATGGAGGCTGGCAAGTCCCCCGTAGCTGGCATTGCAGAGCTGAGGGCCTGGCAGCTCTCGTCCCAGTTTCCTTCTGGACCTGAAGGATAGATTGTATTTGAGGCGATTATATTTTTAACTGGAATCTGTTGATAGGGAGGGCAGAGGGAAGGCTGCGAGGGCTGGTTTTGCGTCCCTGACTTGTAACAGTGGGATTACAAGTATCGCTGTTTGGCAGTAGTGGATCGGCACAGGAAAACTTGTTTTATTGCTGTAGAATGACAGAATTGCTGCAATATGCGCTGCCTGGGAGAGTCAAGTCCTGGTATGAGACCTGCAGAAATACGGAGAGCTTGAAGATAGGAGTTTAGTTTTTAATGCTTACCTCATAGGAAGAAAACATCTGACAGGTTACACGTGCGAAATACAATACTTCCTTAATTTGTAGTTTCTCTGCTGAAGTATGTTGGACCATTAAACATAAATTAACTGGGCTGTATACATTGTTTAATCTTTAATACAAGGTTGCATTTGAATTGGTTTGACAGACTTCAGCAGTCATATGGTAGAGCTGTATGAAAGTGCTCACAGATTACTGTGTCCTTTTATTAAGAAATGGCTTCCACACAAACATTGTGGTTTTTATGCTATGTTCTTTGGCTCTGTCAAAGTGCGATCAGAATTTTCAAATATGGGTGCATAATGATTACACAGCTGTTCTGCTGCTGTATTTGAGCAGGCATGCATATTTTTTTCATTAACATAATGTGCAAATTTATATCATGAATATCATGATGTTTGTATCATTTATGTTATAAGGAGGGAGGCATACTGCACTCTACTAGTAGAGAAAAGTTGTTTTGCATGTGCTGCAGTTTTAAAGAAGTAAAGTTCTCAGCTGTTCTTAACCTACTGTTACAAAATTGATGGTCAGTTCAGCTTAAATAACATGCATTTCTTAAAACTGCTGTGCCTCAAGTATGCAGATGCTTGTATTTCATAAAAGACAAAGGCTGGTCACTTCTAGTAGCAAGATTAACCAATGTACTTGCCCGTTTTTTTAAAAATAGAAGGGTTTCGTTCTGGTGAAAGGAGGGCCTTGCTGCCACAGCTGATAAATACCCCTGGAAGTGCCACAGAGTTACGTAACTCCCCGAATGTAATAGGAAATGAATTTGCTCAGTGCCCTGTCCATTGTATTTTTAAGGTTGACCCTACGCAGTCTAGCCCATTCCTCTTGTTTTCCCCCTCCCCACAATCTCCATTGTGCGTGTAATGCTGCCAAAGTTTGTTTTCACAACCAATAACTAAAGAGTTTGCATCATGAATTTCCTGTTTTGCTGTGTTAAAACTTTCAAAGATTGTGCAACTGTGTTCAGCCCAAATGAAACAATTTTGTATTGGAAGCGGTTTCAGACATGTGGCACATGAGTCTTTTTGCAGTCCATGTTAATAGTTTTCTGTATGTTCTTCTAAAAATATGTTTCAGAAAAGATACGGTTCAGAAAGACTAGTGATATGGAAAGTATGTCAATTAGAAAAACAAAACCAACAAACAAACCTCCTTGCATATGTATGTAACTTTATTAAGCTGTGAATGGTGATGCATAGTATTTAGAATATTTCTGCAATGACTCGTTTCACTCTCTGTCCCTTCAGACATTTTTTCTCCCCAGTAAAAAGTTACCTAGTTTAATTTGAGGCTTTGCGCTTGGTGTACCTTTGTGTTGGGATACTAAACTGCAAGGTTTTAACCACCCTTAAACTGAATGGTTAAATGTATTTCCATGTATGTCTACTGCACTATGATACTAGGATGTAATAAAATGTTCTGTTGTTTATTTGGTTGTCAAGATGAGGTGTTTAAAAATGAGGAATTTCTAGAAAGTGGGGGGAAAATTAATAAAAAAGAAAGATTTAAGCCATCGGATAAATAATTTAGATTATGGAGCTGTCTGCTGTAGGCTGCTTTAGATGTCTAATGTCACTATGACTCGGAACACCCTAATATAGGAACGTGACTTTATTTTGTAGTCAGTGGATGGAGAGGCGCATTTTCTGCAGGCAGCTTAAGGCACCCAAGGTATGTGCTTAAACTTAGAGCAAATATTCCAGTGGTTTTGGAAGTATTGTGTGCAGTGTTGGAAGGGGGACGTTCAAACAGCCAACTCGGGTGTTTTCAGGATCTGCTTTTAAAAACTGAGAGTATGTTGTGATGCAAGTAGGGATTCAGTCCCAAAACTTCGAGAAACATGGATAAGCATCCTCAGAATGTTACATGACTTAGTAGTGAACAATTGCTGTGACATCTGTTGCGTGAAATGCTATTTCATTTATTCTTGCAACAGTTTTGTATATTCATACAACGTAGTCTTTTGCACGAAAAGGATTTTGTAACCAGGTCTACACTGAAACACGTGTGGGTTCCCAAAGTATCAGTCTTGTAGTGCTTCATGTAGGGGGGAGAGGGGCCTGGATAATGCAGCATCCTGCAGTGGGAAGTTGCTGAATGGAGACGGGATTGATCGGTGACTCACGGTTCGCTTCGTTTCTTGTATGTGCTGGAGGGAAGTCTCAGCAAACAACATTACTTCAGCCAGCTTGAAGCTAAGCAAAGAGGTGTTTTTCTAAAATGCTGTGAAAGCAGACTCGGTATACTCTTAGGAGTTTAGTTCATTGTTGTATTTTTTTGCAGCGGTTCTTTGTGTCTTGTATTGATACCTTTGTAAAAGAAGGGCTTTGGTTTAATCGCTTTGCAGGCTACCTGCATTGCCTTATTTAATTTGGAAAGGAAATGAACAGCCAAGGTTTACTCTTTGTCAGAATCTTGCATAAGAATCTTTTAGCTTTTTTTGTTTGTAGACTGTCAAGTCATAATAGCCCTTCCAAAACCCTTTTGCCCCACAGTTGTACCAACACTGACTCTGAATTTCCTGGATATTATGAAGATACTGAGATAGTTTCCCTCTTTTTAAACTGACGGAGAAATACTATGGATTTAAGAAATTTTAAAACATTAGGCTCCAGAGGAAATGAAGTAACAACCCTAAGTATCACCTTTGTAATAACAGTTCCCCTGTGGATTTTTTTTTTTTTTTTAACCACTGTGCATCTTTAGGCTTACTAATCCCTTATCAAAGTGTGCAAGTGCCTCCAAAGTACATGTGCACTTGGAGGGACAGGTGCCTGCTTCTCCAGTAAGGTGTGGTAGATACGTGAGGAGTGATATGATAAGAACTGTAAACCTGTGAGTGGGATGAAGCAGCCGTACAGGTAGGATTAGCAGAACATGCGTGAGGAAGGAGGATGGAGTAGGAGATGGGCATGCACAGAAGAGCCGTGAGCAGAGCTCTGAAAGCGAAGGCGAGTGGTTTGAACTTCATGGGAACTTTGCATATTAAGAAATGAAATTAGTGTGAGCACACCGGTCCTGTAGGGAGATTTTTATTGCAACTTTCTAAGAAGCAGAAGCCAACGTAACAGAGGAGAATAAGATTTACAGCTTTTCACAGTGTGTTGGGAGGGTAACTGATCGAAATGCATGTATAGACCAAACTCGAAAGTGACTGGTATTAATGATAAACTGCCAGATACTGAGAACTGTGTTTTTTCTGTCTATAGCTAAGGGTGCATGAATTAACTCCAAAGGTAGCACTGAAGAGATTCAGTTAGCTTGGGTATTTGCATAGGTGCTAGTGATGAGCAGCATGCTATTTAGCAAAATAGTCTTTGCACAAAAATTAACATTCTGATTATCTAATGTTTAAATAAAATGCACTCTTAAGTGTGTGCTTCAGTTCTTCAGTCTACTTCAAATGTTACTTCTAAGAAGATGTAAGTTGAATCAGTGGATAGGTTCTCTAAAATAATTGTTTTATTCTAGCTCTTATGTTCTGGATTCAGTTCAGGTTAGATCAGAATTGTAGTTTTAGCTCACTTAGGGTGAGGTGGATGCAGTCCCTGTGCCACAGTGCAATGCTATGTAAGAGGTTAAAAAACCCCATGAAAGCTGTGATAAATTCTGAATTTGTGCTGATCTTGTTTTAAAAAGGGTTTAAAACTGTGGCTCGTGCAATTTTTTCCCAATTGGGCTTTTTTAGCTGCAGTATGACCAGCGTAATGCAGCTGTTTTAAGTCTGTGATGAAAGCCAGCTTAGTGTTCTTTCAGACGTTCTCCAACATGACAGCTGTTCTGCAGCTCTGTGCTCCGCGCTCGTGAAGACCATTGGGCAGTTATCTGTATGGGCAGAAAAATTACTCGGCATGCTTTTATTTGTAGGGAAGTAATCTTTAGGCCCCAAATGTGGCCAAACTTAGAATTCTCCTGACTTCAAGAGTAACTCTAGGTTGCGAATGTGCGGCAATAGAAAATTTTCTTTTACTGGGCTTGTGCACGATGTCATTGGCTGGTTAAACAGTTTCTCAGTTCTGCTGATTGCAATTCTTCTTGGAGGCTGTACATGTACTACAGCAGAATGATGACTTGATACGACCCAAAAAATGTCATTAAAACCAAGATGAAATAGAATTTCCTTTGGACTCTGAAATAGCTTATGTTATGTCTGGTGGCTCTGAAATCTCTAAAAAGAATCTTGTGGAAACCAAGAGAGAAATCTGACTGTGTAGCTGTGAAGGTGGTTAATATGCAGGGGATCCCCTTCTTTTCAAGATGAAAGAGATACTGGTATAGGCTGCCTTATGCACCTGAGATGTTTGAAAGCTGGTAAAGATTCATGACTAACTGACAACAGCATGTGTTGAATTATGATGACTAATCTTATTTTTGCTCTAAGTCCTAGAAAACACCTTGAGTATCATTAAAATATTGTCATATAATTACAGCCTGAATTAGGTATGTTTGTCTATTGCAAAATGGTGTACATGAAGCTTAAAAAAAACCCAAAACCTAACTCTGTTTCCTGAAGCGTTGCAGCTTAAATATCAATATTCTAGTGGTGTGCGAAGACTTGCTGAAGATCATTTGAAATCGAGATTAAAAAATGAATGCTTAATGGCTTCTTTTGGCTGCCCAGGCTGAGCGAGGTGTAAAGGAAAACTCGTGCGTGGAAGTGATTGATAGTGGGCATTCTTTGAGGCAGTATGGTGTAGCTTGAGTAATTCAGCTGTGACAGTTTGGTGCTGCTGTGATCTTCTCTCTAGCGGTATCTTCATCTCTTTCCCAGAGAGCCCTTCCGCCTGTCTGTGTGCGGGTGCCCGTTTGTAGAGGAGAGACGACGACTCCATCGTGCGCAGGGGGTTTCCATTCTCTCGCAGGACCTAGGGCAAGGATCGCTGTTCATAGAAACAAGCTTGTATTTTGTTCTCCATTTCTCATAAACCTCGTATAGCAAGTTCCTTGGAAACTGAGCAACTTTGAGATAAGGAGTCTTTTGGCAAGTTCATTTCAGTTAGTTGCTTTAAAAATAAATGACACTGCAGTTATTTCAGATAGCTTCTTTGGTGGGGGTGGGTGGTAAGTGTTGTATATATAACTGTGGTTTTGTTCTAGGACTACTTTTGTGATTGGTTTTGAACTTTCTGTTAGTTAAACTGCTTCACACTTTACATTTATAAATGTATAGCTTTCCTTTTCACTTGATGTTTATGAAGAACTAGCGCATACTCACTTTTAAATGGAATCAGGAGTTTGTCCTGAATCAAAATGCAGCAGAAAAATAAACAAATCCTGTCCTCCTCTGACTTGCTACGTTCCATACTTTCCCCTTGCTTGTTATCTTGAATCAAGCGTAGCCTTGATTTCACATCCTCTCTTTCGCCTCCTCCTTCCTTTTTGACAAACCAGAGCTGTTTTAGATAAGAACATCAGAGAAGAAAGAGGAGTAATTTAGTTCACAGCTAAATACCTCCATTTCTTTAGTTCCTCACATATAAGCCCTAAGTTCTGGAAGATTTTATGCAGTGTATTAGAAATTTAACATAGTTCTTCATGTGTTAAATTTTTGGTTGTTTCAAAAGTATCAGGCTTTTTGCTTTTTAATATTATAAATAAATAGGTTGTGATAGGTCTTACTTCAAAAGATGATTTTACAGTACAAAATACCAAATATATATATGAAGTTACCAAATAGGATGGAGCTAGTCTTCATGGGTCCTAAGAATAAACATTATTTATATGTATAGGTTTTATGTATTAGTTTCTGCTAGAGGGTCAAGTTTTAGTAATGTACAGCTAAATATCATTTATGCACATGCATTTTTGTATAACAGGAGCTTAGGATTATGTGTGATTTACCAAAGAGGTTTGATTTCAGCTTCAGTTGTGATTAACAACCATCATAGTTGATTTTATTAAGCACAGGCCTTGGATTTTTGTATGGACTTAAACCATAAAAGATAGTATCTTGAGCATAGCATTTTGTGATGAAGTATGGTGTATGAAAATATGTTTAGGAATACAGATAATATTTACAAGTACTCTTCCTCTCTCCAGAGTTTTATTGCCGTATTTATGTTTAAGGGCACAACTGTTTTTAGACAGAAAAATCATAAACATTTCTCTTTTTCTATAAAGTTTCCCTTTGTGAACAAGACTCATCTTGTAAACATTTTCTGTGGAAATGAACAGTTGTGTAAATACGTGGGGATTTTGGGTGGGGGTGCAGGTTGTGGACCAGGATGCCTAGAAATTGTTTTCATTGCAGCAATGGAGAAATGGGGTGGACTGTGACTCAGAGTCCAGATAGTTGCTATCTGGAGTCGCCAAGTGTGGATTTGAAGGTGTTTATAAATAATTAATTTTGATGATTTGATTACTCTTTATTGTAGTTCTGCCTTTGACACAAAAACTGGGTTGCGTGTGGCTGTAAAGAAGCTGTCCCGACCATTTCAGTCTATCATCCATGCCAAAAGGACCTACCGAGAGCTGCGGCTACTTAAGCACATGAAACATGAAAATGTAAGTGGAAGGCGATGGTATGAGAAATTGGTCTGAAGTCGAACTGTCCAGTGAGCATCCAGCATGACTGCATTTAAGGATCTTGTTGCATATGTTTTTCTAATACAAATACAAAGCTTGCAGTAGTCCAGGGGATTATAGTTGTATAAAAGCAGGCAGATTTAAAAAACAGAACAAAAAAAACCCACAGACCCCCCCAAAAAGCCACATAACTAATTTTGTATGAAAAAGTCTTCACATTTCCTATAATAATCTGGAAATTACTGATGAGCAGGTTCATGCTGTCTTAAGGATTTTGGACGCGGGTGTGATGTCACTTATATTTTCCTGCTTCCTTGCTGTAGTAAGCTGTAATTTTCGTTATGTTAAGAATTTATTTTAAAAAAAGAAAATCTCAAAGTTTGTTTTTAGTGTCTTCTGGAGGGTTTTTCATATTTGTTTGTTTTGGCTTGCCTGTGTCAGAAGGGTGTGGAGTAGATGTTCACTAGATTCCTGTAGGTAAAATAGGGAGGAAGAAAGGGTGTGTGTGCGTGGGGGGGTGGAATGGGATGTTTTTTTGTATAGGCCATCCACTTAAATCATCAACGGGGGAGCAAAATAGGATGTGACAAATGTTGTGTTGGACTATGCTATATACTGTCTAACCGTTTTTCGATATAACCTCCATTTGGTATAGAAAACAGTTGGTTGACCAGTTCTGTGTGTTTGTGGTGTTAACACACCAACATATTTATATTGCATGCTGTTTGGAGCAAATATTACATGCAGTGGAACAAAAAGTCTCATAACCTGCCCTCTGTAGAGCTGTCGGAATGTCAAGAGGAAAGGAAGGCTCTTGATTTCTTTTGTCCAAGCAAACTCCAACTTAGCAGAAGGGAAATACTGTTTTGGAAGTGGGCTGAGCAAACCTAGGACCTTTATCTAGCACAAAAAGCCAAACAAGCCTAATTTCCTTGGAAGGTCTGTTCAGGACTTCTTCTGTTGTGGCAGTGGTGGTTGTGCGGTGTGGCTCGTAACCACCGCAGTCAGCAGCTGGTATCCCGTAAATCTTCTCGGTGTTTTTAGTGTGGCTAACATAATTGGAACTTTTGACGCATGTATGTACTATCGTCAACAATACTTCCTCGGTGCCTCTGTACGATACCATTGTCTCAACAGTAGAGGTAGCATTTGATCCTGCTTAATATCCATCCCCTGGAGTTTTTTCTGGATCTCTTCTCATAGCTGAGGTATTCTCCAAACAGGAAAGCTTTTAATATCTGTTAAAAAAAACCCCAACAAACAAAAACAAAACAAACCCCGCCATATCGATCCATTTTGTCTAAGCTAATAAGGTTAAGTGATGGAAATTAGATTGTGACTGGTGCTACAACAGTTCTGTGCCTGGCATTCATTAATATTTTTTGATTAGTACTGCAAAGAGCCAATGTAGATTTGAGAGTAAGGGATAAAAAGAAGTTAAGTTGTTTGTATATAGAAATATTTATTATCAGTTCATCGTACCGTCATCTGTCTGTGGGAAGTTTATCTAGGTTGTGGTTTAAAAATCCTGCAGATGCAGAGATGTTCAGAGCCAGTTCAGGCAGGCTTATTAGTGCTAGTGTGTTGACTATACAGATCTCAGTTCAGAAGTAAAAGACTTGGTTTTATGTGGCACAGAACATACCAGCAAATCTGGTAGCTCTGGCGGTTTAAGGGGCTCAGGCATGGGATGGTTTTCTGTATCCTGTATCTAGTCTGGTCATGATGATCTTGAGCAAATAAATGGACCTGCAGAGCACTCGAGCGTGTCTGCGTTATATTTTCAAGTTCCAGGAGGCCTTGTTAGCTTGCATAAAGCACAACACTGAGCAGATGGGAGAGCAAATGGGTTTGTTGTCATATGAAGAAATTAATAAGCTCTGTAACATCCTAAAATGTTGTGAGGGGAAAGCAAAAGGTTAGGGGTTGGGTTCTGAATCTACTGGCGTTCACGGTTCCTTGGAAGTGAGTCAGTGATGTGCTGCAGAAAAACTGTATAGTGTCTGTGAAACTCGATGAGATTAGTTTGATACTGTGCTTTACAGTGTAGCAAGATAAAAATGATGAATGAAAAAATCCTGAGGTCTAGATAGCAAAGTCAGTTTTTGTCTTTCCATGCTAAACTGTGTGGATAACGTTGATTCCTCCTCCCCCCCCCCCCCCCCCCCCCCCCCCATAAAAACTGGTATGGAAGAGTCCACTGGAGAAAGAAACTAAGCATGAGAATTATTATACAGGATGGATATGAATGTTAGAGTTTGAAGGTGTCTGTCTAGAAATGGAGTTGCTGCAGTGTATATGAAGAGAGGCAGGAAAGTGTTCTCTCTCTTCAGTTTCCTCAATAAAATGCGATCTATAACGTATAATATAGATGAGACAGAGGCTTTTATTTCCTACCCACTTGCTCTGTTTTCCAAAAACATAGTCTAGGTTCCTCAAAGATTTTGTCTTTAGTTCTCTGCTTAGAGATAACGCAATTGATTCTGACATCCTTGACAGGTGTAAACAACAGGATAAAAAGGATGGTGCAAAGGGGAACACAGGAATCCAACTCTTGATTTCATATGCACGCTGGAACCATTACTGAAGTTGCTGAAACGTGCATGATGCTTGTGTGAGATGCTGACTTAAAAAGGGAAGAGGAGTTTTTTGGAGGTGGATGAAGAGAACCTGTTCCTTTATCTCATATAGTGACAAAATGAAGTATTATTTGCTATTAAGAGAAGGAAAATAAGGTTTAAAAGCAACATTCCAGTGAACATTAGAACAATCTTTATCAACCAGATGGATTTTTTTTAAATGCTGTAAATTACCTAGAAGATAATTATGGGATAATAAGGTATAGTTACTCTTTTCTACAAGGTAACACATGCATATACTTTTACTCTCTGCTGTTAGAACAGCTCAGCTGTAAAGTGAAAGGTGGAGTAGCTGCTCTTTGGGCAGAAAATACAAATGACAGTGTGAAGCTGTGAAAAGTGGGTCCTCATTGCATCGCACTGTTTTCCTGACTTATTTTCTACTGCAGTCATTATTATTCATTGCTTGTGCTACAGATCCTTGAATTTCTCTAGCCGTTACTCAGTACAAGTGAAACAAATACAGTCTCCCAATTCTTATTTTAGTATGTAGTCAACAGTATAACTAAAAATTGAGCAGGAAGCAGTTTTGTCTGGTGGTTGTTTTTTTGTTTTTCTCATCCATTTATTTCCCAAACAAACTTTAGTTGGTTTTTGAAATACAGGATTCTAAACCAGTGTTTACACCTGCCTTTTGTTATGGCTCCTGTTGGATGCTTTAAGTGGATGGCTGGTGTGAAAAGACCAGCTGTATATTTTTAACCTTAATTTTTTTTTTACACAAGAATTGAACATTTGTTTCTGATCTTGTATGAATACTAATTTGTCTACATCTGAATGAATCATGTAGTTGGAAATGAAACATCTACTGGAATTAGTAGTTTCTATTCCACAAAGGATCTTATTAACTGTATCGTGTTATACTGTGAATGTATTTAACCCTGTTTTCACTTTACTGTTTTCTTTCTAGGTGATTGGTTTGTTGGATGTGTTCACGCCTGCCAAGTCACTAGAAGAATTCAATGATGTGTAGGTAACTTCTCTGAAGGCTGCAACAAAAATCTTTTGTATCTTTCTTACACCTCCCAGATTATTATAGAAATATTTGCCACCTTAATTTGTCTGCCGTCATTCTCAAATGATTCTGAATTCCAACACAAAAGATACTAGGGCATCCTAAACTATTGGATTCTTCAAACTTGTTCACTTGTGTTTTATTGACCAGTGCTGTAGGAATCAGTGTACCAATCTGCTATGTTATTTGAAGTGTCATGAACTGTATTTCATTCAGCAACACACTTCATGCTTTGGGACAGTCATCCCTAGCTACTGGAGCTTCATAGGGAATTTTTATCCTAATCCTGTTGAAGGGATTGCTTCATAGCCTCTGTGTTTCCTTTTGTTCATAGGTACTTGGTGACACACCTTATGGGAGCAGATCTGAACAACATTGTGAAATGCCAGAAACTCACCGATGACCATGTGCAGTTCCTGATATACCAAATTCTTCGGGGACTGAAGGTACTTGCACCTGTTCTACCTGAACGTTGATAGCTCATCAACGGGAGGTGGAAGTTCTTGATGAATGTCATATCCTCAGAGATCGATATGAGTACACAGTGGGGCTTCTGTAACTTTCGTAACATATCGTAGGATAACCTATTATTATTGTTCTTTCCCTTCACACCTCTTTGGAGTGCTGTATCGCTAAAGCTATGTATCGTTTCAGAAGATATTTCTATATGTTCCTATGGGCAGAGTCTGGAAAATTATGAAGTATGCTGCCCTCTAATCTGCTCTGGCTATGAATCTTCCATTTCTTCAGTTTTGTTTACTTGTGGTGTTCCACTTGTGGCGGCGCTCCTGGGTGTTCCTAAGGAGACACGAAGTGAAACACCTCCCTACTTGAAGCCCACAGACTCGTACTCGGTTCCTTCTGCAGACATTCAAAAGCTGTAGCATTTGAATTGTGTGGGATGGGGTAGGGCAGTATTGTCTGGTGAAGCAATGAGAAGGAGGCTACTTGGACTGTTAAGTTAAAATTTGTCATCTTGCCTTACAGTACATCCATTCAGCTGACATAATACACAGGGTGAGTATTTATCCTAAGATTGCTTCCTGTCTTTAAAAAAGTGCAGCACCTATAGAAACAAGAAGAAATTTTCCAGGAATTATTTTGTTTAAAGAGTCAGAAGGTTAAACATGGGAAATGGTTATAAAGATCCATAGTTTCTGTTTCTGGCTATGTTTGACTTGTACCTTTGTAAAATAGGTTCTCTATTTGTTAAATATACATCTACAGCACTGGTGTTGCAATAAGCGTTTATGCATTTTTGCTTATATGTGACACCTCTGAGGACCACAGAAGAGATCGCTGACTCTGGGATAAAATAATTTTCCCGAGTATGGAGAGTTGGTATTTACAGCGAGTTAGAATCTATCTTCTATCTGTATTTACATTTTATCTACTTTAGACTTGTGAAACAACATATATACCACTGTTAATGCTGATGTTTAATTTTTTTAGGATTTAAAACCTAGTAACCTAGCTGTAAATGAAGACTGTGAGCTAAAGGTAATGTAATCGCAAGGTCTGATTGGTTTGACTGTGACGTCCCTTGGAATTAAAAGTGACAAAATAATTCCTTATAGAAATACTTTTGTGACCCAAAGTAATAATATCCTTCCCGGCTGTAAAGGACTGTAAGGATGTTTTTTTTCTGTACCTGTTCATGTGTTTTTAATGAATTGTCATGAAAGTGAAGAGTTAACAGCTTTAGTTTGGGTTTAGTTGTTTTAGAGAGAAGATACTCAGATGTAATTTTGATTGAGTCCTACGCTGTTCTAGGCTAGTGTCTTTTAACAGGTTGTGAAATTTAGTTTCATAATCTGCTTTTCAGTTGCATCACCTTGCCTCAACCCAATCCAATAACTGCCTAGTTGTTTGCTCTAACTAGTTTGCGTGGTTCCGCTGCAGTAGTTAGTGGATGTCTTTTCTGTTCTGTAGATCTTGGATTTTGGCTTGGCCCGACACACGGATGATGAGATGACCGGGTACGTGGCTACCCGGTGGTACAGGGCTCCTGAGATCATGCTGAACTGGATGCATTACAACCAGACAGGTAAGGCATTTAACTAACACAAGGCTCTTTCAGTTCTTGAATTTTTTTTTTGGGGGGGGGGGGGGGGGGAAGAGGTTGTCCTCTGTACGTGCTCCTTTCCATTTGATTGCATAAGTTGGCAGTCATGGTAATTACACTTCAGTAAGGGTGATTAAAAGAAGGCAGGCATAGAATTAGTATTTGAACCGCAGTCTATCAGATGGAAGTTAAGAATCATTGTGATAGCATTGACAAGACTTCTTTAAACTTGAACCTTTGAAATTGCAATTGGCAGAATACTGTCAGTACTAACCCCTTGTTTTTCCTAGCACAGTGGTTTTTAAAGTAAGTGAATGGAATGTATCTGGATGAGGAGAAGGTGTGTTTCTAGGAAGCTGCTGGGAATATGCTGAAAAATGTCTGGAGTTATGGTGTGAAGAAATGCTAAAAAGTATATAAATCTCCCTTCCTTTCCTCTCTTCTTAGCTGCTTCTTCACAATTATATCTTCCTCACAGTTTCCAGTATCTTCTCAGCAGCACACTGTGCCTCCCTACAATACTTCCAGATCAGGCACAGAGAAGAAAAGCAAATGCTAAGAATAGTTCTTGTACAGGAGAACATATGGATCAAAGAAAATAACGTGCTACTTTGATGTCATACTACTTTACTTTTTCTTCTTTTCTCTTTTCCTCTTGCATGTATGTGGACTTGTCTTGTATCTGTAGTATAATAGTTGGTGGTTGTTTGGGTAGAATTTATGTAAGGCCACGTGCAAATTTTTTCCTCAGAGTTGTCTTCAACAGGTTTCTTACTCTTCGATTGTGGAGATAATGCATGTTACGCTCTGGAAGGAAAACTTGCCTGATCTAGTATTCTGTATTTTGGACAAGTCTTAGATGATGTAGTTACTGAACAGTATCAGTTACCTTGCAGCGTATCTCAGATTGTTTCAATACCATAAGACTATTTAAGGGTCAAGTTGTTTGTACTTGTTGGATAGGGTGATTCTATTGAGACTTTATTTTTCTGCATTATGTTGTTTTGTTTTTTTATTTTATTTTGTTCAGTTGATATTTGGTCAGTGGGATGCATTATGGCTGAACTGTTGACTGGAAGAACGTTGTTCCCTGGTACAGACCGTATCCTTTAAAAGTAATATATTTTTTTGAAATGGAAGTTAGAGATCTTCACTTTTGCATACTAAGCAAGAAGAGAAGCTCTGGGTTGGTTGTGGGGGGTTTTGTTTGTTTTTGAATTAATGGCTTCTTTTACTCACAGTACGATGAGGTGAGTTCTTGATTTTGCTGCACATGAAACAATCACAGTGTGCAAGAGGGCAAATCTCCATTAGCATCACTAGAATTACTTGCATGTTTGTTTCTGGGAGTTACTTTCCTTTAACTTTAAATTAATTGGTCTTTGAGTTTGTAGAAAATAACTGCATGGACTAGGCTGTCTGCTATGAATCCTCTCACGCTTCAGGTCTCTAGCAAATGTGAAGCATCCCTTCTGGCCTCTCTTCTGTATCCTGGTGGTATGCTGTGAAAGCAGTGGGTTTGCAGATTCTTTAGTGCCAAGGATCTTATTCCAAATTGCTCTGAAATGTTTAGGTTCCGCTTCCATGCTTGAGCGTAAACAGATCGTGAGCCGCCTTTTACTGTATGCTTGTATTGATGTGAAACAGATCACGTCAAGACGTGAGTAACGTCTCTTCAAAATAATTTTTCTGCTGCACCAAAGTGGGCTGGGTAGGACACTTGGGCAAATTTATGAGAGAGCTTTGTGAGAGTTGATCGTGATTTTCCCCAGGAAATTAGAACTAAGACTTGATGCAGATTGTTATAACTTTTGTTTGTTCAGCCACACAACCTATAGGGATGACTTACTGCTGGCAAGATTTTTCATTGCCTAGAAATTGGCCTTTATTTGCCAGAGAAAATTACATTGCCCACTGTTTACCAAAGTTTATTCTTTCAACCACAGTTTGTTTATTTTAATAACTTTTATTAATTTATTAGTATTTATATCTGTTAATTCAAATAGTTAGCATTTGATTAAAAGAAAGCCAGTGCTGCAAGTGCTGGCCTTCTGTGCACTGTGTTACTTCTGGAAAGCATCTAGATTCTAAAACTCTTTGGTGGAGGGGAAGGCTTTGATTCCAGTTTTGACACAGTTTCATCTCCTTTTCAATGTGCTTTAACTTTACCATTTTTCCTTTTTTTTTCCTGCCTGTCTGCATCTCATAATCTCTCTCCAAATTTGTTGAACTTGTTATGCTTTACTGTTTAGTCATCTCTGCTGCATTTTTCTGTTGTCAAGGACAGAAGCAGAACTAACATGTAAGTTGCTTAGAAGCTAGAAAAGAGTTGCTATATTTCTATTGGCTGATTTAGCAGGTATGATTTGGTTTGGGCAGATTTTGTTTGTTTCTGTCAAGAAAAAATGAGAAATCAAGAATTGTAGATTCAAACAAAGTGAAAGTCTTTAAGCTGTTGCCACTGTTTAACCCTCCTGACTTCAGATTTTAAAAATCTTGATACTTGCACATAAAATATTGGCTAATAGGTTTTGCAATATGTAAGAAATGCTTCACAATGTGTTCTTTATGAATTGAACAAAACAGTTATCTTCCAAGTCTACAAAGTTTTTTCTCCAACGGTGTTCTTAGCTGTGAATTATAGCCAATAATATCCGCAATGCAAAATAAAGTTTACTTTTAGGATCTAAATTGCCTGCTTTGTGGTATTAAGATACTTTACTAATTTATATTCTTAGCAGGTGCTTGTGATTCTTTACCTTAAATACTCAACGTCTTTTGCAAATGGTAGTAACGCTTTTGAATTAAATGCTTTTTCTGTTCCAAATTGGTTAGATTTTAAGAAAAATAAGGCCCAATACTTTCCCATTCTGGATAAAATTTGTAGTGCTATAGTTCTTAACAGTTTGTGTTTGTGGTTCCCCGCTTTAAGTAATGTATATGCTGTTTGATGGTGAGGTTAGAACTGTAAGGGGAGCAGGGTTTGTGGTTAGGAATCTTGTTTGTGCGTGTAACACCTATCCAAGGATCTAGAAAGGCACCTGTCAGCTTTCACGCCAGTTTTGCTGACATCTAAAGACAGCAAGCAGAAGTAGGATAACAATAGGTTCTAGCTTCTCCCTGTCTTGGAAGGCTCTTTGAAATCTTTATATATGCATGCCTTTTGGAGAAAGTTTTAGGAATTTTCCAGATGTAGATCCTGCTGGGTACTTCTGGGCTCTTAATTTCTTTGTACCCACAGATTTGCTGAGGCCTGTGTTCCTCCTGCAGTGTCACTGTGCAATTGCTGACTTACTGACTTTGCAATTAATATTAACATGCTTGATTCAAGGTATATTTACCATGCTTCTAGTAGCCAAGGATATAGTATATCCAAATCCACTGCAGTTCTAGGGAATTCACTTTGCAGTTGGAGGCAATGTGACTATGTATTCTGCGTGTTCAGGAAGCTGGAAGCTGCTCCCGTTTGACAACGAAAAATTTTACCTTCTTGCTTTTTGGTCTCAAGATGTTAATTTTCTCAGCTATACAGCTTTATATTTCCAAAATGAAATAGGTAGTGACAGAATAGGTAATGCCTTCTCAGGATGATCATCCTCCTGTTCAAATGGTTCTCTTGTTTGAAATACTGGTCCCTTTCACCTAGAGTTTAGCAGAAATGGTGTGATGTTATTTACAGTCCATCAGATATTTCTTTATACAGCCCAGAGATGCATATATTGCTTGTAAGGGGCTTCACTACAGGCAAGCTGTACAGTTAATGTAATCTGGTAAGTAATAAAGTTGTATTCCGAGGTGATGATCTTCAGTCCTGTCTATGATGATTATGCCACTGATAAACTAATGCTGAGTTTAGGTTTAAGTTCTGAAAGACCTAATCTGTAGAGATTCTGAACACGTCTGTTATTGACTTAAGGCAAGAATTGTAGATACTCATAGAAAAAAACCCCTGTGATTAATATGGGTTTAGCTCTGCAGGATTGTTGCAATATTCCTAACTTAAAACTGAATGTAAGCCAGTTGAATTGTTCCTATTGCAATCTATGGGTGGAAATATTTGGATGAAAGATGGATTTCTAATATTGGTAAGATCTCTGCCAGGAGGTGGAGAAGGGGAGCAAGATTGTGGGAAAGACTAGTAAGAGACAAAAAAATTGAGGTAATGAAAATCAGAGTCCTTCGGGCATAACTAGAGGCTTTCTTTTTGTTATTACTGTATCTGTCTTATGCCAAGGTCAGTTTCTGTTAAACGTGTATATTCTTAATTTTGTTAACAGCTCTCGTAATGTGAATGATTCATACAAATAAGTTGGAAAGTTGACTTGAAGTTTGACAATTTGACTAGCATAAAATGATATAAAGTACAAATAAGAATATCTTGAATGTTTTGTACTAGTTTAGCCAATTTTCTGTATGTTTTAAGTTGATGGTATTCCCTTTAAACTCTGAAGAGTGTTTTTATTACTATTTTTGTTCAGTAGTATGAGACTTTCACGGTAACTAACCAGTTTGAAATTACACTTCTCCTGATACATCTTATTCTTGCTTGTGGTGGCAGCTAAAACAACTTCTGAACTTTGCTTTGCCTGGACAAGCTTTTACAATCTTGCGATGCCTGCTACCGATGGTGATGGCAGGTTTTCTGAATTTTAGAATCACTGAGACTTGTCAGTCGTTGGGGGTACCTTGGTGATGGCATTTGGGGTTTGCATGCTGCGCTTTCCTTCTCTGTGCACATGCTGCTTTTTCTTTTTTGTTTTCCCTTTTGCTTTGTATTTACTAAATGTTTTTCCTGTCTTTAATCACTTATGGCTCATTTCTCTGGGATGTGGTAGGCCCTGCAATTTGGCAGGTTATAGATGGCAGGCCTAAAACTAGAAGCAGGGGTTGGGCTTTGGCACACCTACGGCAGTGCCAGTTATGCCTTCTGTGCCTTCTCTTGTTTATCTGAGAAGACACTGAAGCATGTTACACAAGTATCTCCCAGTAGCGTGCTAGGCAGCGGTATTGCTGGCACACCTGGTGCACATGATTTTAAAAGGCCTTTAAAAGAATTTAAATATTTAAACTGAGGTATGGCATGTGACTTCTGAGGCATGTTGGCAGTTCAAAACTTGCACAATTGTTTCTTGCACAAGAATGAGTGGAAGGTGTAAGGGCTGTTTTAAATGGCGCCGAAGAAAAGCCAATTTAAATGAGCTAATTGTGGTTAGTATAGCACCCTCTGCTAATTCTCTTACACCAGTAGATATACTGATTTCATTTTAAGCATTGACAATTAAGAGTTGGCAATGCAGCAGCTAAGCTAAATCCAACTAGATGCATTGGATTTACTCTTAGGTTCCGAGTGTTTAAGTAGGTGGGAGTTGGCTAAGCGACTTGAGAAGTGAGAAATTAGTTCAGCTGTTCTGACAAAGTACAATTTCCAGGGCTTTTGATTCATTTCATATGCAAAGCTTTAGACCAAAGTTTACATGAAAAGATAAAGGTTTTAGCAAAGTGTTGGTGATTTCCTTCATATACAGCTTGCCAATATTACATGAACTCTGAGGCTTTTTTTTTTTTAAAAAAAAGGACAATATTTGAAGTGCTTACAGTATTTGAATTAAAAGATGTTCTAACAAGGAATTGTTAGATTCCAGAAAAAGCATTGTCTAGTAAGTAGACTGCTCTTACTGAAAGGAGAATGTGTAACTAGTGTGATATAATTTTAAGGGCAAATATAAACATTACAGGCAGTCTGAAATCACTAGTATGTTTTGAAGGACAGCATGGAGGATAGTTCAGAGAAAAAGGAGAATTATTGTTTTAATGGTTTAAAAAGATACCTTGTGTCTCCTTACTATCTTGCGTTTTAGGCATATGACTCTGCATTTAGTGGATTTTTTCCCCTCAAGTATATGTTTTCTCATCTATGCCAAATATTTAATTTTTCTGCCTTGTTAAAGAGGGCAGCTCAGATTGGTACGTGGCCTGGTGGGAGCTCTGTTCTGCATAAAACATTCTTTGCAGCTGCAATGTTACGTCCTGAGAGCTTTCTATGTAGACATTTAAAATCTGAGCCCAGATCCTGTTCTCTGTGCCGCTCCAGCGGGTCTGTAGGGCAGAAGGGAGATCCGGGTGCTTTGCCTCCTGCCCTGCCGGTCCCCGGGGAGCTGGCAGGGGTGGCCGTGGCTGCTCTGGGCCGGAGAGAGGTGCCCCCATGTTCAGGGTTAGGGATGCTGTCGGTCATGACAAGGGTCCAGTTGTTTTCTTACTTTCTAAGTTTTATAAGTGGCTGAATTACCTTGGAAGGTGTTCACAAAAGGCCTTGACTTTTTTTTTTTTTTTTAAATATTGGCGCCTACACTTTTCAGCCTTCTGCCTTACTTCATCTGTCACTAACGCAGCCTAATCCTGCTAACTGCTTCTGCTTCGGTGTGGGGCCTGGAAGGGTGAAGTGAGCATGTAAACTGATCCTTTGCCAGTGGGGCAAAATCTTTGACTTCTGCTTCACAATAGTTAAGGATGCGGTGACCGATTCAATGCATGTGGTGTATTTGTAGACAAATCGTTCAATCCGTTTGATGCAGACGGAGCTGTGTAATACAGGGGTATTCAATTGTAAACGAGAGGAATGACTACAGTTTGCTTAAAATAGCTTTTCAGTCGAGGCCTTGGCAGGCATTAACTTTGAACGTTAATAGGCTGATATGTTGCGCTTTTCATTTTGATTTGTCCCAGCATTTTCCTTTATGGTCCATCATTAGATATTGATCAGTTGAAGCTCATTTTGAGACTCGTTGGAACCCCAGGGCCTGAGCTTTTGAAGAAAATCTCCTCAGAGTCTGTGAGTTCACACTTTGATTGTAATATCTGCCCTTTCGGAAGTCCCAAGTTTGTGTGTTGCCCTCCTGTAGTCTATCTATAGTATGTGTTGGGATTTATTTTCTGTTATTTTCCTTCCTTTGTCATTCTTCGCTCTTGGATGGCTTTGAGTTCTTATGCTGTGCGTATCTGATCTCTATTCCTCTTACCTCTGCCTGTGGTATGATTTCTTCCTGCCATATTCTCATTTTACTGCTTCGTGACTTTAATTTCAGTTTGTGGGTTTATACTTCGTGATAAATTGTACGATCAGATGCTGCTGGGGAAGTATTTTTCACAGCTAAGAGCTTGAGGCTCGTCTCAATTATTATTTCTCCAGATTGCCTACCCAAGGATCTTTCTTAACGGGAGCAAGTTTGTTATCCATCCTCTAAACACTATACAGTCCCTTCTGTAGTATGATTAATTTCCGAAAGGCTACTGCCACCATCTTGGTTTTTGTAGCACAAAATCCAAAAAGCCTTTTAGGTGTTTTCATGTGGCAGCCGTTTCCAGGGCACGCAGTATATAGTCTGAGAATATAACTAATTGTGCCGTGTATTTAAAGGGTATTGCTGTATGGGGCCCTTTTATCAGGGTAATAGCAAAAAGCTTTCTGCAGTCTCCTTTTTAAAGGGTGACCTCTATTTTCAGCCATACTGCCATTTCTATATTGTTCTAATCTTGAATTGTGAACTTCTGCAAAGACAGTATTAAATGGCATTTAATTTTACCTGTTTCTGAAGGTGAAGTGCATAAAAGTTAGAGCAAGAGATGCCGTAACAGTACAGATTAACAAGCTAATGCATAGCGAGCAGTGAATTTGCTTAGAGGTAGCTAGCAGCATACTTTAGCAAGTCACTCTGCTGTTTCTGATACGTAACAGAGGATCAGTGCGGTGGAGACTGAGATTATTTTGTACTGCAGCTTATGTTCTTTTTCATGTAACAGTGACGGTAAATGCGAAATCAAATTACGTTTGATGAAGGTAGACATGCGGTGCAAGTTGGAATCAATTGGTCAACTTGCTGACTATCACACCAATTTAAAAACCCCTGAGGTTCTACCCTTGGAAAGGTTAGAACTGAATAACACAGGTTGCTTTGGGTGCCTTGTGAACTGACCTTAAGGGTAGTCTGGTATTTGAAGTACAGGGGATAAGCAAGAGAGATAAGCTTAAAGGTTGACTAGATTAAGCAAAAGATTAGTTTGCATACGTAAGATTGAAGTGGGTCTTTTTTTAACATTGCACAATAAAGAGAATAATTGCTCTTAGCCAGGTACAAATCAAGAGTCTGTTTAAAAAAAAAAATGCAGTAAAGTACTGTTTCTACTATTTTTTTCCATTGTACAGAGATAGCAAAACTATCAGTGTGTCACTGTAACGAATTCTGTATTTGTTTTTCTGCTGCATTACTTTACTTGCTCTTACTTTCTCTGTCTGTTCACTGACATCAGCTAAGTGTCTCTTATGCAATGCTAATGTTTTGCTAATTTTGCATTTATTGCCTCCTGTCACCTCGCCCACATACCAAAGTGCATTCAAAGCTGTTTAGAAGGAGGTGTCAGTTGTGAGCCGATTTCACTTTGCACCACAAGGAACTTAAGTACTTTCTATGCAGCAAGAAAAAAAGCTGGTAACCAGTGCAGAGGATACAATTTTTGTTTCTGTTTTAATTTTTGTTCATTTTCCTGAGGCTGTTTGTAGCTGCAGCAGCCTAGGAAAATTTTTGAGGAGTAGCTTCAGCCAAAGGAAACGTCTACTGTGGTGGCTTGAAACTGTTGGGAAATGTGAATGCAACCGTGTTGTAGTGTAACGCTACTTATGGCGGACAGAAATACTTTCTGTACTGACGCTGTTACCAACTGATCAGTAATTCTCCACTGTTTTACATGTTCACTAGTGCAATTGCTAAACTTTTCACAAGTATTTGAAAAAAATTAGCGGACCCTGCCTGTTTGGCTTTTGCCTTGTGGTTTGCAGAAGAGATGCTTTGTATGCAGCTGTTTTCTGTTTAAAATGGTTTTTGCACTGTTTTTAACAAAGCCCTTGACTAGGCACTTAAGATATTAACCAGCTTCAGCAGATCATGCGTCTGACGGGAACACCCCCTGCATATCTCATTAACAGGATGCCCAGCCATGAGGTGAGACCTGAGCAGATGAGGGGGGTTTGCAGGGCAGGTCTTCACTTGCAGTGTTCGCTGCTTCTATAAATGATATGCTCGCATGTGGCATGGGGTGGGCAACTAACTACCTGCTCTTCAACAAGATTTTTGTACTAAATGAAGACTTGAGATTTGGACAGTGCGTACTCAGCCGCAGACTTCCGAGACTCGGGAGAGCCTGGATGTGAGTCAGTTTTGCATTGTGTGCGCCATGTCGTGCGGCTTGCCAGCAGACACCGTGCTGCACGCGGCCTTACCGGGACTCCGAGGCAGTCGGCTCTTGCGACACCTCTTTGCTTTTCAGCCTTGCATGAACCCCGGATAATGTCAGCTCTTCCTCCGCTGTCTTGAGTGGCCTTTAGTTGGGAAGGGATAATGCTGATGGGCTTAGTAAGTATCAGAATAAGTAAAGAGAAGGCAAAGTGAGGAGACAGACCATAATAACCGGTGCTTCAGGGTGACTGAAATGTACTCTGTCTTGGTGGCTGGATTGTATTATACTTCAACAGAATATTTATTTCCACAGGCAAGAAACTACATTCTGTCTTTGTCTTACATGCCGAAAATGAACTTTGAAAATGTGTTTATTGGTGCCAATCCACTAGGTAAGGCTTGCTTTGTAAATGCTCTGCTCTTCCTGAAGCTAGCATGTCCTGGGACACCAAGACTTTTCCCAAAGTTTTGTTTTGACTGCAGAAGTAGTCCAGAACAGGGCTATGTACCATTTCGAAAGTTTACAAAGTATGTGTGGGCTGAGGGTATAACAGGAAGAAATTGTGGGTGATGGGTGGGTCCTGAGAAACTGCAGAGTCCTCATATACATTGGGCTTTTATGAGCTTACATTTCAGAATACAGTGGCACACAGCTCACTATGTAAAAATCCTTTCTTTTCTGTTTTGGTGCTTTTGCAGCTGTGGACTTGCTAGAGAAGATGTTGGTACTGGATACAGACAAACGAATTACTGCAGCAGAAGCGTTGGCTCACGCGTACTTTGCTCAGTATCACGACCCAGATGATGAACCAGTGGCAGACCCCTATGACCAGTCTTTTGAAAGCAGAGAACTTGAGATTGAAGAATGGAAAAGTGAGTTTGGGGGCTGGGGGAGAGAGCCAACCTGCTTCCCTTGTGGTCCATTCCATAGCTGCAGTTCAACTGAGCCGTGTAGTTAGAGGCGTAAAAGAAACTGATAAAAACGTTGGCATCCTGTTCGCTCTGAGGTCCTTATACTGAGAGAATCTTACCACGCGCGGCGCGCATAATTAGCGTAATCCCTGGTAACTAATTATTACTGTGAGCATACAAACATGTAGGCGACATAGTTGCTCGTGTCTTTATGTTTTCAAACTTACCCACGTCTCCTCAATGCTCTGGAATTATCTTTTATTGTGTATGTCAGTCTCTGAGAATGGTGTAACCACCATTCTTTTCTTTTTCTTCTTAATTAAACCATGTTTTTAGTTTAAAATAGTGTGAGAACGTTTAAGATTGTTGCAGGTTTTCTTGCGTGAGGGATGTCTTTAGTACTGCCTACTAAGTTTCTGTCACGCTTCTCCCGCCAGGCCTGACATACGATGAAGTAATCAGCTTTGTGCCACCACCGCTTGACCAAGAGGAGATGGAGTCCTGAGAAACTGCTCTCTTCTGTTTGTCCCACTTCACTGTGAGGGGAAAGCCTTTTCATAGGGACTCTCCAATTATTGTTCAAGTGCCTCGTCACAACAATATTCTCCTTGGTGGAGGGGTTTTGTGTGTGTTGAATTGGGGAGTGGGGGGGAGGGAGGGAAGAAAGTTGAGTCTATGTAAACATGCTGCATGCTCTCTTGTATTCTGTGTACAGCCTGGGGCAAGCCTCTGAAGACCTGCTCTGACTGCTCTTTAGTCCTTCCAGAGTAACAGTGCTCAACCAGTTTGCGCTGCTGGGGCGAGGTGGGGAAGCTGACCTTTAAAGTTGGGTTACAATCGTTGCCATTTATCAATTCTTCTACAATTAAGTAACCTCAAAATAATGGAAGTTGTTTTGTAGGCTTAGAGAGTCCTCTGTTTTCTTCAGGACTGAAGGTGGGGTTGAGGGATGTCTGATTTGCGTCCAGATCTTCCTGGTACAGCAGGACGTACAGGCCTTCTAATGTCTGATTCTTGGAACATAGAGTGGTTTTGTTTGAAACTGTAAATATGTTTGTGCCTTACATTGAATGGGGAGAGAAGGGAAAGGAAGTCTGGAGTGGAAATCTCTGACCCACTGTTTTTCAGGGCGAAGGCTCCCAGATAGCCAGGCACGAACTCAGTATAATCAGGAAACAACTTTCTGAGGCAACAGCCTCTACCCCTGGATTGAGTATTCCTGTATTTTTTCCCTTTTCCCCTCCTCTTGTTCTGAGGCTTCCCAGCGTTAGCTCCCGGGAGGCAGAGGCTGGAGAAGATTCTTGCTAGCCACACGTTTGTGTATTTTGTTCCTTAAAAGGTGGGGTGGTTTTGCATGTCGTAGCTGTATGTGCATGTAGAGATGCTTGATTTTTGTTGTTACTTTTCTGGGGATGGCACTGGGGCAGTTAAATCATCAGTGAACTATTTTACTGAGTACCTCAGCCAGTGCCATGAAGTCACAGCATCCTTCCTCTTGTGCTGCAGCTCATTGTGAAATACCTGCCATTCTGGAGGCTTTGACGAGGAAAGGATAAAATATACGGCATAGAAACATGCACCTTTTTCTTCGTGTTCTGACCTTCTGGTTCCAGAGAAGGAGAGCTTGGGACGGAGGGTTTCTTGTGAGATCAAATGTAAAAAATGTTCTTCAAAGAAACAACTATGGCATCTTGTGCCAGAACTTAAGTTATTTCCTGAACAGAATTTTTTTTAGAAGTATTGGAATCCAAAGCAAAGGAATAAGCATGCATAAAACCACAATCTCCCTTTCACTGTCTATATCTATAAATATAAATATTTATATATAAAAAACTAACACTTACTAGAGGTTTGGGTTTTTTTTTTCTTTACCCTCTCAGATAAGAGCTTCTTGGCTGTTTTTAGCAGGTTGATCTCTGCCTGAGGAAACATGAAAAGGGAGTATGTTTGAATACAAACATGGTTCAAATATTTTGTATTTTACGGGGCTGTGCACGAATGAAATGCCCAGAGTTGGAGACTGGCAGGAGGGAGGTTTCTCAGCAGGTTTGGGTGCTAGAACTGTAGCTGGGGAGCTCAGGAGCCCGCTGTTAGGACTTGGGGAGGAGACGTTTTTAGACGTTTGTTTGTTGCAGGCATCCTGTGTGGACAATGTACCTGTGTATGTGAGGAGAAAGGCTTTTGCAGTATTTTGTATTCTTGTTACCTATGGGACGGAGAGGAACCGTTTGTAGTGTTTTTACCCCGTGTTTGAACGAGGCAGCACAAAGGGATGGGACACGGATGACAAAGCCATTGATTCTTCCTAGGCTACTTTCCAGTGATCTTTTCAGGTCAAACACTTAATAAAAGTCTGGGGTGAGATGAAGAGAGCAGTTATTTCATGCTCTGGGATAAAACTCTCCTCAGCCCAACTAAATCAAGACAGAAAACCTCCCTTTTCTGCTGGACCAGCAGTCCAGGTATTCAAATGAAAATGTAGATATACTATGTAAACCTACAGCAAGATTATTTTTATCAGCCATTTTATGTGTAGATGCTACAAGTGTGATTTCATGCGGAAATATTGCTAAAGATTTTTAAAAATATAGACGTTGTGTGTGCGTGTGTGTGTGCGTCTGTGCGCGTGCGTGAGTGGGAATGTCATTCGGAGTCCGTACTCCTGACGGGAGCCCATGTGGCATGCACTCCCTACCTTCAGTGCAATGCTGTTCAGCTGCCTGCAGACTGAGCAGGAGGACGCACTTCAAAGAAGAGATCTGCTATTTCGTTTCTATCCATGAATTTTGCTGTAATTGGTTATGCCAGATAAGATGTCACAATACCACTGGTTAAAAATAAAACCTATTTTTCAGATTTACCGCACTGATGGTACTTACAAACCTCTTGCACAAAACGGTTGGTTTTAGCGCGGTGTGAATTTCTCCCTCGTGTCGCACGGGATCCAGTCTGTGATGGTTGGCGGGGGGCGAGGCCGCATGACTTGTTGACTGGCTCTGTCTGCTGCCACTGGGCTCGTGTCCCCATTTGTTCCAAGTGAATTCTTTGATACTAAACCAGCTTAGAGTCTGACCATGAGTACTGGATACAGGAAAAAAATACTTTTATTTTCTGTTTAGTATAGGCAAGTGCTAGTTCAACACAACAGACCAGTGTTCTGCTACTTGCCCGGACCTGGGGCCCTTCCCCAGTAGTACCGGTTTGTGTTTGTTTGCTATTTAAAAGTGATTTTTTTTTTTTTCCCCCTCCCTCTTCAGCTGCCATCTAGTTGGTGGTGGAAAGGTGTTTATACCAGCAGGAGCATCGTGGCTCTCCATAGTGGAGATTTTCCGACTTCTGTTGTGTGTCAGTGCCGGAAGAATGGTTGACCAAAGCTTTGTTCTTCACACTAACAAAAGCCTCAATAACGAGTTCCCAGGCCTTGATAAAACCAGGCGGTTCGTGCTGTTCTGAATCAGGTAGCTGATACCCACCACATGTACGCTCCCCTGCACGGAGCTGTGCAGGAGCTGATTGGAGTAAGTACAGAGCACAGCGTGGGGGTGTTCTCAGCTCTAGGGAGACTGCCATGCTGCTTGTTTTCACCTTCTGTTTGCCTTGGTACAGACTGAGAGGGGAGGGAGAAAAAAAAAAAAGCCTAAACGGGACCTGTCGTTCATTGTTTTCTGGGAGAGGAGAAAAAAAATCCACAAAACCTGAGAGAGACAATTCCTGAATGTGCTCAGTTACTGTATCTCCTGGTTAGCAAAAAAACCACCCCAAAAAACCAGTGAGAATTGAATTGGGGAAAAAAATAAATTACACCTACAAAATCAAGTTACTTAAGGTTTCCTACTCAATTTGAATCAGTTGCTTGAATTAATTCATCTTTCTACAGCCAAGACATGCCCTAGATATTTAGAACTCCTTAATTGTGCGCTGATTACCTGCGTGTGCACACGTAGTTGAGCAAGAGTTGCGCTCATAAGATGACAAATGAGTTACACGTTTGCTTATGTCCCAGGAGTTTTTGCTGTAACACCTCTTGCTCACAGGTGTATTTATAGAACCCAGCCAACTGTCAGTTTATTTCCTGACTGTGCTGTTGCTATAGCCAGGGATTATTTACATGTATATACATAAGGAAGGTTTAAAAAATTGCCATAGCACCTTGTCCCTAGTTTGTGTTTTATGAAACAGCAGACCTTACCATGGCTATTTGAAGAACCTAAGGGCCAGCATTAGTATGTGTCGCAGCAGTTGCCTGTACGCAGGTAAAATGAGTCTTTCCTAAAACCCTGACGGTGGTTTTTCAGGAATTCCTGTTTATCAGGTAACTTGGCTCTAATGCTGCCGCGCAGACGCGCTCGGAGCAGGGACACCTTTGCGGATTAGGCCATGGGCAGGGTTGAGGGCTGGTGGGGTAGAGCACAGTGTAAGCTGCTGGGCTGGCTCGTTAAGGCGCGGCTTAGTCACTTCCTTTGGAAAGCATGTAGGATGTGTAGGATGCACCTGCCTGCTGTGTGGGAGCCCCTCTGGAGCCTCCTAAAGTTGGAGGAAAATGTCGAAGTGTTCTCTGCTTACCAGGAGTGGACCTTCTCGCAGGCTGGGTCTGCTGGTCTGGCGTGGTACTGGTAGGCACAGCGGTGAACTTGGGCTTTGCGCTGTCAGGAGCCCCGAGAAGGGGGTCGGACCCTGCTGCAGGAGGTGAAACCAGACCCAGCGACGCCTGGGGCACGAACAGTTCTCGGGATGGTCCCATCTCGCGGCTGCTCCTGAACCTCCTTGCTGCAATCACCTGGATGAAGGTGGAGAACCTCAGCCTGCTTTCACCGCATCCCCGCGCTGCTGGGAAACCAGGCTCGGGAGAAAATCACCGCGGCTTCCTCGCTCTTCTGTGGATGTAACACCCTGGTGTCCTTCGTCACGAGCCTGGAGCTGCCCTCCATCAGCTGGAAAGAAGAATGTCCCCGCTCGTCTGACAAGGCGCTCTGGCTTGTCCCCCAGATTCCCCGGCTCGACAAGTCCTTACTCATCCGCTTGTTCAGAGCAGGGATTTCACGAGACCCCCTCCGAGCCCCACGAGGACATTTCTTGGCTGGTGGCCCGGTGGCAGCAGGAGCCGTAGGTGACGGCGGGGCTCCCGGAGGTGTGCCTGCCGCGGGGCTGGGCGCTCTGCTCCTGTGGCGGAGTCCAGAGGCACCTGTACAAGACTGAGGCGTGTCGGGAAACTGATGTCTCACCTCCCCAATGTGGAGGCGGAGGGAGGAGGGCCCAAAGACATGTCCCTTCACGTTCGCAACAGCTGAAAACGGAGAAGGAAACTCGCTAGAGCATTTTTTACCAGCGCAGGAGGCTTCGCCGTCCCACTTTCACCCCAGAAGCCCTCCCGTACTCCAGTACTCTGGGGGGGTGGCAGTCCCGCACCCGCCGGGTGATGAACATCGCAAGGAGAAGAGGCTTTTACAGACAGGAGGTGAACAAAACCCTCTGGGAGCTGCCCAGGAGATACACGTCCCTTCACCCGGTGGGGTCCGGAGCCTACGGCTCGGTGTGGTGAGTGGGGTCCTGCCTGCGCCGCAGGCAGCAGCAAGGGGCGAGTTGGGGGTGTTGAAAGTGTCGCGCCGGGGAGGAAACGAGGAGGTGCCTGCCGGCACCCCTCCATTAGGAAGGGCCATTTGCATGTGTGAGGAAGGCGGGTTTGCCTCCTGCCCCGGCACGGGGAGCAGGTTGGAGACTTGGTTGCTTGAAGAAACCGAGATGTTTTGTCCTGTGGTCGCTCCGGGTGGGCAGAGGGGGGAAAGTTTCCCACCCGAGCTCGCCTCGGCGGGTGTCCGTAGGCAGCGGCTCGAGGACCAGGTAGGCAGGGCTGCCAGGGGCAGCTCGGGCTGTCACTCGACATTGGGGGTCAGGCAGCTTTGGAGCTGCCTTGGTCTCAAGCTTGCATTCGGGGAGGATTTCTGTCTGGCAGCAAAGGCGGGGAAAAAATACCTGGGTGTCTGAAAGCAATTTGTAAATGATGAGAGTTAGGTGCTGGAACAAAGCTCCGAATCTCTGGGGACGGGGGCTGCAGCGTGTCCTTGCTGCTTACTCCAAGGCAGCTGACGCTGGGCTGCCTGGGAAAGGAGCTGGGCAATGCGGCCCCCACCTTGATCCTGCTTCCAGCTTGAAATCATAAAATAGATAGAAATTACTGTAAACCAGGATCAGTAACAGTCCGGGACTTCCTTCCCGGCAATGCTAATCCTAACCTATGAGAGAGCAGCACGAGCCGCTGTTAATTAATCAGTTGGGCAAAGGTGCCTGTAGTGAGAGCAAGAAGTCAGATCTTGCTTGGTTTACATTGGCGAACCGGAGGAGACGAGCAATTTTTTGAAAGGTTAAACATGAAGCAGCCCATTGATAGGAGCTGAACGGAGCCCTTGTTTCATAACATGCTGAGCTAAAAAAAAAAAAAAAAAAAAAAAAGAAAACCCAACCAAAAAAAGGTGTGTCCCCTTTTGTAGGTGCTGGGCAAAGTCTATCTGCCGGCTGTCACGGCACGGATCCAGAAACCCTGGGGCCCAGGTTCTGTCCTTGCCTATTTACAAAGAGGCACCCAGTGTTTGCTTTCCCCACTTTGCAGTCCAGGTGCATTTAAGCTTTGGAGATCTTTAAATGAGTCCTGCAAAATCAGGCAAGACTAAGCTTGACTTTTTTATTCTACAGTGTTTTCTGGTTTTTATCCTAAGGGAAAGCAGGAAGACTAAAAGAAAATAAAGACAGGACAAAAAAGGGAAGAGGGAAATCCTTGCAAAGTTTCCTTGCCCACTGAAAAAAACCAAAACAACAATAAGCTCAATCTTTTCCTGGTCCCTGTGAAAGCCTCGGCTGCTCTGGAGGCCTCGGGGAGGGAGGGATGGGTGTTGGAAGAGGCCCGGGGGGTGGTGGTGTCCATGGACAGTGCTCGGCAGGGAGGGTTTGGTGCCAATTCCCCAATTCCCATACAAAGCAGAGGTGGAAGCGTGCAGAGTGAGGATTTGCTGTCCTCTGCTGGGAATTGCTGGGAAGCCTTCCTATCGCAGCATTATTCGGAGCTGCTGGCTTTTATACCTCGAGCAGCTGAGAAACTAACTTGGGAAAAACAGCAAAGATGTGTTTCTTCCCTCATTAATTCTGCCAAAACCTGTAGTGATTCGGCTTCCGACTGAATGTAAATGTGGAAGAGTCATCTTCTGACCCTTCCAACACTGGCCTTGCCGATCTCTGCCTGCCCGGTGTTATCCCGAACTTCAGCCATTCATTAAACCTGTGCTGTGCCAGCTGAATTAACTCTTAGCTGTGCCTCATGGCAAGGTGAAAGTAATGCTGTTTGTGCTGGGCAGGCTGCAGCTCCATCAGCGTGGAGCGGTGGGGTTAGGCGCTCCGTAGGCCAGCGGCTGGGAAGGCAGGTAAGAACACACACCCTTGGATTAGGAAATCTGCCTTGGAATTCTGCAGAAGCTGTTTGACTACGCGGTCCGAGTCCTTTCCTCTTACTTCCCTGGCTCCTCGGAGAACTTTACACTGAGCTGTCCCCTCTGCTGACACCTGCTGAAGTCCTGAAACTGAGATAACTCTTTGCTGTCCTAAGATATCCCGAGCCGTCTCCAGCCTCGTGTGGCTGTTCCAGCACTTCCTTTGCTTTTCCTGGCTGAATGCATTGACGAAATCGCCGTCACACCTCCCGAAGGATGTGTCTGTTCTTGTCACATGCAACTTAGAGCAACTGGGAGGGAGGGAGCTCGGTGGCCAAGAGCAGGGAGATTGCCCGGTGGTATCGGGGAGGTTGTCTCTGCTCCCTAGATGAGAGCTGCTGATAGCCCGGGCTGCCGGAGGACGCACCACAACTGATCGCTTGTGGCTGACAGCTGGAGAAAGCTGTGCAAGAGACTTCCAAGATCTGCAGCAAGGAACTGATAACCCCTCCTCAGCATTGAACCAAAGGGAAAGCCACGCGGAGCGGGATATTCCCACCTCTCCTAATGCAATCAGCCCTAAACCCAGCAAAACGCGCTGTTTGATTGCGTTGTTATAGATGGCATTTTCCTGTTTATTTATGAAGTCTTGCCTCTGAGTGATGGCCCTGGAGGTCATGGTAACGTTGCTTTACAGCTTTATGGTACCTGCCCCTCCCTGTCTCGGATCCTCCGAGAGCCTCGAGGAAGGAGCGGTGGCTGGAGCCTGGCAGTCGGGGACCGTGGCGGGGTGAATCGCGTGTCCCTCCGGAGGAGGAAGCAGGGGAAATGTGTCTGTGCGAGGCTGGAGGATGCGCGTAAAGCGCTAATGCCGGCGTTCACGTGGGCTCGGTTACCCTGTGCAGCTAAAAGCCGTGGGACTGACCGTGCTGATTTATAGCCCTTCTGTTTCCCCAGGAGGCGAGATAAGGATTTACAAAGCGGCGGGAACTGCTCTGAAAACCCACACTGCGATTTGGCAAGGAAAACCCTTCCTTTCTTCATCTGTTTGCCTCTTGGAGGGGTCAAGGAAGGGCTGAGACACCGATGTGTAATGGGGTGCACAGAGAGCCCCTCCCCAGAAAACACCACCGAGAATCCCGAATTACAGCTGTGTCTGCCCGAGGACCTCCCTCCCCACTTCTTAGCTGGTGAAACCTGGGGCCTGATCAAAGAGCCTCCAGAAGCGGGGAAAGCGTCGTGGGATCGCCCTGTTATTTACTGCAAACAATAAATGTGACCAGAGGGAATAACACGTCTCCAGCGACGGCTGTTGTACCGTGTTTTCATTAGCTTTATGAAAGACTCCCATTTTCAGCCAGACCTGCTTTTACACAGAAGCATACGTACAGCATCAAAGATCCCAAATGCAGGAGAATTAGTTCCAGCAGCCTGTATTTTCAGTGCGTGACATCCACTGACTTTGCTCCAGAATACAGTGAAGGCGGCTGACGTACCTTAAAAGACAACAACCTCCAAGCAGATGGCAAAGCAGGAATTGCTTTATTCCCTTATCTCCATGCGTTAGGGAAGGAGAAGGCAGAGCTAGAACTAATCCTGACCTTTAACCATTTGTGTTTCCCTCTTCTCATGGCTCTGTTAGCTCCAGCTCCTTTCTGCAGGTTAAGGGGAGCAAAGATGAGCCACTGATACTTTGCTTGGTATCCCACCCAGTCCTCCAAAGAGCACGGGCTGTGCTCTGCTACCCAAAGTCACCCAGGGTAACGTCCATGTGTGCAGAGCTCCGCTGGGTTTCTCAAAGGCCCCTTCTTTGCTGTTCTCCTGCAAGCTCCAGAGTTAGCTCTTCTCTAGGAGAAGACCTTTGGTATTGCAAAATTTGTTAAAACACACTGCCAATGTCAGAACTGGCTTTTATTTGTTTGCCGCAGTTCAGCCATAGACAAGAAGACAGGGGAGAAAGTGGCTATCAAGAAGCTCTGCCGCCCGTTCCAGTCGGAGATCTTTGCCAAGAGAGCGTACAGAGAGCTCATGCTGTTGAAGCACATGCAGCATGAGAACGTAAGTACTCATTTCTCTCCGTTCCTGATGAAACAAGGGGGTTTTCTTGCCACCTGGGAGCAAGTGCTTTCTGGTGGCGTCACCTTTATTTTAATTGAGAGGTCCTGACATTTGGCACATGCGAGCAGTCTCGGGGTTTAACTGCTACCTGTCTGCTGCGCCCAGTTGGCACCAGGCTGAAGCAGATGTGTAATGGGTGCTCCCATGTATTAGTAAGAGGAAAAGCAGCTGCGTGGCATTGTGAGGAATCCTTGGATTCCTCGGATGGAGTTCTCGGTGCTCACCCACGTGCGTGTGCCATTGGAAAGCTGCTGAGTCCCACGTGCACCGCAAATGCTTTCCAGGTTTAAGTGTGGACTTCTCTTCTCCATCAGGTCATCGGGCTGCTTGATGTCTTCACCTCTGCCACCTCCTACCAGGGATTCCAGGACTTGTAAGTTTGGAGTTTGCGTTCCCTCTGTCTAGATTCAGCCATTGCCCAAGACACCTGGGACTTAGCAGCAGGGTAACAGATCAGGTTGAGGTGCAGTCCAACAGACTGAGTTGAAAAGGGGCCAGACTAAAGCCAGACATCCCAAATAACAAGGAGAATCAAAAGCACAAGTCGGTTCCCATGGCTAAAACACCCAGAATACATAAACAGATCCATGCCGTGCTCGCAGCTGGGAGAGCACAGTATATGTAGACCAAGGTATGTAACGAAGAGGCATCCCATTCCATGGTGTATCACCTGCAGCGTGATCCGTGCTAACGCGCTGCCTGTGTGACTGCTGAGCTAAGAGGCTGCACTTGGAATGGGAGAAGTGTGGTGTTCATCAGGCCCTGGGGTAATTAAACAAGAGAGTTTTAAAGATCTGGCTTGCTTTCCATCTTGATTCTGACTATTGTTGTTTGGGGGTTTTTGGCATTTCCCCTCTGTGTTGATGGTCAGGTTGGACGAGTCGTTTTCCTTTCCCCATCCTTGGGCACGAGCAGCGTGCACCTGGCTTTGGGTTTTCGGTCGACGGCTGGGTATTTAGCAGCCTGCAGGAAAAGTGTTTGAAGGTTCTCAGAGCAGTTCCTGCTGGAAGACCGTCAACTAATTAGCAGTCTCACGAGGCAGGCCAAAGGCTGAAGGAAGCTAGACGTTGCCTTCTGAGGCAGGGCTGGAGAACATTACAAAGATAAATTTGGGAGCCAACGCAGCAGTTTTGCAAGACTCTCTAAAGCTGCGCAAGATGTTTCAGCTCCCAGATGGTGTAAAGCTGTCTGGAATTGAACATCACTTGAGGTCCAAAGTAAACTAATTCAGGATAGTTAAAGTTTGGAAGATCCTTGTTCTTACTTGACGTCAGATATCTGATTTGAGGGGAGGAGAAAGGGCAATTTTCAGAGCAGGTCAAAATCCCAGCATCACTGCAGGAAATGCGAGTTAGCCAGGAACATTGTCACAACAACTTGTCTTAGTTACAGTAAGTTATGCAGCCAAAAGAAAAAAAACCCAAAACCAAGTGAGAACAAGGCTAGCCTGGTTCCCTATGTTTTTCTTCTAGACTCAGGGCCTTGTCTTACTGCCTTTTAGCTACCTGGTGATGCCATACATGCGGACAGATTTACAAAAGATCATGGGACATGAATTCAGTGATGAAAAGATCCAGTACCTGGTCTACCAGATGCTGAAAGGGCTGAAGGTAGGTGGGTCTGGAGGAGTTCAGTGACTCCCCGTGTCTCCTCTACACGTCACCTCTGGGTTGACCATAACACAACCCCCTTCCAACACTGCGTAGGAAGACTCGGGGGTTTATGGCGTCCCCTGAGAACAGGCATTTGCTGTTGAACTGCTCTTGTTCCAGCACACATCAATCAAAATGGCTGCTCGTTCACATCAGCCCATCGCGTATCGCGGCAATCGGCAGTCGTAGACCTTGCGATGGTTCTTCTGTGACAGCGGTTGCGTCGCTCTTTGACTTTGCCCAAACCCTTGGCAAAACTCTGTAGAAATGAAGAGGCTGGCAGCAAAGGGAGCTTCTGCTGAATTCCTAACAGAGGCTCCCAGGGGAGAAGACAGAGGGAATGATTTTCTATTCAACAGAATAAGGAAGGAATATGCTGCTTTAACTGGCTTCGAGAGCAGAGCGCAATCCCTGCAAACCCTGCGATGCAGAGACGATGTCTTAATGCTGCCCTCTGTGATCCTTCACCTGGAGTCAGAGCGGTGGCTTACAGGCATTAATGAGTTTGCCTTAATCACACCTTTCCCCAGATCACTGTTACCTCGAGCTTAAATAAAGGGGGGAAGAACACGCAGAAGGTTTAATTGGTGTGATAAAAGCCATGTAGTCAGTTTTTGCAACTCAAATCTGATTTCCAATTTTGCGTTTTAATTAGTGAGATTTTTTTTTCACATCGTTTAACACCCAAACCAACTTCTGTCATCTACTGACCATGTTCCTACCTGTAATCCTGATGCCTTTGTTGGACAGTTTGAAGCTGTTAGTTTATTCGCTGTAAGGAACTATTGCTCCTCTTCTGCTCTGTGCCCCTTCTTTAGACTGGCAGTGTAATTGCAAATATTGTCAGAAAGTCAGTGTGGAGATTTCTTTTCAAACTGCTTCTCTGGGGGCTGGGGACCTGCAGCAGGCTGCAGAGTTGTGTTCTCAGCAAGTTCTTGTTCGTAGCTCTCGTTTCTCCGCTGGAGAACAGAAAGTCTTGTCTGCTGGTGATCACATTGTGGTTTCTCTTTTTATTGCAGTATATTCATTCAGCCGGAATCATCCACAGGGTAAGTTCGTGTACGCTGTTACTCTGGTTTTTGTCTGTTTAGGAGAAACGTAGCTCGGTCGTAAAGTTAATAAATTCCTAAACATGGTTTCACTAATAGCCTCATCTGCTCAGAGGTCTCTCTGGTGTCCTCCCTCTTTTCCCTCCTACACCCTGTATGTGTTTGGATTTGCTCGTTTGTGCAGCGTTTTGAGGAAATGCTGCATTTTCTGACGAGCCGTGAAGCATTTTCTGATGCGTTTTGAATTAAAACTCTTTCAGAAAAAATAAAATAGTAATCTGAAGCTGTACAGTATAGCAGGCGTGCTGTCTTTGCTGTATCAATACTGGACTTGGGATGTTATGGGATCCCATCAAAGACAAGCGGAGGTTTGGCTGAGGCTCGTGTTGACGTGTTGTAAATAAAAACATCCCTTATTATTCTGCTCTTGGCTGTTGTAGGACCTGAAGCCAGGCAACCTGGCTGTGAACGAGGACTGTCAGCTGAAGGTAGGTGGAAAAGCACCGCTTTGTAGCACGTAGCATATCAGATCGTGGAGGAGCTGCTCTGCCAGCAGGAATTTGGCACCGTCATGTTCCCTCTTGCCTTCCGAAACTTGATTCAAGGCATTTCATTACTCGGCGGTTGCAGGCAGTGGGAAATAATCACCTGCTGATGTAACTTGCTGAATCAGGGCCCAAGACTTGGAATGAACATCCTGTCGCCGTAATTCCTGCAGCACGGCAGTTCGTAACGACTTCCTAAACAAATTCAGTACTGCTGAGCAATACTTGCGTTAGGTGAACGATCCCTGAAGGATAACTGGATTCAACCAAAGTTACCCTTTGGTTCTCATTGACGTGATGGTTGTGATTCCAGACAAAGTTATTTTCAGTATTGCTCTGAAGGGTTTGCTTGCAGCACGCGTTTGCGCTGTAACACATATTACAGGGAAAGGCTCCGTTGCCCGTAAAGGTTGGGTCAAGCTATGCTCATCTCCAGTATTGAGGGAGAGGCCATCCCCTGTCAGCGGCAAGGTGTTTTTATAGGAAAGGGTGAGTCGTGGTGGCCTGGGAGCATGCCTTTGCTGCCAGGTTATAGAACCACTCAATTAATAAAGCTCAGAGTTGAAAAGTAAGCTTTGAGAAAGGAAGTGACCTTCCAGGTAGCACACAGCACTGATCCTTTTGGCGGGGTCTTCGCACAACAACTGGTTTTGCAGTCAGCCTGCAATTCACGGTGGAATTAAGACAAACCTGTTAGTTCTTTGAACTGTCCTGTGGGTGGCTATGGTGTAGTTGGAGCTTCGTTATTATCTGATTGGATCTGCTTCGTTTCCTCTTAGAAGTAGATTCTCGTTTGCCTGTAGGATTTCTCTTTTGTCTCCTGCCCTTCCTTCTCCCTCTTCCTTTGGTGAATTGCAGATCTTGGATTTTGGCTTGGCCAGACACGCTGATGCCGAAATGACCGGCTACGTGGTTACGCGCTGGTACAGAGCGCCAGAAGTCATTCTGAACTGGATGCATTACAACCAGACAGGTGAGCTGCCTTGCTTCAGCGGTGTGACTGTCTGGTGACGAGCCCGGGGATCCCGCTGTCACGCCTGGGTCAAATCTCACGTAACCCTCCAGATGTTTTTCCTCTTTATCATCAGCGTGCCCTGGAGCAGAGCGAGTCCCAGAGCTGTTGCACCACTCCCAAAGCTAGTGCCTGCGGAAAATGATGAAAGCAGAGATTTTAGCAGCATAGAAACAACAGGGGAGGGTGGAAAATGGGAATGAAATTTGAATCGGTGCCTGCTGCAAGCAACAGCTCCAGCAATCATTGCTTCCTTTTTACTGTCCTTTTTTTTTATTTTTTTTTTTCTCCTTTTTCTCTCTGAACAGTGGATATCTGGTCTATTGGCTGCATCATGGCAGAAATGCTGACTGGGAAAACGCTGTTTAAAGGAAAAGACTGTATCCTTTCAAGCTGAACCTTTTCCCTGGGAGGGGTGAATAATTCTTGGCGTGTGTGAAAGGGCTTTTATGAATGAGGCTGCTGAGAAACAGGTGTCAGTCTGGTTTACCAGGAGGTAATCACAGGGACCAGCGGGTCTTTTTGGTGAGGAGAACAGAGAGAAGATAGGAGGGGGCCAAGCCACCCTTAGAAATACATCTCTGTGCTGGCCACGTGCGTTCTACATCAGCAGTCTAACCTCGCGTGGCCACAGCTCCCTCCCCAAACCTAATGGCATGTGCCCTGGCAGAGCTGTGCCAGCAAAATTCTCCGTTGATGAAAACGGCATCCCGGGAGGAGAGCCTCGGAGCTCTTTTTGCCAGTCTAATGAGTCTCCGCTTGCGTGGCTCTGTTGGGTTTGTCTCATAACCTGCTCGTAGCTCCCGCGGGTCCTCGGGCTCTCCTGCAGCCAACCCGCAGGCTGAGCTGCTGGGTGGTGTCCAGGGCTCGCTCCTGGACGGGTGATCTTTAACGCAGCCTGCCAGACCTCGATCAACTGACTCAGATCCTGAAAGTAACGGGGCACCCAGGAGAAGACTTCGTGGAGAAGCTGGAGGACAAAGCGGTAAGAAGGTTCGCTGTGGATTCAGGTCTTGCTGGCAGAGCTGTGGTGCGGAGAGGTTATCTTGGCCGTGTCTTTGAGATGGGAGAGGTGTTGCTTCCACAGCAGAGGAGAGGAGCGACAGCAGTCTTTTCCCCTTGGCAAGGAAGATGTTTCTCTCTGCTAGTGGCACATCTGATGGATTTGGCGTTGCGTTGGGAAACTGGTGTGGATTGCAGGGACTCCCGGGCGAGCTGCCTGATGCCCCAGCAAACCACTGACCTCTTCTGTTCTCCAGTTTGGCCTTTAAAGCAGGAATATTTCTGTATCTCAATTGATAAAAACAGTTCCTTGCTAACTGATCACTGAAATGTGACATCTGGGATGATTTGCTCTTCGTTTGCCCTTGCTCATCTGAGCCGTGCGACCCGAGAGCTGTATTTCCCAGTCCCCTGGCACTTGTCCACAGGCAGTAAATGTCTGTGCTTTCCTTTCTCCTTCAGGCTAAGAGTTACATCAAGTCACTTCCTAAAATCCCCAAGAAGGATTTGTCTGTGCTTTTCCCCAAAGCCAACCCGCAGGGTAAGTCATCTCCAGCGTTTCTCACGAGTTCACAGCTGGAAAGGAGGCAGGCTGACCGCCACAGCTGCGATTTTCCTTCTCCTTCTCATAACTTCTTGCTACTTCCTCCCTTGCAGGTTGTGCCCCTGCCCCTCCCCGGGGCAAATATATATGAATTAAAAGCAAAATTATTCTTTATTGGCATTAGCATGTCCATGTTCTGCTGTTCTTGGCCATTTACTTGATTTTTGTATTTTTTATTTAAACAGCCTGTAACATAAAATAGTTAAGGAAGAGGTAAACTTCTGACTCTCGTATCAACAAGCCAGCAGAGAGCGGGTGCTGGGTATAACGGGATGTCTGGGTTGTGGGATGCAAATTAAGGGATTAGGACGGTTGCATATATCAGCTCCACTTGGTGTGAGTTGGGATGAATTTTGGCCGATACTGGTTTCCAGAGCTTGTTGCTTGTAGCCAGGTGATACTGTGATCAGTACCATTTAGATAAACAAACCAGCTCTTCTTTTTTCATTCTTATTTCCCAGCCCCGCATCATAGGTTTTGATAAGGTGCTAGGAGAGCTCCACAGTCCACGACAGTAATATTTTTTTTTTTTTTTAAGAGTACAGCTTAGGTCATAACTGTATTTGAACACCTGGATCTATTGATACTTAACAGGCAGCTGAAATGTGCAATTTTCAGGGTAAAAATTGATCTCTTACAAGGAGCTCTTTTCCCAAGTAGATTAGAGGTGAGAGTGAGCAAAACTCTTCTAAAAGCTGAGAAGAAAAAAGCATTAAGCTGTTAAAACCAAGGGGGAACGAGGCCGACAGACTTGTCAGTATCTGAGTTTCCTGCCTTCCTGTTTACCAGGGATGTATAGATTTCTATATAGATTACTCATGTTAAGACTACTTTGAGTTGCAGGGGTCAGAGTGAAAGCAAATGATTAAAACTGAAAAATATCTTGAAGTTACTGGCTTGCTGTTTACGTTCTTGCAGCCCCATCCGCGCAGCAAGGCTTATTCAAGACTAATTTGTTGTTTCTGCACAATTTACACCTCCAGTCCTGTTAGTAGGAGCTCCCTGAGGCTGCTGTTAGGCAGATTTTGCATCCCTGCCGACGAGAGCTCCACGCTCCCTTGGCCAGGTTGAGGAATCTCTTTCATTTTCAGGTCTGGAGATGTAGTACTGGAAACACCGGTCCCATCACTTGCAGGGTTCATGCACAGGATGCCCATTCCCCGTCGCACCTTGCTTAGCCCTGTTCCTGTCTTCTCCCACAGCAGTGGACCTGCTTGACAAGATGCTGCAGCTGGATGTGGAAAAGCGCCTTACAGCGACGGAGGCGTTGGCTCACCCCTATTTTGACCAGTTCCGAGACGTCGAGGAGGAGACAGAAGCGCAACAGTCCTACGATGATTCTCTGGAACATGAAAAGCTTTCGATAGATGAGTGGAGAAGTAAGACGTTGATCTTCTTTAAGTTCCTGTCTAACGCGGGGCTTTCCCGCCTCTTTCCTGTGCACATGCTGAGTAAGGCTGCGATCGCCCGCTGGTGCCTCGATGATCGTGCACATCTCCCTTGCCTTGCTCTTGCTTTTATGCATTTGGCAAAGATCCCTCCACCTCTTCAGGCAGACTTTTTTTTTTTTGCCTCTCTGCTTTCTGTCTCTTCCTCCCAGCTTGTACCTGCCATACCCTCTCCACTGAGCACCTCCTCTCTGCACATATAACTGCCAAACTTTCCTTTCTCTCCTCTAAAATCACACATGCGAGTGATGTTCACGATGATTTTGTTCTGTTTTTCAAGAGCATATTTACAAGGAGATCTTGTCCTTCAGCCCCATTGCACGGAAGGACTCAAAGAAGCGAAGTGGGATGTCATTGTAGCGGCGGGCACGGCTGTAGCTGGGATTCACTTCTCCGGGATGACGGGTCGGATTTACTCCACGCTGCCGTGCTGGTGGCCGTCATTTGGCCTGAGGGACTTCTCTGTGTGCAAACACAAGGATGGCACCGTGCCGTGGGCATTGGACTTTGTTCTGCTAAAGGGGGAAGCGCCCCAAACAGTTTTTGACACAAGATAAATGTGTTCTCATTGAAACTCTTAAGTGGCAGAGTATTACCTGGTGTTTCTTTTTTGGGTTCTTCTTTCCTATTTGTCCACTTGAGAGAGCAGGGGTTTCACTGCTCCCTTCTCATTAGTCTTTCCAAGCACAGGTTTTAGTACATTAATTATGGATAAGGTAAAGAAAAAGGTAAAATTGTCTGGGAAGTGAGTCCCAAGCAAAATAATCAGAAACAGTGAAATTCAGCGTAACAAGACTTTATCCAATCTAACTCTGAGCGTGTCCCCTTTTGAGTGCTCAAGCATCCAGCACAGCAAGGTTGCTGGGAGAGTGTTGGCTCCAGGACACCATGGGAATCCAGTCGATCACGGGATCTGTGTTCAGAGCAGCTCCAGACTCTTGCTATACGCACAACTCCCTGCTAGGGTGCTTCCCCTCCGCGCAGCCGCTGCCTCCTCTTTTTTTTTTTTTTTTTCTCCTCTGCTCATTTCATTCCCTGTTTTTTGATCAGTGCTGTCTCCTCCTTACTGCTAGCTGCAGACACATCCTGGGAGTTCAAGGCCACTCTCCCGTATGGATAGAGCCGGTGTCCCGAGGAGCTGGGTTACAGTCCAACAGTCCCACTGCCCCTTCTCCCTGCTCCGCTGCGCTCGCCTCCCGCTGAGCACCCTCTCCCCGAGTCGCCCTGCCCGCTCCAGGCTGCCTTCTCTCTCCGCAGGGCTGGCGTTCCCTTGCGCAGCCCTGCGATGTGCCCCTTTATATTCTCATGCCTTCTGCCCTGCGGGATCAGCTAAGCCAGGGATCTTCTGCTTCAGTTCTCTTTTAAGGGCGTTCCTCGGTGTGAAGACACATTTAAACTGAGCCTTTGGAAAACAGTCAATTGTCGGTCCTAAGGCTCAGCTCTCAAAGTAACTAGCAAAAAGTTTGTATATTGGTGGGGAAAAGCCATAAAAATGTTGCGTGAACAATCTAGCATTAGCAGAAAGAGGAACACAATAATTCAACTCGGAGAGCACAGAAAATAATTTTGGATATCTTAGTCTCTTGGTATCAGATTAACTCCTTCGGTCAGCATCATTATAAATTGCATCTAAGATAATCTTATGAAATAGAATATCTCACAAAAACCACTACAGGCTAGACAGCATCCTTGTGAACAAGAGCTTTACAGATTCCCTTTTCTGCGCTTTCATTGAGGTTTTGCATTTCTTAATTGTCTATGCAAATTTTAATTCATTAACTTATTTAGTGAATAATTCTTGGTAGACAGAAGAAATTGCCTTCTCCGAGATGCTCGGAGTCCCTGCGTGTGACGGGGAGGGACGGGACCGTGTGGTGCTGCTGGCACTCAGCTGGCGAGAGACACGTCCCGGCCAGCTGCACCCAGCCCTGCTCCAACACAGTTTCTTTAGTAGATGTGGAGTTCTAGATGAGATAAAAACCCACACAACAATCTCCTTTTTGCTCCTGAATGTGGACAAGAAAAATTGTAGGACGATGTGAGAAAACGCTTATTCAACTTGCCTGGATTTAATTGCTTTGGAAAGGTGTTCAGATAGCGTTGTCATAAGAAGAGTAGGATACGTAAAGAGAGGGAGGTTGTTTTAAGAACCCAGACCAACCAGCCAGGCATCTGGATCCTCCCTCCAGGGAAAGTTTGTTCCATCTTTTGGTTCTACAATATGCAAAGTCATTCAAATTTAGAAGTATGTTTTGATCTTTAAAGTAATTTGATGTACTGGAGGTATATCATCTGAAGCCTGGCATTTTTTGATGTGTAGGTGTCAGCGTGTCCCAGGCCACCACTCAAGTACAAGGGTGTTTGTAAATGTTATTACCATTAGAACAGAGGAGAGATGGAAAATAATTACAAGAACAAAATAAGCAAATGGGATCTGAAAGTGACTGCAGTGTTATTACAGCTGTGTCTGCAGCTTCTTACTTGGGGGAGTTTGGGTCTCATATGAGCATCTAAATACTCGTGCTTGGAGTAAACCAGGTGTAACTTATCCCCAGGGTGGGATACTTCAGGGTAGCAAATGTGGAAGAGCAGGGTTTTGGGTAGGAAGGGGATTCCAGGGTAGTTTCAAAGTCTGACACTGTTGTTATGTAAATTCCTGGCTCTTCCAAATTCATCTTGATGATCTTCTAAACAATCCCTCTCATGAGTCCTTTTGAAATACATCCCAGGTGCGCTTGCGTGGCTTATTCTAAAGCAAGGTAACTGCTGGATCTTTACCACTGGTATCTGAGGTGAAGTCTGGACAGTGGGTTTTTGATAATTTTTCCCTTCCTCCTCTATGCTTGGAAGTTCTCATTGTCCATGTGCTAAGCAGTGAATTGCCAGAGTTTCCTAAGTACAGTGGGGTCTTTGGGGGCAATTTATCCCCCCTCTGCAGTGCTACAGAATAGATTTTTTTTTTTTTTTCTCTGACAGGCCTTTATTTATTCCTGCTCAAAATATGAATGAGTATGCTTCACTCCCACAAAAAAAAAAAAAAATCTTTAAATATGTATTTGGATACCCCCCAACCTGTCACATATTCCCTTAAACACCACTTTGGTTAATAATCACAGTCCTGGAAATGCTAATTGCTAACCCAAACTTTGTAGAGGTACTTAGGAAAAAAAAAAAAAAAGACCTAATGTTCTGCTGGTTATATGCTGAGCAGGATACAAGTGCACAGCCATCTATAAAGAGCAATTCTCCAATCGGGCATCTACCTGCAGCTTTGCTGACGGATGGAAATTGTTCGTTTTCTTGAATGGACTCTGATAAACCTCTGGGTAGGTTACATGTCCCTGCGTATTAATGTTAGCGCAGAGGAACAGCACGGAGCTGTGATTCACTCGGGTTCAGAACCTTCTGTGGTCTAAGAGCCTGCACAGGAGCTCGGACTTCGGTCCCTTTTGCAGGGGTGTTCTGGGGGGCTGTCAGGTGTAAGGCTCGCCAGCAGTAACATAGCTCTGTCAGGCGTAAAACGACGTAAAAAATACGTACATGAATGTAGATCTGGTTTGGACCTACAGCTTTTCCCTATGATTGCAGGTGCTTGGTGCCGATGAGCTGCCAGACTCTTAAGATCTCTTGCTAATGTTTTTTGCCTGCAGTTGACAGCAAAAGCTACAAATACCTCTAAATTTCCACAGTCACATCCCAAATCCTTTCCTGTGCGTTGGTGGCAACGCACAGATCCGCCGTGCAATCCAGAGGTGCGACTGCGGCTCATGCAAGCGTATCTGAACTCGAGTAAAGCTGCCGAGCTCGGTGTTAATAGCACAGTCCGTGAAGTAGCAAGGAGCTCCGCATAAGCTGGCCTGAATATTTACTCAGGATCTTCAGAAATTTTTTCAGCCTGTGCTGAATCCAGTGGATATGCAGATCCACGGCTTATTAATAGAGTCACTAGACAGTTCAACACTAGGCAGGTATGACTGTTAGTTGCGATAACACCTTTGGACTGCAGCATAAATATCTTCTTCGTTGGCATCTTCTTCCCTGTTACGGCCAGGTCCAGGTGGTCATTCCAGAGCCCATCCCAAGGGACATGTGCCAAGAGGCAAGTGTCTTCTCTGCGCAAAAGCTGCACGCAGTCCCCAGAAAAGTATTTGTTGAGAAGGTATACGAACGCAGTAATAAATGCAGCGTTTCTCACCTCTCTGCCCCTTCTGTAGCTGTCGAGTCATTTTGGTTTGGTTTAGCCAGGATGTACGCCTTCAGCACTCTAATTTTCTTCTTCACCTTAAGTGATAGCCGGTTTTGCTGTACAGACCTCAAATAAGGGAAAACTGCAACATTACCAGAATTTTCTGAGCTCTCATCTCCACTGGGAACCGGAGAAGGTGGCATTGCGTTTCTTGGCTGGCTGTTGCAGCTCATGCCGCGTGGCACTTGGGACAACCTCCCAGCGACTGTGGCTTTTTGATAGGACGGTGTTGCTGTTACCCTGCCGTAGCTGCACAGATGCTCCGCGCCGATGAGATGCGGTTTCTCTCGGCTCGTATCTCTCTGGGCCACGCGCAAGCCCTTTGCCTCACTCCGCTTTTAGGTTCGGGACAGCGAGTGCAGAACCCTTGCGACGTTCCCTCAATTCCCTTGAAAGTCCATGTTTTTGTTACAAAGCGCTCGGAAGAGCTGGGCTGGAGGACATGCAGCGCTGTCCTGCTGCCTCTGCCTTGAAGAACCCCAGCTTGACGAGAGGAACTTGACCACCCTTGCTTCTTCCCAAGTGTGAAACAACCTGCATTTTCCTTGAGCGGTGGAAGGGAGAAGTTCCAGCTGCGTCGGTCAAAGAGCAGTTGAAATATTGTCCTTTTGGACCCGGCATCTGACTTGGCCGCCATGCCCGCTGCATAATCTTTAACAGAGGTCGGAGAGGAGCTCTCAGCAGCTGCCATAAACGTCTTGGAGAGCTGCAGATGTTTAGCCGTGCAGATGTTTAGCGGTGCACAGAGGTTGGAGAGGAGCTCTCAGCAGCTGCCGTAAACGTCTCGGAGAGCTGCAGATGTTTGGAGGTGCAGATGTTTGGAGGTGCAGGTGTTTGGAGGTGCAGATGTTTGGAGCCACCTATGCCCTGGTAAAATGAGGCGTGGGGGTCAGCAGCGGAGGGTCGTCATCCAGGTGAGTGTGTGCGAACACCCGGGGAGATGTCTCAGGACCGTGGGCGAGGCAGGCTGGCCTCCTGACTACACGTAGCTGTGGACATGGAGAGGCAGAGAAGTCTTAAAAGCTCAATCTCGTAGAGAAAAAGTGAGTAAATCTATGGAGACTTCTGGAGTATAGAGCTTTCTTTCAGAAAGTCATCTGTTAAGGCGAAGGACCCGTTCAGACAGAAGTCATAAACCACTTTAAATGGGAATTTAGGGCGTGATTTCTTAATCATCTGGCTCTTCTTCAAAAGGGACAGGCAGGCCTGAAGAGGATTAGAGTTCGCTGGCTCTCTGTAATGATGGCTGAGGGAGAAAACATCTTCATGATAAAGTAATGTACTGAGCGACCTACTGGTAGTTGAAAAGGAGCCTCCATAGCTTTAGAGAATAACCTGAGATGGCCTTCGGGAATTGTCTGTCCGACCGCAGGATGAGCACGGAAGAGGCACCGGGGACTTCTGATGGGAAGGGGTGTGAGAAGAACAAGCGTGAACACAAGGGAGTACACAGGTTCCGCTGTCAGGGAGGGCGAATGCTGCTCCCGCTTGTTTCAGGGGCAGGATGTAGAAAAGTTTCTTCAGTATCAGTCTTTGTGCTGAGTATACTTTTCAGAAAACATTTTCTGTTTCGGGTCCTGGGTTCCTCAGTAGGTTTTCTCTTTTGTGAGCTTACACCGAATGCTGTGAAATTGCGAGAGCGGTTTGGACAGCTGGCGTGCGGGCTCCACGCTCTGGTTTCATCACTTCGCCCGCCAGCCCTGCACAGTGACCCCGCGGCACGCCGTCCGGGAGCCGAGCGCTAATTCCCGATATCCTGGCAAATGCGGGGAGCTGGTGCTCTGCGAGCCCAGGAACCGTGGAGGTGTGCACGTACTTGTTTTTCGTGGTGTGTACCAGCCAGGAACTCGGAATAGAGAGCAGGCAGTGTAGCAGGTTGGCAGTGGAAAGGCGGCATCTGTCGGTACAGAGCAAGCGTCCCAGCGTTCGTACGGCGTCTGAGGACACGTTCCAATGAAGAGGAAGGAGCTACTTCAAGTGGCGGGGAAAAAAACCCCAAAACATATTCACATTCCATGAAAGGAGTTTGAAAAACACCTCCTCGACGGAGCCAGCGACTCAGGGCAAGACTTAAAATACTTTTAAGCAAAGGGGGGACCCTGCCAGCCGCCGTGATTCGAGGGAGCGGCGATCCCGGCGAGGGCAGGCGATCCCGGTGAGGTGACCCAGCTGGCGCCTGACCGGGGTGCATCCCTTTCCTTACCGTGTTTTTCCCCTTTGCATACTTAAAAATACAAAACTGAGTGATAAAAATCACTCAGCTGTTAAGCGAACATCCAAAATTCCATCAATTAGGCCAGTCAGAAATATGTTTGCTGTTTATATTAAGGACGTAGCATAAAAATTTATATGGGTACGATTTCTTTGTGCCTGTCTCGCATAACATGCAGTTGTTTATCTTGAAATACTACTTACTTGTTATTCCTGCACTTATTTCTGAGTTTATTATCTAAGCATTATTTTTTTTATTTGGAAAGTGAAGCTTTCATCGTAAACAATCCTTCTGTAAGTTGTTTGTTTGGGTTTTTTGACAGCTAATTAGGTCTGTGAAGTTGGAACTTTATGGGACGTATTTATTAGGTACTTCCAGATGTAAGTGGGAAAGAAAAAGCAGATGAAGCAATGGTTGTGGTGTTTTTTGGTTTGGTTTGGTTTTTTTTTTTCTGAAGAGACACTACAAAATTATCAGGATTTTTTGAGATACACAACACTTGCCACATTTTGGACACCACCTAGAAACCTTTCAGGGCAGAGCTTTGAAAATATTTACAGCCTCTTAGAAAACCTTACACTTGTTTTATCCTATAGGAAAAAGAAAGCGAAATCTGTTTTCATATTTAACCTTTTCACATTCTAGGTGGCAGACTAAACAATTTTCAGGTTTTAAGTATGTGATAATGGGAGAGAAGAAAAACACAGAAAATGATAAACACATCTGCGAACTCTAGTGAGATACTGTACGAAGGATGGGAATATCTCTTCGTATTTCCATGTCTGACTCCCACCTAAGCAACCAGGGAAAGCATTCCTAATCCTCTGCAGTTTCCCGTATCGTGGGTCAGCGGAGTGTTGGCTGGTAACGTGATTATGGCTTTTTTTTCTTTTCCCAACTAAGAGAAACAAGATATGAAAGAGAAAGATTGAATGAAGACCAAAATAGGCAGTACTAATTCATTTTTCCCCCAAACAGAGGAACGCTCGCTGCACTAATTGCAGTTGAGTTCAAGGCCATCAGCATTACTACACTGAAAATGCCGGCGTTTCCCAGCGAGTGCGGTATAGGGGCTGCTTTGCCCGATTTCTCTACGAGGCCATTTTCTGAGCACAGGGGTTTATACAGCTTTTAGTGCAACGTTCAGCCAAAGTGCTGCTTCACAACTGATTCAGTCAGCACTTTGGCTGATTGATAACCCCTTTTTTTGTTGGATCGCGCTCTATTAAATAATACTGAAAGGTTAGTGTGTATCTTCAACCCTCATTGATTTTCTGTTAAACGAGAGTGAGTTAACTCCTTTTAGCCAAGTTTGGGTGGAAGAAGAAAAATTCTTCCATCAGCCATGATTTCAGATCTGTCTTCAGAACGCTTCACCTGAAAAAGGGTTTTAAAACTCTGATTTGCATGTTAACATTTTAAAAAAAGAACATCACCGACGTGATAGTGCTGAGTGCGTCACCTCTGAAGTTCGCGGGACTGGACAGGGTTATTTATACTCCACACAAACCTCGGGTCCTGGAAAGTGCAGCTGAGCACTTGCAAATCCAGCTGAAATAAACTGCAGCTGAGGTTCATCGCTTTAACATCAGGCTTTTAACCTTTAATGTGCACAGATCGTTTTTAGCAATTGCATTAATTTCAACAATTCTGAAGAAAATGGCCACAGAACAAACAGCCGAGGCGCAGATATTACTCAGTTTTGAGGCTTAATGAATCAACAAACAAAAAAGGTCGGTTCTCGGTTCCAAATGATAATTTTCTCCCCTTTTTAAGCACATTTTTATATACTTGAATAAAGATGAAGGAAATTAAAATACGATTGAAGGCTCCGTTGGAGCTGTCTTGGCTGCTGCTTTCATTTGAAGCGACACCGCTGGTTTTGAACTTGCACCCTTTAAAAACTGGGAGAGCGAAGAAATTGAATTAAGTTGCGCCTCTGGGATTTGAGCGAAGTTCGGGATGTTTTTTCAAATAACACATTAGTTCCACAGTTCTAATATAAAACTAAATGATGGATAACTTGGTTTGATGTCCTAAGGCATGGCCCCCAATCTTTGGAGGCGTCCGTACGCGGCTTTGCGCGCGAGTCAGTAGGCACCGAACGGAACGGGGCTGTTCACACGCTTGACGTTAAGCACGTATGCAAATCTTTGCGAGCCTGGAACCTAATGTGATTATAATAAGCCAATTTCAGTGCGAATCGAAGAGCATAGAGTTTCGAAACTGAGGTCCAAATGAAAGAGTTTGCAAAAGTTTGTCATAGTAAAAAAAAAAAAAAACAACCCACGGAAAAAGCTAGGGAAACAAATAAAACTGGTTGTTAACACTAAGTTCTCCCATAAAGAGGAAAAATGAGAGAGTGAAGTTGCTCATCAGTTATTGAAATGATTTTATTGACTGTTTAACTGTCTTCCCAACACTCAACTCTGAAGCAGAAATGCCTATAGAGTTTTTTTTTGTGTTATCCTTTGTGGATAGGACCATGCTGTTCTTTTGAGGTTAGGCGAGATCCTATGCAAAGCAGTGAGAGTATTGGGACTTTATTTCTAAACCTTTGATGTGTTTCTTTTCATGAGGACGAGAATAGGATATATATTTTCGAGTTCTGATGTGTTAACAGTAGATTCTTTAAAAAGTATACCCAGAAAGGAGTACTTCGAGGTTGACACGTAAGACTGTTCAGCATTAAATGTTTTCCCATGCTTTGAAGGCTTCGACAAACTCCGGTCCAACCCGAGGACCATTTGGCTGCTCTGATTCCACGGTTAACATATGTTAAAAGACAAAAGATCTTATAGTTGGACTGTAAATGAGGGAAAATAGCATTCATTTTTTCCTTTGAAAACAATTCGGTTAATTCTATAAATTCAGATGGTGCTATTATGCAATACTCCGCACGATCGTGAGTGGGAGGTGGAGCGTACATATGCCCAAGTATGTGGTACGCTCTATAAAAAAACGAGTGTAGGAGCCTCTGCGGTTCCTCGCTCGCCGCTTATCTCAGCTGCAAACATCACTTCTTGCTCATTCCGCTCAGTCCCTCGCGCTGTCCTTCCACCCCGCCGCACCTCCGCACGCCAGGCCATCTGGACCTGCTATCAGACTAGAACATAAAACACGGGCTCTTACTATTCCCATCGCTCGTGTGATGTTGCTCGTGTGGGCTAACGGAGGCCGAGACAAGGCTACAGGCTCTCCCGGGGTGCAGCCGGGTCGGACTCGGGCGCCCGGCGATGCTCCGGCACGTTTTGGGGGACCCCATGCCTCCTGCAAAAAGCGGGTGCCGCATGATGGCACCCCAAGGAGCCTGGGCGACAACCCGAGCTGCCCGTCCGCAGCGGGACCCCGGCTGCAAAGCGCCCGCCCAGGGAGGGACCCCCACGGCCGCACCCGAGCCCCCAGCCCGAGGAAGCGGGGGGTTCAGGCCCCCTCCGGCCGCCCGGAGCCAGAAGCGGGGGCCCGGGGGCCGCGGCTCCTCCCCGGGAGCGGGGCCCGGGCGGCTGCGGCCCCCGCCCGGCGGCCATGAGGCCAGCGCGGAGGGGCACCCCCTCCCTCCCCCCGGCACCCCGCAGCCCCCGGAGGCCTCCCGCCCGGCGCGGCCCGGGGGTGGGAAGGGACCGGGGAGGGGCGGGCGGTCCCTGCCCGCGGGGGGGAGCGAAGCGCGGCAGCCCCCTCCCCCGCCTGCCCGCTGGCTGCCGCCTTTCCTCGCCGCTCGGCCGGGCTACGCCGCCGCCGCCGCCGCCTCCATCTTGTGCGTGTGTCCCCTGCTCCCCCCCTTCGCCTCCACACGGCACCGGGAGCGGCGGGGGCGCTGGAGCGAGCGGGGCCCGGGGGGGGGGGGGGGGGCGGGGGGGCGGCGAGGGTGGTGGGGGGCGAAGCGGCACCGGGGCCGGAGCGGCAGCGGCGGGAGCAGCGGCGGCAGCGGCATGAGGAGGCGGCGCTGAGGAGGCGGCGGTAGCCGGAGCGGACGGAGCCGACATCTTGTGCCCTCCCCTCCCGCCGCCGGCTGGGTGAGCCCGTCCGCCCCAGGGGGGAGGGGAGGGGAGGGGGAGGTGGAAAGAGAGGATTTAAAAAAAAAAAAAAAAAAAAAAAAAAAAGAGAGAAAAAAAAAAGAAAAAACTAAAAAAAAAAAAAATCCCCCAAAAGGAGGCGGTGGCAACGGTGGAGAGCGCCGCGGCGGCGGCGCGCTGAGGCGGCCAGGTAAAGCGCTGCGCGGGAGGCCGCGACACCCTTCCCTCAGGGGTCTCTCCTCCCTCACGCACCCCCGCGCCGGGGGTCGCGGGAAGGTGACCGGGCGGGCGGGAAGGAGCCGGGGGAGGCCGGTGCGCCGCAGCCGGTGGGTCCGTCCCCGTCCCGTGTGTCGTCCCCCCCCCCCCCGCGTCCCCGCTCGGTCCCCGCGCGGCGGGAGCGGCCCGCGGCCCCTCGCCGAGGAGGGGGCGGCGGCGGCGAGCGGCTGGGGAGGGGGAACGGGCAGCGCCGTGTCAGCCGGGCCCCCCCCTTGCCGCCATCTTGGCCCCCCCTCTTCGCAGCGCCCGTGGGGGCCCCGCCCACCTTCTCCCACGCTATTGGCCCAGGCGGGGCCGAGCGCACCCCCCTTTAGACCCGCAAAACCTTGCGTTGCTATTGGCGGTGGCGCTGGGATGGACGGCGGCGACAGCCAATAGCCGTGTGGCGCTGCCTGCGCTCTCTCTCGCTCTCCCCCGCCTTGGTCCCTCTCTCCTTGGGGACTTTTTTCGCTCCCCGGGGGGGCGGTGGGCCCGCCGGGGCAGGGCCCGGTGCTGAGGACCGGCGCAGCTCATCGCACGCACCCGCCGCGCCTTCTCCTCCGCCGGGGGAGGCTTTATTTTAGTCAGGGCCCCTTCTGTGTCTTGACCTAGAGCGCTGGCTGCTGCTGGGGCTCCCCGCAGGGACCCCGTGGCCTTCGCTGCAGAGGGGAGCTCCTGCGAGGAGCTCCCGGCCAGCGCCTGACACAGCTCATGGCATGTCACGGTTCCCTCAGCTGCTGCTGAGGCCAGACATAGCTCATGGCATGCCACGGTTCCCTCCGAGCGCTGCTGCTGAGGCCAGACACAGCTCATGGCATGCCATGGTTCCCTCAGAGCACTGCTGCTGAGGCCAGACACAGCTCATGGCATGCCACGGTTCCCTCAGCTGCTGCTGAGGCCAGACACAGCTCATGGCATGGCATGGTTCCCTCAAAGTGCTGCTGAGGCCAGACACAGCTCATGGCATGCCACGGTTCCCTCCGAGCGCTGCTGCTGAGGCCAGACACAGCTCATGGCATGCCATGGTTCCCTCAGAGCACTGCTGCTGAGGCCAGACACAGCTCATGGCATGCCACGGTTCCCTCAGCTGCTGCTGAGGCCAGACACAGCTCATGGCATGGCATGGTTCCCTCAAAGTGCTGCTGAGGCCAGACACAGCTCATGGCATGCCACGGTTCCCTCCGAGCGCTGCTGCTGAGGCCAGACACAGCTCATGGCATGTCACGATTCCCTCCGAGCGCTGCTGCTGAGGCCAGACACAGCTCATGACATGTCACGATTCCCTCCGAGCGCTGCTGCTGAGGCCAGACACAGCTCATGACATGTCACGATTCCCTCCGAGCGCTGCTGCTGAGGCCAGACACAGCTCATGGCATGCCACGGTTCCCTCCGAGTGCTGCTGCTGAGGCCAGACACAGCTCATGGCATGTCACGGTTCCCTCCGAGCGCTGCTGAGGCCAGACACAGCTCATGGCATGCCACGGTTCCCTCCGAGCGCTGCTGCTGAGGCCAGACACAGCTCATGGCATGCCACGGTTCCCTCCGAGCGCTGCTGCTGAGGCCAGACACAGCTCATGGCATGCCACGGTTCCCTCCGAGCGCTGCTGCTGAGGCCAGACACAGCTCATGGCATGCCACGGTTCCCTCCGAGCGCTGCTGCTGAGGCCAGACACAGCTCATGGCATGCCACGGTTCCCTCCGAGCGCTGCTGCTGAGGCCAGACACAGCTCATGGCATGCCACGGTTCCCTCAGCGCGCTGCTGCGGAGGCCAGACACAGCTCATGGCATGCCACGGTTCCCTCAGCGCGCTGCTGCGGAGGCCAGACACAGCTCATGGCATGCCACGGTTCCCTCCGAGCGCTGCTGCTGAGGCCAGACACAGCTCATGGCATGCCACGGTTCCCTCAGCGCGCTGCTGCTGAGGCCAGACACAGCTCATGGCACAGGCCAGACGCAGCTCATGGCACACACCATCTGTTGCTGAGCCCAGGCTTTACCTTAAGCTTCATCCGCAGCCTGACATAACGTCTCGCACCCTGCCCGCTGCAGAGGGAGCTCCCCTCCTCGACCTGGCGCATCTCCCAGCAGCTCGCCTTGGTTACAGAAGTATCAGGGGGTCGGTAAAGATCTCTGCCTGTGCCGGGCCAGCAGCTCTCCGTGACTTCTGCTGAGCTCTGACACGCTTTGGCGCAGGCGTCGGCGTAGGTGCGAGGAGCATAAACCCTCCGCAGGCGCGTGGGGCAGATACGGGCCTGTGGAAAGCACGGACGTGGCGGGAGCGTGGAGGGACGTCGGCGAGGGTGGCAGGAGCTTCGCCCTGCATTTTGGTTGGCAAAAGAGAGGTAGAGAGGAGGCTGTGAGTGTTCCAGGCTGTTTGTTTTCCTCTGGCATCTGTTGCCTTTATTTTACGGACACGTTTTTTAAATAGCTCCATAGGTGTCCGTTCCCCGCTGCGCAGGAACGGGTTTTAAATCCCAGCAAACGGCGACAAGCGCCTGCCCGGACCTGCGTGGCTGCCCGCGTGGGACAGCGACGAGGAGGAACATCTCCAGACCTCGTTTGACTTGGTGCCCGGAGAGAGACAGTCTTCGGTAATGCCCGACCCCAAACTTTTTAGGGCTGTGTGAGCTGTAGCCACTGCCGGTAATCACGGTGCACCAGAGTGGAACAGGAGCCACGCTGTTCCCATCTGCTGCTGCCTGCTGAGGTCCAGGTGGCCTTCTCCTTGCTGTGAATCACTGATGGTCTTCATCGTCGAGGGACCAAGGTCTTCGCTGGGCTCCCCAAGCCATGCTGGAAAGGGCCAGGAAACCCCCCCAGCAGCACTGCCTTGAGCTCCAGCCTTGTGTCTGCAGGTTAGCAAAGAAACCTGGTGCTGGGAAGAATATCCTTGGTTGTCAGCACGGGAAGGCTGGAAAGAAGGAGTGGAGCGGGAAGGAGGGGTGGGAAGGAGACTGAGGTCTGCGGTGAGAGGGTGCCTGTGCGCCTTGGAAACGGGCGAACGCAGCGTGGCGTGGCTGTAAGTCACGGCAAGGTTTAGCCCTTCCTTAGAGGGTCCGCTTCTGCTGGATTTTTCAAGGCTGCGCGTGCAATAAGGGCCTGTATTGTGATACTGTTTTATACGTGCATCTCGCCCGTTTTTTTCAGTGGAGCTTTCAACCCCTTTGTAGTAATTTTAGGTCTCCTGATGATGGGCTTGTTCTTCGTCGCCTTTTGCACCTCTGGCCCACAGGTGTGAAAGCTGCTGCTCGGGAGAACTGAACCATTCCCGAACGTATCCCAGCGTAGAAATAAGTTCATCCCCGGTGGCTTTGCACGTTGTATCCACGCTGTTTGCTCAGTTGTGCTCTCTAGGAATCTCACCCCCTGCTCCTGGCGCGATACCCAGCGGAAATGGATGATGGGAGGTTTTTGGAAAGCCTTGAGCACGCTGTGGCGACGGCGAGAGGATGACTGTGTGAATTTCTGCTTTCGCATCAGCAGCCTTTGTCCATGGTGGGACAGAAACAACATGGGCTGAAATAGCATTTAACCCCACCGAAGCCGTCTGTTTAGCATTTCAGCGTGCACGGGTGCTGTTTGCAGAGGGATTCTTTTTTATCCATGGCTGGGAGGTGTTTTCAAGTATGCCAAAAAGATCAAAACATTCCTAGATTGCTGCTTAGAAGTTTCTGTTGTTGCAGATGAGGTCACAGTGTTCATCTCAGTCTGTCTGGGTTCATGTCATTGCTGCTTTCAAGGTATTTTGGAGGTGGGGAGCTGTGTCTCTCCTAATATCCAGGTGCATGTCTTATCCCAGGCACTCAGCTCTCGCTAGCAGCAATTTCCGTGCCGTTTTAGATGCTTCTGCGTAGCGCTAAGTAATTGTGTGTTTTACAAATGGGTTGTTTTATGGCAGTCGGTTGCTGTGGTAGAAAGCCCACTTCGGGTAATTTCTCTAGACAATATACTGATTGTTTCACTAAAGCAACGGGAACGCCGTACCCTTGCTTTTCCCGTCAGCAGGTGAACTAACCCTTCCTTGAGGTGCTTGTTTTGCTGAAATGTGCTCGTCCCTCAGCACTCCCACCAGTCAGCTAATGCCTTGGTTTTTCCTGACCACAATATTAAATATCAGTGTGGTCAGCTCATGCTAATTACTTTATCCTCCAATATCTTTTTGCCCATATATCTCTTTGCCTCCAATATCTTCTTTGCTCATAACCCGCCTGAATTGTAAGAGAGCTGTTTGTCAGCAGGATTTTCTAGGTTTTTAATTTGATGATCAAGTTGCTTTTATACCCTTACTTTAAAATTCTTTTTTCCTACTGTTTGAGTAGGAGCTCGGCTGGGACAAGTGCAGTTGGGCGTCTGCAGTCTGCTGATCAAGTGGCTGATTAGAGTTTTAAGGCAAAGGTCCTGAAATCCATGGTACCTCTATTTGCAGGTGGAAACTGTCACCTGGAATTAAATTGCACCTGCAGGCTTCATCCTTGTGGGTGTGCGTACTGAAACTGGCACCTGCAGCTTATTTCTGCGGATGCAAAGGAGAGTTTGGAAACTTTTCCCAAAGCCTGTTTTTCTCAGGACACATGTTGTATCATGGCTTGGTCTCGTGGTTCACAGAGCCAGCACTTTGAAGAGAAACGTGTCGCTCCTGGAATTTGTTACAGCTTTCTGGAATAAGCTCACAACTTCTTGTAGGTCCTGGTCCTGCGAGGTGCTGCTTGCTCTGACTCACAGGATTGTGAGTTTGTGGAGCTGTATCCTTCACAGAGCAGAAATAATGCAAAGGCTAAGTACAAATGATGGGTCTGTAGTGTGTTTTCTTGTCTGCGGGTCCCACAGAAAGGGGCTGAAAGTGTGGATTGTTCTAAATAAGGGTGAGGTGCTGGTTCAGGCCTCTGCATAGCAACTGATAAGCTCTGGGCTGACTTATCTTCGCAGGGAGATGTTACGTTTGCTTTTCTTTGTCTTCTCTCTGGTTTGTTTCAGCCTCAGCCCATTTTTTCCCATAACTCATGTTCCCATCCCTGACGCTGCCCTTCTCTTGCATTACTCACTTGGCTTTCTCTCCGCTTTCCCTCTCCGCTGCCTCCCTCCCTTGCCCTGAGATCGCCGGGCTCCTGCCGCCGCGTCTCCGTCCTCCCCCAGATCATCTTGCCGGCTCCAGGCTTCTGCTCCACTCCCCCTTGATGGGCACCTCCTTAATGTCAGGAGCCGACTCTCAAATAATTATCTGGGTTGCTGATTAGCAGTTTGTGAGGGCAGAGCTGGCTTGGGCTTTTCGTTAAGGCTCTGAGTAAATGCCATTGCATGGTTACTGGTAACGGTCCAGAAGCTGTCTTGCTGCTTTCCTGCTCGTGTCCCCATGGACTCTCCATGCAGAATCGGCTCAGGAGCCTGAACACAGATTGTGGCTCCAGAGGGGCTAACGCTGAGCCAAAACTAGTAAGTCCATCTGGATCCATGCTGCTCGTTCCTGTGCTCAGTCCCCTTTGCTTCCTCACGGATCCCACCGAGGAGCAGAAGGGATGCACATCTAGCACCCGCTGCGTTGCTCAGTTCATCCTCTGCTTCTGTTTGGGCTTTTGTGACCCATTTTGCATGGTTGGGAAGGACATGGTCCAGTCAGTGCACACTGGAGAGCGGTGTAAGGAACAGCTACGTCTGTGAGAGAAGGGAAAGCAAAGCTGGAGGATGATTTTTCATTACGGGCTTTATTGTATCCGCGATGTGGGAAAGGAAGAAGTGGTGGTGGCAGCTCTGAGGTGGGAAACTTGGAGGAGCTCCCTCCTGGGCTGGAGGAGCACTGCTAGTTTTCTCATATGGAGCTCAGTGACAAAAAAAAATTGGGAACTGCTTTCAGAGGGCAGGAACAGTGCTTTCCTTTCCGTCTGGAAAACATGCAGCACATTTTGTGTGCTATTGGGGATATAAAAGAAAAGCCACAGGCAAAAGAAGAGAGGAGAACTCCTTGGCTTATGTGAACTTAGTATGTGAATGGTGCAAGCAGATGTGATGAGTGCTGTTTGAATTTTGGGGGATCTGAATGGTTTGCTGAGGTGAATGCACAGCAGAGTGTTTGGATGCTATGCTGTAAAATATATTTCAGCTTTTCTCATCCGGTGGCATGGGGATATATACATCTCCTGGCATGCAAACAGAGAAGGTTGGAGGGTGCTGTGATACACGTTGCAAGAAATGGTTGCTATATCCATTACCTGCTTGTATGTAAGAAGGCGAAGAGGCCTCAGCAAGCCTGAAATTGCTGGAGTCTCTAGTAGAAATGTTCCTGTATTGCAACGCTGAGTGCGTTTTTGAATCTGTGCTGCTCCTTGCTCCTCTCCTTGGCTTACGCTGTCCTCTGTCCTGTTTTGTTGCAGGGGCTCGGGACCGCAGCGATGAGGAAGCCTCGGAGGAGGTCCCGGCAGAACTTGGAGGGCAGGCGTTCTCCCTCGCCCTACAGCCTCAAGTGCTCACCAACTCGGGAGACCCTGACGTATGCTCAGGCCCAGCGGATTGTGGAAGTAGACATCGATGGGCGGCTTCATCGCATCAGCATCTATGATCCCTTAAAAATCATCACGGAGGACGAGCTGACTGCCCAGGACATCACAGAGTGCAACAGCAACAAGGAAAACAGCGAGCAGCCCCTTTTCCCTTCCAAATCTAAGAAAACACCTTCCAAAGGCAAGAAGAAGGAGTCCTGCTCCAAACATGCACCAGGGACATCTTTACACTTACCCCAGCCCAACTTCCGCGTGGTGGACTCCTTCAGCCAGCCAGAGGCCCCTCCTCTCCCTGCCGCCTACTACCGGTACATTGAAAAGCCTCCCGAGGACCTCGATGTAGAGGTGGAGTATGACATGGATGAGGAGGATCTGGCGTGGCTGGAAATGGTCAACGAGAAGAGAAGGGACGATGGTTATGGGACAGTTTCTGCTGACACTTTTGAGCTGCTGGTGGACCGGTTGGAAAAGGAGTCGTACCTTGAGAGCCGCAACAACGGGGCTCAGCAGTCCCTCATCGACGAGGATGCCTTCTGCTGTGTCTGCATGGACGATGAGTGTCACAACAGCAACGTCATCCTGTTCTGTGATATCTGCAATCTGGCCGTGCACCAGGAGTGTTACGGCGTGCCCTATATCCCCGAGGGGCAGTGGCTTTGCCGCTGCTGCTTACAGTCCCCTTCTCGCCCTGTGGATTGTGTCCTTTGCCCGAACAAAGGTGGAGCCTTCAAGCAGACCAGCGATGGCCGCTGGGCTCACGTGGTTTGTGCCATCTGGATCCCAGAGGTCTGCTTTGCAAACACCGTGTTCCTGGAGCCCATTGAAGGGATAAATAACATCCCCCCGGCTCGGTGGAAGCTCACGTGCTATATCTGCAAACAGAAGGGCATGGGAGCTGCTATCCAGTGCCACAAGGTGAACTGTTACACTGCCTTCCACGTCACCTGTGCCCAGCGGGCTGGTCTCTTCATGAAGATCGAACCCATGAGGGAGACCAGCATCAACGGCACGACATTCACCGTGCGCAAGACTGCCTATTGTGAGAGTCACTCCCCGCCTGGGATGGTGAAAAAAGGGTCTCCAGCTGCTGGCGGTGAGGGGCAGGAGGACACTGTGAAGGAGGAGGGAGAGGAGGAAGCCAATTCTGGCCCTCCCAAAGGGTCTCTCAAAAAGAACCAAGTGAAATTGAAGCAGAAGATCAAAAAGGAGCCTGGTGATGTGACCAATGGGCGTTCGTCTGTGCCCATGGTGACAGTCACGCAGATCCCCTCTTACAGGTGAGCGGTGCGGGTTTAGGGAAGGAACTGGACAGCTGGAGCTGGACAGGGTCTGTTTTGAGGACTCGGTCCCTCTTGTTGTTGACCTTGGCAGCGCTGTCTCCAGTCAAGACCTAGCAATAACCGTGTTCAAAGCGGGCTCTGCAGAATCATCCTGACCAGTGTTCTTCCATGGGAGTGTCGCTGGCACGCTGTGGTTTCCCTGATTTGCTGAACAACCGTCCCAAACTGTCGCGTAACGCAGAATCCGTGGTGGTACCTAACAGCAAACACCCATCGAGCATCCGGATTTACATAGATGGCTGTGAAGGTGTTTTTAAAATACTTCAAGTTGGCAGGCAGATAGAGGTCATCCTGCTATTATTTTTTTTTTAATCTCCTCATTTCATAGTTTCTTAATTGCTCCTTTTATTGCAGACCATGTCAAACCTCTCAGTGTTGCAAGCAGCTCTGAATTTGGCTGTGTATTTTTTTTCTCCCTGCTCTCTCTCATGCAGAACTAGGTAGTGCTGAATTTTCGTTTGGTGCCTGAGGAAGTGTGGTAATGTGTTGCCAGTATTTTAACAGATAAGCTTTGGAAAACTGCTGATAAGGCACCATGTATAGTCTAACAAACGGTTTGAAAAGGTTAAAATAGGTGCTGTATTATTCTTGGACTCCTGTCACGCTAGTGTCCCAGGCTTCAGCTTAATAACATCAGACTTAAACGACTCCCAGGAAAGTTCTTGATGCTGAAAGTAGTTTTGAAATTAAGGCTGGGAGCGGAATGGATGATTGCGTGCTTTGACGGTGCTGTGGCAAGTGCTTGCTGAGAACCTCCAGCCGCGCTGCTACTGAAATAGGGCTCTACTCTGAAAAGCAGGCACGTACGTCTTTGCGGTGGGGAGATCCCGGATTGTACCAGTTGCACGTGTAGTTCTGAGCGCGCATTGGCACAACACCACAAAGCTTTGTTGGGAAGCCTGATGGGATCACCAGGGTCTGCAGAGTCACGGGTGCTTTGCAGCTGGCTCCATGACACCTCTTTGCTTCCCTTAGGCTGAACAAAATCTGCAGCGGCCTCTCCCTCCAGAGGAAGAACCAGTTCATGCAGAGGCTCCACAACTACTGGCTGCTGAAGCGGCAGGCGAGGAACGGGGTGCCCCTGATCCGGCGCCTGCACTCGCACCTCCAGTCCCAGAGGAACGCGGAGCAGGTACTGGTCCCCAGCTGAACCCGCATGGGAGCATGGAGGGCTTGCATTCCGGGGGGATATGCGCTTCATGCATGGCTGGGAAGGGGAGTGAGGGTGAAAGGATCAGAGGGTGACCTGATTTAAGTCTTTTGGTCTCCTCTTGCTATGCTCGTGCCTGCAGAGCTGAGGTAGTGTATCAGTGGGATATCCATCATGCCACTAGAATTGGTGTTGATGAGCCAGCAGGTAAGAGTTTTTCCCCTGAGTCAGGAGACCCAGGATTGTGCAAGGGTGCGATGGGCCCTTGGTGGACTGATCTCCCAGATGAATCATAAAACCACGTTCCTCACGAGTGATTAAAGATCCCCTCCTCAAGAAAATAGGTGTTAGCTCCAGAGTCCTGGCCAAATTCCAGTTTGGGTCATTCTTCCTGCTGCTTGAATTTCCGACCCTCCCATGCACATTCATATGGAAGTTTAAACATAATCATCAGCTCTGGACTCCTTTGCTTCCTCCTCTGAGCTGGCATCCAGAGTCACTCGACCTCGATGCTGTTAAACAGCACTGTGTTTGGCATGAGAAGTAGTTGGTGAAGTAATAAAGCAGTTGGACCCTACCCTCTAACACAGCCTGTCAGTAGGCATTGTGCACGTTGTGCACGTATATTTTTACTGTAGCTGGAGGAATTTACAGGCTTTTGTTTTGTATGAAGGCTGCTCTGAGTGATTAATAAAAAAAATATTTCCCACTCATCAGTGTGGAGCTTGGGGAAGTGCAGCATTTCCTTGGTGTGTTAAGTTGACAATTTACCGTAAGAAAGTTCTTAAAAACAAACGCGCTATAAATATAAACCATCCAGAGCTTGTGAAGCAATTGTCCTCTCTTGGCAATCGTGTGAAAGTATATGCACTTCGGCTGTATCCTCAAAACCATTCGAAAAGCTACAGATTTAGGAGAGGAAGGATGATTGTGTGGCGAAGCCACTGAACTCTGTCTTGGAAGGTGTGAGCTCATCTCCCAGTGTCGGCTGTTCCTTGGTGTTTTAGCGAATCTCTTTCCGTGGCTCTATTGCTTATTGGTTACGAAAAGGATAATAATAGCTCTTTTCTCCCATGCTTTTGCTCGCCTTGCCTTTATACTGTAAATGCTTTGGGCTGCCTCTTCGATGCACAGCAGCCAACAGAAAGAATTTCCAGCCTCTGTAATGAACTTGGGTATAAAAGGAGGGAGGGTGTACATGAGCATGCATTGAAGCGTGTTCCCAGAGCGTAGCTACAGTATGATTTAGGCCTAACTTCACTGATAACATAAAATCCAGAAAGGCTGATGTTGTGTTTGTTAGACAGCTAAATGCTGTAGGAAGGAGGGGACGTAGTCTGAACAAGAGACAAGTAGGCAGGAGGAAGACTACGAGAGCAATTCATAGGGGATGCTTAGAAAGAGGAGGAAATGCAGGAAGCCAGTTGTGTGTTTCATCTCACCCCACTGTTCTGTCTTACAGAAGGAGCAGGATGAGAAGACCAGTGCAGTGAAGGAAGAGCTGAAGTACTGGCAAAAACTGCGGCATGACTTGGAGCGGGCACGGCTGCTCATCGAGCTGATCCGTAAGAGGGAAAAACTCAAACGGGAGCAGGTAGGTGGTTTTGGCTGTCAAGTTGCTGCTGCACTTAGCTTCAGTCCCGTGCAAGCACCTTGTGCTGCAGGAGGCAGAGGAGGAACACGACAGCTTTTCTTGAGCCTTTTCCTCTTTTCACAGAGTCTGCCTTTGGGATGTGCAGAGCAGCCATCTCTCCCTGTGTCAGTCACTCGCTTGTGCTGCTCAGCCTCTGCCCTCAGGACCGCTGCTGGGAGAGCTGGGAGCTGCAGAGTGCTGGGAAAATGTATTTGCATAGCTAACGGATTTGATTCCTGACCTACAGCACCCTTCTGCCCCATTTCTGGGCATGGACCGGGTGTTTTGCAGAGTAGAAGTTTGATCTCCTTTACTGTTTATTTCAGGAGTTTGGTAACACCTACTCCAGAGAAGAGGTCTAAATCACAATTCTGCTCTGCATTTCGAAAGCTAAAAGTTCCCGTGTTTTGCCCTCTACATACATTTTTGAGAAGATGCAGTTTTAAGACAGAGACCATTTACTGATTTCCTCTTTGACCTGTGTGCAGTTCTCCAAAGCTGCACCGTTACTTCCCGTGCTTGCCAGCTTTGCCTGTTGAGGGTCTTTGCTTGCCGTACCTGGTTGGACGGTGCAGCCACAGCTGTGCTCTCTGGCACAAGTATCTTCAAGGACAGCTTCATGAAAGGCTCGCCCTGCGCACAGTGAGCCTGCACGCGTGGCCTCAGGCGCTGCCTGGGTGCTCTCGCTGCTGCGAGGCGCTCAGGCTGTCTGCAGGGAGCCAGGCAGAGGGAAAGCAGCATCCTCTGTGATCACAGCCCCTCTGCACGCTATTTTTTTTTGTGGTCAGAAACTGCCCACAGCTTTTCTGGAGTCTTTTTGATGCCAGCACTGGTTCATTTGCTACATTATCCCTGATTTACAGCAGTGGCTCAGTCCTGCTTGCTGTGTGGACATATTTTAGGTAGGAGGATCAAAAAAAAAAAAAAATCACTCTTGGGCTTTGTTTGTTTGCTTTTAATATCTTGATATATCCCTATCACAGTTGGCTAAATCCATAAAAGCTTGTTAAAACTATGGTGTGCTTTATAAAAGGCTAAGAGTATCTTGTTGGAGCTCTGTCCCAGCCCAGCTTTTAGCTGAGTGGAGAAGGATTCTCCGGAGTCCTCAGGCTTTCTTCAGGTTCTTTCCTGTTTTGGGGGAAGAGTGCAGTCTTTATGTCCGTCTTCAGTCATTCTCTTACTGATGCTGTCTTGTTGCTGAGCACATCAAATACAGTTGGCTTTATGTAAACAGTCTTGCTTTCCTTTGCTACTGAAGTGGTTGATTTAATGACATAATGAGGGATTATAAGATCAAAGAAATTAAAACGTTAAAGGAGAAAGAAATACCTTTATCCTGTTCCAGTCTCCTTTGAATAGGAGTTTCAGTGTAAGAGATCAAACCGGTGCTACAACTTGTTTGCTTGAAATCAGACAGTATTAGAGACTTCATAAAGGATATAAGAAGCTGTATTAGGAATTTGCAAACATCTAACCACTGTTGTTGTTTGGCTTCTGCCTTGAAGTGTGAGAGCTTATATCTTAAACTTTGCTTGTGCTCTCCAGTCTAATTGTGGATGTTGTTGTTCATGTAAACACCTACATACTTTTAACTTTTGTATAATGTTGCTAATTGGCATAATAATATCTTGAGGTAGGGAGTTCTACAGGATAATTTACCAGGCATGAAAAGCTTCTTCCTGTTTTCATTTTTAGTTGTATTATCTTTTAATTTTATGGGGTTTTCTCTTGTTTTGGCTTTATGAGATTGGATGAACAGGAGTTCCCCGTACAAAAGGATTGCACCGTGCAGTCAGACTCTGCAAAGTGCTGTCTGCTAATGTGCATCCTGCACATGGAGGGGACAGGGTGTTTGCCAGGAATTCCTCAGCAGTGATTCTGCAGGGCTGGTGGTATGATGACTTGAGGCTTCCGCCACTGAGTAGAGCTGGGGTGATGATTCAGGAGAAACCGGAGGGAGGCACCACTCAGATACCCGGTCCTCGATAACTGTGCTCATCGCTGTTTTCCCGTTCCCAGGTCAAGGTTCAGCAGGCTGCTATGGAGCTACAGCTGACCCCGTTCAATGTACTTCTGCGCACAACTCTGGACCTGCTGCAGGAGAAGGATGCTGCCCAGATCTTTGCCGAGCCTGTTAATCTGAATGAGGCAAGTCTCTTTCCTAGGGGTGTCTGATGGGTTGTACATGAGGTGTTGCTGGGCAGAAGCTCATGTGCTGTCATAACCCTGGAAGCACAAACCACCTTGTCCCATGCTGATGGTGGACTAAAGAATATCTCAAAGAGGACTCACAAAGTGGGTATCCTTCCAGGCCAAAAAAGGGTATTGTTTTCTGGAAGCTTCAGCACGTCTCAGACAAGTAATGTTTTGCAGAGCCAGGATGTGTCTGCCTTGACTGGGTGACACAGAAATGAACTGCTGGCGCTGCCCCTTGCCGGTGGAAAGGGCATTCAGAGTGCTTATGATGGATGCGCTCTAGTTGGCTAGTAAATGGTTTTTGTAATTGTACAGGTTTTATATGTTTAGGTTCCAGATTACCTGGAATTCATTTCCAACCCAATGGATTTTTCCACCATGAGGCGGAAGCTGGAGTCCCATCTGTACCGAACATTGGATGAGTTTGAGGAAGACTTTAACCTTATAGTTACCAACTGCATGAGGTATAATGCTAAAGACACGATTTTCCACCGAGCAGCTGTCCGGCTCAGAGACCTCGGAGGAGCGATATTGCGTCATGCACGGCGGCAGGCTGAAAACATCGGCTTTGACACTGATGTGGGGATTCACCTGCCCGAGTCACCCAAAACCGAGGACTTTTACCGCTTTTCTTGGGAGGATGGTGAGTGTTTATTAACCTTTATTTTTTCAGGTAGATCATAACTGTGTTCTTTGTTCTGAGCATGTCACTCAGCCTGTGGGAAAATCGTAGCTGTCACTTGGCATACAAGAAATTTCCTATCCGTCTATTTACTTAAGCATATGCCTAAGTTCTTCATAGCCTCAAAGAGCAGGATTTCAGGTGAGCCGGGCACTCAGAGCTAGGTGCAGCTTAGCTCCAGCTCTCCTAGTGCACATCTGCCTCAGAAGAGCCTTGCGACTGCCCATGCTGTTTGATTTGTGCCATGGCTGTAGTATAAACTTCGTATTTTGAAGAACATACAAAGGTGGATCTAGGAATTTTTGCTCTGAGAAGAGCTCATATATTTCATTGTAAATTGGCAAGGTATAGAGCAACTGGGTTAGATGGAGCTCTGAGGCTGGGAGGGGGTGGCGTGAGGCTAAGGTACTGGAACCCAAGCAGTCCTAGCCGAAACTTTCCGTTCACAACATGACCACATCCACTCCCACAGCTGTCTTGAGATGCAGCTCCAAAGCATTGCTTGAATAACTTGGCTAAACTTAGTACAGAATACTGCTGCTGTCCAGCACGCAGAGCTTGCAGTCTGCGGTCCGTTTCCTAAGCGTTGCAGCTCTCTTGGACGCAGACGGACAGTCTGTTACGAAATTTGTGTAGGTGTACGATAACACAGCCTTCAGCTGCCTGCCCTGCTCCGGCGGATGCCAGCCCTTCAGCAGAGCCAGAGGATTGGCAAGCATGTTATGTTTTGGCCAGTTTTGTTTGTGGTCTGATTTTGTCGTTTAGCATGGCAAAGAAATAGGTTTCTGCCAAGAACCTGGACTGTGAGCTGTCTTGTGTGGGTGCAGACATGTTCTTTTACTGTTGCCCCTGGGGCAGTAACGGGGACTGGAGGGCAGTGCAAGTTAAATCAGCTGCTCTTTACCCAAAGGAAGAAAGTTCAAGCTCCAGGGTTAACAATTCCTAAATCCCCAAACTAAAGCAGTTGGTTCATGAACAGCAGCAGTGGGAACGAGGCATGGCAGTGGTCCCAAGTGCAGGAGTGGAGTTCACCTCTTCAAGAAGCTGTTCTCCTTCCCTTCACTGTTACGCTTTCTTTTGATGCAGTGGATAACATCCTCCTCCCGGAGAACCGGGCTCACCTCTCCTTGGAGGCCCAGCTGAAGGAGCTGCTGGAGAAGCTAGACATGGTGAGCACCATGCGGTCCAGCGGCGCCCGGACGCGACGCATCCGGCTCCTGAGACGGGAGATCAACTCCATTCGGCAGAAGCTGGCCCAGCAGCAGAACAAGACCATGCCCAACGGGGAGCCTGTGCCGCAGGAGGAGGGGCTGGATAAAACATCAAGGGAAGGGGATGAGGAAGGGGAGAAAGGTGAGAGGTTGCAGCAGGATTTTAGCTCTGGCTCTCCTAGTGCATGTCAGCAATCGAGGCCCGCTGTTGCTTCTGTCTGTGGTCCTAGTGGAAGATGGGAATGGCTGCTGGTAGTTTTGGCAGTCACTCTTTCTAAAATGTTCAAGCAGATTCTTTATTCCTTTAGCAGATGATGCCAAGCCCCCGCACCCTCCCACCCTGGAGCCCACAGGACCTGCACCCTCCCTCTCAGAGCTGGACTCTCTGCAGGACCCTCCAACACTCAAACCCATCAGTGAAAGCAAGTCCTTGAGTCAGCTGCAGAAGAGGGTGATGTCGGACAGGGAACTCTTCGACAAGAAGGCGCTGCAGCGGGAGAGCCAAGCCTTCCAGCGCCTGCTCAGTGACAACGGCCTGAACGGACTGGCCTTGCCGCCTGCAGACACCCCTGCCAGCCCCCCCTTCAGTGGTGTGGGCCGACGGACATCTGTCCTTTTTAAAAAAGCTAAGAACGGGGTGAAGCTGCAAAGAGGCCTGGACTGCTCCCTGGAGAATGGGGAGGACCACGGGCAGAGCGGGCAGCTTTCGCCCTCCCGCCCTGACGGGGAGCGACAAGCTCGGAAGCGGCCGCAGAGCAGGACCTGCAGCGAGAGCGATGGCGAGAAGTCGCCCAGGCAGGCGGGACAGAGAGGTAATTCCTTGGGATTTCTCTTCCTACTGTACCCTTGGAAACTGTGAGATGGGGCTGAGGGAGTGGGAATCCTGGGGCCGAGTAAAGACGTCTGCATGCAAACTACTCACCTGAAACTCAGTTTATGCTTGGGGGAGACATAGTCCCATAACCAGACATGCCTGACAAAAGCTTCAACTCTTCCAGAGATTTCTAAAATAAGGCAGAGAAGACATGTCCGTAATGAGTTGCACCTCTCTTCTCCGCTGACTCTACGTGGAGTTTCTGGTAACTGAGTTCAGCTTTAGACACCTCCATTTTAGACATTTAAAGGTACCGAGAGGAAGCCCAGGGAGGTCACGAGTAATTCTTCCCTTTACCAGTCAGCAGAGCTACTGTAGGAGAGAGTTTGCCATTTTTTGTAGGGCAAGCCAACCAACATGCCCAGCTGCTTGCAGAGCTGTTGAATGGCCTGGCTGGAGACTCCAGGCTCCCCAGTAAGGGCTGAGAAGTGTTGGCATTCCTGCCCTCGTGAAAGGGTTTGCGCTGGCTCGGCCGCTCTTCGGAGGGGGAGTTTCCTGTTGCAGAAATGGTGTGTTTGGTTGGAAGTGTGCAGTGGACCAGTACCGCAGCACCCATGTAAGATGAGATGTTAAACATTGCTTTTACATCAGCTCTACCCTCAGTTCTGGGGTTTAAATAAAATCAATGGGGATACTGAGCAAGTTCCTTTTCAAATTAGATCTGCAAATGCGAATGAGCAGCTGAGGGGAAATTTGGAAAGACACAAGGTGAAAAGGAACATCTGAGTGACAGCAATGCGATTTCTTTTTAATTTTGTGTTAACGGCCATCGCGGGACAGTTCCCATCTGTAAGGCTTGACTTAGCTGATACCTCAAAGTTATTTGGCTGTCAGGAGGTTGCTAGGGAATTGAGAGTGGGAGGAAAGCAATTGAATGTGGGGATTGACTTAGCAGGACAGGTTAAAGGAAACACAAATGGCTTCTCCAAAGGTTTAAGGCACTCACCATCATCATCTGCCAGTAATTAAAGCAGAGAGGAGTTGTCCACAATGGATACAGGTCAGAATGAGAGGCTGAAATTAAAAAAGGGAAAATAAAGGCAGGATACTGGAAAATCACTGGTAACTAGGCAGTGACATTTTTCCTCTGCTGAAGCAGCACTGCTGGCTTTTTCCTATGAGTTGCAGCACTGCTTTTGTGATTCAGCTCCTTCCGCGGTTTCAAACACAATTGATTTCTCCGAACTGGAGGGAGTGCCTGGTGTGCCGAATCTGGGTTACTGCAGGAGCAGGTCAGCGTGATCGGGGTTGTCAGAACAAGGTGTTCCCCAGAAGTGTGCTCCTTGTGGCCATTCTGTATTTATAGCTGGAAAAACAATAGTGGCCTTGGCATGAATTTGCCCTTTGTACGGCTGACGGGCTTTTTATGAGCCCACGGGGAGCCTGGGGGCGATGGGTCCCTGGATGGGGGAAGGCCGTGGTCATCTGGCTTCTTGCGCCTGCTCTGGGCTTGGGGATGCTCTCAGGGGTCATTCCCTGTCCACCCCTGCCCTGGTTGTGGGATCTTGGCTAAGCTCGGAGGCGATCCCAGCTCTCTGTGTAGGTATCCCTCCGGTGCGCAGAGCAGGAAACCTGGCAGTGAAGGGAAGATTTCCAGCGCTGTCAGCCTCTGGGGCAAAGAAACGAAATATTCCACTTACAGCTACAGTGACATTTGTACCGGCTGGAGAGGAAGGTGATGGGGAGCCACCTTCTACCCAGGGGGAATTTGCTTCCTCCGTGTCTGCTCTGTCCACTGGAAAATCTCATTTCCAGAAATTGAAGGAATGAGTTTTTCCTAGAGCAGTTTTCTCTCAGCAAAGAACCCATAACCGAATAAGCTGTGGTTTTATACACCTGCTCCTGTGGGCAAGGACCAGCCCGGCGGCCAGGCCCAGGGTGAGGCAGGGAGAAGTCCCTGGCAGGCAGCGTGAAACCTCTGCGTCTTTTCCAAAGGACATTTGAAGCCAGATGAGCAAGTGGTTCATTTCCTGGCCTCTGGGCTTGCCCAGCGAGCTGGATGCTGCGTGGAGCTCTCCTATACCATCCCTGGGCACTTCTCCAGCACTTGCTTCTTCAGAGACAGCCTAATTTTTAATGTGGCGGGGCTAGAAATCCCTTTTATTAGTCACCTTTTGGTGGCAGTTGAGTCTGGGGAACTGGGTGCAGAATTTCCCTCTCTGGTTGAAGTACTCGGCGTCTTTGTGGCTGGCAGTCATGGGACAGCGACCCTACCTCCGTCTGGGTAGCATCTCTGTGTGTTGCTGCTTTTTTGGGCTGATTCCCATTTGTCTCCTCGGCAGGAGTGACTAACGGCTTCGCCAAACACGTAGAAAGCGGCTCTGACTCCGAGTGCAGCTCTGGCCTGGGTGGTGGACTGGTGTTTGAAGCCTGCAGGTAAGTGCCCCTTGCAAAGCTGTTCCCCAGAAAACCATCTCTCTGGATTAATCTGCCTGGTTTTATCGCTTGACTTCTTTGTTTAAAAGCCAGCCCAAACTGTTACTTATTTTGTGTGTTGACCATAAAGAGAAAAAGCTCCTCAGGTTCCGTTCTGACCTCTTAAGCTATAGGTCCCAAAAGCAGTGCTTGATTTTTTCAAGCAAATGGGTATGTTACACTTGTGTTCCTCAATACATACACATCCTCTCTGCTGATGCATACCTTCTTGAAGTTCTTGAGAGCTAAAGCTAGAAAAGCCTTGAACTCAAATGTCCATTTCAGCACTGCAGGTGAAGCTGAACTTTTACCACCTACTGAATTGCTGCTTTCTTCCTCTCAGAGGTTTAAAAGCAGAACTGGGCGCTTCAGACAGGACTGAACAGACTTAAAGCAAACATCTGTCATCTTTTTGGTCAGATGTAGTAGGCATACATGGGTACCGTAAGACCATTTTCTGGTCTTTTCCAGCCCTCCTAATGCTGCCTCAAGTCATTTCACAGCCCTTTCACGGCACGGTAAAACCTGTGTTACGCCAGAATCATGTTTGTGTGAGTTGTGAGTGGCAGGCTGAGAACATTTGACCTTGATGGCTAAGATCATCCAAGACAGGCAGAAGCGAGACTTTCTTATTTGTTATTCTTAGTATTATTTTCAGTGCCTTGAACATGTCATTGCCCTCTGCTTGTCTTTGATGACCCCGAGGGTGATGACCCATCCCTAGAGAAATAGGTTCAGACATTTTATGCTTCCTCCCAATGCCTGTGCTCAGTTAGTCCTGTAAGACCTCAACCTTGCAGTGTCAGTTGGGCACTGCAAATTGTAGAACTCCCCGTGCACACCCGTTCTCAGGACTGAAGCTACAGTTTAAAACTATTAGCTACTTAACAAATTATTCTGCAGCAGGGTTGAATGCCAGGAGCATTTTTTAAATAAAAACTTCACTCTGCTATGCAGAGTGATCCTAAATGTTAGCTGTCAAGAGATGTACAATTTTGCAGTTTTAGCTAAGGCTTGATTAGTGTTTCTGTTATAAATCTGTTCGCAAAGGCTTTTGTGCCCATGACAAGGGACAAGGCCCTGGGTTTGGAGGAGCAATTTTGGTGCAAGGGCTTTTCCTGGCAGCAGAGTGATCCCACCTCCACAGTCAGATTCTGGGCAGCCTGAGGGAAGCACGTAGTGCCCCAGTAAATTATCTCTTAGCACATGCTGAGTCCCTTGGAGGCATAGGACCTCCAGCTCTTCTCCAAGATGGGACACCCACCCACCTTCATCTCTCCCCTCTTCTCTGGGCTATGTACCCAGATTGTCAACTCAGTCATCGCCTCTTCTGTAAGCCGGATACTGCCGTGACCCCGTGCAGATCTCACAAGAAGCTACTGCAATGAACTACCATAAGGCGAGGAGCTGCATCAAAGGGAACAAAAAGGAGAGAACTGGATTTATGCACAGTTGTAGTGTCATTTAAATGAGGGCCCTTGAGTCATGCAGGAATCCTTCATGGGGTGAGGATGCTCTCAGAACAGGACAGGAGCCAGAAAGTCACCTTCAAACCTTGCCTTGGCCTTGTGGCCCCACCATATTTGCTTCTGTTTCCCCATCTGTAAGTGAGGGAGACAACTCTGAATTCACAGGGGAGCGTGGGGACTTGTTGATGTTTGTGTAGTACTTTGAAGATGAAAAGTCCAATGTAAGTGCTTATTACAATAATTGCAAGCAATTCACATAGCAAAAATTACATTAGAGCTATGTGACACCCACAAAACAAGGAATTAAAAACAAGCTGATGTCTCATGGATAACTTGTACAATTACTCTGTTTAGGAACAGCTCTGTTTACTGCTCTTTCTCCACTCTTTCTTTTTGAGGACCAAATTTACTCAGAATGGGTTGCTTATTAGAAAAGTATAAAAGAAAAAAAAATAATTACAGTAAGTGAAAAAATATGATTGCATGAGGTGGAGATAATCCATTTTCTGAAATGTTTGTAGTAATGAGGTGAAGGGATGTTCAGGACATGGAGTCCAATTGCAGATATATTGGAGCCGTGTTGGAGGGTTGCTCTATCGTCTCTGAAGTCTCTGCACAACTGGGTGAGCTCACGCAAGCTCCAAGCATCCCTGCATCAGCTCTCCAGGCTTTGTTGGGCGTCTTCCTCATGTTCATAGCTGGGTTTCTGTTAGGCCCCTTTCATTGCTGTTGGCAAAGCTGGGATGATGTCCAGTGTACTTGCACCAGAAGAGAGGTATTGATGATGTTTTGTTGAAGTATTCAGTGTTCCTTTCATGTCCATGATACACCAGTACAGTAATTTTCCAGTACTTTAAACAGAGCTGTGGAATCCATTTACTTGCCTTTATTTTCAAGGTTAATCTGTTTTCTCCTAACACCTACTCTTCCATATCTTTCGAACAGTGGTTTGATGCCTCCCAAGCGAAGTCGAGGGAAGCCAGCTCTTTCTCGGGTGCCCTTCTTGGAAGGTGTGAATGGAGACTCCGGTTACAGCAGCTCAGGTGAGAACGGCTGCAGAGCAGCCCCGCTTTTGGGAACACCCTGCTCCCGTCCCACTGCACCACAGGGCTGACATCTATCTGAACCAGGGGGAGCAGGTCTCGATGCGCGCCAGGAACCGGTCCTGCGTGAACTATCCGGATTATAACACCAGACTGCTGACCTGCCTGTGCATTATCACCTGCTTTGTTACGAATTCAGGTTATTGCATAAAAGGTTTTCCTGCTTTCACTTTTACTGATTGCCTGTGCCCTGTGTTCTCCTCGGATGGATGCTTTCTGTAGGTCTGGTGTGTGTAATGTCCCTGGCACTGTCTTCTCCTGGTTTGGGACTAGTTCTCTTTAATGACACTGCAGTACAAACAGTAAATCATAATTATAAGAGGGGTCTCTCCGGAGATGGCTTCATAGCTGTTCCCTTCTGTATTGCCATCATTGCTTTCAAGGTCTTTGTAACAAAGTCGTCTTTGGCAGACTGTGCTATACATCAGTAAAATTAAGTGACACTCCTCTAATGCTACCCAAGGCGCTACACTGATCTTCCAGCGCTCACGTGGCCAGATTCTTGTCTTTCTTACAGTGTGTCAATAATAGAGTTATTGCAGGTTTATGCTGAAATCAGAATTCAGCTTTGACTCCCTGGTGCGCCTGTGCCCTTCTGTGCAGCTCCCGTGCGCTGGCTCCTGTCTCCCTGGGAACCGTTATTATCCTGGACCCCGCATGCTCAGCAATCTGCTTTGGAGATAAGCTTACAGAGCAGGGCTGATACCGGGAGAATTAGAATCAGTGGGACAATTCTGTGGTTTAAAACATCATTTCATTAATGGAAGAATACATTTGGAATGCAATAGTGGAGAAGCACATCAGGTCCGTCTTGGCAGTGTGCTCGTTTGGGTTGCATTCAGCCTTTTCTAGGTTCAGTTTGACTTCTGGTAAAGCCACTGTATTGACCATTCACCCTGAGAGCAAGCACTACTTGCTGTAAAATTCACATTAATGAAGATTACTCCTTTTCCAGGACCAGGAGCTGGCAGATTAGTTATTGATGTTTTGAATGGATCTTTTGCAATACTTCTGACTTAAGTTTGAAAAAATTGATGTCAACTTCTGTCAACTAGAACCAGGCATTTCCTGCAGAGATCAAATAGCCCCAAAATATGTGGCATCAGAATAGTCTAGATATTTGTACTTAGGAGGAATAAAACAATGCTCTCTGAACAGTGGTCCAAATTAATCTCAGATACAGCTTCATCAGTTCCACTGAGGATGGATTTGGCTTGGTGGAGCCTAATGGACCAACTTTCTCTCTTGTATACCCATTTGATTTCAGTGATATAGCAGCTATTCACTCCAGAGCTGGATTTGATTAATATTTCCATACTGAAGCTACATACATGCATAGATTTAGACCCATGATTTAGGAGACTGCGACTTTATCTTAACGCAGAACACTGTACTGGCGGAGCGTAAAGAAGGCTGGACATTCACCGTGACAGGGCTGGATCTCACTGCATGTTAAATTTTATCATAAACTTACTGCAGATGAGATGTGTGTCTTATCACCTCTGGTTTGGATACCCAGTGCATATGGGTACGAACAATAAGTGGCTTTCCATTTTGCTCTAGCTCTTGATTAAGAGAAATGGTTTGGAATTATGCATATGTGCACACAGTAATGATGAAGTGTATACTCTTGTGTGACAAATAGCTAGACAATAGGATTGTCATGAAAAAAAGGTGAAGTTCCAGTTTTCTGCTTGCTGCAGAAGCAAATAGGTTAAAAAATCAGAACAGAAATATTGTCGGTCTGTTTTAAGTACCACAGTTCATCTGTTTTAGCTGATTGCTACTGAGACCATGCAGGCCATCGTGCCTGGGTTAGGTGACGGTGTGGTTTCTTGTGTTGTCATAACCCCCTTGCTCGTAATTGCCCTCCTAAGCCATGTGTCCTTCTGTCCCTTAGGCAGGACGCTCCTGATGTCCTTCGAGAGTCAGGCTGAGCTGGAGCCCTTGGAGCTTGTGTGGGCCAAGTGCCGTGGCTATCCCTCCTACCCTGCCTTGGTAAGTACCCCGTTGCTCCCTCGCAGCCTGTACCCGCAGCGCAGGTAGCCCAGAACACAGTGCTAGTGTGCAGTGTAACCAGACAGAAAAGGAGAAACTTCCCCAAGTCATGCAATATGTGCTTTTTTTTTTCCTTTCCCCTTTGCACAGTTAATTTTCCCTGTGCTCATTGTTTCAGAGCATTGCAGAGGATTCATAAAACATTGGTCTCTCGGTGCCAGGAATAGGAGGAGATCTTTCCTCTCCTCTCCTGTTCACTCTGCAGGTATGGGGAAAGTAATCAGTACTGTTGGCATGAGAAGACCTACATTTTATAAAGGCAGGCACCAGGTTCCACTGGTGTCTAACTGCCCCCACATTTTCCTGTATAGTGAGTACAACTCCGTACATAGGTGCCCAACTGGCCTTGTGATGTATATATGCCCTTCAATAACCATATGTTTGATTTAAATACGAGAATATATGCACGTGTTCGCACCTAGTCCTTTGAACGATATTTCCTTAATATTTATCTGACTTTGGATATTTGACTATTAATGTGAAATCCATAAACCTGGCTTCAGTGAGCACCATACTCGCTTCCAAAGCAAGACATGACACGCAGCTATCGCTAGGAAGTGCCAGTAGCACTGCGGGCTTTTAAGTGCTTGTTAAGTTACCACCAGATTGCTGAAGTAAGTATATAGGTAAGAACATGAGATAGGCTGACCACGTTTTGTTGTTTCTGCTACTTTTAAATGTATCCCTTGAGACGTGGCTCTTCCTGCCATCTCTGCTCCATGTAATTTCTGCATGGCTGCAGCCATCCCCTTAAGTACCTTTATGGTTGGGATTGCTAAGACAGACAGCGCTTGTGACGGCTGAGAAGTTGTAGGGCGTGAAAGCAAGCGTAGGCATCAGGGAAATTACACAGGTCTCTACATCCGAGCAGCAGAGCTGTGAAACCATCCGTAAGCTGACACAGCATGTATGCCTGGCCGTGGCTGAGCACAGTTCTGATGCTGTCAGAAAGGGCAGATTCTAACAGAGCGACCCTCATCCATGCTCCTACTCTAAGTGGGAGCCCAGAGGAGAGAACAGCTCCAGATCTGCTAGCCATGTTGGCCGGCCAAAGCATTTTGAGATATTCGTGTGGCTACAGCCAAAGTTAAACTGTGCTTTAGCATGGCTTTAAACACTGAGATTTCCCCCCAGAAAAGCACTTTTATAGCAATCTGTTGTGGTGGAAAAGTTCCTACAGCTGGCCAGTGTCAAAGCCAGGCTCCTTTTTCAAGCCCTTAGGAGCCAAGATCAGGAGGCAAAGACTAGAGCGAGTACTGCGTCCGCCCTTCGCTGCTTCGTTCTCCTGCGATCACGTAGCACGAATGTTGGACGCTGACATTTCTGCTTCATATGGGGAGAATTGATGCATCTGTTGTCACTTCTCTCCAAAAGGACGATAGGCTGTGTTCCTCCAGCCTGATAAAGCTGGCACTGCCTGTCGACTCTGTCCAAATATTGGGCCTGATTCTGATCTGATAGCGGCGTAAATCTGAGCAATGCCGCTGAAGTCAACTGAATTGCGCCAGAATGGAGCTGTTGTGAAATTGCGTTATGCCTGCGGAGTACAGCAATGGTGTTACATTTATGGTACCAGTTAGGAGTGAGGGAAGGAAATGCTTTGCTGAACACAATACTGAGTTTGTAGTAAATTGGCAATTAGCGTAAATGCATCTACATCTACACAGAACGGCGTACTTATGTCCTTTCCCTTTTTTAAGATACGGTGCTTGGCCTTTGGACTGACTGGCTTCCCTTCCATAGGGGAAGCCTTGAGGACAGGAAAATTCTTTAAAAATTGCCTCTGAGACAGAGCAAGCAATTTTGCTTACCCATCCAAAGTAGATTTTGACTGTCTAGCTTGGATAGACTGTAAGAACAGAAAAAAAAAATGCATTCTCTGCAGTACTTGAAGGGTTTCGTGCTTAAATATCCTTTCCCTGTGTCACTAGATAATCGATCCCAAGATGCCGCGCGAGGGTTTGCTCCACAATGGAGTCCCCATCCCAGTCCCACCCATGGATGTGTTGAAGTTGGGGGAGCAGAGGCAGACAGAGGCAGGAGAAAAGCTCTTCCTTGTCCTTTTCTTTGACAACAAGAGAACCTGGTGAGTGTGTGCAGACAGGCGGGGGCCTGTGGTGAGGGCTGTGGCAGAGAGGGAAGATTTAACATAATCTTTGGTATATGGGAGCATACAGGGATTATGATGATAATGATATTACATGTAAATTGGATAATTTAAATATGCAGCAGTCAAGAAGAGTCTAAATGAGGAAGCCAGCCTGCTTTTCCCTGGCCCAAGAGCTTGACACCTTCTGACTGCTCCGCTTCCATGGTGAACAGCCCAGCATCCTTCACCCAGGGGTCACATCACCACAAAAATACTGAGGTACATGAAGAGCCAATTTAGTAGTCAAAATCTGCAGCAAATTAGAGAGAACGTTTGACTTCAAAACACCAGCAGACTGAGCAGCCAGTTCCACTGCTGCACAAAAGATTTGCCAAAAATCTCCAGGGTAACATTTTGCTGGGTTTATTCCATATTTAGACTTGCCTGATTTTTCGGAGGTGCTGAGTACCTGCAGTTTTCAGATCAAGATATTTGTTTAAGATGGAAAATGTAGGTGTAAGCACCTGGTTCAGGGCCAGTGAAATATCTCAAGGTCTTTTACCATTCTGTCTCAGACAGACTGAATCTGCTGATTTTAGTATCAAGTGGCTGACCAGGCTCACATGGTAACAATAATGCAGCCAGATATAATAAGCCACAAACCAGTGAAGTGCCTTAAAAATGAGCAGTAAGGCTTTGAAATCCGTGTGTGAAACAATGGGAAACTTGTAAAATTGGAGCATTATGCTGGAAGAGGTGAGTCCCTGTAATGAGGCAGGCAGCCGCACACTGAACCCACTGGATTATTTAACCAACAAATGCCACATGGGAACACGAACCAAGCAAATAAATTGTCACCCAGGAGGCAATACAGATCCAGAGAGTTTATACTGCGGAAAAAGCGGATGCTGGGCGGTTGGCGTGCACATGGGAACGGAGGAGAGAATGGGCTTGCCTCTTCTGCTGCTGCCTCTATGAAATAAGATACCAAGAGCTTAAAAAGGATCCTCATGGTACTTTGAGAGCCCTTCTCTTCCTTATTCTTCCAGGGAAGGTCTTTGCCGGCATCCCTGGAAGGGGCTTGAGTGAGGTTGGAGCCAGGCAGCCCTGGCAGAGAGAGCATCTCCCATAGGAGCAGGGAAGGGCGAGGGGCTGGAGGAAGGAGGCGAGCGTGGCCCGGAGGCTGTCGTGGCTGGAGGGAAGGGGCTTCGTGGGGAGGGAGCAGAGCCAGACACACAGCGGGCTAAAGCAGCGAGGGGGAGCGTTTCCCGCTGTATTTTGGGGCTGCTGCGGTGTTTTATGCTGTTGAAAGAGATGGAAGCAAGGTGCAACACAGGCAAAGGAAAAACGTGCTCTCTTGGGAAACTGAGAAGGGGGCCACATCTGCATCACTTGATGATGAGTATGTTTGTGTCCTCTGGGGAAAAGAGGTGCCAAGAGACACACTCCCGAGGTTTTTTATTAGTACACTGCATTGTTTCACTGCCCCTGATAACCAGAACCACTTGATACAGGGCACGTTCTTCAAAGAGGCACTAATGATTTTTAGCTGAAAATCAATGGCGGTGCCATGCTTCCTGTTGCTGTAGTCGTCAGTTTTGAAAAATCTAAATCCAAACTTGTCATTCAAACCACCTTCCCAATAAAAATCAGCATTTCCTTGGCTTTGCCCTGCTCTTGTTGAAGACAAGCTCTGGTGGATGTTTACTCTTAAGTGGCCACTTAGAGCCTTGTTTGTGGTTTGTGGGATGCCAAGGCACCTCAGGAAAGTCCTAAAAACCCCTCTTAGTGCCAGAGGCAAATTCTGCTGACTTCAGTGATGCTGCAGAAGGGTGACAAAGATTGAGATTGGCCCCTTGTCTTCGTGGTGAGGCTAAGCTGAGCTGCCCTGGGTTGCCCGTGTTTGGCTGGTTGGGAGATGGTGTTGAACTGTGCTAGTAGTGGCTGAGATTTAACTCCTAGGGGCTGGACTTTGTTAGGGAAGATGACATGTTTCTGAGTGTGCTAGTTAACCTGGGCTGATGGCTGCACAATAAAAAGTTGCTATAGAAAAGGCATTTACCATTTAAGTCATCAGTTGGTTGGGGTCAACTTGGGCTTGGAACGTCTCTACTGGAAGCTGCCTGTTTCTGGATGATACTCAGATAGTTGTAGTCACCCAAACCCTGATGCTTACAACCTCTTGGAACAAGGCAGAGCTTTCTCGGGGATAAAAACTTACTTTCCACCATGGAAGTCCCTGTGTTTGCTTCTCTGTGGAACACAGGCATTTCCAAGTTTCCCCTGGAGCTCCAAGGAACATGGAAAGCCTTGAGTAAGGACTCTAAGGAGAGATAAAACTGTGCAGGAAGACATTTTGGCTGCAGGTGGTTCTTCCATGTCAAATGCAGGCGTTTAAGTATTTGTAGCATCGTTGTGGGGTGTTAATTGTCAACAAAGAGATCACAGGAACATAGCCGCTCCTGGGAAGGAGATGACAACTAGTGAGTAATCACTGCTGAGACATGTGGGGAATGCTTGAGGAGCTGGAGTACTTGGCCATGTCTTGGAAACTCTTGGGACAAACTCCTTGGCCTGTGGCAGCAGGTATGAGAGCCAGGCACACTGGAGCAGTCAGCCTCCTGCAGAGAGCTCAGGAGTAGCGTTGCAAGGGCAAGAGGCCTCCAGGTGTTTCCTTCTTGCCCTGTTTCCCCGTTTCCCCTCTCGATGCCCGCGGTGACGGGGCTTTGCACTCTCCTTTCTCTTGCAGGCAGTGGCTTCCACGTGACAAAGTCTATCCCCTTGGCGTGGACGACACAGTGGACAAGTTAAAGATGATGGAAGGACGAAAAACCAGCATCCGCAAGTCTGTGCAGGTGGCATACGACCGAGCCATGATTCACATGAGCCGCGTGCGGGGAGATCACCCCTTCGTTACGTCCAATTATCTGTAAGGGGTCGGGGTGGCCGGGCCTCCTTTTCCTCCAGACCCCGTGCTCGCTGCGTCGGCGGAGCGGACCGCCTCGTGCACTGACCGGCCGGGGAACGCCGTTCCCAGCAGCTGTCAGCGCTCCTCGAAGTACCCTGAAATGTGCCAAAAAGCCTGTCCGGTTTCTTTCTGAATGTGTCTTGTTGAAGAGCTGGCAGGAGATGAAATGTATAGTCTACAGGGCCGGGAGTTAAGGTAGTTGGGAAGAACTGCCAGGTGACGGGAGCCAAGGCGAGCTGATGCAGTGAGCGGAGCGCAGTGCTCGGGTGTTCGGACCTCATGCGCCCTCCCTCGCCCCTGCCTCCCCCGTGCCGCCGGGGTGTTTAAGTCGAGTAATTCCCGGGAACCCGTCACCACTGTAACCAAACCAGGATCCTTTACGGAAATCCCAGCTGGACTTTCTTGTGCCAAATTTACCCTAACCATTATTGGCCTTTTGATTTTTTTAAATGACATTGATTGTCCCATCATATTAAAAAAAAAAAAAAAATCGTAGCCAGGAGTTTGCATTACGATTTTCCTGCCTACGTACATAGTGTTTTCATGTTAGATTTCTCTCGTTGCATTTAGAAAAGCTTGAGATACTTTGGTAACCTTCCCCTCTGCTGCACACACATGCACAGATGCACAGAGCTTTAAATACGAAAAGCAAATTAGCTGATTTTTGTGTGTTATGTCCTAGAAATTTATTTGGTAGTTTCACATTTAAATTCTGATTTCTGTGACTGTGCTTGTTCCAGTAACATTTCATACCATGGTTTAGTACAGTACTGAGTCTAAGCAAAGATAACTTCCTTTTTTTAAGAAGCAAAACTAATTTTGGAGGTGTCTGATGAGCTGGAGCAGCTTTGCAGGCACTGAGGTTGATCAGGGTTGGAGGGAGATACATCTTTTGTGTTGGTTTACGCACATTTGGTGTAAGGCTCCTCTTCTTTTCTTCCCTTTTTGCTGTCTCTCTAACATTTTCCTCTGAGTCGGTTTGGGTTGAAACCAAGCACTAACTAGAGCACACGACCATTTTGCCTTTTCGCCTTCTCCCACACACGCATATCCTTTCCCTGGTGTGTGGGTCTCCAGCGTTGTCATCCATTACAACCTGAGTAAACCCAGCTCTGCAGACAATCCCTGGTTTTTTGGGTTTGCATTGCAAAAACGGGGACAACTGACGTTTGGGAACTTGATGACAAAACCTTTTCTATTAGCCAAGGACTTTATGATTTCTCTGATCTTTTCTGTTGTGTATCCCTCTTTGCTTTCCCATTTTAAGAACCAAAGGTGCAGAGCAAGATTGTAGATTGAATATCATCATTTCGCTTTTTAACTCAGTATTTTTTTATTATTTTAACTTTTTCATACTGAAGAGAATGTGGGGTCAAAATAACGATAATTAATAATAATAATAATGAATAGTGGGGAGTAATCACTGCCATTTCTACTTGGTCTACTTTTTTAAAATACCACTTCTTATACATTGGGACATGGAACCACACTTTAAGGAAGATTCCTGTAACATATAGAGATGGGGCATAGGATTTTGTAAAAATAATAATAATAATAATAATGCCTATGGAGTGTGGCTAGGGAAGGATGTTGTGTATATAGTTGTAAAATATTGTTCTAAATTATTTAGACCTATTGTCACCATTCTTGAAGTCCTCAGTTGTGTTGCTGGGTCTTTTATATGCACACAGTGTAATTTATTTAAAGGAACATACACTTTTCCAGGTGGTAGCTCAGCTGTGGACTTGTGACCTGTGTATATGTTTTAAGATCTTGGGATTTGGGGTTTTGGGGGGTTTTGTTTTGTTTTGTTTTTAAATGACATTTTAGAATTTGAATTGGCTAATCCTGCTGTTGCTACGGGACCTAAACGTTACTGTCAGTCTGCTGTAAAGCACAGATCGCTCTATTTATTGTAGAAAGTGAGTTTATTTGCTTTCTAGAATTGTTTATATCAGATGGTATAAGAGAGGTAATAAGAAAATCTATGCTTGTAAAGAAAAAAAAAAAGCTAATTTTACCTACTATAATCTGACTGTCTGAGACTATATTTTCTCTCTGAGAAATAAATGTTCTAATGTATAAAAAAAAAAAAGTAAGAGTCCTTCCTTGCTAGCGTTGTCCTGAGGTCCAGGACATCGCTTACCGTGATGGTTTTTATTCATCCCAGTCATCCCAGATGTGGGCGTGAAGCGGTTGCAAAGAGCAGTGATAGGGAAGGGACACGTGGCGGGATTTCTTGTGCTGCCTCGAACACCTCCCGGAGGTGAGTGTGTTCCCCGTGCGATGGGGACCCGGGCTGGGTGCTGCAGGGTGGGATCCCTCCCGGCGCCGTGCACGGCAGCCCTCTGCCCAGGGGGTGGCCGAGAGCCCCAAGGGGATGGGAATTGGGAATTTGGGGCTTGAATCCCGTCTAGGGATGCTCATGGCGGGCCGGGAATTGGGAATTTGGGGCTTGAATCCCGTCTAGGGATGCTCATGGCAGGCCGGGAATTGGGAATTTGGGGCTTGAATCCCGTCTAGGGATGCTCATGGTGGGCTGGGAATTGGGAATTTGGGGCTTGAATCCCGTCTAGGGATGCTCATGGCGGGCCGGGAATTGGGAATTTGGGGCTTGAATCCCGTCTAGGGATGCTCATGGCGGGCCGGGAATTGGGAGTTTGGGGCTTGAATCCCATCTAGTGATGCTCATGGTGGGCCGGGGGCTCCTGCGAATCCGGGCCATGGGCAGTGGGATGTGCCAGCAGCTGGAGACGGGAGCCGAGCCACGCGGATCGAGCAGATCCGGACCCTGCGGCCGGGCTGGTCCCTGGCTGGGGAGGGTTTCTCTTAGCAGGGCTCTCGCGTTGTCTCTTCCCTCAGAGGCGTTTCCCTCCCTGCGCAGGTCCGTGTTGCCGCAGGCGGTGGCGGGCCATCGGGACCCCTTTGCTGCCCGGCCCCTCTCTGCAGACCCCGGGTCTGGCTGGAGGCTGCGGCTCCCCGAGGATGCAGGGACCGCTCCCGCCCGCCACGAGCACGAAGCCCTTCTGGGGCCGGAGGCGCAGACCCGCCGCCGTCGTGCAAAACCCCGCGGGAGCCAGGGGATGCTTTTCCCTTCCTTCCATCCCCTCGTCAGCCCGAGTGCCCAAAATTCTGCAGGGGAGAGTCGCCTGCTTGAAGGGCCCCATCTCGGCTCTCGCCTCCTTGCCCGGCCTCTGCCTGCCTTGCCTCCCGGGCTCGGACAATTGTCAGCCTGATTCATGAAAAGCCCCGGTTTCCGATAATTCCTGTCCTCAGCGGCCGCCGCGCTGTCGTGGTCCTTGACCCTCATCTCCAACTGACACTGAAATACCGAGTAATTAAATTCCTGTTTTCCCCCTAACAGGTTTGTCCTTTCGGATGCTTCTGCCTTTAATTTGCGGGCGAGGCTGCCACAGGTCTCTCCAGCACCAGTTTGCAAAGCTGGGTTTGTCCTGCCTGGATCCAGCCCCGGCAGCGGCATCTGTGGGAGCTGCCGAGATCCGCCGTCCCTCCGGAGCTGGCACGACGGCATCGCCCGGGGCTGCTGCCGACGGCACCTTCGCTCCAAACCAGTAACTAATTTGCAGTGTTGCAAGCAAAACTTTCTAGCGGAGAAGTTTAATTTCGCCTAGATTACGAGGTGCGTGTTGCTTGGTGTCGTCAATGCTTCAGGTGCAGCCACCGGCCTTGCCCCATCCGTTTCTCCGTGTTTCTGTTCGGAGGCGCCAAAAAAGAAGAAACAAAATCAATGAAAACAAGAAGATCCCTTGGCTCGGCACGCTGGCGGGGTAAGGATGCGGCTCTTTACCTGGCGTTGGGGCGATGCTGAAGGCCGGCAGATTTTGATCAAGGGGAGGGCAAGTTCGCTGGATTGCCGCAACCATTCCTAATTTTCTGAATTTTGGTTTTTTTGTCAAGGTACCGGGTGCAGGGTTGCCAAGTAATGACCGAGAGCGAGTCACGTTCCAGACCCACAGAAGGGTCTTGTTTGTGGACATGCTCTTCAAAAAACCTCCCGGAGGCGACGGGAAGGCAAGAGCAGGGTGGACCGTGCCCCTCCGGCTCGGGGGGCGCGGGGGGGTGCAGGGGCCATGCCCAGCCCTGGGCACCCACGGGTGGGTGCTCACACGCGTCCATCTATTCGTGGGACGGGTCTCCTTAGGGCACGTGCTGCTTCCACACCCACAGCGGATGAGTTTTTCCGATCGCAAATACTGACTGCACACCCACAGCCACAGGTACATCCAGGGGACAGCTCTCCCTGCATGCTAATTATAATTGTCTGGAAGTATAATTAGCACTTTCTATAGAGACACAGCATATATATGCAATGCAAATATGCGCCAGGAGAAAACGGGGGCAGCTTTCTCCTCTGCGCGTGACACAGCCAGACCCGCGAGGGGTCCAAGTCCCCTTTGGTGAGGACAGGGACGTTTACACGGAAAAATTTCTTCACGGAAAGGGTGGTCAAGCATTGGAACAGGCTGCCCAGAGAGGTGGGGGAGTCCCCATCCCTGGAAGTGTTCAAAACACGGGCAGAGGTGGCACTTTGGGCCATGGTTTAGTGGGCATGGGGGTGTTGGGTTGATGGCTGGACTGATGATCTTAGAGATCCTTTCCAACCTTAGTGATTCCTAGTTTTACTTTAATTAAAAAATAATCCAGCCACCAAGCCAGGAAACACAAAATTGCTACTCTCCCCTTAACTGGTTTAGTGGTGGACTTGGTAGTGTAGGCTAATGGTTGGACTGGATGATCTGAAAGGGCTTTTCCAACCCAAACGATGCTGTGATTCTACGATCCTGTTCTACACCAGGCACTGTGCACGCGCTTGGCCTCAGGCTTTTCTCTGTGAGAAAAAAGCGAAGGGAGGGAAGGAGCAGCGTGGAGCCAGCTCCTTAGAGGCAGATGGATAGCAGGTGACAAAACCTCACGGTGCCGCCGTGCTGAGGATTCATCCTCTCCTGCTCCAGCCTCCCAAAATAGCCCCAGCTCGCTGGGCTGCGCGTTGCAGGGTGCTGGGGTCTCCACGCTGCACATTTAATGTGCTTCAGCGCTTGGAGGGCTGGAGGAAAGCCACGAGCTGTATTTTTCATTATTCTTCCTTGCCGCAGCAGATGTGGGCAGCCCATATCCTTGGAGCAAGGCAGGGACCCAGCTCAGGGTGGGAGTCCGGCCCTGGAAAGGGTGGAGATGGGGAAGAAAAGCAGCCTGGATGGATGGGATGGGCAGAGGAAGGTGAGGATGAGGAGGGAAGGGCAGGCGAGGGAGGCGGGGCCTCTCCTTCCAGCGTGTGATTCGTTTTTCTTCAGTGTTGCTCAGCGCTTGATGGATGCTGCTCCGCTGTGAAACGCGCTGTAATTACTCAGCAGGACAGCGGGGATTCATCAGCGGCGATCGATATCCACGGCATCCATCGCGCCCGCCGGCGGCCCGACCCGCCGCGCACGCCGGGTCTGGCACAGACCCACGACCCGAAACGCCGCGTGCGTCCCCGCAGACCCCCAACCCCAGCCCAACCCTTGGGTGCCATTTGGGGCGAAGGCGCGGAGACCCACGGCAGCCCGGGACCGTGCGCAGGGCTTGCAAGGAGCTGCTGATGGCGGTGCAAATGTTTTTGGCGCGTGTGCACGCGTGTGCCGGTGCGTAAGAAAGGGAAACGTGAAAATTTCCGGCATTCTCTTTAACAGCCTGGATCCCTTTTTCTCCCAACGCTTCACAGCTCCTCTCCGGAGCTTGCACCCAAGCCCAGGGGCTGGGAACGGGCATCTCTTGGCACCTCCCATGGGAAAAGCAGCCTGCGGCAGCCGTGCTGTCGGCTCCCGGGCGCGTCGCGTGTGTGCGAAGTCAGCAAGGAGCCGGCTCCAAAACGCAGTAACTTGCTTTTCCCAAATGCGGTTTTAGTGCCCTCGAGCCCGCAGTCCCTGACGGAGGGATGCGCCGACGCAAGGCTGATGTTAAACCGACACCGGCAAGTAACTTAAGTCCTGCATTTATTGCAGCCTGGTTTAGGAAAGGGAAAAGGGATTTATTTTTCTGAGCATGCCTGGAATTTTTATTCCCCCTTATTTATTTACTACATTCAGTGGAAATGGTTATAAGTAATATTTTTTTGTTGTTTTTTTAGTGTAGGCATTGTGCAGCGTTTGCAGATCGGGAGCACTTCGGCGCGTGCCAAGCGGGAGGTGAAGCTGACGGCAAACGTGGAGCTCGGGCCACGCTCCCTGCTGAGGGAAATGCAAAAGGAGCGTGGCCAGGCCGGGGAAGGGGCCGGTGAAAAATCCCCACAACCAGCAGGTGTTTTCCTTAAGGAAAAGCCCGGATTTTGCTCCCATCAGCGCCTTTTTGGTAATGGAAATAACCGTACTGCTTGGCATCCCTGCTGCAAGCAGGACGATGCCGAGGTGATGCCGGGACGAGCTGCGGTGATGCCAGGATGAATCCATCGGGATTCGGCTCGGTTCTGCTCCCGGCAGGAAGGCTCCCTTCGCCCGCGGTCCTGACCCCGCAGTGCTCGCGTGGACGGGCAAACTGGTTTTTCTCTCCCATTTATTGACTTCATTCTTGGCACCGTCCTGATCAACTCCTCTCTTCCCACCCGTAGGCATCTTCTTAAAAGAATTCCTCCGGTAAAAATAATACAGAAAACAAAAAAAATCCCCAGCCAGCTCATTCTAAAAAGCACAATATTCAATTTTAAATCCTAATTTTCTGGCTGATCGTGTCCCTGGCTGGCTGGAGCGAACAGCCAGCCCATCGTACAAGCCGACGAATAAGCCGTAGTTAGAGCGGCAAGCAGCTGCCCGTCTCCCACGCCGCCGTCCGTCAGAGAGCGTTTGGTGGAAAAGAAAGAAAGGATCCAGGGGAAGACGTTGGCGATGGATTGATAGCACTGGAAATAAATGTCCGGCGCTTTGCCTGGGCATTTATGGAGCCGTGGTCCAAGTCCTTTGGGGCAGGCGGGGATGCATCCTGGGACCGCTGCGCGGCAAATCTTTTGCCCTGGTTCTTACTTCGGCTGCGGGAGATCTTCCGCCCGTCGGCCAGGTTCCATCGCCCCTCGGGAGAGCGGAATTACAGTCGCTCGCCCGCGGGGTACGGGTGGAACGGAGCCAGGCTCCGCTTCGCCGGGCGACGGAGCCGCGCAGCCCGGTGCAAGCCGGGGAAACGCCGCTCCCCGCGCGCCCTGCGGCTGCGGCACGCGCTGGGCATTCCCGCGGGCACCCAGAGCTCCCGGCGGCGGGGGGAAAGCCGGGATGGCTGCGCGCACTGCCAAGCTGTCCTGCGAGCTTTTGTGGGGATGCTGGTGAAGAATTTGTGCCGTAGCTCGTGTGTTTTAACTCTGCCTGTTTACTTTGACACCGATCAGAGAAGAGGTGACATCGTCATGCTAATATATTTTAATTAGTCCATTAGCATTGCTAAACAAAATAAATTTCCCAGGCAGATGCGCTTGCTGAAGCGTGAACTTTCATTTCTTATTCTTGGTCGGGGCTGCGCAAAATTATTTTTTCTGCCTTCCGGGGAAATTTTCAAGCTGCTTCTCGTCGCCCCAGCCTGGCTGCGGGGGCCCCGGGGGGCTGCGGGGCGAGGGCGCAGGTAATTAATTGCCTGGGGTGGCTGGTGGGGTGAGGGGTGGTAGGAAAAGGATGGTTGGACTTCGGGGGGGATGAGAGGATTTAAAAGAAAAGCTTCTCTCTATCTCCAGGTGAATTTAAATTGCAGGGAGCAGCGTGAGGAGCTGGCACACGATACCCGGGGCGGCCGATCCCAGGCGCCGGCTGCGGCCAAGGCTCCGGGGAGCCGGAGGAGCAGCGGGCGCAGCCAGGGAGAGGGCAGGGGAGCATCAGCCTGGCCCGGGGGCTGCAAAAAAAAGCCCAAAAAGCCCAAAAAGCCCAGGCCTGGCCCGCGCCTGATGGCTCCGGGCACCCATCCCGCTGCCCCTTGGGTGCTGCCCAGCTCTGGGCATCGCCCCGGGGTGCTCCCCGGCCCCTCGCTGCCTGCCTGCCAGTCTCGCTGGAGCTGTTGCGCTGCGATTTTAACGCCTTAGTGTTTTAAAGCAAAAATAAGCTCCCTGTCGCCAGGGCAGCTGGTTTGACGGGCCAAAGCCCACCCCATTTCCCAAGCCCCTGCACCCTTGGCTGTCACCCGCTGCGGCATCCCCAGGGGCTCGGGTGCTTCCTCCTCTTGCTGGTCCCGCCGCGGTACAGGGCCTCGCGCTGTAATTTTGTGAGTTATTTTGGGGACTGGGGGGAAAAAAAAAAGAAAAAAAAAATCAGGTTAAGTCTCCCTGTCAGTATTTCAAGCCTCTACACCTTGATTTGGAGTCGCGTAACTGGGAAGGTTTTGCGCTGCGCAGCGTTCCCTGGGCTCAGGGAGAGCTGCAGATGTAGGTGAAGGTTTTAAAAGGGGAATTCTTCCCTTTTGGGGTTTTTTTTCCTATCATTTCCACCTGTTGCAAGGAACGGGGGAAAAACGGGCTTAGCAACAAGAAGGGGTGTTGGGAAGCTGCTTCTCCAGAGGAAAGCACCGAAAAGCAGGAGCCACAGGCTCACCCCAGCCGCTGCCATTAACTTCCCCGCTGACATTTCGGGATGAAATTATTACATATTAATAAAATAGCTTCCCCCTCCCGCCCCATCTTTTTTTTCTCTTTTACCACATGAAATGATGACTTACTGAATTACTCCGCGGCTAAAAGGTTTCCATGACGATGGCATCCTCCAGGCGCAGCGGCTGCAGCACTGCCGGCCCCAGCCCCAGCGCTCGCCCCCGGCTTCATCCCCCCCCCGGCCCAAAACGGGGGAGAGGGGCGAGCGCAAGGACCCCCACCAAGAAATTCAAACCACAGTGGGGCGAAGCGGGTGCCTCGGTGATGGGGGACAGCCCAAAGGGGCATGAAGTGAGTTGTGTGGGGTCTCAGCACAGGTGTTTTTTGGTTTTGTGGGTTTTTTGGTTTTTTTTTTTTTTTTGGGTGGTCCATCTGTGATGGGGGTCCCCGCTGGCATCACACCCCCCAGCCCCTCGCTGAGTGGCACTGGGAAACTAGGTCCCCCAAAATCCCATCAAGGTAATTAGGCTGAGCTACCAATTAGTGGCTTGGAGACCGATTGCAGCAGATGGGGCAGGGATTTGGGGGCTTGGAGTTTTGGAAGGGGCCAATTTCTGCCCCCCCCACACCCCCCCCCCAGATAAACCAGCGCTTTTCACAGCTGTGTAATAAATCAGACTTTTATTTCCTCGCGCCACGGACACCTCGAGGCCGCCGGCTTTGCCCCTCTCCTCGCCGGCCCCTCGCAGCGGGCACCCAGCCGTGTCCGTGGGGGCGAGACACCCGGCAAAGCCCCGGACCCCCCGCCCTGCAGCAGGGCTGTGTCCCCCCCCGCTGCCCCCAGGGACCCCCACCCGGTGCCTGCAGCTCCCTGCACCCTCCTGCACCCTGACGGGTGGCCAAATTCGGGTCAGGCACTGACGCTGCTCAACTGCTGCAAAATTCAGGACCTGCAGGTGGGTGCGGGGGGGGGGGGGGGTCGGAGCTGGAAACTGGGACCCCCATGGCCTCTTTTTCCTCCTCCTCCTCAGCACAGTGGCCCTGGGGGACCCTCCACAGGCCAAGGGCGCCCGTGGGGGGGGGGACGGGAGCCCAGTGACCCTTCCAGCCACCCTGCCCGCATCGCCTCTCCCCCGCAAGACCCCGGCACCCGGCGCCAGACCCGTGGCTGTCCCCGAGGCGGCCGGGTGCCGCTGGCCCGGGGCACCCAGGCCGGGGGTCAAGGCCATGGCAGCCCCCGCTCCCTGCCCGGGCTCGTCCCGCCGGCTCCGGAGCTGGTGCCCTCGTCCTCACGCACCAGCCGCTGTCAGGACACCTGCGGGGAAAAATATTGGGAGACTATTTCATGGGTGCCGAGGGGTGCTGAGGGCTCGGGGGGAGCTGGGGCTGTGCCGGGTGGGGGGGGCAGCGCACACAACCGGGGGGTGCATGGGGGGCACTGGCCCCTCTCCCCCACCCCCTCCCTGCCCCTAATAAACCACCGCCGGCATTGACAGGTACCCCCCGCCCCCCACCAAAGGCTCCCCTCTCGGGGCTCCGGCTTCCCGACCCCTTCCCCGCCCCCCCCCCCCCCCTTGCGCCCAGCCCTGCCTCAGTTTCCCCCCCCAGGAGCTGGGGAGCAGGGACACGGGGGACGGGGCCGACTTACCGTGATGGTTTTTATTCGTCCCGGTCGTCTCGTGCAGCTCCAGCCCGAGCGGTTTCGGAGCAGAGCGCACTGCTCGCCCTCCTCGCACGGCTCCATCCCGCACCACTGCCGGCTGGCAACGAGCCGGGCTGCCGGGGCGAGGGGGAGACGGGGACGGGGTGTTTGGGAGGGTGGGGGTGTGTGGAGAGGTGGAGGGAGAAATGGGGGGAGGGAGGTGTGGGTGGATGGAGGGATGGACGGGGGAAGGATGGAGAGAGGGGTGGGGGACGAGGGGATGCAGGGAGGGATGCGCAGATGAATGGAGACGTGTGTGGATGGAGGGATGGACAGGGAATGGGCGGAAGGACAGAGGGATGAATGGAAGGGAAATGGATGGGTGGAAGGATGGACAGAGGGATGGATGAAGAGATGCAGGGAAGAAGCCCATGAGCTCAGCCAGCACAGGATCAATTTGGGGACCAGGAAAAGAGAAGTGCACAGGAACCCATGGGCAAATTACGGGGAGGGAGACAGAGAGGCCAGATGGGGGGCAAAGGGACAGAGAAGGGGCTGTCGGGGACAGACAGCCAGGGACAGATGGCCAGGGATGGACTGCTGGGGACGGACGGCCAGGGATGGACAGCCAGGGACGGACGGACAGGCAGGGACAGACGGCTGGGGACGGACTGCTGGGGACGGATGGCCAGGGACGGACAGCCAGGGACGGACGGCCAGGGATGGACAGCCAGGGACAGACGGACAGGCAGGGACAGACGGCTGGGGACGGACTGCTGGGGACGGATGGCCAGGGATGGACAGCCAGGGACGGACGGACAGGCAGGGACAGACGGCTGGGGACGGACTGCTGGGGACGGATGGCCAGGGACGGACAGCCAGGGACGGACGGCCAGGGACGGACGGACAGGCAGGGACAGATGGCTGGGGACGGACTGCTGGGGATGGCCGGCCAGGGACGGCCAGCCACCAGCTCCCAGCCAGAGTCCCCACGGCCCCAGCCAGGACCTGCGTCTGCAGCCGCGGGCCCTTGCACCCCCCTCCCGCGGGTCCCCGCCGACCGTTACCGTCCACGCAGGCCGGCTTGGCCCGCGCCGTGCCGGCGGCTTGGCCGCGGCGGCAAGCACAGCGTGCCGTCTGCCGGGCGACCGTCCGCCGCGGGTGGCTCAGGTCCCGGTCCAGCGCCGTGATCTCGCACGTCCCCACCTCCAGCTCCTGCCCTGCAAGGGGATGGGTGCGAGGGGCACCCTACAGCGCTGAGCCCAACCGGGGGGGGCCAGGACGACCCCCCGGGGCCGGGGCTCAGCCATGCCCTGCACCGCGAAATGCCACTTTACCCAGGGCTGGAAACCCCTCTCCCCTTCCAGCTTGGCCGGGGGTTTGCAATTTAATGGCAAACTCTGGAAATCAGGAGGGAAAAACCCCAAATGAACCTGGCTGGCGTGAAATTTTCTGGCAAAACCAATCTCGGTTATTTTTTGGCTACACGCGATGGGCTGCGCAATGCAAAGGAGACGCCGTGCATCTGCTCCAGGTTGGTTGACCTCCTCCTCAGCTAACTTTTGGGTTATTTTTTTTTCTGCTTTTAAACTGATTTTTTTTTTTTTTTACGCACAAAACGCTGCGCTCAAACCTTGGGCCTGAAAACAGCCCCGGCCTCATGGGGAGATGGGACGGAGGGTGGGAGCGGGGCGGGATGGGAGCTGCCAGGGCAGAAATGGTCACCCCCCCCCCCAGTCACCCACATTTAGGGGCTGGGGCAACCCTGCCCACTGCCCAGCACCCTCCCGGCTGCGTGGGAATGCATTTAAACCACTTTTTTCCCAGTTTCCAGGTCCCGCTGGGACACTGGGGACCACGGCCACATGTGGGATGGTTCAAAGGTGTCGAAGTTGAGCCAGGCTGGAGGGAAGGGCGGCATTTTCTGGGCTGTGGGGTGCTTTTATTGGGGGTTTTTCCTCTTTGTCTGGGGTGGTGGGGGGGTCAGCACCCTCCCGCAGGTGCCAGGGCTCGGGGTGGGTGCGATGGGGTCCCTGCCCCGTCCCCCATCCCGTCTGGGGGCATGTCCCTGCCCCCGGGGGTGACACCCCGGGGGTCCCCACAACCTCGCAAGCAGCTGGGGGGGGGGAGTGAGGACCTTGCAGGGGGTGGGTGCCCAGAGTCCCCCCAGCCCGGCTCAGCCTCCCCGGGGAACTCCCATGTGCAGCCCCCCGCCCAATCTCCCCCTGCAAACGGCTGAATACCCCCCACCCCCCCCCAAAAAAAAGAAATATCCGAGCAGCGGGGGGGGGGGGTGCTCAGCCCCCGGGGAAGTTCGTGCCCCGCTCCTCACGCTGCTACCGGGGGGAGGCCCCCGGGAGGGGCCCCGGGAGGGGCCGGGGGGCGGCGGTACCTGCTCGGGGGGGGGCGGAGGAGAGGAGCCAGAGGAGGAGGAGGCAGCAAATGGTCGCGGCGGCGGAGCGCTCCTGCCAGGCGGCCGGCATCCTGCTGCGGCCCCGCACCGCCCGCACCGGCCCCGCACCCGCCCCGCCGCCGGAGGGGATGCTCCGGCCGGGAGGGAGGGAGGAGAGGGAGGAGCCCCCCCCCGTGCAACCCTCCGAAGGTGCAGCCCCCCCCGCTCAGGTGCCCCCCGCTCTGGTGCAGGTCCCCGTACCCCCGCCCCGGTCCCGGTGTCCCCCGGCCTGTCCAGGTCCCGCTCCCCTCCCGGTGCAGGTCCCCGTCCCCCCCCCGGTCCCGGTCCCCCCCAGTGCAGTCCCAGTGCCCCCCAGTGCAGGTCCCAGTGCCCCCCCAGTGCAGGTCCCGGTGTCCCCTCCCCGGTCCCAGTCCCCCCCAGTGTAGCTCCTGGTCCCCCCGGTGCAGGTCCCAGTCCCCCCGGTGCAGGTCCCGGTCCCCCCCCAGTGCAGGTCCCAGTGCCCCCCAGTGCAGGTCCCAGTCCCCCCTCCCCGGTCCCGGTCCCCCCCAGTGCAGCTCCTGGTCCCCCCGGTGCAGGTCCCGGTCCCAGTTCCCCCCCAGTGCAGGTCCCGGTCCCCGTCCCGGTCCCGGTCCCGGTCCCCCCGGTGCAGACCCCCTCCCCATCCCGGGCAGGTGCCCCCCCCCCCCCCCGCAGTGCCGGTCTGAGCCCCTCGGCGTGGCTCCTGCCTTGTCTCAGCCCCAGCCCAGTCCCCAGCCCCTCTCTACTCCCAGTGCCCCCCCAGTCCCCACCCTCATCCCCAGTCCCCATCCTCATCCCCCTCCCTGTCCCCAGGCCCATTTCTACCCCCCGTGCCCCCCCCCCCCCCCCTTGCTGGGAGCTGCCCCGGGCTCGGGGACGCTGCAGCGGGGCTGGGGGTGGGAGCGGCAGCGCAGCCCCCCCGGAGCCCCGGGGCCACTGGAAACAGAAAACCGGGAAGCAAACAGAAAACCGGGAAGCAAACAGAAAACCGGGAAGCAAACAGAAAACCGGGAAGGAAACAGAAAACCGGGAAGCAAACAGAAAACTGGGAAGCAAACAGAAAACCGGGAAGGAAACAGAAAACCGGGAAGCAAACAGAAAACCGGGAAGGAAACAGAGCCAGCATCCGCTTGTCCTCGAGCGCTCGGCGGCACGGCTGCCCCAAAGCTGAGGTCGCGGCTTCGCCTCTCCCCGCTCCCCATCCCTGCGAGACGGGGACCCGACCCGCTCCAGGCGCTTGGTTTGGCCTTTTCCACCTCCTGGGAAGAAACCCTAAAAATCCTGAGCTGTTGGAAAACTTCCCCCTGCCAAAAAAGGCTCCGAAAGAGCCAGTAACCGGCCGGCGCAGGCAGCGGGTGCCGGGGGGTAAGGCAGGGGTGGCTGGGGGGACGAGGCCGTGGCAGGGCCGGTGCCCGCAGAATTTGCCGCAGAACGCTGCCAGCCAGCCGAGCCTCCCCGCCTGGGTCCGGGCCCCGGAAAGGGCCAGGAGGGGATGCAGCCAGGCTCCTCGGATTTTAAGCCGCTTGGAAACCCCTCTCCAGCTCTGGGCTGGCTGCGGCCCCGCTCCCCGCGGGACCATTCTGCTCGCCCAGTTTGAAACCATGGGCGTGCAGGCGGGAGGGATGTGAGCCACTGTCCCGTGTCCCCGGCACCACTCGGAGAGGGGCACGGGGTTGGGATTGGGGACCCCTTCCTCCCCCTCTTCTTCCTCCTCTGCCAGCCCATCAGCTTCTCTTCAAGGCTCTTTTCCACCTCTCACCCCATGCCACCAGTGTTTTAAAGCGGCCCCGGTCTCACCGCGAGGGCTTCCTCTCTCCTCCGCCCTCCTCTTGAGTTCGTTTTCTCCTCAGACGTATCTCAGCCCGCCCGCAGCCGCAGGGGCCACTCGCGGCTCCCCAGGCTCCGCGCTTTAGCAAAACCCCGCTCGCATCCAGCAGAAGAAGGAGCGCAGATACGGTCACCATTTATCCTCACAAATGGGGTGGCACGGGAACACAGTGCAATTTTTCCCTGCCAATTCCATAAAGGCTTCATTTGGGAGTGGAAAAAAATTGCCAAAAATTTGCTCTTGGGTTATCAGGCGCCACGAAACCCTCCCAAGGTGTTTACAGCCCTCGAACATCCTGGCTTTGCTGCAGAGAGAAGCCACTGCCGCCAGCCCCGGGACCGGAGAGAATTTGCTCCCGTTAACACCTGAGAGTGTTTTAATTGACGAGGCTGCGCTGGAAGCGGGTGACAGGAGAGGGGCTGCACGGTGCCGGGACCCGCGGCGGCTGGCCCTGGGGACGCTGGGGACGCGCTCCCTCCCGGCCCGCAGCTGGTTTGCTCCTCCACAATCGTGTTTCCATCGTTGGGCCGCAAATGGCTGCACTGCAGCGGTGCCAGCCCACGGTTAATGGGGATAATTAAAGGAGAAATAATGAGCGCTGCAGTTAATAAACTCCCTGCCTCTTTTGCTCCAGCCCCGGCAGGACCTGCGGCTCCTAAAACTCGGGGAAACCCCATCCGCTGCTGCTGGTGCCCGGTCCCCGGGCTGGAGGCGATGCTGTGTTTCGGGGGGTGCTCCCCGCTGCATCCCTGGTGCCACTGGCCGCAGGGCCGCCTGCTCCCCTCCCCGCAGGGACCCGACCTTTCATCGGAGCCGGGCTGACGTTTCCAGGCTGGAAGGAGAAATCCCGCTCGGGCGGGATGGGGCCTCATCCTTGGGTTGCCCTGGGCCAGGGATGCTGAGCGCCTTGCAGGATTGGGGGTACGGTCACCCCTTGGCCGTTCCAGCCTTGGTTCCCAAAGGACAACAGGGCACATGCTCCCAAAAGGGTGCTGAGCCTGCAGCAGGATCCAGTTAGGGAAGGCAGCGCGAAACCTGGACCAGCACTGAGGCCAGAAACAACGGTGCTGGGCTCTCCTGCCCCAGCCAGACCAAAGGCTCCCGAATTGAACCCCCCTGCAAAGCGGGGGGCAGAGCCCAGGAGGGGCCCGGGCGGGCGCCGGGGACGCGGCTGGGATGGGACGCAAACCCCGAGGGGACCCGGGGAAGGAGTGGGAAGCCGGCCCTTTGCGATCGGCTGCAACAACGCCTGGGCAACAAAGGCAGGTCATTAGACTGGCCCAGAAGTAATTATATTTGTTCCACTCTATTGAACTTTAAAAAGTAATTAATAGGGGATAGGAGGCGACTGGGGGGGTTAAAAGTTTTGTCGACAGCGGCACGGAGGGAGGTTGATCCTCCCGTAACCTGCTCAGACCAGCAGCAAACTCGGACGACAACACCGAGTCCCCCGGCACGTTACGAAGAGGAGAATCTCCTCGTTTTACAGATGGGGAAACTGAGGCACAAGGGGCGAACATGCCCGAAGCCCCTCATGAGGCCAAACAAGGACTCACCGCCCCCAACCCCACCGCAAACACTTGCCAGACCACACAGTTCAGTTGCTGGGTTTGGGTTTTGTTGGTTTTGTTGGTTTTTTTTTTTTTTAATTGGTCATTTTAAACTAAGGACCTCCAGGTCTGTCTCTTGGAGAAAACAACAGAAGGCACAGACAAAAATAAAGCAAAAGTCCAAATGCCTGAGAAAAAACAACTCCAGGTTAGGAAAGCGATTTCTTGAGACACTGTTTGGAGTTTTATTGGCAACAAGGCTCTGCCTTTCACATGCTTTTGGCCCCGGCCTCACGGCCCACTGCCTTTTCCCACGGGGAACAGCGACGGAAAGCGGAGGGACCGGGAACCTCGGCACCCTGCTGAAACAGCCCACATCGCCCCGCAGGAGCGCCGGGAGAAGCCCGGGGTGGCCCGGATCTGTCCCCCCTACATCCCCTCACATCCAGCCCTTGGCACGAGGTGGACGGCGCTCGCCCGTGGGAAGAACACATTAAAACATCCTCGATTGGGTTGATTTAAAAGCAGTCGGGGCAAGGCCAGCCTGGTCCTCGCCGGCCCCACGGGAGAAGCCCTGGGGAGGACGTTCCGCGGGGCTGGGAGCGCTGCGGGCAGCCAGAGCCCGAGCTGGGATTGTTCCTCCCCGGAGAGTCCCGCCGGCAGCACCGGCACGGCTGGGCCCCGCAGCGCTCGCAGGGGCACGTGCCAGCAGCCAACCCTGTTTCCTCGACACAGCTCTCCCCTGCTTCCCGCTGGGAGCTCCCATCTCCATGAAACGCCCAAATCCTCTTTGCAGGGGAAGCCTTGAGATATGTATTTCTATTGCATCTCTTCCTGGCAGATCCAACGCTGCAAAACCACGCTGGGGCAGAAACACCTGTGGCTCCAAAATGCCCCCCCTGCCTCTGGAGGGGTCCAAAGCCCCGTGATGCCATACCCAGGCAGCCTTCCCAGGCGTGGAGAGGATGGGGAGAACAAGGGGTGCACGTTATAAATATAAAATCATTATCTGCTACAAACAGAAGACGTATATTGTACATCTTTGACCCATATACACAAGAACACAATATACACAGAACGCCTCGGAGGAGCGGGGGCTTTGCAAGGGGGTTTCGGGAGATGCCGCTCCCCTGCCAGCCCCCCATGCCTCCCCCCCGCGCCGGAGGAGGCCGTACCAACAGCACATCAGTCACCAAAAAGTCCCGTCAAGCTGGGGGGGGGGTCATTCGAACCACGCGAGGATGGAGCGGTCCCCCCAGCCATGCCCACCCCGGGGGAGAGGGAGGCGAAGAGGATGGAGAGGAGGGAGGGCAGGTGCCGGGGGTCTCTCGCGAACCCACAAAGTGCTTGGGGGTCTCTGGACCCTCGGAGCGAAGCTAGGCCCTGAGAGAAACTTCTTGCCCCGCTGCCCTCGGGGGGAAGGATTTTCCAGCCAGGCGGGTCTCCGATAAGGCATTTTCGTCTGGGAGTTGGAGTGAAAGAGTTGGAGTGAACGGCGTCGGAAGAGAGAAGGGGAGCAGATGGGGCAGCACACGTGGTGGCAAGTTAACACGAGGCGGCCAAGCCAAGGTGGTCCCAGCCGGACAAGCCCAGGGCAAGGGGCGGAGAGGACAGGAGGGCTTCGTCCTCGGCTCAGTTTATCTGTAAAGCTGCCCCCATGCCCCCCTCCCCAGCCCCTTCAATCCTCTCTCCCTGGCTCAAACCACCGGCACGGCATGAAATACTGACGGTCGTTGGAGTGGCACATCCAGGCGCATGGAGTGGCAGACAGGCACACGTTAAGAGTTAAGACAAGAGTCAATGTGAGCTTTGTACAGCGAGGAGCAGCTCCCGGCCGGAGTGTCCGAGGACTTGGGATGACAAAAATGCCACAGTGATCAGATCGGGCCAGGACGAGGGGGTGAGCGTGGGGGAGAGGAGGGAGTCGAGTCCTGGCACCTATCGGCGGTAATGATTGGGGGCGTCTGCAAACATGTACTTGAGTCTGTAGGCTTCGGCGAGCAGGAGTCCGATCTCTTCGTTACCCCAGTGTATCGTGGGCAGGTTTTGTAACAACATTAGAAGGCCCTGAAAGAAGGGAAGGTGCTTAGTTTGTGCTGGTTGAAGGCGGAGTACAGCTCCAGAGCAGGCTCAGGGCTGGCACGACCAGAGGCAGCAGCTCTCAATAACTTTTGCTCACCACGCTCGCAGGTCTAAAAGGCTCAGAGACAGCATTAAGATGGGCTCGTGTCTAGATCCGAATCAGTGAAGCACCTCAGATGCCCCCAAACCCCTTGAGATAAAGGCTGCTGCCATAACGTTACAGCCGGACACCAGAAGGCAAACATGAAGGGACTTACCGTGATCAAAGCTCAAGCCCAGGGAAGAGCTGGTATCTGATGTTTCATCATTTTTGATATGATATGATCATATCATCATTTATTTGATGGTATTTCAACCCTCCAACAGCTCAGTTCTCTGTCCTGAGCACTGAGGCTCAGAAGTTACTTTGAGGCAAAGATCCTGAGACTGGATGATCCTGGAGCCAGCTTTGAGATGAGGACTGACTGCGGCCACGCTGGGCTCCCAACCAGAGCAAATCCCTCCCCTCTACCCCCAGGGAATTACCCCCAGCCCCACGGACTTACTTGGAAGTCTTCCTCATCTAGGATCTCCTTACGCCACTTGATCAAGAAGGCGGCGCAGACGTACAGGTGGAAATGTGAGAATCCTTCTGGCTCCGACTGCGGACAGCAAAACTCTGGGTCAGCTCCTGCAGCTCAGCTGGAGCACGACTTCCCTGGACACAGATGTCCCACTGGGCCACCCGTCAGCCAGCTGGCTGTAAAAGTCCCAGGGCCACGCTGCTTTGCTTCCCTCATCTCCCCAGCTGCACGGTGCTGCCAGAACACCTCCATCCCCCCGCGTACAGGGAATTGGTCCCACCGTGACCAGCCAAGCAGGGAAGGCAGCGGGAGGCTGCGTACCTGGTAGGTGTCCCAGAGGCGGATGGTGCAGCGAAGAGGCAGCTCCCTCATCAGCAGATTGTTCATCCAGCGAAAGGCAAACTGCAGGTATTCGACCTCGTACTTCCTAAAGTGATTATGTACCTGCTCTGAAACAGCACATTTCACTTACATACCTGGGGACCATGGTGCCCCAGCTCCTGTGCAAGGCGCTGGCCCCAACACGCTGGCTTTCACGCACTTGAAGGCTGAGACCTCATCTCCCAAATGCCTCCGCTCCTCGCCTTGTACTACCTGGCCAGCAAAACCCCATTCCTAGGAGGTTTCTGGCCAACCCTACCCTGCCCTGCTTCCATACGTCTTGTAGGTAAGCATCTACCCCTGCGCTGAGGGTGCTACTTGCAAAGGAGGCCTCTCGCTGTTGTCACCTGCTCAGATCCCCTCGTCACCTACCATCGATCCGGCTGACTAGCTCCTCCAGGGCTTTGACTTTCTTCTGGATCCCTGGCTGTGCAAAGGTGTAGTTATCCTGTGGAGAGAGGCCATCAGTCAGAAGCAGCAGCTCTAAGAGCAGCTAGAAATGACCAAAACCAGATCCCCAGCTCCACAGGGAGCTGAGATCACCACGAGCCAAGCAGACACAGCTCCTGAGCACCAGGATCATCTGCCTGCTGTGTAGTCCCTAGTCAGGACAGCACTGGTTGGACAACCACAGTGTCTTATTTCGCCAGGATTTTACCCACAGATTTAGCTCAGCGAAGCAGCAAAGTCTCCCTAATGCTAGGACACGTAGAGCACTCACCCAAACACAGAGAGATGACCGCACTGCTACGCCAGCAAGGGGAGAGAAACCTCTGTGGCCCCCAAAGAGGCTCACCTGTATCCCGTCCAGCAGCTTGCTCATGCACCAGAAGCTATCAGCTTCGATGCTCCGTAAAACATCCTGCGACAGGTTTGTCACGTCGAAGTTCTCCACGTCCTCCTCTGCAAAACAGAGAGGGAAGAGCATCAGGAGGATGGGGGACACCAGGCAGCTCACGGCACACACCAAGGGGCTTTATCAAGCCAAGGCAGGGCAAGAGGCACTACAAGGCTCCCTGTGTGATGTGAGTGGCCTACCTGGCACAGAGCACGGCACTCATGCACTGCCCTACTTCTCCAGGCCAGGCGAAGGGCTGAGGGATTCCAAAAGACTCAGTGGCCACGATCCGAACCCAGCCCAGCTCCCCAGGGCTCCGTGGAAGGGATCCCACAGCGCTGCTGCTGTTGTCGTCCCTCTGGGGCGAGGGATGTGCATGGACAAAGCCCCCGGCATGTGGGACCCCTCTTGCTAGAGCCCATCCCGCCCTGGGTGACAGCAGGTCTCTGCCAGCTGGCAGCACCACAGGGAGAACTGGGAGAGGCGAATCCATCACTGCAGCCACAAACCAGGGAAGCAAACGCTGCCTTTGGCCTGGGGCAGCACAAAGGAGCTCAGCTCCCACTCCCAGTTGGATTCATCAGCATCATCCCAGGACTGAAGCACAACAGAGGCACCCAAAAAGCAGCTGCCAACTCTGAGGACCCATGAGAAAGAACTGCCAAAGCCTCAGAAACCTCTACAGGAGAGCCGGACACAGTTGCAAGGATCCAAAAGCACACAAACATCGTCCAGGAGAGCAAAAGGATCCATGTTAAATCCAGCACGGAGCCTGAGAGCGGGGCCACGCAGCAGAGAGACTGCTCAGCTTCGCAGAGCCTCTCCTATTCCTCGAGCCCAGCTGACAGGAGAGCTCCAGCAAGCAGAAGCAGCCCCATGCACAGAAGAGCCTTGCTGCAGGGGAAGCAGAGATCTATGCAAGCTTGTTTTTCAAACCCAGCAAACTGGGGGTCTGAGAGCACAAGGGTTAGTGGCAGCCCTGTCCCCAAAGGGTACTAACAGAGTGCAAAAGGTTGCCCTTGCTTTTAAATGGGCTTATGAACCCCCAGGAAGGGCAAGGGAGAGATCAGATGCCTCAAGAGTGGGACAGCAGCAATGCTGGCTGGGTTTGGAGCAGAGATCACCTGCTCCAGGCTGGGCTCACCATAACCTGGAGGCTGTAGAGGGCAAGAGGCAGGGAAGGCAGTGGAAGCTAGGGAGGAGATAGTCAGGAGACTCAGGTCTGGCCCTCCTGGCTTGGCCGACCCAGCAGCTCCCTCCCTTTCCTCGAGAGCGCCCATGGCACTGCTGACAGAGGCCTTGGAGGGAGCTGTCATGCTGCTAAATCGGATCGACAGATGCCAGGGCTAAACTGGCCCATTTCCAAACCCAGAGGCTCAGAAAGCCAAACAAGCATCTTTGATCTTGCTTGGAAAAGATCAAGAGAGGGAGAGGATGGGGCTTGGGGCTGGAGCCGGGCCACCCCCTCGGCTCAGATATGCCGCAGGGCAGCTGTCGCAGGTTGGCAGCACTGTGAAAACCGCCGCTCACAGATCCTGCCCGCAGGAGGATGGCAAATGCGGAGCCAGCGACTCCAATGCTGCTCCCACCTCTGCTCCTCCTCCAGGGCAGAGCTCAGCTCTGGAGCAAACTGCCACCGGGAGCTTTAGGAACAAGCAAGATCTTAACCCGCATTAATCTGGCAATCTTGTACTGCAGAAAGAGCAGCATTTTCCAGCTGCAGCTCATCATCCAAAACTATCACTCTTCTGCTGGCTTCTCCGCAGCCACTCTCAAATATTCCAGATAATGAGAAAGGTAGGCAAAAATCTGTTTAATACCCATCTCCTTCCCTAGATAACTTCCCCCACAGAGGATGGGCAGGCAGAGGAGTGGGACAAGGCCACATGTGTACAGCCAGGACTGGTGGGAGAGGCAGGCTCAGCCACACAGGAATGAGCCTTGTGCAGAAAACCTCCCAGTGCAGCTCCAGGCATGAGGACCACGATGGAGAAGGGGATGTGGTGACCTGCCCAGGTGACGGGGAACACCCTGCTGCTTGCACTGGTCTGGGGACAAGAGCAGCAACCCTGCCAGCACCCTGGTGTCAAAGCAAAACAGTGGTAGGAGATCCCCAGCAGGAGCCAACACACACAGCGAGGAGCTTTGAGGAAAAAAAAAAAACCAAACAAACCCAGGTCTCTGGAGTGTGTGGCTCAGCGCAAACATCTGCTCAGCAGCATCACAGAAGAGGCCCCATGGAAAGGAGTGAGAGATTCAACATATGGCTCTGACAGGGACTGAAAGGGAGCCAGCGGCACGGTGACAGTGCCTGCAGCTGGGCTGGGGGCAGCCGGGACACCACTGCCACTGTCACAGCTTGCCCAAGGGCGGCTGGGGCTTGGGGAAAGCAAAGTTCCTGTAGGTGACAGGAACTCAGGGCTGACACCGGAGAAGGGACATCACAGTCCCACTTGAACCCCTGCCTCAAATGCCAGGCAGGGCATAGCTTGCAGCAGATGAGAAGAGCCAGGGCTCCAGCCTCCCTTATCACTGCTTGTCGTAGGGGAGCTTTAATGACTCCCCATATCCTGGCAGCTGGGGCTCAGTGCAGGACTAGATGCCTGGGGAAGAGTTAAACCCAGTCTCAACTCAGCTCTGCATAGTAATGGACAAATCTGCACCATGTGCAGCGAGCAACAGGCCCAGGGCAAAACCAGAGTTCAGAACAAGGGTGATGTTACAGCCTGAGCTGGGTCAGTCACGGTGTGACTAGTAACACCCGGGTACAAGGCTCCCCATCCCTTCATCCAAGCTCCACTTCTGCTCCTGCTTACAGGGAAACAGAGTCTTAATTTAACCATGATTAGGATTTAGTAACAAAGCCAGTTAGGAGCAAGCAAGATCAATACTTTCCATGGCACTGCTCCCCTCTACAGACTTGGTGAAATGCCAAACAGGTCCCAAAGCTGGGACAACCCCTTATGCAAGGCCTTGAATTGGGTATGGAAGCAGTCTCATATGTCGAGATGGGCAGAGAGCACTGGGAGACGGTGCAGGGGCCAACACTGACACTACCTGTGGATGCTGAACTCATTTCTGAGCTCTGCCACTGCCATTTTAAAGGCAAACAAAAGCCATGTGATCTGGGAGTGACTCGGTGCAGCAGGAGGGGCTGCGGGACCTGAGCTGGGAGGCAGTTCTAGCAGGACTGACAGCTCAGCACCCTGTGCTTGCTGGGCCCTCTCTGATCACCTGGAAAAAGGGGCATGCAGTTTCCTCTGGCAGGTATCGAAGCGTCATCTCTTGCCGCAGCTCCCCAGATGCCAGACGGCCTCTCTCTACCCTCACCGCTCAAGCTCTGCCTCCCCGGCGGCACTGGCAGCCTGTGCCCGTCCCACCCGGAGGGCAGCAACAGCAGGCTCAGCTGCTCCTGCAGCCTTGACACCTCCCTCGAGCTCTTCCTCACAGCAGCACCAGCTGAAAACAAGCAGTGCTCAGCAGTCTGTGGCAGAAGCCATCGATCAGCCGGGAGGAAGAACAGCTCCAGCTATGGAGCTGGCAGTGGCAGAGGCCCAAAGCACCCATGCTTGCTGCCAAGTAGCCGAGGCAGTCGTGTTCGTGCCAGAGGCCGGTAGAGCATCACAGGAGAAGGTGAGCCAGCTTGCCACGCTTGGGGAAAGGGGAAAACACAGCAGTTAAATCTATCCCATCTGCCAAGGGCTCACAGCAGTCTGCACAGCACCTGGAAGGAGCACAAAGATTTTTGCATCTAGACTAGGTGCAAGTACAGCAAAAAGCACCGGGTCCTGACTAGTACTGGAGAAGCGGGCAGGGGAGTTCAGACACGGGGAATGGAAGCTCTGGGAAAGAGCTGCTTCTCCCTGCTTCAGCCTAGGTGGCATTTTCTGGATTCAAGGCAATGCTTGGAAAGAAGAGGGAAGCAATATCAATGGGACCCTTCCAGTCAGGCCAGGGAGATGGCAAGTTAATAACAGGGTCATCCAGTTCCCTAAACATCCAAAAGAAATAGCTTCCTGCAAATGTTTTTCACTCACTGATCTGTTTACCTCCTTCAGGACCTGGACAGGCATACACCCTTCCTCCCCGCACCTTCTACAGTGAGGACAAAAAGCCACCAAGTCAAAAGACACAGCAGCATGGCCCTGCTCCCAAATCCAGCCAAACTACTCTAACTACTACCCCGAGCAAGCTGCGTTTAATCCCTCTGCACACAAAGGCCTGGGAGTTTGGTGGGTTCCTGCTGAGTGTTGGTTCGTTGCTCGTGTCAACTTCAGTAAAAGGAAGCTGCCAAATTGTTCCCTGAATGTGTTTGATAAGCTACAAACCATCCCCTACCCAAACCACCCACCTTTTCCCCATGGACACGCTCTAGCCCTTGCCAGGAAGCCAGTCAAGCCCTCTGAGGAATGTTTGAAGCCTTGGTCTAGTAACTGATATATAATGGAGACACCATCAACCATCAGCTGATGAGCACCAAGGAGATTTTAATTTATCTGTAGAAAAGTTGATTCGTTGTCTGCAAATGCAATGCCTGCCCAAAGCATGGGATGATTAGTAGGCATGGTGGTGTTGGGTTGATGTTTGGACTGATGATCTTAGAGGTCCTTTCCAACCGTAATGATTCCTAGTTTTACTTTAAAAAATAATCCAGCCACCAAGCCAGGAAACATGAAATTAATTATTAGTCTACCCTTAATTGGTCTAGTGGTGGACTTGGTAGCGTGAGGTTAATGGTTGGACTTGATGATCTTAAAGGTCTTTTCCAACCTAAACGATTCTATGATGGGTTAGAAGTCTACAGTGAAGTTGGAGATGGGGACCAGCCTGTTATCAGAGGTGAGACTGTGATGTGAGAAGCCACCAGATTGAACAGGAGAAAACCAGAGTGTCAGCCTGGCCTTGTGCTGAACAGCTAACCAAAGTCAACAGCTTGTGAACTCCCACCTCCGCCTGTCAGCTCTGAATCACACGCGCACACGACAGTCCCCGGAGAGCTGCGATGGTTCTGCTGAGTCAGCTGCTGCGGGAGGCAGCCCTTCAAAGGCTCTAACACACAGGGAAGATGGTGGGCAGCGAAGCAGAGGAGCCAGCTGGCAGCACAGTGGGTCCCTTCTAGCATCTTGCAGTCAAGAAAACACCCGTTCTGAAAGGAGAGTAGGGGCAGCAAACCCAAGAGGTTTGAGGCTGGAGCCAGTGCTGGTGCCAACTTCCCAGAGCCAGCTTTCAAGGCAAGGCAAGGGAAACTTTTCCAGGCCAGTTGTACGCACACCTTTGAGTGTGGAAGTACCCTCAGATGACACACAGGTGTATGAGCCCTCAGCGACTCTGTGGGCAGGGGCTGCCTGAGCCATGCAGATTGTCCCCTTTCCCAAGGGGGATACAGCTTGAAGAATACAAGCAGAATTTCCTTTGAACAAGAGGTTCCCCACGGAAAGGCGAGTTGTCCCTTGGCATGGGCTGCGCAAGGATTACCAAACTGTGCAAGGCCTCTTCTGGCTCTCCTGCTGCAAGGACTTGGGTGCAGCAGAGACTTGGCTGATCCAGGGATCCTGAGAATTCATGATCCAACACAAAGAGCCTCCAGACCTGCCCTGCCCGGCACCAGCTCGCAAAGGCAGCTGTAGAGAACAGCCAAGGCTCCAAACCAGTGACTTAAATCCGATTGCAAAAGGGGTTATGCGACACTGAGCCAGCTCTTTCCCACGTACATTCAAGGCAATTACTGATCTTGTCCTTAAACTCTGACTGCTACACAGCCAGACCAGGGAGCAGGTAGCCACCGAGACAGCTTGTGACATAAAGGCTGGCTTTGAATCCCAGGCTCTGGGGACAGAAGGGGATGCATGATGTTGCTCGGCCAAATTCAACTCAACGGGTCTCACACAGAGGGTTTTTCCCCCTCCAACACAAGTTTCAGAGATAGCTGGAAACAGGAAGGCCACGTTCAGAGAGGAAGCTTAAGTCAGGGGTGAAAACAGCCCTGGAAGACGGCAAGAAGCACGACCCCAGCAAGAGATGGACAGGCCTGATGCAGGATGAACTCTGCAGCCACATGCAGAGAGTTGAGCCCTGACACCCAACACAGTACAGGACTGCAAGAAGTCACACCAGGTACCCGCAGGCAGCTCTGGTGCTTCAGACCAGCTCCCTTCCCGCACAGATAACTCACTGTGCGCACAGCTCTGCTTCTGACCTAACAAATGGATCCTGAGCAAGCAGCCTCTGCCAAGACTAAGTACCGTCAATGCCACTAAAGTAGTAAGGCACAGGAAAAGCCACTCAAAGGGAACCTGGTCAGACCCGACCCGACCGGCTCTTGACCTCCCAGGAAAGGGAACTCATTCCAGCTGGTAGCAGAAGCCACATTTTGTGCCTTCTCCTTCAGGCTGTGAGGAGCAACAGCACTTCCTAGGGATCAATCCTGACCACACCGGCTACCACAGTGGAAACCGAGGCAGCTGACCTCTTTGCAGCATCCTCAGAAGAGGCAGATCAGTACTAGTTTACAACGTCTTAGCTAGCTAGTGGAAGGCTTCCACCGACTTCAACAAGCTTTGGATCAGACTTTAAAAATATTTGTTCAACAGGATTTCTCTGTCACTAATACAGTCTTATAAATTCCTCTTTTCTTCTCTTTACAGTGAAAACTAAGAGCCTTTAGACATAGGGATTACAGCAGCCCAGTTAAGGTCAACCCCAAAACATGGCTAGAGCTACAGAAAGAATAAAAATGCTACGGGTGGAAAGGACTTGATCTCCGGCTAAAAGCAAGTGGCCGACAATTCTTGCCAAAAGCAGCAGGGAGAAGTCAATTTGCTTTCTGAAACTCTCAGCTTGAGAAACACACCTGTACTAGCAGCACGGGACAGGAATCTTTATTGAAATAGTTTATTTTACATTCTCAGCAGGGTCTCTTTATCCTTTACTCATTCCTCCCAGAACAAGCACTAGCTCCAAGCCCAAGGTTTGAGAGCAAGACCCTCCCCTCCCCCAACTCCGCGTATCAGGGCTTTGCCTAAACTCCCTCAGCGCCTAAAAGACCCCATTCTCCTCCAAGCTGTAAGGATGTTAAGTACATTCAAATGCAAATCCACCCTCAGCACTTCAACTTCCGTGGAGCTCAGCAAGGTTACGAAACTGAAGTCAATTCAACCAGGCAGCAAAGATACAGTAAGAGGTCAAGATGCATCTCCAGCCTGGCACAGGCACTGAAGGAAGAACACATCATCCCCTCTAGCAAGGCAAGCTTTTGTGATGCCAGCACTTCACACCATTTCAAACACCGTGGTTGAGAGGCAGCACCGTGCTTCAAACAGCAAACGTCACTTACCAACATACTCAGAGAGGAACACAACAAAGAACGGAGTGACCAGGTCATTGATTCCCTGTACATAGCCGCTGGCTGGGTGTCGAATGGCCCAGATAAACAGGATTCTTTCAAAGATCTAGGGAAGAATGAGGGAAAGCAGGTACCTGCATTAGCCGTGCACAAAGGAAAGGCAGAAAAGCATAACTGCTAAGTTCAGGGAGCGGAGATCATGCGCTGACAGGCTTTTCTGCTGCAGTACGGGTAAGATAAGAAGCATACAAGTCCTAGGAGAGACTCCTGTATGACCCACAGATCCCCACACAGGCCAGCCCACACTTCACAGAACAAGGCAGCCCAAGCTCCTCATCAGAGCCTCTGCCTGAAGAAAATGCAGACCCAACTTTTCAAGATCCAGGTGGCTTAAGACCCTTCCACCCACAGGACAGGGCTGCCTATTAGCAGAGCAGCACGCCTTGCTGAACATCACGTGGAAAGCTAAGGCTGTTCTCTGTTATCAGCACAGCACTCGCAGCAAAACATCACAGATCAGGATAGTTCCCAAGAGAGCAGCCTGCCCCCAACAACCAACATGTTATTTCCAGACTGCCCCAGCCCCAGGACACCATGCTCTGACATACCACACGCACACGCTGAGCTTGCTTCCAAAGAGGACAGATGCCCAAACCTCCTGGCCACCTCTCAAACCCATCCCTGCCCAGGTTTCTCGCATACTGCTTCGCACAAAAGAGGCTTTGTAGCAAAACAGAACTGATCTCCTGTCTGGTTCAAATGCCTTCAATCTGTCTCAAAACAAAAGCTTCAGGTCTTTTACCAACTCTTGGCTACACCTCGCCACAAAAGGGCTGATCTCATGACCCCTGAGCTCCAAGTTGGATGTCTTTCAGAAACATGGGACAAGACCAAACAGTTTCAGCAGGTATTTGCATCAGGAGCTGTCAGCCAGGGAAGTTTCCCCGCAAAGCTAACTCACTAGTGGCAGTCCAACTCCACACACCCCCCCCAGCAAATGTGGGGCAGGAGCTTCACTCCCCCTTACCTCCTGGACGAGCGGCTGCTGGAAGAGGGGGATGAGTGGGTTGGTCCTTGGAATGTCGATGTGGATCTGGAAGAGAGCGTGGGTTACACACACCAGCCATGCTTTTCAGGGGCACAATAACTCCTCACTGGCTAATAGAGGGGAATCCAGCCCTCAGTGTCCCCCCACGTGAGATCTGTACTTGCTGACAAGCGCAGTGAGGGCTACAGGTGACAGCTGCACTGAGAAAATCATCTACAGTTTTATCTCCAGTCTCCTCTGCTCAGGTCTAGGCAGGTGGCCAGAGCTGGGAAAGAGCTGGGGTCTGAAATCTAGTTATTAGATCAATTTAGGGAAGGTTTAAACTAATACCTGTAAGAAGACGGACACAAACATGGCGCCCTGTCTGCAAGGAGAAGACTCCTAATAGCTACAACTAGAGGAAATCCTAGCATGACTCCAACTGCAAGAGGGAGGAAAGGGACATACCAAGGCAGAAAGCCAGGCAACAGGCAGAGGGCTTGTACCTGTCGGTAGGTGTCTTGATGGTGTTCCTCATTCCGGGAATCATAATACTGCTGGATGAAGCCAAAGTACTCCTCCCGCTTACGCTGCAAAGTCAGCTTTCGCCGCTCCATGTTTGCAGGGAGATAACCCTGCGGCAGGAAAACCCGTGTCAGGGCAGCCCCACTTCCCTCACCACAAACCATCCCCTGAAACCCTGCCAGTCAGCTGTGCACCCAGAAGCATCAGGCACAGAGACTCAGGAGCTGGGGAAAGAGCTTTCATGGGGTTTGCCTTTCCCAGCCCCTGATGCCTTTACTGATCTTGGAGCAACCCAACTTTATGGGATTCAGTTTCCCAAAACAGAGTGAACCATGTATTCCCAGCACCAGTCTGGGCTTTGTGCTCAAAGGGGATGTAGCAATTGCACTCCCCGAGCAAAAAAAAAAAAAAAGAAAAAAATCCTACAGCTCACCTGTGGGCTGGGCACAGGCACAACATCGCAAACCTGGTTACAGGACACATGAAGGTCTAGGAGCGCACATCCCTGGCTCAGCACATTCCCCCCAAATTCCTGTGTCACAGCTCCAAGTACTCACTGAGAGGAGACGCCACGTCACGGGCCGGACCTCTCTGGGCACACCAGGCCAGCTGCATTTCCTCAGCTCATCTGCAAACGGACAGTGGTGGCAATGGATTAGATCCTAGGCACGTCCAGGCACCACTACACCTAGAAGGAGAGGAAAGCCCAGTCTGCTCCTGCAGGCTCTGGAGACACTGAGCCTCCAGGAAGGCTCCACATTTGCAGTGACTGGGGCTGTGGGTCTGCAGCAGCGGGAGCAGAGATGCTTTCAGCTCAGCCTGGGCACAGGACTGGTGGCTACCGGAGCCTCAGTTCTCATGCAGAGTCCAAGAGCCCCCAGTGATCACAACCATCACTTATGAGATGAAGAAAGACTGGAAACAGACAGGCAGCTGGTGGAGGATGTAACCATCTGCCAACAGAGCGGTTTGTGCAACTACCCCACTGCAGGCAGTCATTTTAGCCACCCTGGAGCAGACCCGATTGCAACTGAAGCAGGCAGCAGACCCCCTCTGCCTTCCCCTCCCCACCCGCAGGCACCCACGTTCTGCCACGCTCACCCAGGTCCGTGTTGTGGCTGGAAAGGAGCTGCCGAAACTTCTCCAGGCGGGTTTTCTCCCTCACTGTCATGGGGGGAGCACCTGAAGCATTTTGGTCAGAGATTCGGGCGACGAGTGGAATGACGGGCCGAAGGGGAAGGGACTGCTGCTTCTGAAGGGGGGTCCGCATACAGGCCTCCTCTGCAAGGAGCAGACGCTGCAGTGAGGCAGGGAAGGAGACTGCACCTCTCCAGCCTTACCTCGCTCCTCTGGCCACTGTCAGAGACCTGCCACTGCAGATTTCACCCTCCTCTTCCCCAGCAAACAGCATGGCTGGCCCACTCCAAGGGATCAGCCAGTTCACAGGCATTTGTCACGGCTCTTCCATCATTTCCCCTCCCATTTCTCCTTCCCTTTCTTCCGCCTGCATCTAGACACTTAGCTGCCAGCGGATCAGACTTCCCTCTCCACATGGCAAGCCATGGTCAGAAGGATAGAGGAGAAGGGGCAGAAGGAGCCCGTGGGAATCCCAGAGGAACTGACCTTCAGATCTGCCCTGCTCGTCTCTGATCTAAATAGTGATCAAGCTAATTGCGAGCGCAGAGAGAGGAGGCGATGGGCTGCCAATGCCACCTGCTGGCAGCAGGGACCTGCTGGGTGACTTCCACAGCGCAGGCAGCCATCTGCCTGCAACAAGGCAGAGCGAGCAGGGGCTGATGCTGCCCACTTCCCTGCCCAAGCTGCACCAACCTGGGCTCTACAGGGCCTCATCCAGACCTTTACTAAGAGCAGCACACCGGGCCACAAAGGAAGCAGACGGTGAGCAACCCCAGGCAAGAACTTAACAGATCTCCAAAATCCCTTAGCACCCAGAACACAGGATCCTCCAGGACAAACATGCCTGTATGCAGGGTACTGAGCAGCAGAGGAGACTGAAATATTAAGGCCAGGACTCCAAAAATGGCTCCTTGGAGTGCAGCATACTACAAGGAGGCGAAAGGCTCTGTTGGGCTTACAGGCTGCACCTCTTGCCCATAACATGCGAGTAGCAGCAAGCGGCTGAGTTCAGCGGTCAACCAGGAGAGCACCGGAGCGGGAGGCTGCTCCTGAAGCCTCTTACCAGATGTCCTGGAGAGCTGAGCCTCGCTGCTGGACTTGATGACCTTGCAGTTGGTGGGCATGTCGCTGAGAGAGGACTGGGCCCGCTCGGGTTTTGCCCGCAGCTTGCTGTGGTTCTCCAGAACCTGGGCTGCCGTGGCCTTGGCCACTTTAGAGTTCAGAGTTTGCAAAGAAGAGGAGGAAGAGAAGTCCTCATCTTCATCATCACCAATGTCCCAGGCATCACTGGTATTGCGGGCAAACTCGTGAAAGCTGGAGGCCTTCTTGCTTTTCATAGGCAACGCGTTGGCCTTGGAGCGGTCCTTGATGAAGCTGGGAGCCAGAGAGAAACAGTATCAGAGCAATGCTGTCAGATGAGTCCATTTTCTTCCCTTCATCCTCACTCCAATCAGCCAGTCTTTTTCCAGTTTCCCCACTCCTCCTCCCAAACCCAAACAATATGTTAAGTCCCTCCAGGCTGCCCGGTGCCGGGAGGCAGAGCCCGAGCTGCTACGATGGCAGGGCACGGAGGCCACAGTGCCAGCAGCAGCTGGAGAGGAGCCAGGCTTCCCAGCTCAGAAGGGCAAAGGGGAGAGACGTACAATTCCTTTAGCTCCACCTCCCCCCACCTTACAGAAAACAGGTAGATTAACACCCAAAAAAAGTCTTGTGACCTGGGCAGAGGCATGTCAGAGGTTAGAGGGAGCCAGTCTGTGCTCGTGGACGCTCCCGACACAGCTGCGATGGCTCCCAGCAGACAGACCAGCCCGGTTCTTTCCTCAGGCACAGGGGCCTTCACATTTACCCTTAAGCTACAGGAGTCAAAGTCCACCACCTGAAGCGTCACAGAAAAGAGGGAACCTTCACCGCTACACAGCACGAGATAGAGACAAGGACGCAGTTCAGATCAGCTCTGCCTTTTCCTGCTGGGAAGGGTGCTGCAACTGCAGCCTCGCAGCTGAGGGCAGCTTTACCTCCCCTTCCCTTAGTTCTTCTGTCTCCGAAGGGGAGCAGAAGGCTCAGACACCATTGCTAAAAAATACATCCGTCTCCTTTGATGTGGCTGGTCCAATATGGATTTCTGGCCATAAAGAGTGCCAGCAGGTAAGCTTTTCTGCAAGCTTTTACAGAGCTCAAGATAGCACTGCACGCCACTGCTGCCCTTCTCTGCTGGAACATCACAACGCCAGAGGATGCTGGAGACCTCCACCCACTGCAGGACTGAGCCAAAAACCTGCAAAGCCTCGAGGCCTGCGTCTCTAGAAGATAAACACTTACTTTTTGGTGAGCTGGGGATCCAGCGGAGGATGCTGTGCTCCATACACAGGTTGAATGCTGCAGGAAGAGGACAAGAAAAAATAGAAATGCAAAAATCCACAGAGCACCCACGAATAATCTCCTCTGCCTAGACTGGGGTCACACTTCTTGCCTGCTGTCGGGAGCTGAATACAGACCAAAAGCAACTTCAATAACCTTCTGTCTTCAAAGCTTTAGATGCAAAGTGCCACATTCAGCTGAAGATTTGTTCTTTGCAGCAGCAAAGAGAAGCCTTGTTTAAACTCTTAGGCTCTCACCAGCCTGAGCCGGGATTTGAGATCTGCTCTTTTCTGCACCACTGATTCACTCTGAGTGACCACATGCCTCAGTCTCCCTGCCTTATACGCTGACGTTCATTCTCTTCTCCATCAAGGGGATTTCCAGGTTTGGGAATTCACACTTCCAAGCCCCGTGGGACAGGGGAAGACTCTAACCAGCGGCACTGGGGCTCCTCCACAACACACTTGAGGGTTTGAACCCCATGCTGACTCTCAGGCTTGTTTCCAGCGCTACAGCGAAGCAGTGTCTGGTACAATACACAGTTTGACTCTGGTCCAAATCCCAGCTTAATCGACTACTTCCTACGTGGCCCGAAATGAGTCACCACGTCTCAGTCCCTCGGCTCCCCTCCCCGTGGAATGGGACTAGTGGGACAGGGAGCCCGAGGGCTGCAGGCGCTACATGGGGAGCATCACCTCGGAGAGGAGCTACTAGACGAGTGCTCATCACTAGTTTTACAGACTCTGGACGCAAGACAGGGATCGTGAGTTATTACCTCCATTTGGGTAACTGTTCACAGCCACCCCACCCTGAAAAACCATCTCTGGAAAACAAGTCTTCCCCATCCCTGGTACACAGCACGGCCCCACATCCCGCGGAAGAGACAAGGGGCCATTCAGAGCTGGCACACAAGGGACAGGCTCCTCTTGGGTCAACAGAGCTGGCCTGGTTTCCAGGAGCTGCAGATGGTGCCCAGCAGTAAAATGATCAGAGCCCAGCCGTGTAGGAGGGGGACAGCAGCCTGGTGCAGCCAGAAAGCGCGTTGGGAACCAGTTGATGCTGGGGAGGCAGCAGCAACAGGACCAGCTGGCAGGGGAGAGATGCAGCAATCCAGGGCAGAGGCTGGAAACAACCACAGCACAGAGAGATCCTGGTGGTGAAGGCCAGCGACGGGTGGGCTCGCTGCTGCAGCAGCCATCCCTTGTGGCTGGAAATGCTGAAAAGGCTCACTGTGTTTACCCACCAGCGATCAAGCCTAGGAAAGAGTTTGCTGACTAATTAGCTTCTAGGAGTCAGGACAGCTATTAAGCAGAGGCACCCCCGTGGGTGGGCATAGCAAGCAGATTATCAGGAGTAAGAAAAACAACCCCTTGAGATCAGCGCTGCTTCCCAGTGACTCATGGCAGCTCCTTGCAGAAGAGGAGCTGGCAGAGCCTCTCCAATACCCAGCACCAAGCTCACACCGTCTCGTGACGGCAGTCACAATGCCGCTCCTCTCTGCGCAGGGATCCGCGTGGTGCCAACAGGCGACCGCTTTGATACACGTGCGAAGGCCTGAAGTTCACCAGCCAAACGAACAATGTGTGTTAGACACAGAGGAGGGGATGTGGCCGCCAGCTCTGGGTGAAGAAACCCTTTCCTGGGGCTCTGAAGCAATCGGCCGATGCCTTCACTGGCTAACGGCTAATACAACTGCAGAGGGTCCCACCTCCCAAGCAGCTCTTTTTCAAGAAGGTGAACCCAGGCTCCCCCAAACAAAGCATCCCAAGCTGATCTAATTGCACAGCTCATCAGCCTGTACTCCCACACGAGCAGCTGAAGATGACAGTCTCACTTCCAGCAGGCTACAGAGGCAGGGCTGAACACCACCGGCCTGTGCTGGTGAGCTCCAACCGCTGCATGAAGCGGGTTCCCCCCGTGTTTATCCCACCTTTTACAATTCTCTGCCCTAACCGCCTGTGCAGAGGGTGTAACAGGCTGGACAGGAGGAGCGCAAATACTCTGAGGTGCGCAAGAGCTGACTTCCAAGATACGCGAGCATATGCACGACTGCCAGACGGCAAGTTTGTGCTGTAGTGTCTGTGGTACCCTCGGTGTCTGATCCTGCTCCTTAGCTCACGTCCCTTTAGCTGACTCCCAGCAGATCCTACAGCTCCATGCAAAGGTGTGTTACCACATCCTACTTTTACAGGCGAGAAAATTGAGGCAGGGGAGCAATACCAAACCACCAAGTGATGCTTGGTAACTTTATTTACTCACTCTTGTCTGGTTTTCCCTGATGCAGCTCGGCTAGATGAATCTGCTGTCTCCAAGCTTAACTCCCTGTTTGACGCTGTCTTCACCTGACTTTTGCATGGACAGAAAGCTCAGGGCAGGCACTATCTCTCAGCAAACATGCCACTGAGTCAGGAGCTGAGACCTAAGCTGATGCTGTGCTCCCAAACTGACTGGACGAGTCCCCTGTCCTGTCTCAGTTTAAGCTCTTTGGGACAGGCATTTCTTGCAACCCATATGTTCTGGTACAATGGCTGTGGTATCCGTGTCGTTACACTGCTCACGTGGAGATCATTGCAGGGTGTGGGTTATTGACACTGCAGCAGAAAGCATATCCATGAAACCTCAGTGCCACTTCAGACACAGAACATATTTATTCCTAGTAGACTCTGTTTCTCCCCTTTTAAAACAGCATTTAAATACGTTCCCCACTGCACCAAGCCTGGTTGCCCATCTCTCTAAAAGAGCAGGAAATAAACAACCCACCGCACAGGTAACACACTAGACCAACCTGCCAACACATCACCAGAACATTACCGGGGCGAGAATTCCCAGTGCAAACACCACAGGGCAGTACTGGAAACATGAAACAACATTTACTAGTTCTGCCACCCTAAATCTACAGGGGAAAAGCACCAACTAAAAGCTAATAAAACTAAGTGACCAAATGCACAAAGTGTCATGGAAAAGGAAGCTAACACAGTCTCCAAATCTTTACAAAGCCTCCCTCTGCCAGCTTGTCAGGGCAAAGAAAGGAGTGAGCCAAGAATCTGTACAGGAAGATCTCTCAGAGCTCAGACAAAAAAGAAGCAAGGGAGCTTCACGTCTAGTGACCACGGATGCAGCACATCCCACCTCCACCTTGCGTGGCTGTGTTGCCCAAGACCTGTCGGTAACCGTCCCTGGAAAGGACCGGCACGCAGGGTATTTAGAGGTGGATATCAGGATATCTGCCAAGCAGCCAGTCAGGAGCAGGGGAGAACTTGCCAAAAACTTGACATTGGAGTGTATTGTCTGGGCAGGACCGGCTGCCTCCCAGACCGGTTCACCTAGTTTGAGCTTTCCAAGCCGAAGCTCGAAGTCACTCACTGCAGAAGAGAGATGCTGTCTAAGACATAGTGGCCTTAGACCAGCTGGAAGCATGGCTGTGACCTCCGGGTAAGGGATGGGAGCAATCGGGAGACAAAACGACCCAGGGAGAGCACAGCATTTTCTCTCCCCAACGAGCAGAAGAGGAGGAACGCGTAGTGCTCGTTGCTTTCCCTTTGCTTGCCACAGACCTGGATTGTCCCACCAACCTGAGGGAGCCGGCGCAATGACAAAGAACCAAGTGAAAGCACATTAGAAAGAGAGATTTAACTGGCCTAGCAGGATTTAAAGCCAGCTAAGCATTTCAGACCGCGTCTGCACACCAGGAGGGGAAGGGCAGGGTTCAGATAAGGCAAATGAGAGCAAACGTGAGGAGCACCAGATGGGAACAAGCACTTGTGAAAGCCTCCACAGAGAGGAGGGTGCCCTCTCCCCATGGGAGCCTTGCTCCCAAGGCCTGGTAGGGACCACCTCCTTCATCACCACCAACCTCTTCTTCCTAAACATGGCTTGAATCAGACGTTTCACTTGTTTCTCCCACCCCTGGGGGAGTGTGGGTGCCTCGACAGGAACCGGGACATCACAGCCAGAGGAACCGAAGCAGGGGAGGTGCACACAGAGAGCCCCCCCAGTCCCTTGTACTGAGCAGAGGTGGACCCGGAGTGACGCCCCGCACAGGAGAGGACAACGGGGGGGCACGTGCATTGGCAGGGGCACCTGTTTGGGACAAAGCTGCTGCCACCCAACACGACACCTCTAAGGGTTTTGGGAAGGGATGAGGTTTCTTCAGTATCTGCGGAAAGGAGGACGGTACAGCCCTGGCCCCGAGGGCACCCCGGGGGGGACTTTTAAGGCCCTGACCCCCTCCACCCTGCTTCCCATGGGGCAGAGGGTGCACAGAGGGGTCCCCGCAGCCCCCACACGGCCTGCCCTGCCCTACAGATGAGGGGCAATCCTGGTGCTACCCTTGTCCCTTACACAGGGGGACTTCCTCCAAGAAAATTCCCCTGCCCCATAGGCTGGGGAGCCCCTGGCATCCCCCCTATTGCAGGGGGGGAACGCCGTGGCCCCCACCCAGCTGCCCTGCCCCACAGCCGGGGTAGCTACCCCCGGTATCCCTGCTACTGCAGGGGGGGAACCCCGGGCCCCCAGCCCCACAGCCAGGGCGGGCGCCCCTGACAGCCCCTTCCCAAGGCAGAGGGGCTGCTCCAGCTCCCCTACCCAACGCCCCCCAGCTGGGGAGGGGGGCCGCGGCCCTTGCACCCCTTCCCCGGGGGCCGGGGACGGAGGGGGGCCGGTACCGGCCGGGCCGGGCCCGCGCTCACCTGCCCGGCAGCTTGGCACTCCGCTTCCAGAACTGCCTGCCGCTCTCGGCCGCCATGGCGGGGGCGGGGAGGCGAGGGGCGGGCCCGGCCGGCCAGCCAGCGAGCCAGCGAGCCCACCGGCCGGCCGGCCCCGCGGCGCAGCGGCGGAGCGCGGAGGAAGGCGGCGGCCACCCGCAGGCCGCCTCACCGCCGCCCGCCCGCAGCCCCCGGCGGCGCCATCTTGGGTGCGGGCGGGGAGAGCGCCGCCATTGGCCGCTTCGGGCAAGGCGTTGAGGATCGGCCAATCGCCAGCGGGTGGAGGGAGCGACGTCGGGTAAAGAGGCGTGGTCTGCGGGGCTCGGAGGCGGGGCTGTGCGAGGCGGGAGAGACCATCGGGGGGGGGAGGAGGGGATAAACCATCCCGCCCCGGGCGGGGGGAGGGTGGAGCAAACCACTAGCATGAGGGGAGTGGAGTGGGGCGCGAAAGCGGCGCTGAGGCGGCGGTGCCTGCGTGGGCAGGCTCCAGGGGGGAGCCTGGAGAGGGGAGGGCGGGTAGGGTTAAACACCGCCCTGGGGAAGGGGAGAGACCATTCACGCTGGGGGGGGGGGGAGGGGGGAGGGACGACGACCCGATCCGACACGCCCAGCAAGCACCTGGGCGAAACCATCGGGAGAAGGCGGGGGGAAGCGCGTTAAACCGCCCACAGGGCCGCGAGGGGGAGCCGGTGGACAGAACCATGCGCGGGGCGGGGGGGACGCACTGAGTGGTGACAGGGCCCAGCTGGGTCCCTGTGGCACCCCGGGGTGGCTCCGCTGGCACCCGCGGCTGTCATGGATTATTATGGAATCCTTGAATCCTCAAGGATTCAAGGTCACTTGGGGCCATTTCCAGCCCCCAGCTGAGCCCCGGTGCCGGGGTGTCCCCTCATAACAACAACTGGGGTGAGGGAGGAGCCGCCATTATGGGGCAAGCTGTGAGGCGCAAGTGGTCACCCCCTGAATAAACGGGGATAAACTGGGAAAAAACCCCCACAGATGTCAAAAAACCCACAAACTTCCCAAGTGACCTGGGACCCTACCAGCCCCCAGGGCGCTGCCGTCCCTCTCATGCCCTGAGGAGAAACCCCGCCATGGGGGTGGCCGTCAGGCACCAGGGCCATAATGGCGCCGGGTGTGGGCAGAGCGGGATGGTGCCTGCTGTCACTGCCATCCCTGGGCTGTGGGGATGTGGGGACCTCCCGCTCCTGGGGGCAACGTGTGATGGCCCCCCGTGAATTAGCAGCCGCGTCTCTGGCGGTCAGGCCGCCGGCATGGCTGTGCCCCACATGAGTCAGTTCCTCACCAGGCGCCTCAGTTTCCCCTCTTTGCAAAAGGCAGGGCAATGGCGGGAGGGGAGCTGGGCGTCCCTCGGGGTAGCTCAGGCATTGGGGATGTCGGAAAAGGGATAATTGTCACCCCCAGCTCAGCCTCCTGGCTAGGGCGGACGCGCAGGGCTCTCGCCATCCCCTCAGGGCCGGTGCCCGGCATGGCGGGATCATGGCTCCTACTGAGCACTCGGCGAGAGGCTTGGAGAGCCTTTCAGGACGCAGGAGGGTCGGGAGCGCTCAAAAAAAGGGAAGAAAAATTAAAAAGCAGGTGCATTTCTGCAAAAGCAGCCTGTTTTGGGAGGATGGGGCTGACGGCAGAGGGCGGCACAGGCTCGTCGCTGGCGCCCGGCCGCAGGGCCTGGCCTGGCACCTGGGTGCTTTGCCCTGACCCAACCTGTTCTGCTCTTGCCCTCTCCCTCAGCTGAACTCCCGAGGCACAGGGAGCGATTTCAGGGGGGCAGAGCGAGCCCAAGACCGTGGCAGCGAGCCCGCGTTCTCTGGCAGCGAGCCCAGGATCTCCAACAGCTTTCAATTCTGAACAAGAACGAAAGCTGAGAGAGAAGAGTCAGTTCCTTTTCCCATCCTGAAGCTGAAGTAGAGAAGGGAAACTTAAAAGCTTGCAAAAATAGAGCATTTCGAGGTACCCAGCTGCAGGGACATCACTGTCCTCCTGGTCAGGAGGTGCTGTGTTGGACAAGGGCAGTTTCCAGAAAGGAGCTGGTCCCAACAGGGAGACATCCAGGCTGGAAACGCCGCTCTTTCCACTCAAGAGTTAACAACCTGTGGGCTACAAGGTGTGACAAACAGGGTTATCGCAAATCACTTCATCCCGTAACACGTAACACGACTGCAAACTCTGAGAAACAGAAACCATGCCACAGCGGCGGGGGAGCCCTCGGTGTCGGTGGGAGGCTGAGCACACCGGAGAGTCTGTCCATCTGTCCTCGAGTGGCTTTCAGCATCCGCGCATCCCTGCAAAGCCGCCTTTGGATGCCTGCCGTCCCCTCCAACTAGGCAGGGTGGGTTGGCTTTGTTGTTCCCTCTCAGCCTGAGGGATAGATCCTCCTTGGAGGAGTTTTCCCTCCCGCTTTTCCGTAGCAATTCACGCCTCATCTTCTCGTGCTTCATTTATTGGCTTTATCGAAGACTTTGGAAACACCCTGCCAGAGAGACGGGCGAGTGACCCCTCCGCCCTGGCAAGGGAAGGTGGCTCACTGTCTCCGCTCTGCCCACATCCCGCTCCTCTCCCCAAAAAGAGAGAAAATCCACCCAGAGGATGGGGGAAAGGACTGAAATCCACGTCCTCGGCATCCACGGCTGCGCTTCGAATGCCGTCGGGTCTCAGCCGGCGACGGCGGGCGCCAACCTGGGCCAAACCGAGCCAAATCTGCGTGTTTTGGGGAAGATTCACGCGCATCCGCGCATCCGTGCAGCCGTGCACACGCAGAGGGATGCTAGGGCGAGCGACCTGCTACGAGCAGCAGCCTGGCACCGAGGCGACGGCTGCCGTGGCACATCCGTGGCACATCCGTGCCGCGCGGTTGGCAGCGCGGGGGCGGTTTCCGTTGGGGTCGGTACTGACGGCTTACGAGGCCGCACGCGTGTGCCGGGGCGGCGGGGGGGGGGAGCCCAGCCCTGCCTGCCCATTTCGGGGCAAGGGGTGGGAAAGATGAAGGATTTTGGCAGGGGTTGACCTGAAATGACATTTCGCCGCTTCTGTTTTTCTCACCGCTTTCGCAGCGGGGCGAGAGCTCCGTCCCTGCAACCCGCTTGCCTTTCAAATGCGCACACGTGTGCCTGTGTGTCATTTCAGGTTAACCGAAGTGGCTGCTTCAATTTGAAACAGGAGCTGTTGTTTCATTTTTCCGGTCGCTTAACCCCCTCCTAACTGTAATAAACACGGTGATTAAGGACACAAAAATATTACTCTGGAGGAAAGGGACCGAAAACTTGGAAAAGGATGAAAGAAACACTGTGATTACCCCTTTTAAAAATATGTTTCTTTAGCTGAAGCTGCTACATTTGACTCAACTTTACACACTGGAAAGGTTTTGCGGTTTGTTGTTTTTTTTTTTTTTTAACAGCGAATAAAGTGTTTTTTTCCTCGTAAAACCCCCCACCAACTCTCAGGCTGAGTGATGCAGTTTCGATGTGTCATGGAGGCAGGGTTAGCACAGATCCCACTCTCGGGAAGGTCGGTGTAAACCCCAAAACATAAGATTTTGGTCTCGAGAGGGACTCCAGGTGCCTGAAACCAGCACCTGGCCCCCCCTCACCATCACCGCACCGGGGTGGTTTCGGGGGAGGTCTGGGAGGGGACATGTTTCACCCTGGGTTCATGCTGAGAGGGGTGCAGGGCTTTGGTCTCGGCTCCTGGAGGACTTAATCCCCTTCCCAGGGGATGTGGGGGCAGTGGGAGGCTGAAGCTGGGAGCTCCTCCGTGGCCACTCCCAGCCCGAGGAGGGACAGGGCAGGGAAAGGCAGGCAAGCCCAAGCTCCACCGCAGCGAGCTGGGGCACCGTGCCTCAGTTTCCCCACATGCCCCATGGAGATAACGCTATTGCCACACAGGCCCTTGGCAAAAAGCATTCAGAGCCTGACTTCCACAAGGATTCATTACCGGGGAGCTGGAGCTGTGGGACATCTGGTTCGCTGATAATTCACCTCGTCCTAAGGCAGGTGTTTAAAATAGCTCCTGTGACTCACTGTGCCGAGAAGGGCCAAAGGGTTTCAGACACCGCCTCGGGGGCAGCTGGACGTTTTCCCTGCGACGGGATACGAGGCGAGATGCCACCTCCGAGTCTCCTGCTCTTCGGGTCCCTGTGGCGAGCCCGGCCCCTGCTCCCTGGGCGGCGTTTCTCCTCGGTCCTCAACTGTGTTTTTCCAGCTGTGTCAGATGTTTGGCTGTTGCTCATCTCCCATTCCCAGAAAGGGACGTGGAAAATAGAAATGTCCCTTCTGCTGCGGCTCCAGGCTCCCCTGGCCATCCTTTCCACACGGCCAAGCACCTTAGCTGGGGATGGATGTGGACAGGACGCCATGGGTGTGATGAGCACTGGTGCTTTGCAAGTCCTCAGTCATCCATGGGACTCCAAGTACTCCCAGAACAGGAGGTCCAATGGCCTGAAATCTCATCCTGGTCCTGCTTCATCCTTTTTTTCTGCTTTCTGAATTGCAGGTACTTCCCCAGCTGACACCGTGGAGCAATAAAAAGTCATGAAAGGGAGGCAGGAGAGGGATGCTGGCTCCAAATCGCTTCCCACTGGGTGACTCCTGCAGCTTTGTCCTCTCCTGTCACAGCCGACAGCCCCGAAGGGCAGCGCAGATTCCCCCAGCAAGGAGAAACGACGGGTGAAAAGGCCTTTTCCTTTCCTCCAGCCCCTGTGTGCAGTCCCCCATGCCACGACGCAATGGTGATGGGTGTCACGAAGGGAAGCAACGGGCAGCCGATGCTGCGGCTGCCCATCTTTGGGTCTCACATCACACCTATCATGGTGGCAGAGGCCTGGGGTGCAAATCTGGTGGCTCTCAGCCAGGTGAAGGCATTACTGCACAGGAAGGCTGGTGCACGGGACATCAAACGTGCACCGATCCTTTTCCAACACCCAAACCTTGGATGTAGCTGGTGGACCCGGCAGGACAAGATGGGGGACACCATGGCACCATTCCCCTCCTGCAGCACAAGCCCGGCGGGGGCAAAATCATCAGCAACAGGCGGAAGCGAAGTGACTATCAGCACCCCAGCCCCATGCCGGACCTGCTTGGCCTTTCTGCGGCGAGTTTTCTAAGAAACACCGCAGCAGTTAGCGAGCGTTTACGGGAAGGGTGGGCCGAGCTCAGCCTGCAGCTGGGGCAGCCGCGATAGTGTTTCGGTGACACTGGGGGGGACGGTGGCCACCCCGAGGGGCTCGGGCTCCTCCTGGTAGCAGGCGGTGTGGCGGAGAGGTTTGCTTTCGTGTAAGAGCAGCTTCCCGGATGGTCCGGGGGAAAAGCAAGAGAGGAGGTTAAATACAAACCACATCTCAAAATAGGCCTAAACTTTGAAGGCGTTTGGAGCTGTGCTTCCTGCTTCTAGCAGCCCGAGGAGGAGATGAAAGATGCAGCTGAGTTAAAAAAAAAAAAAAGAAAAAAGCAAAACAAGCAAAACAAACCAACCGAGTTAACACTTTCTGCTGAAGGCAGAGGCATGGCAGTGACACAGCACACCAGCCACCCCGCGAGGCTGGGATGTGGCGCCAGGACTCCCAGTTCCCTCCGACAGCAGCCCCACGGCTCAGAGAGCGGTGCTGGCAAGCCCGGGGTGAGCTGGGGAAAGGGGGAATGCCCCTGGGCAAGGGGTTTTTAAGCAAGAAAGCCCTGGGGCAAGCCAAAGAAAGGAGCACCCTGTTCTGCATCAGCTCTGTCCAGGGGACTTGTAAAGTAACCTGGAGAAAGGGAAAAACTCCTTCCTTGGAGTAGGAGACACACAGCCCTGTGTGCACACAGCAGCAGGTGCTCCATGAGGTCAGGCAGGAAGAGAGCTTCAAAATTCAGCACATTAATCTTAAAAAAAAAAAAAAAAAAAATCCCAAGGAAAAAAAAATAAAGAAAAAACACCACCTCTGAAGCTGAAGCACCACAGAGGTGGGAAGCGGGGTTTGACAGTTTGGAGGGTAAAAGCTCAAGCGAAGCGTTACCGCTGCTGACTGATAGCGACCAACTTCTCATAATCCGAAAATCGACTTCCTCTCGCTCCGCATTCACCGCAGTTGAGCTGGAGGTGGGGACAGCCCGCCAGTGGCTTTCTTCACCCACCGTCACCCGGCATGCAACACCCGCTCCACGCCAACAGAGCCGGAGCAACAGGATCTGCCTTACCAAAATTTAATTTGGCTGACAACATCCGGCATTTCGTAAGGTTGCTTTGATCTTTGTTTACTCGCCATCCCCAGCACATGCTCTGCACCAGCCTGCGGATGAATGGAAACGAAAAGGGCTCCACACCCCTTTGATCTCTCCCAGGAGACCTGCCAGGAGCAGCCGGCGCTGGAAACACCCCGCCAAGGGCTGGATCCAGCCTTCCCCGTGGTGCTTTAGGCTGGCTGGTCCTGGTTAGCGCCGCTCAGCGAGCCTTTCGGTGGGACCTCTGGAGTTAAGTCTCGGCTGGAGACAAACCGGCGGTCCCCGGGGTTAACGTGGCACAGCCACCGGTACCCGGCACGCTCCCAGCATCCTTCATCCCGTCCCCACAATAAAGGGATGTCTCCATCACATCAAGTGATTTGTTTTTATTTAAAACCGCATAAAAAAAATAAGTTTTCTGAATTCCCCTGTACAATATTAACTATTAACAAAAAACCCGCCGGCTACACACTTGGTTACATGTAAAGACTCGACAGCGCGGACAGCCCGGGCCAGCTCCCCCCTCCCCAGCCCCAGACAAGACACCCGTGGGGAAAACCAAAACTCATCTGCAAACTGAGATCTGCACGTGGCAAGGAAACAACAGCACCCAGAACTATGTACACAGACAGCTGGGGAGCAGGCAGCCGCTCCGCACCTCCGCCAGACATCCGACAGAAACGCTACGGACCCAGGGACGGACGCAGGACAGACACGGAGGGAAGACCCGAATGGAAAACCGGGGGATCAGCAGCTGTAGAAGCAAGGCGTGGGTTGGAAACCCACGTGAATTATAAATAAATAAATAAGTTATCCTACCAGCTAGAACTCTTCCTTTTAAAAAAAACCAAAAAACAAATTCATAAAAATAAATTAAAAACAAAAACTGGAAAAAAAACCCCACCCCAACATAAAATGTTATCACTATTAACAACTGTACATCAAGCTTTGCTCCTATATAACTTTGTACACATTTACAGCTCTGTTGGTTTGCATTGTTTGTGCATTCGTGAGGGCACAGGGAAGCAAAGAACCCCAGAAAATCCACGCGAGATGGAGGCACAGGAGGCGAGGCATCGCCCGCTTGGCTCCCAAGCGTCTTCTGACCTGTTTTCTTTTTGAAAAGGGAAAAGGAACTATATACCCAGGCGAGTCTTGGAAAAGCAGCAGTGTAGGAAAATTCAAGTATTTCCTCCAGCACAGCCCAGATCGCAACTGAAGGCACTCGAGCACGGTGACAGCGAAGAAGAGACAGCCATTCGGCTGTGGTACCTGCCCTCCCCCACAACCAGTTTTCCCCCCGTTGAAGCTTTTCTCGCAATAAGGTCTCCGATCCTCTTGCGGTCCCAAATTCAGCAGGTCAGGAAGACACTTAGGAGCCTCCAAAACCAGAACCAAAACCAAAAAAAAAAAAAAAAAAAAAAAAAAAAAAGAAGAAAAATTTACTGGCAAAACATCAAATGACACAGGGTCATTCAGATGGAGTCCAGGACAGCTGGGTTGGATGGTGGCCACCAGCACTTGGAAAACCAGGTCTCCGGCCCAGCTCCAGGACAAGATGTGCGTGTTCCCAGCTGACGATCCCTGCTCAGTGCTACGGTCACGAGGACGAAGTCTGGTTTTCTTTGCTTCTTACGGCCAGGAGATGTGCGGAGCTCGTTACTTGCCAGGCTCCTGGATCAAACTGTGCAGGTGGATCTCTGCCGTCTCCTGGGGCAGGTGAATGCTTTGCAGCCAAGAATGGTTGAAAATGTCTTCCAAAGACGGCCTGTCCGAGGGGCGCATGGACAAACACCACCTGATGAGATGCTGGCACTCTGGGGAGAGAAACCAGAAACCGCCGGTCAGTCAGAGAAGGCTCCTGTCCACCTTGTACCGCCATCTGCAGTGCCCAAGCCATGCCGGCTGTGTTCAGAGCTGCACCCAAACCTCCCAAAATTATCCGTTTTGGAGGAGAGCGGGGTGACTGGACATGTGCCACCTCCTCCAGCTAACCACGGGAGATCGACCTCCTCCACAGCCATAGGAGCGGGATGCTCGTGAGCCCGGTGCCATCTCCCAAAACCCGTTATCGCCCCTTGCCACGAAGCCGGGTACCCACCTAGAGATACCCGCCGCCGGAAGAAGAGCTGACCCCGGATGATGTCCTCGTCCTGCTCGAAGGGGACGTCCCCGCAGACCATGTCGTAGAGCAGCACGCCCAGGGACCAGATCGTCGCCGAACGGCCGTGGTAGCGATGGTAGCGGATCCACTCCGGCGGACTGTACACCCGCGTTCCTATGGGATACCGGCGGAGCTTGTCAGGCGGATGCTGCCCGCTCCCAGATCCTCACCCGAGCATCCCTGGGGACGCGGGGGCTGCGCCGGTGGCGGGGGGACACGCAGGGTGCGACTCGCCGCCCCCTCGCCAGCACGTGACTCTTGTTTACAAACTTTGGGTTGTAAAAAAAAGCCGCCGGTGCCGGAAGAGGGCAGCACGGGCCCGGGGAAGGCCCGACCGTTACATGCAAAAAATAAAACCCACGGGTGGGGAAAAACCACGCCTTTCCCCCTCCCCACCTTGGCCAAAAAAAAAAAAAAAAAAAAAAAAGCCAAGGCAAACAAGGGGAGCGGAGCAGCCCAAGCCCTTCCACGCCTGCAAACGAAACCAGCCGGCGCACGGGCTTTGCAAACCCCCCTCTGCTACCCCCACGGGTGTTTGTTTTTGTCGGGCTGGCTCCCCCCGCCCCAGCCCGGGGCAGGGTGGGTGGCGGAGGCTGCTGGCAGGGCCGGGAGCCGGCTCCCGTTTCACAACATCCGCCCTGTGCCAAAAAGCAACTTGGCAGCCGGTTGAATAATTAATTCCCCCCCCAGCAAACGGGGGAACCTCCGATGGCCAGCCAGGCTGGGCCGTGCAATGCCCGGTAGCGGGAGCATCCCCCCGGCTGTGGGCTCACCGTCAAATTCGGTGTAGACTGTGTCCTTGAGGAAGGTGCCGGAGCCGAAGTCGATGAGCTTGAGCTCACCGGTGGCGAGGTCGACGATGATGTTCTCGTCCTTGATGTCGCGGTGCAGGACGCCGCAGTTGTGGCAGTGCCGCACGGCCTCCAGCACCTGGCGGAAAAGCCCCCGCGCCAGCTCTTCGGACAGGGACCCCCGCTCCGTGATGAAGTCGAAGAGATCCTGCGACGGCTCCGGACGCTCCAGCACCAGCACAAAGCTGTCGGGCAGCTCAAACCAGTCGAGGAGGTGGATGACACCGCGGAAGCTGGAGCCCACCTTGTTCAGCAGCACGATCTCCATGGGCACACGGGTGCCGCTGGGCTGCGGGGCCACCATGATGCCGTCAGCAGGGCTGATGTGGTACCGGGGGTCCAGTACCCCCCGCCCAGGATGCTCAGTGCCCCCCTGCTCGGTCTCACCGGTGCCTGGGCATCCCCCAACCCGGGATGCTCCGGTGCCCCCCTGCTTGGTCTCACCGGTGCCTGGGCATCCCCCCAACCCGGGATGCTCCGGTGCCCCCCTGCTCGGTCTCACCGGTGCCTGGGCATCCCCCAACCCGGGGCATGCTCCAGTGCCCGCCTGCTCGGTCTCACCGGTGCCTGGGCATCCCCCAACCTGGGATGCTCCGGTGCCCCCCTGCTCGGTCTCACCGGTGCCTGGGCATCCCCCAACCCGGGATGCTCAGTGCCCCCCTGCTCGGTCTCACTGGTGCCTGGGCATCCCCCAACCCGGGATGCTCCAGTGTCCCCCTGCTCGGTCTCACCGGTGCCTGGGCATCCCCCAACCCGGGGCATGCTCCGGTGCCCCCCTGCTCGGTCTCACTGGTGCCTGGGCATCCTCCCAATTGGGGGCATGCTCCGGTGCCCCCCTGTTCGGTCTCACCGGTGCCTGGGCATCCCCCCAACGCGGGGGATGCTCCAGTGCCCGCCTGCTCGGTCTCACCGGTGCCTGGGCATCCCCCAACCCGGGATGCTCCGGTGCCCGCCTGCTCGGTCTCACCGGTGCCTGGATGCTCCGCGTCCCCCGGTGACCCCACACCCTCTCCCCCCGCCGTGTCCCGGTTTCCACCCTCCCGGGCCTCAGCTTATCCCCACCCGCCATGCCCCGGTTTCTCCCGGTGCCCCCGGTCACTCACCAGCTCGCCCCACTCCGAGATGCGTTCCCGGGCCACGTGTTTGATGGCCACCTGCAAGCCAAGGGGAGCGGCGGGGCTGAGCACGCCGCCCGCCCCGCCGACTCCCCCTCCTCCTCCTCCTCCGCCCCGCCGCCGTCCCCGCCACTTACCGGGGTGCTGTCGGAGAGGCGGATACCCGAGTAAACCGAGCCGAAGCCGCCGCTCCCCAGCAGCGGGCCCACCCGGTACAGCTTCTCCAGCGGCTCCTTCTCCTTCCCTGCGGGCGAGAGCCGGCCGTCAGCGCTCCGCCCGGGGCCCCGACCGGCCCCGACCGAGCCGGGCCGAGCAAAACCGGGCCCGAGCTCCCTCACCTGGTTGTAGTTTAGCGGCGTGCAGCTCCCCACCGGTCCCAGAACGTAGGTGGGCCAGCGAGTTTATTTTCGAGAGCAGCATCCCGGCTCCCTCGCCCGATTTCGGGGCCGGTCCCGGCACCTCCCGAACCGGACCGGGCACCGCTGGCTCGGTTCCGGCGGTCGGGCCGCCGAGCGGCGGAGGTCGGGCGGGGGAGCCCGGAGAGAAGGCGGCTGAAGCTCGAGGGCAGCGAGGCGGGGAGGGAGCGGCCTCGGCGCGGCTGCTCCGCGCTCCGCCGGGCTCCCGTGTGGCGCGGCGGCCCCCAGCCGGCCCCGGGAGTAGCGGGGGCCGGGGGCGGGGCCGGCAGAGCCAGGGGGCGGTGCTACCGCGCCAGGCCCAACCGCCGCGGCCCGCCCAGCGCCGCCACAGCCAATAGGGAGAGACCCGCGCGCAGCCGAGCCCGCGGCGGGCCACGACGTGGCGGGAAGGAAAAGGCGCCAAAGGCGGCCGGGGGGCGGGGGGCTCCGTCTCGGCGGTGGGGGGGGGGGGGCGAGAGGAAGGGAGAACCCGGAGGAGCGGGCGTGGAGGCAGCGGGCGTGCAGAGCCGCCGCCGGCGGCCCTTGGCGGCCCCGTTCTCAACGGGAGTCGCCACCGCGTCCCGCGGTTGCCAGGGCTTTGACAGAACGCGCGCTTGTTCGTTAAGCGCGCGTCAAGCGGCGGGGGGGGAGGGGCACAAACACACCCGGGAGCCCACCCGCCCCGGGCCCGGGGCCGTGCTGCACCCTCCCCGCCCGGCACGGCATCCCCGCGGCGCACCCAGCCGGGCGGGAGGCACGGAGCTCCTCTTCCTCCCCAAATCCAGGCGAAAATCCCCATTTTTTTATTTATTTTTTTATTTTTTTCCCGCAATCTCACAACTTCCCGGTGCTGCTCGGCATCCCCCCGGACGCCGTCCCGCCGGCTCATCCCACACTGCCGTTACTTCATCGCGGGCAAACCGGTGTCTGAACTTTTCCCTTTTCTAGTAAAAGCGGCGATTCCAGCTGGGGACTCTTGACTAACAACCCTTTCCTAAATTTTTTTATTTTTTTTCCTTTTTTTCCTCAGAAGTCGCTGGCTGAGATGCTTTCCCGAGTTCCAGAGATAAGATAAATAATTTACTGGATGAAGGTCTCTGATTACTCACTCTATTAGCATTTAGAGCAAAGAGCTCCAGCCACCGGGAGCCGAATTATTCCAGACGAAGCCCATCTGGGCTCCCGCGCCCGAGCGAGACCGAGGAGTTCCCAGCATCCCACACATACTTGTGGGATGAATTGCTTGAAATCGAATGGGGTTTACTAGAAATGCTGGTGAGCTCCTGACTCCTTCAGTATGTCTTTTTAAAAAAAAAAAAAAACAAAAAACAACACAACCAAAATGCAAACCCCCAAGTTGGCTACGGAGCTGCGGCTCAGCCCTCGCGCCGGCTGGGAAGGGCTCGTCACCGCCATCGCCTCTTTTAGATTTACTGAGAACGCGGCACATCCTCTTTCGACAACTGAGACAACTAAAAACTGAAAAACCTACATCGGTTTTTACGCAGAAGGTGACATTTTTATTTGGGGAAAAGCGTGGAGAACCTGTCACGGCAGCCTTCAACCCCTTTTTTTTTTTAATTTTAAATATATTATTGTTATTATTTGGGGTGACGCAAGCTGAGGGTGGAGGAGAGGGGCGGGCAGCGCCTTTCTCCTGCCTTATTCCCACCCGACGCCTGGGCATATTTGGGACAACTGGTTCTGCCAGTCGCTGCTCAGCCATGGGACGAGGTGACTCAGCATCTGGCCCCAAACTCATTATCAAATTCTTTACTGGGATGATGAAAGGTACCGAAGGGGCTGCCCTGGAAACCCGGGCTCTTTATTGACAAACAAAGCTCACCCCGGGAGTGGCAGGGCTTTCCTGGGGGCTGCCTTCCCCTGACCTCTTTGGGAGGTGCAGCCTTCCTCCTCTCTCTGCCCAAACCTGCTAATTAGCGTCGACGGCAGCAGCGCATCCTGCAACCCGGATGATCTGGGGCCAAATCATCCTTGTGCGTAACCCTGCCCAACTGCTAATTTCCCTCAGGGGACTGAGTCAGCGGCCGCCTCTTCCTGCCATGGAGGGCTTGCAGCCCCCCCAGGCTGGGGAACACCCCCCCCATCTTGGAGGCGATGGGGAGACGTTCCTCCATGCCCTGGCCCTGCGGAGCAGGGATGCGGCCCTGCTTTCCAGCCGTAGCCATCTCTTTCCAGAATAACCCACCCAGGCGCATCCCCGTTCCCCAAATGACCCCAAACCAGGGCTAGGAGCCACCTTTTCCCCCCACGCCTGTCCCACACACTCACCTTTCCCGGCCAGCCCGGGCGAGGCCATCGGGATGCGTCAGCCGTTCAAGCTGCCATGAAAGAAACCCCAACCTGCTCGCTACCCGCTTTGCCCTCGTCCGTAGGCATCACCTCTTTTCCCAACCCTCTCCCTCCGGGATGAAAGCCGCCCAGGACGGCCGGCGCAGGAGAGCAGCCCGCATCTTGCAGCGAGGTCTTGCGCTTGCGTGGACGCATGGATGGCCACGCAGGGACTGCGGGTCCTGCCCCGACCGGGCAGCGGCATCCCTGACCAGGGCTGCCTCTTCCCACCCCTGGATCAAACCCAATGCTTGGCGTGAGGCCCCGGGGGAGCAGTTTGCAGCTCAGAGGAGTTTGCACAGGGCTTGGAAGGAGAAAAAAAAAACCCCAAGCGGGACCATGCCCGGAGAGAAGCAGGACCCCAGGCCAGCACATGGTGCTGGTGGCAGGTCTGCGGGAGAGGAGCTCCCAGCAGACATCAAAAGATCAGTTCTCAGCACTGCAAACAATCCCGGCAGCTTTCGGGCTCTTCAGCGGCATTCCAGTCTAACCGGGGCTGCCTTGCATGATAATCAGGCTTAATTACTGCTTTATCGCTTGATTGCTGTGCTGGGCCCTCGGAGCTGCAGTGTTGCTTTCGCAGTTTACTTTTTGTGTTTCCTCCCCTTCGCCTTCCCCTCCAGCACAATTAGCAAATAGGTGAAAATGGGGAGGGCCAGGGCGATACCCGGGGGAGGAGGGGGAGAGGGGCAATTTGCTGCCCAGGAGTCCCTGGGGCAGAGGGGGAGCAGATTTGCAGCCCGTGGAGGGTTAAAATTGAGATTTCCACCGGTGTCCTGCAGACAGAAGAGCAAGGTCAAGGCCAAGCCAGGAGCACAACCCTGTATCAGCCCCAGGAGCATCCCTGTCCGGAGGGGACAGCATCCCTGGAGAAGGGAGGGGAGGGTTGCGGGGCGATTAAAGCCGTGACACAGAAAGGCTGTGGTTTTCCTAGCATGAGCTTTGAGTCATTGCGTGACCTTGGCTGCGTCTGCCCGTGGCTCCCTCTGCTCGGGCTCGGTTGCCTGCAGAACCGGCTGGCCCAGGGCGTGGGGCGAAGCGGCAGCACGGACCTGCCGGTCCTCAGGGAAAGCACGAAACCTTCCTCAGTTGGGCCAGCAAAGATGCTCCCGCCTACGCGTGGTGAGCAATCCCTGGCCACACCGGCGAGGAAGCGGGTGCTGCTCTCAGCCGGGCGATGGGTGCCGCGGTTGGGACTCCCCAATGGGCCGGCACCCGCTTCAAGTCACTTCTACGGCAGCGAAAAGGCAACTTGGTGTCTCACCCGTGACGTTGCAAATGCAATAAAACGCGTGCGCCTTCCCCAGCATTGTCGTGGTGCACGCAACGGGCATCGCCCTGCGGGATGCGGCCGATGCCAGGGTGCACGGGGGGCTCCGGAGGGGCTGCAGAGGTGCTGGGGTCCCCCCTAGATGCGGGTTGGGATCGTGGATGCTGGGAGCTGGCGCAGACACGGGGTGCTGGCTGGGTGCTGCTTCCCACCCTCTGCCCATCCTCGGGGTGCCGGGGGTCCAGCTGAGACCCCGGTGATGGCTTGGGAACCGCGTGTCCCATCCTGGGCTGGAGTCACCCGAGGACAGGGAGGGGAAAGGTCCTCGCCGGTGTGCTGGAGCACCCCGAAATCCCTCCAAGCCAGCACCCACTCCTGGGCCTTTGGGTGCAGATCCCCTCCGGCTTAGCAAGGTGATGGGACCTGCGAGCGGGGCGGGAGATGCAGGGACCCATCCCGCACCCCAGGAGGAGCAGGGGTGGGGATTTCTTCTTTTTAATAATTTTAATTTTGTGTGTGCGCGTTGGCTCTTAGCGCGGGCTTTTTGGGAGAGGTGTGCGCGGAGGCGGCAGCATGGCTAATCTGCTTTGTGAATGGAGCCGCACGGGGGGCGGCGGAGGGGATCGGGGAGGTGGAGGGAGCCACATATTTGGGATTCCTTCATCTGGGTGGGCTCCTTCTCCCCAGACTCTCAGGATGTGGGAAATGGAAGATGAAAGGAGCTGCATTTCCAGCCTCTCGGGTTACAATGTCTAAAGCAGAAAAGGGTGGTTGGGGGAAAAAAAAAAAAGAGGGGGGTGGGGAGTGGGATGCTACAGGGAAACCTGGGTTGGGAAATGGCCCGGCGAGGTTGGGGCAGGGAAGGGGGCGGCTGGGGCCGAGCCGCTCGTGTTTCACATCACGTCAGGGCTGAGGAATTTCCTCTGCTCTGGGGGTGCCTCGCAGAGAAAAAGGGGGAGGCTTTAAGGTTAGCCGGGGATGAATAATAGCCAAGAGGCGAGGGATTAAAAGTGTTACCCAGGGGCTGCTGTTTACAAGCAAACCCTCTTGCAGAGCGGAGGGGAAAGAGGGATGTATCCATCCGGGTGATGGCGGGGACCCCGGGCCACGCACCGCCCGCATCCCGTCCCCGGCAAGCGGAGCGGGGCGACCGTCCCCGCTCCCCACATGGTTCCATCCCCGAGAGCCCCTCCGCAGCGAGGGCCCAGCAGCCGGGCCCCTGCACGTGTGGCGTGTCCTGGGGTGCCCGGCCCGCCTTCCCCTCCGTGTCCTCCCGTGGCCCCAGCAGCTTTCCCATCCCTCCCGTTCCCCTGAGTTGCAGAGGCCCGGATCATCCCCATGCACAAGCAGGAAAAAAAAAAAATCCGCTTCTCCAAGAGGGCTTGTGCCACCCGCTGGGTGCCCGGCAAAGGGGGCACAAGCAGAGGGGAGGGGGCAGCCGGAGACCCAGGGCTCTGTGCAGGGGGCATGGGCCGGGCGTCACGCCTGGGCGCGGGGTTTGTGCCCCGTGGGGGTGACGGGAGCAACCCCTGGACCTGGGCATCGCCTGGCATCGTCCCACCGCCTCCTGAGCCGGGGCCCGGGTTTTGTCCCCAAATATTTCGTTTTCGTTTCCCCTTTATCGCTATTTTGGGTGACGCAAGGTCAGGGTGGGAAAGAGGGAAGGGAAAAATGCATTTCTCCTGTGTTATTCCCTATTACCCTCTGCTTCTGATACCACAGCCTGGAAGAGAGCCTTGCAGGTCGGAAGTGCGGCCCCCGGGGTGGGCCAAGGAATGCTGCAGGATCCGAGCCGGCTGCCCGTCCTGGGATGGCAGAGATGCCGGCACGTGCTGCAGACAGCTAGGCTCCGCTTCCAGGGGTGTGTGCTAGGGACGGGCTGCTCTCCCTCATTTAGCCAGGGAAACTGAGGCATGGGGGGGGCCACGGAGCCCCTGCGGGGCTGGAAGCGGGGGAGATGGGCTTATTCCACCCCAAAAAGGGGATGAAAGGGCAAAAAATGGTTTGCAAGCCAGGGAAGATGTGGATGGGCGCAGGCCAAGTGCTGTTTAGAGGAGGCTGAGCGGGCGCACCTGCACCGCTGGCCATGCCGGGGAGGACCCCGCACCCAGGCGAGATCCCTGGCCGTGCCTGGGGATGCAGGATCTGGCCCGGTGACCAGCAGCAGGGGCTGGCAGCCTGGGTGGCATCACCGGGGGAAAGGACACAAAATGCAGCTCCATCCACGGCTCAGGGTGCCCGGGCACCCCCAGCCTGCCCTGGCAGAACAGGTTTCTTCCTGCAGAGTGTTTGCACAAGAAAAGCACCTTTTAAAGGTTATAAAAATGATTTTGGTGGCTGATGGGGGACCGGAGGGTGCCCGGCTCTCCTCTTGTCCCTCCGCCCTGCAAAGCCCTGCCTATTCCCAGGTACATTCCTGGCATTGCTCCGGCCGGGAGTGCAGGGAGGGCGCTGACCCCTTGAGCATGGGAAAAATGTCTGTCTGCGTGCAGGAAAGGAGGTGCAAATAGTGCGGGGTGAGGAGGTCAGCCGGGAAATCCCTTTCATCTTTTCCCGGGCCTTTAGCCGACACGCGGCCGGGGAGCACGTGGGGCGAGCGGGAGAGGGTTTTGTCTGCGGCTGGAAAAGGGGAGGCTCCTGGGGGGGCCGGATGCTGTCTCCAAGCCGGAGGAGGCTGAATTGCCATGTGGGGCAGATGGTGCGGAGATGGGATGGATGGGTCACAGCGGTGACCCCTCCGGGATAGGCGATGGGCAATTAGGTTTGGCCTTCATCCCTCTGCACCGCTCAGCGGGACGCCGGGACCCCCCAGACCCCAGGGCGATGGGGGCGAAGGGGCACTGTCCCCCGCACCCCGTGATGCCCACGACACGCGGGTGCTGGTGGCTCAGCCCCACTGGGGACACGAGGGTCCCTGGGTACCGGTCGCTGCCCCGGCATTACCCCGGGGGGGCTCTGGGTGATGGAGGGAGCCAGGCCAGGGTGTTGCCCCCAGCCTGGAGAAATCCCGGTGGAAACCCAGCGCTGTCCCCACAAGGACAGCCTGCAGACCGGGCTCTCCCCTCGCTGGGTGCAGAGGTTCGGAGCAGCCCTGGTGCAAAGGCTGGGCCTGATGCTGCAGCCCAGCTGCTGGGGCAGGCGCAGGTGTCTTGGCAAGAGCGTAATAAAAGGCAAATCTTGCCCTCCCTGCCTGCTTGGCAAAAAAAATCCCAAGCGGAGGAGATGGAGGGAAGCCCCCGAGGAGCCCAAGAGATGTAGGGCCATCCCCTCCTCTGCCACAGACCCCCCGTGTGCCCTCAGTCCGGTCCCTCCGTCTTTTTATCCCACCTGGACTATGACAAATCCCTCCCCATGGCTTGAACCCCGGCATCTCCCTCCCAGCAGCCCTGTGGAGCACGGGGCCATCGCCGCTGTTGCCTGCCCTTGTTGGTCAAAGGAGGAGTCCCAGCGCAGCCCTGCCTCGTGCTGAGCCGGATCCAGAGTGGCTTCCAGGAATTGGGGCTGGGGCGGGCGGCCATGGGTGACAGCTGGTGCCTTGGGTGGCATCCACTTGTCCTAAGGCGCTCGGGTCCCGATGCACCCTTTCCTAAAGCACCCATGTCCTGATGCACCGGGGTCTTGCCGTGCCGTGGGACTCTGGCTCTCCCCAGGGGTTTCCATTGCTTCTCCCCGGCTGCGCCGCGGGACGAGGGCTTCTCCTGCCTGTACAAAGCAGATGGTAAAACACAGACTAATGAGATCAGAGATTAATCTGCACTTTGCTTCCAAATCACATAATCACGTAATTATTCTCGGTATCGGGGTGGAGCAGGCTCCGGGCTCCAGTCCGTGCTCCCTCCTGGGGCACTTTGCGCAGCAGGATGGTGGCAGGGGGTCGGATCCTGCCCTGATGCTGCTCCGGGGCCGCGTTAGTTTGGTGGGACCGCCCGACACCCTGCGGGTTTGCTGGCCTCCGGGACTGCGTCTGGTGGGAGGTGGTGGGAGAGGACCCGGGCGTGTGGGAGCAGCGGCTCCCCATTGCACCCCCTTGCCCTGCCGTGTCCCGGTTCTACCTTGCACCGGGGTTACCCACCTTGTGCCGGGGCAGCCCAGCGGGAAACGCATCCCCGAGCCCCTTCCCACACCCCCGACATGGCCCAGGGGCAAACCCAGCCCAGTGACTCCCAGTTCCCACCAGTAAGAGGCACTGGGGTGGAACTGGGGCATTGCTGATGCGTGATGCCGCTCCTCATCCCACACAAGAGCCGGGCGGCACCGGCCGCTGCTGCCCCAGCACGGTGGCCGGCTTTTATGGGAGAGGAAACGGGGGTGCAAAATCTTGCATTTCGGGCAGCACATGCAGCCGGCAGCCCCAAATTCCTGCGCGGCCGGTGGCGCGGCCCCATTATCAGCACGCCCGGGCTGTTTGCTGGAAAAGGGCGGCAGCGGGGCTGGGTGACCCCACACTTCCTTCCTTTCTTGGAAGCCGCTCGCTCCGAGCGTGACGCTGGCGCTCTGATAACCGGCTGCTTTCACAACATACGCCAGCGAGCGCAGGGCCGGGTTCGCTCCCCGCTCTGCTGCCATCCTTCCCGCCCGGCTTGCATTGCTCCACAGACACCTGCTTGCCCTGCCTCAGTTTCCCCACTCCATAGAGGTGGAAACACAGCCCGAGAGCTGCAAGCCCCAGCTGCTTGCAAGAAGAGTGAGAGTGTGGATGTGTTTCACTGCAAGGGGTAATGAAGTGTGTCAGGTCTCAGCCTCACTTCCCCCTCATCCAGCCACCTGAGCAGCAAGGGCTGTGCTGGAAAATCCCCTTTGCAAAAGTTGGAGGTGGGGGACAAGGAGAAGGGGGTATCCCTCACCTCCTTGGCAGCACCCATGAAAAGCCTGGTGGGTCCCAGGGGCTGCACTTGTGGCCAGGCACCCGCTGGTCCCCTTGACCCACAGAGCGGATGTCGAACCTCAGTGCAAGCTGCAGGATGGGACGGGAGCGGGTTGAGGACTTTTGGGTGCCCCCCCGCCATACCTGGAGCAGTGCAGCCAGTGGCTCCTGTTTGCACCAAGGGGCCGAGCAGACCCAGCTGCCTTTGAAGCCGCCGGCAGTGGAAATGGCAGGCAGGGTCCTGCCTGAGTCAGGCAGCGTAATGGCCGGGCGCGTACCCGGCGCGGTCCCCTCCCTGCGTGGCAGCAGGTCCCTGCACGCCGCAGAAGCCAGCGCCGCAGGTCAGGGAGGGACGTGTGGGTCAGGTGAACCTGGCCAAGGGGGAAACTGAGGCAGCGACAGGGATGCCGTGACCTGCCCAAACCCTCCTGGAAGGGGACCCAGCGGCCCTGCCTGCTCCCTCGACACGGGGTTGCAGCTCCTGGGGCGCTCAGTGCTGAGCTGGCATTAACCAGGTCCAGCCCTGGGCTTGGGGACCAGGCAGAGGCTGGGCACCAGGTGCTCACATTCCTCAAAACCCTGTTGGGATCCACTCTGTTGCCCGCAGCACTGCCCCGTGCAGGGACCAGGGCATGCCCAGGGCATCGCCACCCCCTGACCCACCTGGCTCGGGGTCAGCGGTGAGGCTGGGGTCCTCCTTGGGAGGCCGGCACAGGGCCAAGAGCGGCTCCTTCGCCTTATCTGGGCTGTGCAAGGAGGAAGTTTGCAGGGTGGATTCCAGTGGGCAGGTAAACAGTGACCAGATGGGACCCAGATACCTGCCAGGAGACACCCGCCGAGCCAGGTTTGCAGAGCCCGGCTGCTTATTTGCTCTAGGGAGAGCTTTTCCCTCCATCGGACGTCAGCAGTGGCGCTGGGACGTCACCCTGGCCGCCTCGCCGGGATCCTCTGTCACCTTCCTGGCCGGGTGCCTGCATCCGGGGTGCGGGTGCTGCTGCGGCATGGCGGAGCTGGGAGGCTGCGCTGCCCTCTGTGCCACCCACCTGGCTACCGTGGCCTCGTCTCCCATAGCCGGGGATCAGCGTGATGCCCAGGTCTCCTCCACTGCGGCCAAAAGGGCTCAGGGAGCCTTGGGTGCCCGGCGGTGCTGGGGTCAGGGTAGCAGGGTGCACCGTCCTGGCCTCACCTTTGCTGCAGGGCGAGGGGCGCGGGGCTGCTGCCATCTCCCCCGTCTCGGGCAGAGGCCAGGCTGCTGGCAGCAGATGCCAGGCATGCCCCGGCACACGTGCGGGTGCACCTCGCACCCAGCCCCGGTCCTCAGCGCTGGCAGGATGCTCCCGGCCTCGGTTGCGAGATCCACTCTTGGCTCATCTGGCTCGCCCTTCTCCTGCCACCCCCAGAAAGCCTGCACCCTTCCCTGCTCCAGGGGGGAAACTGAGGCACTGGGACGTGCAGGACCGAAGCCGGGACATGGAGGGGAGCTGCCGCGGAGGGAGGCTGCCAGGGAGGGCTGAGCCTGGCACCAGGGCTGCCTGCACTGAGCATCACCCATCCATGGGACCACAGCACCCTCCATCCCAGGGTGCTGCTGCATTACCCGAAGCCCTGGGGCTCTCTTCATCTCTCCCATCCAGTGGATGCTGCTGGGGTGTTTCTTCTCCCAGGTCTCCATCTCTCCCCTCATCCCTCATCTGTCCCCACAGCCCAGGTCCCCGGGGCAGGGTGGCTCCGGAGCACAGTGCCCACTGTGGCATCACCCGCATTTCCTTGCGCTTTGCAAGGTGGTAAATAATGCAAAGCCCAGAGGGTTTCTCACTGCCATGGGGCAAGCACCCACGGGACGCTGCTCCCTTCGCCTGCCAGGGCACGGAGGGGCCGTGCAGGGTTAGGACCCCGTTGGCCGCTCGGAGTGTGTGTTTACCATGTCAGAAGAAGAAGCCGTAAATTCGCCTGGTTTAATTGAAAGCCGGTGCTGTGGGTTTGGCTTAATCCGCCCTCCTCCTCCTCCTCCATTAGATAACGTCTCGCTGAAACCACTTTGCAAACTCACGGCATTCCTGCGTGCTGAGCGCCAGGGCAGCTGGCGGGCCACGGCGGGTGCTCACGTGCTGCGGGGACGCTTCCCTGCCACTGGCTCTGCTCCTCCGTGCTCATCCTGCCCGGGTCCCGCTTCTGCTCCTGGCTGGGAAGGGCTGCTACAGCAGTGAAGAGAACTGACACACTCATGACATAACCTGGATGGCAACAAGATGGGACGGCGGGGGCTGGTGGGATGCAGGGAGATGCAGGGTTGTGCCCGGGGGAAGTGCCCGAAGGGCCCCCAGGAGCGGATTCAAAGGGCTCAAGTTGAAAAGACAAAGGGAAATATTTCAGGTGGGGGGAAAATCTGAGTAGCAAACAGGATGGGATGTGCCCAAAAAGAGCTCGGGAGGGGGAAGAAGCAACAGGAACCCTCTCACCTCTGTGCATGCATCGGAGGCGCCGGCACCGCTACCCCTTGCCTGGGCACAGGAAAACCAAGGCACAGAGCCAGGCAGGGCTTGGGGACCACCCAGGGCTGCATCAGGAAGCCCCTTCCTCTTCGGGGTTCTGCAGAACCGGTGACAGAAGAGGAGGAAACCCACAGGTCGCAGAGATGCCCGTTTGCTGGCATGAATACCCACACGGGCTCTCCGTCACCCGCCCCCATCCCCGCCCAGGGGGGACCCCACTGCCTCCCCCCTGCCCAGCACAGCCGCGGGGCCGAGGACCCCTGGCATCCCCGCATCCGGCGCGGGGGAAAGTTTGCTTTTCCAGCGGAGTTCAGGCAAAGGGCAGGGGCGGCGAGGGCTGTCGGGGTGTCCTCCGGCCACTGCTGACCCACGAGGAATGCTGTGAGTCACGGGGAAGGCATCCCCACGCCACCAGCCCCTCACCGTGCCTGCCAGCCGGTGCCACAGCGTGCCGGGGGACGGCAGCTCGAGGCTGCGAGTCCCTGCACCCTGGGTTTTGGGGTGAGCCGGGGGTGCACGGTGTCCTGGGACACCTCTGTTACATCCCACAGAGGTGCCCAGGGGAGACACAGAGCCCACCCAGGGTGCACGTCCAGCTGAGATGCTGGCACCGTGGAGGTGGCCATCACCCCGGCATCTGGGCGCAGGATGGGGCAGGCAGGCCAGGCACAGTCCCCAGCTCCGGGGATGCCAGACATGAACTCAGCCTCTCCGAGTGGGGAGAGATGACGTGATGCTGGGAGGTCACCCGGGGCCGGGAAGCTGTCCCAGCCCAGCGCTCGGGGCTCTCCCGCTCAGCCACCTCCGTCCCCTCCAGCCGGTGGGAGGGAAGGTGGAGAGATGCTCCGAGGCAGCTCCTGCTCCAGTCTTTCCCCCTGGGAAGCCGGTGTTTTTGGCTTTATCAGCTCACCACAGCTCCGTGCCCGGCATTGGAGAGGAGAGAAAGGGTTTTTTTTCCCAGCAGTGCCTTATCGAGGTGCTGAGCCCCGGATGCTGCTTTGTTTCAGGTCATGATGCAAAATTAAAGAGGGGAAATGGCATTTGGGGGAAGAATTGCAAATTCCTGGAAGATTATCTGAGCATGGCAGCTGTCCCCCAACCCCAGCACAGGGTGGTGGGAAGTGGCATGGGGCCAGGACCCTGCCGGGAGCGAGCATGGAGCAGGAATCCCAGGAGGGGACAAACCCCAGAGCATCCCTCCATAGGGGAGCACCCAGAGCCCGCCCAGCTGTGCCCTCGCAGCTGGATACATCCCAAACGGGGAGGAACAAGCTATGTTGTTGCAAATATCTCAGCCCTGGGCTTCTCCTGGGCACTGGGAGCGTACTGGGAGGACACTGGCTGCAGGGAGGAGCCGCATTGCTGAGCGAGGCACCGGTGCCGGCCGCTTCCTCGAGAGCGGCCGCTGCTTTTGCTTTCGTGCAATAAAACGCACCGGGTTATCGAAGGGCCAAGCATGGGACAGCAGGAAACTGTTGCCAACCCCCTGCCTGTCCCCAGCGCCAGGGCAGGAGACCCAGGAGGTGACGGGGAAGGGGAGAGCTGGGCAGCGGCTGGGTGCAGCGGGATGGTGACCTCCAGGGATGCCGGTGGCATGGCGAGGGACACGCCGTCCCCTCCCGGCTGCCAGAGCTCATCTCCCCTGCCTGGGGCACCTCCGGCTCCCAGGTGTCAGCCCAAGGGCCACTTCATCATCCCATCCCTCCTGTCCCACGCCACTGCTCGTCTTCCCAGGAAGAGCAAAGACCTGATGCTCTTGTGACACCTAATGGCAGCTACTGTCATCAGAGTGAGCGCTCTCCCGGGAAGGCTCAGCTTACCACGGAGACACGGACCAAGGGATGCTCTGGTACCCAGCGCACGCTTGTACTGCTGAGCCTGGATGGGGCTGCCAGAGGGGTTTGGGAGATGGAGATATCAGCCCTGGGAAAGACAAGCCCAGGAGCCGGTGTTTCTCCCCATTCCTTACGGAAACGCAGGCTGCAACTGTGCTGGTTGTCCACTTGTCTCCTCCCAGGGTCTTCTGAACCTGCTGGCCACCTCCAGCCCCAAACCAAGCAGCGCCTGCAGAGCTGAGAAGAACCAGGCAGGTGTACGGCCAGGAGAAACTCCGACTTTTGCTCTTCGATCCTCCCCCGACATGAAGGGAGAGGCAGGAGCCTGCCCACAACCACAGCATCAGACATCAGAGAATCCACACCAAAGCACCACAGAGCAGCCCTGGCTCCCCAAATCCTGCTGCCGGGGGAACGCCCTGATAGACCCATCCCCATCCCCAGGGAGGAGGACGTGTCCCCTCGCATCACGGCACTGAAACCTCGGCCGAGGGCTCGCCGCAAGGTTGCATCACCCAGGTTGGAAAACTCTCGGACTGGCCCCGAATCCAGCACCAAAGGGATCAAACCCTTTTAATTACCTAGGACCACCGGCCCCAGACCCTCCAGCCTCCTGTGCCGGGACACATCCCTCATTTTCCTGTTTGCTCAGATCCCACTGCCCGATGGCAGCGCTTGGGCTGCTTTCCAAACCCACCCGTGGGGACAGGCTCATCCCCACACACGCAGGGACCGGACCTGCAGCCCCCCAGACCCCACCGGGGCCATGGAGGCTCCAAGACCCCCTTCCCACCGATGGCAGAGCAGCATCCTGCCAGCCAAGGTGCTTTTATTTTTTGCTCAGTGCATCCAGCCCAGTGATCAGCATCCTAAGGGGCTGCAAGGCCCTTCCCCCCCACAACACGGGGCTGTCCCGGGTGCAAGAGGCGTGGGCGATGCAGGAGGAGGCAGCAGCAGAGGATGGATTTCGGAGAATTTAGCTACCAGACCACACACCACACTCACCGCTACTTCTGTTCCTGGGAAAAGAGGTGACGGGGGACGCGGCGTGGACATGAGCAGCACCCATGGGCGGCTCCAGGCAATGCTGCAGGAGGGATGGGGAAACTGAGGCACAGAGCAGGTACGTGGGCTGCCCACAGGGGACACCGAGCAGTGTCACTGCAGCTCTCCAAAGGAAACATGGGCACCAAAGGAGACAGCCAAGCCCAGGAGCTGACCCTGGAGCTGGGAAAGCATCCTCCGGGCTGGACCGGGCTCCGGGGGACACAGCCCCGGGGCCTCCTCGCTGCCCCCCCTGCGTTTCCACCCACCTTCAGGCCATTTTCCCTTCCTGAAGTGGCTCTTTGCAGGGCGGCTGGCAGAGGGGGGCACTGGCTTTAAGTGTATTTGATGGATAATTCCTCATTACCTTAATGCATTTGCAAGCTGGGATAATTGATGGATGTTTAACAGGATGCGTTTCCGACAGTCGGCTGGAGAAATGGACTCCCATTACTCCGCAAACGTTTCTTTTTACCATTGAACTCCTTTGTTTCAATTGATCCTCGCCTTTCCCATCACTCGCTGCTCATTAATAATCCCCAAAGCAGCTGCTTCCCACCCCCCCCCCCCCCGACCAGCTCCTCCCGGCCTCATCGGCTCGACCTGCAACGCCGGAGGCTTTCGCAGGGGTTTGCAAGCAGATCTGGGCATTGCCGCAGGTCTCTGTTTTATAATAAACAATTCCCCCCCCCCCAAGTGTGGTCAAACCTGACTAAGAGCAGGGGAAGGGCATGCCTGGGGTATCACCTGGGTCAATCAGAGCCATGCAAGCTGCTTATCTGGGGGGGTGGGGGAAATTTGGGGTGAAGTGGGGGAGGTGGCCGGGCTGTGGGGCTGAGCCCAGCCTAAGGGAGCGGTCGCCCTTCGGGGCTGGTATCAGTCCAAGCCAGGCCTGGAGCTGAGCCCTGCTCTGCCCACGGTGCTTTTATCTGCGGCTCCCTCTGCTCGGGGAGGGCAGCCCGGGGGGGTTATCGGCTCTGCCCGTCCCCCTGGCAAGGCCCCATTGCCCCCAGTGAGGGGTCCCTGCACCCCCACCCTGCCGAGCCAGGGGGTCTGGGGTGGAGGGGACCCCCCGGGGCTCTCCCACCCACCACGCTGCTGGTCGGGAGCAGCCTGACATTTAATTCCCCTGGGGTTTCTGCAGCAAAGCCCTTGGCACAGCTGCGGCAAACTGAGCGCCTTCCCCGGCCAGTGTCACCCCAGGCACGGCTGCATGCCTGCCCCAAGGCCAGGGCAGACCAAAGCCCCCGTGCCCTTTTCCAGGCTGCCAGGAGGAAGCAGCAGAGCTGGGGGTGTCCCAGGGGGCTGTTTTCCCCATGCTGCTGAGCTCTTCCCATTTCCCATCCCGGTGCATCCCAAACTGAGGTGCTCCCTCAATGCTTCCCCTGCACGCTCAGATTAACGTTCCCGCCTGCATCCCTGCTGCAGCCCCATCCTTGGCCGCTCTCACCCCCAAACCTGCATTCAGGGCTCACGCTTTCCCCCCGCTTTCCCCAGCGGACCTCAGTTCCTGCACAACCTTTGCTCACACCCTCACTTCTCCTTTCCAGTTCCCCCCCAAGCTGCAGACAAACTGCAGCCTCTCCACAACCTTTTCTGCTCTCATTCCCCCCAGCACGCAGCCACGCACCTCACCAGGGCGAGACCCTCCGCTGCCGCTCACGCCATTTACTTGCCACCATCTGACCCTACCCCACAGCATCCCCGATCATTCCAGCCCTTTTCCCATCCGCACCTTGCCTGGGATGAAGCAGAAGAGCCCTAGCACAGGAGACGAGCAGCCACAGGTCTGGTTTAAGGCAGAATTAGAAAGAAAAAAAGCAAAGCCCAGAGAGGGAAAATCAGCTGGGGCTGCTCAGGGCTTATATAGCCCTGGGCAGGTGGGGTGAGGGGGATCGGGCCAGATTCAGGCCAGCCGGGGGTGGCTGTGGGACCCGCAGCTGGGATGGAGGTGGCTGGGATGGAGGGTGGGGAATAGGGGACCCGGAGGAGACGTTCTCGCCCCGGGGTGCGCTTTGGGGGGGCCCAAGGGGCCAGGTCCCAGGGCATGGCCCAACCTGATGGAGCCCATGCTGCCGGGCTGTGCCGGGAGTGATGAAAACCTCAGCCCCAAACACGTCACTGCTGTGGCTGACGCATGAGATCGAGCCCCACGCGCTCCCCAAAACATGGGCTGCACCCCGTGCTCTGGAGCGAATGGGTCTGGGGGATGGAGCTGGTCCCCCCCAGATCCCTGCGCTGGGGAGCAGCCAGCTGCAACCCGCTCCGTGCCCGTTTGCACGGCGCCCTCGGGAGGCAATAACCCGCTTTTGGGGGGCTCTGCGTCTTGGGGTCTCAGCTCAGGAGGACCCGGGGGTGAGAGGGGACCCCACAACCCGCGTGCAGCTGCCTCTGCAGGATTAACACGCTTGCTGACAGTAAATAACCCTCTGGGGGGGTGAGCCGCGGGCAGAGATGGATGAGACCCTTCCTGCTGCAGACGAGGTGCTGAGCAGGAGGGGCACGGGTGGGACAGTGGGGACCGGGGCTCGTCACCGCTCCCGTAAGGCACATCCCAGGGCACATGTCCGATCCGGGCTCGCGCCCCAGAGGTGCCCCCGCTGACTTTGTAGCTGCCCCACGAACACCCACGGGTGGGACCTGCCCACGGGGGGCATTTCCACGCCAGGGCCAGGCTTCACCCTGGCCAAACCTGGGGGGTCCCACCGAGCTGCCAGCCGTGGCTCCGATCCCCTCCTGAACTGCAGAGCCGGTCTTAAATCATTGCGGGAAGGCTGGTAAAAGCCTCGGTGCCTTCAAGCATGAAATACAAAGCACTCACCACCCCCTTTCAGTCTCTTCCCTGAGTGCCCGGCTCACCGCATGAAACCTTTTATATCCCCCCTCCCCGTTTTTCCCCGCCAGCCCGGAGAGCGCCGGCGCGCTGCCAGCCCCTCCGCGAGCAGCACAATCCCAAATTGCTCCCTGCCTTTATTATTTAAAAAAAAAAAAAAAAACGGAGGAAAACCAAGGCTGCGATTTCCTTTCTCACCTCTGAAATGGCATGGGGGGTGAGGAGGAGGGATGGGAAGCCAAATCCGCGCCATCCCCAGTGTTGACTCCAAACCCAAATGTGCTGAAGGGTTTGATTTTAATGGAAAGAGCTTGGGGGGAGGCATTTTTGCAATGAGGGAGGGCGGGAGCGACTGCAGACATGCGAAGGGGATGTGGAAAGGTCCCCAAAGCTTCATCACCAGATCAGCCTCTGGCAGAGCTGGTACCTGCCGGGCACGGCGGTGAGGTGACGCGGTGATGCTTCGCCCCGGCAGCACGGGGATGCACGGTCCCACCGCGGTCCGACGGAGCTGGAGGTGGCCGCGGGTGCCGCGGGGTGCTGGGGAGCATCATCCCCGCGTCCTGGTGCCGGTGGCGGGGTGGGGATGGCTCCGTGGGGCGATGCCGTGGCGGGCAGATGGGGCTGCGGGAGGGCGGGCAGCGCGGGGCTGTCCCCGGGTGCCGGGGGAGGATGCAGATGGCGCGGGGTGGGATGCTGTCGCTCTGCTATCAATCAGCGCCGGCTTTACTGAGCGCAGCAGCGTCTCCGGGGTGTAAATCAGACCTGAACAAGACGGAGGATTTCTCTGCGAATTCTGGCCTCGCCGGCAGCATTCGCTCCAGCGACAGCGTCGCGACGGGGAGACCTTGCGTCCCTGCCAGCTCGGTGAAGGGCGCGTGAGGACGTCTGCGTGAGGATGCTGAGTGCGGCACCGCTCTGCTATCGGGGGAAAATGGCCCGGTGCAGCCTGAACAGCCGATCACGGCAGCCTGAACCCCTTTTCAGCATCTCCTCTCTTTTCCACCCTTCCGTGTCCCGCTGATGGAGTCCCAGCCAAGCTGGCATCTCCCCACCTGCTGCGGCCCTGCGGGTGTTTGTGGGGAGCAATAATCGTGGAATAATCACAGAATCATAGATTCAATCAATAAGGCACCTGCGGTTTCCGCACCGCACCCGCTCCCTTCCTGGAGCAGGGTTGATCCGTGCAACACCGGCGTTTGCTCCCGAGCCTGCCCCAAAGAGACTGGGATGGGGCCAGGGGCTCTCCGGGGAGCCCTTGGGTGGCCAGGGCAGTCTGGCCTCTGCAGGCAGCCTGTCCCCTTGTCCCCATCCTGCCCAGGACAGGACAGGGGACGTGGCTGGGGGTGTTTTCCATTTTTCCCTGTTTTCCTTAGCATCCTTTTGGTGCGGCGTAGCCCCACGTAACGCAGTGTCCCCGGTCCCCACGGCAGTGAGGACAAGCCCAGGGCGCTGCTTTCCAGCCCTAAACCCCTCCTTTGGCCGCCAAGACAGAGACCGTTTCCATTTTCCCCACCTCAGGCAGTATTTCCCCAATTGCAAGAATTTAGGAATTGACCTCAACCACCTGGAGCCAGCCCCGGTCCGAGCTCGCTGCCATTCACGCTCAACCTTTTCCTTCCCACGTGCTTTATTCCCCCTCCCAATGCCGTAGGTGCCCGGTGAGGCCGGTGCTGCCAAATCGCTTCATCTCTTTCCAAATGTAGCCCGCCTGGAAGCCAGCCCAGCCATCAAACTGCGCCACACAGGCGTCCCCGTGCCGTGCCGTGCCGTGCCCGGTCCAAGCATCGCTGGCTTCACCGCGATTCAGCTGAAGGCACCGCTCTTTGCCGTCACGGTTTGCTCTGCAGGGTTTCACCTTCCTTCTCCTGCCACTTGTCCGCTCTCCCCCAGGTTCCCCCATCACCCCCACGCTCCCTCCTGCCCGTCCTTCAGCCGCTGCCCCAACGCCGGGGTTTTTCCCTGCTCCTGACGGGAGGTGACTGGATCGGCTCCTTCCCTGCGCGGCGCTGGCTGGGGCAGAGCCTTCGGCGCTGGGAGAGCGGGTGAACTCCCTGCCTCGGCTCCTGTGAGCATTTCATTTCTGCACGAACGTGCTCACATTTAAGGCGTAATTACCGCGTGAGTCAGCCCTTTCGGCAAACACCCGACGGCTCCGTCCTCGTGCGCCCTGATTCCTCCCGCAGCTCCCCCCGTTCCCCCCCCCCGCCCTGGGGGGTGCGAGCTTGGGGCATCACCACCCGCTGCGGCTTTTGGGCTGGGTTTTGGGGGAAGCGGGGTGGGGGATGCAGAACATCGTGTCCCCCGGGAGATGTCCAACCCCTGGGGACAGCGATGCCGGCGGAGGGGCCGTGGTCCAGCATCTGCCCGATGCATCCCGGGCTGGGGCTGCCAGCGAACGCCCGGGAGCAGGGGAGGGCTGGGCGGCTGCGATTATTCAATCTGGAGCAACCCTGACCTGCTGACAAAGGCAGAGTTATTTTTAAAAAGCAAACACTCAGCAAAATTCGCCTCCGCCGCCCGTCCTGCTGCTGCTGCCCGCCGCCGGGGAGAAAGCTGTCCCGGGAAATGTGGCTCTTGGATGCCTGAAACGGGGGGCAGGAGCGTGGGCCCGGTTCTGCACCCTCCCAGTCCTCCTCGCACTGGCTTTTTGGGCTGCCTAAGCCTCCCGCATCGCATCCTGCTTTCCAGCACCATTTACAGCCCCACGTGCGCGGCAAGCCCGGGGCTCCTGGTGTGGCGGAGGGGAGGGCACCCCGCACGCATCCCCCCGGGGCTCCCCGAAGCATCGCCCCACTCCCTCCACAAGCAGTGGGATGGATCCTGCCCGGCTCAGGGACCTTTTTTATTGCAGGATGAGGCCCGCCGTGGTGATGGCCACGGTGCCGGGACCGGACCAGCCCGGCAGCGGGATCGCCCGGTCCTTGGCCTTGGGCAGAGCCCCAGTGCGGGGCTCCCCCATCCTTGCTCCCCGCTGCTCGGTCTGTGGGTCAGGAGCAGCCCTGGCCTCTGCCCGTGCTGGGGGGTTGCCCCTGCCGTGCCAAGGCCGGTTGGCATCGGGGAGGGATGCGGGCAGAGGAGGGTTTGGCGTTTGCAGGGGAAGAGCTGGACCTGCTCAAATTTCCAGGGCGAGAAAGTCACCCCAAGCCGCGCTCCAGCTCCAAACAAACGCCCGACTTGAGGGGCTGGGGATGCTTCACCCCCAGCCGGGTGAGACCTCAGCACTCCCACCTCTCAGACCCCTCATTTCCATCCAGAAAGACTCGGGGGGGGGTTAATTCCCAGTTACGGGGGGGTCCTCTCCACGGCCGCCCGGCCGGTGCCCAGCAGAAGCCGCGCTCCCCAGCCCCGCTCGCCTTCGCTCCCCTGAGGCGGCTGCGCTGCCCGGAGCCCTCCTTCCCTTTTATTGCCACGATGTGAATTAATACCCATTTCCTGAAGCTTTTATGGTTTCCTCCCAAATGGCTCTTACATCAGGGCGATATTGGGTTACAGCAAATACCAGCAGCGAGGAACGAGCCCAGGCTCTGCCTGCTCCTAAACCCACCGGTGCATTTGGGCACCGTCAGCCTCTGGTCCCGCTCCCGCGCCCGGTCCCTTCCCTGGAGCCGGACGGACGCTGCTGGCAGCAAATGACCCCCCCGGGATGGTGGGAAACACCGAGGACCCTCCTGAACCCCTGCCCGGGGAGAGCGGGGCTGGCTGAGCCCCTGGGGCGTGGGGATTTGGGGGTGGCCCCTGGTTTCGGGGTGGTTTCGGGGTGCCTGGTTTGGCTGCCGGGGCTCCTGCCTCCGTCTCGCTCCGAGCGCACGCACACCTCTCGGGCTGGTTACTGTAGAAACGAAATTAGTACGGGGAGGGAATGCAATCCCAGAGCTAATTAAGGTAATTACAGCTTCACACCAGCTGCTCACGAGGTCCAAGGACCTTCTGTAACTTGTGGAGGGGATCAGCCGCTCAGGGGACTTTGAACTCCAGCCCCCCGGGGACTGCGAGGCTCCGGTGGCACTTGGGATGGGCTGTGGCACTCGCCACCGACACCGAGCCCCACGTGCGCCAGCCCCATTGCAGCAGCGCGACCCAGGCTGGGTTTGGGGTCCGGGGTGGAACTGGGGGGTCCTTGGGGAGCTGCTTTGGGGGAGTTTGGTGCTGGGGGGGTGGCGGGAGGTTCTCCCCGAGCCCAGGGCACCCTGCCAGCGGTTGCAGTTTACGGATGTGTCGCGTTGGCTCCTCAGCTGGGGACGTGGGGAGGGAAACCACGGCAGGGTCGGGGTCCCCCTCCCGTCCCACAGGGACCGGCTGGCCAAGGCCGAAGGGTGCAGGATGGGTGCAGGCAGCAGGGAGGCGGCAGAACCCGGCGCTGGGGTAGGGGGGTCACTGGACCCGCTCAAATTTTCAGGGCGAGAAAGTCGCCCCAAGCCACGCTCCAGCTCCAAGCAAATGCCCGACTTGAGGGGCCGGCAACGCTTCAGCCCCAGCCGGGTGAGACCTCGGCACTCCCACCTCGCAGACCCCCCATTTCCATCCAAAAAGACTCAGAGAGGGGGTTAATTCCCAATTAAACCCTTCTGGGGGGGGACGTGGGGCTGGAAAAGCAGCCGTCTGCCCCGGGGTCAGATGAACGCACGGGGACCAGCGAGGCAGGCTGGGGACGCCGCAGGGATGGGGTGACCGTGGGGTCCGGCGTGGGGCCACCCCCAGCAGCCGGGGTGGGGCAGGAGCATCCCTGGGTCTCCAGCAACCTCCCATCAGCCAGCGAAATGTTACTACCTAGCGGGTGCCTTCCCACAAAACATGTTTTTTTGGAGCCGATTCCCAGCACTGGCCCGGAGCGGGAGCCAGGGGAATGCGGCCAAACATGTTTGTGCCGTGGCCGAAACTGCCCGGTGACCTGGCCGCGGTGCGGAGCCGGGGGCGGCGGGGGCTTCGCTGCCCGGGGACCCCCCCAGGCTGGCGGGGGGCCAGGGCCGGGGACAGAAACGCCGCGGCGGCGGCAGCGGTGCCAGGAGCGGGCGGTGATTCACCGCTTACCATCGCGCTGATATTTATTACCCGGCTTCCTTACGAGGCCGACATGAAATGTGGTGCGGGGAAAGGCGGGGGGGAAATAAATACAGCGCCGGCACGGGGGGCGGCAGCATTCCCCGTGAAAACCAATGGGTTTCCCCATCCTTCCCCCCGCCGCTGCTTTCTCCGGCTGGTGGATTTTGATGGAGGAAAATAAACGCTCGCAAAAAAAAAAATCACTCTCTCTCCTGGCTTGTCCCCATTTGCCCTGTGCTTTGGCAGCTCTGCCGGGGTGGGCTGGGGCGCGGCGAGGATGGGAGCGAGGAGGGAGGGACGGCGGGAGGGGGCTCCCCCGGGATGCTCGGCCCCAAAAGGGTGATGGGACCCAACCGGGACCCTTCTCCTGCACTGGCCCCCCACTCCTGCAGCCCCTTCCCCGTGGCCTTGGAAGAAGCTGGCCGTGACGTGGAGCACGGGCATGAGAACTGCCCCAGCTCGGTGCACGGAGCAGAGGTGGGAGTGGGGCCCCGTGGGACGGAGAGGTGGGAGGGGAGGGGGCAGAACCCCAGAGCTCGCCCCACCACCCCAAGGAGGGTGGTGTGGGAAGAGAGAGGTGGTCCTGGGCTGGATCGGGTGGAGGGGGATGCATCCGAGGCAGCAGGATGGATCCAAGGCAGCAGGATGGATCCGGTGCAAAGGGAAGGAGCCGGAGCCGAAGGATGGAGCTGGTGCGAAGGGACGGATCCAGCGCAGAGGGATGGCTCGGACGCGGGAGGCTGGTTCTGCGGTGGGGGGATGGAGTCGCCGCAAAGGGACGGGGCTGATGCGGGGGGACGTGACTCAGAGTGACAGGAGCGCCGGGGCTTGCGTCCCCCCCCAGCCCTGCCATCGGAGCGGGGCTGATCCCCTCTCCCCCGGCACCGCGGCAAACGGGCCCATCGCCTTCCCTCGCCTCCTGCGCCCGCCCGTGCCTCAGTTTCCCCGTGCAGCCAAGGGGCAGGGGCTGCGCCGTCCCCATTTCCCCGCACGCCGCCATCCGCCCCTCCGGTGGCACGGTGAGGCCGGGGGCTCCAACCTCCTCCCGCAGCAGCTGGGAAGGGCCGGAGCGACGCGGGGCCGGCGCGACACCCCCCACCCCGGGTTATTTATAACCACCTCCAAGTGCCGGTGCGCGGCGGCAGCTCCCCGGGATATTTTTAGCCTGCTGCAGGGAATCATGGCAGCAAGCGCTCGGGAGCAGCAGGAGGGAGAGGTGCTGCAGCATGAAGCCCCGCCAGCATCCTTGCTCCTAAAACCCCCGGCCTCGCCGCCCTCCCTGGTCAGGGAGGAACCCCCCCGCTCCCCGGGATGGCTGCAGGGTCACGCCTGGCCTTGGCACCGTTGCATCCCTGAACGGCTTGCTGCGACCCGAGGGACCGCGTCCCCGTGCCACCCGCTGCCTCCGCGCTCCAAAAAGCCCGGCATGGGCAGCGGGGCGGCACCCTGGCATGGGGAACCCACCCGGGTGCGGGGTGCCGAGGGGATGCTGGCGGCGGAGGGGCCGTGCACGCTGCTGCCATCTCCTCGAGACAGGAAGACATTAGGCGAGCGCTGCTGTCTGCATCTCTAATCGGCCTTGCTCCCGCCGGCTGCCGCCTGCTCCCCCGCCCAGCGCGGCTGCGGAGGCTGCGGGAAATCCGGGCGAGGGGACCCCCGGGCACGCGGCTCTGCTCCCCCGCCGTGGGTGGTGCCGCCAGCCCCACTGCCGCGGCCGCCCCTGCAACCGGCTGCCTGCTGGGTGGGTGCTCTGTGCCCTGCGGCGCCAGCGTGGCACTGCCACACGCACACACGTGTGTGCACGCGTGTGCACACATGCATGCACACACACACGCGCATGCACACATGCGCACACTGGCATGGCAAGGAGGGAGCACCCGTCATCGGCTCCGGGAACAGAGGTGCCACCCAGGCCCTGCTGAGGGGGGAGGGACCCCTCGTGCCACCCCCCGCCATGCACAGGGAAGCCAAATGCACCGCGGCTTCACCCGCTGAGAACCCCCCCTGCACCCAGTGCTGGCAACACCCCCACGTTTTCCAGCCCCCAAAGCCCACTGCAGCCTGTAGCAGCCACAGAGAACCCGGTGTCCCCTGGGAACCCGGGGATCTGAGCACCCAGCACCAGGGCTGGGCACCCTGGGGTGTGGGGCTGGGCACCCAGCACCAGGACTGGGCATCCAGGACCAGGACTGGGCACCCCAGGGTGCAGGGCTGGGCACCCAGCACCAGGACTGGGCACCCAGAACCAGGACTGGGCACCCTGGGGTGCAGGGCTGTGTACCCAGGACCAGGACTGGGCATCCCAGGGTGCAGGGCTGGGTACCCAGCACCAGGACTGGGCACCCAGAACCAGGACTGGGCACCCCAGGGTGCAGGGCTGGGTACCCAGCACCAGGACTGGGCACCCAGGACCAGGACTGGGCACCCCAGGGTGCAGGGCTGGGCACCCAAGACCAGGGACAGACACCCCAGGGACAGACACCCGTGCCCGGCAGTGCCGGCGGGGGCGTGGGGCTGAGGTGCGAAGTGCCGCCCTCCTGTTCCAGGCAGTTTCCCAGTTTATTTTCTCCCCTATTAGATTCCAGCTGGCAGGACGGCGCCTATAAATATACATAAGGGCTCATTTACATGACGGTTTATTCGGGAGCAAATTCCACAGCTGCCTGGCAGACGGCTCGGCGCAGTGGGCGAGAACTGTGCCCAAAACGCCAGCCGTGCCTCAGTTTCCCCATTTGCAACCTGGACTAGGGTGGGAATGGCTTTCCCAGCATTTTTGACGATCTATTCCTGGAAAGCCTAGGGTGTTATTATGGAGGCTACTTATAGCACAGTAAATGGATTATTAATATGATTACTCGCAGCGTGGCAATGGGTAATTGCCCCGGGTGGGGATGACACCCTGAGCGTGCGAGGTGCTGCACGGGGATGGGCTCAGCCCCAAGCTGCCTCCGGCCCAGGGAAAAACTCACCCCAAAATCCCAGGGGGGCAGCGGGCTGTGCCCGACGGGCAGTGGGGGTCCCACGGCGGAGCCGGGGGGCTCACGGCTGCTGGAGGGGTTTGGCGCTGCCTTGTCCCTGTGCTGGAGTCCGACTCGTGTTTCGATCATGATGATTAGCTGAGTCACAGCTGGGGTGCTGCTAATTAAATGTATTTCTTAATTAACAAGATCACAGAGAAGGCCTGCCAGCCCGGCTTGGCTTTCAATCACGGCTGACAGAGGCAGCTGCGGCTGCGGCGGTACCGTGCGGCCTGGGGTGCGATGAGCGTCCCCGTGCTCAGCTCTGCCCCGCGGCCGCCTCCGCTGCTCTCCTACCCCAGGAGCCCGTTTTCCCACGCAGCGGCGGTGTGAGGATGAGGAGGGCTCACGCCCGGCATCATCCAGCCCCGGGTGAGACGAGCGGGGCGGCCTCAGCCCCTGGCTGTCGTGGCCCTGGGGTGCGGCGAGCGTGTCGGTGCTCAGCGCGGGGCTGGGCCACCCCCCCCTGCTCCTGCCCCGTGACTCAGGGCTGCTTCACGGCCCCCCCCAGCACCAGAGCCCTGCCTGAGCCTGGCCATTAATATTAATAACAGCTCCCTGCAGCTGCCCTTCACCCATCTCAAAGCACAACCTGAAGTAACCCGCGTCCCGCTGCCCCGTGGGGAAATCTCCGCTCCCCACCGGATGGGGAAACTGAGGCACGGGAACTGGGGCAGGAGCGGTGCCAGGAGTGGGGCAATCCAGGGCTTTTCCCTGCTGCCCCATAGGGCCTGGCCTGGAAGATGGGGCAGCAAAACCCTGGGGAGGTACCTGCAGCCCCACGGCGACCCATGGGTGGGTGAGCCACAGTGGGTGGGGACGGTTTTCCTGGCTGGGGAAAAAAAAAAAGAGAAAAAATAAAATAAAGAAAAATAAAGAAAAATAAAGAAAAATAAAGAAAAATAAAGAAAAATAAAGAAAAATAAAGAAAAATAAAGAAAAGAGCTCATTCTGCCCCCCAGCCTGACCTCTGCCCCACGGCGATGGGCTGATATCCCTGCGGGAAGTGGGGGGCTGAGCTCTCCGGGGGGATTTCGCGCGTCCTCGCCCGCCGGCACGGGCAGGCGGCGGCGCTGGGGCTTCTCCCTGGTTTTGGCAGTCTGGTCATGTCCTGCCGGGGAGAGCAGCGGGACTGAGTCACGTTCCAGCGGCAGCAGTGACTCACGGCCGCCCCAGCCTCCCGGGGAGCAGCCGGCACATTGCAGAGATTCCTGGATGGAGGCAAGAAAATAAAATTAAATAATAACAACTGTCAGGCCCCCCCCCTCCCCCCTTCCCTTCCCTCAGCCTCCTGCAACACAGGCGCAAACAGCAAATTCCTGCGCCACCGGGAAACACCTCCCGCCTCGCCAGATGCCGGGATGCACGACCTGGTTCTCAATTGCACGAAACGCCCTTTGCCAGCAGCCTGCGGGGGCCCCCGAAAAGGAGGTGGAAGCTGCAACCCCCCCCCCCCCCCAAAAGCTCCCCCAAGCCTGGGGACACCCCAGCAGCGAGGTCCTGCCGGTGCAATGAAAGGGGGGTTGCAGCTGGCTGGATCCTGGGGTCCCCCTCCTGCTTTGCATTGCTCCCTGGGGATTTGGGGGGGTACAGAGGAGGACGGGGGGACCCCAGCCCTAAGGTTGCACAATCCTGGCTGTATTTTGTTTGGGTTTTTTTTTTTGGGGGGGGGCATCGTAGATATTTTGCATCATTTAGCATCATCTCCCATCCTTAAATCCCCCCGCCCAGGGGGTGCCCCCCGCTTCGGGGAGCCGGGGTGCCCACATACCCCGCAGCCCCGGGCACGGCCGGGAGGGACGCAGCGGGGCAGGCCCCCGCCGGGGCTGCCTTCGGCCTCGCCGTATCTATTATTGAAAGCGCTCGGCGGGAGCGGTGCGGAAGCCCCGTGGGCTGCGGAGGCTGCGTGGCGGGGAGAGGCCATGCTGCCGCAGCTCCGGCCTGCGCAGCCCCAGCGCCGCGGCGCTGCGGCGAGGGCGATGCTGCCGGCACGGCCCCCGGGGCTGCACGCTCGGCATCGTCCAGTGGAGCCCCTATAGGTCCCGGGCCCTATAGGGGATGGCGCAGGGGAATGCACCTGTGGAGCTGGGCACCTATAGAGCCCAGTGCCTATAGAGCAAGGGTCCCCGCTGCAGAGGGCTGGCCCCTATGGAGCCCAGCTCCTATACGGCCCAACCCCAGGCATCGTAGAGCCCTGGGGATGCAGCGCCCTGGGGAATGGCCCCTATAGAGCAGGAATCCCCATCTTGCGTAGCAGAGCGCGAGCCCTATAGGGACCTGCAATTAGCAAGCAAGAGAATATGCCCGACAGAGCAGGTCCTATAGAGGGGCAACGCCTGCCCTGCAGAGCAACCCCCTATAGAGCCTGTCCCTATAGACTGAGAGCCCCCGGCACGCAGAGCAGCTGCCAGGGCAAGCAGAGAGCAGCCCCGCAGTCCGGCGCCGGGGGGTTTATAGGGTCCATACGGTCCCGATCCCACCCCTCACCCGGGGGGGCACGGCCCTGCAACCTGCTGAGCCCCTTCCCGGGGAGCAGGGGGGGATCGCACCGCACAGAGCCCTGCAGTGGGGCGCAGGGGCGATGGCAACACCCCCCCCCGCTTCTCCGTGTCCCCGCCGGCCACCGCTCCGTGCCCTTGAACCTCTCTGCATCCCCTTTCCCGCAGCACGGGGCAGACTGGGGTGCGGTACCCGGGGTTTGGGATGAGCACGGGACAACGAAGCCTCTGCAACGCGGCGGCTGCACCCGCGCCCGCTCCCCTTTTGCCGCGGGCTGGGTTTTCTCAATGAGGGGTGGCCCGGCCCCCAGCGTAGCCGCGGCGCACGGGTTTCACAATGTATTTTGGTCAGTGCTTACAAGAAGAGGCCGCAGCGGGGAGGGCTGCGGCGGGAGGGATTCCAGTAAATGGCCTCCAAGCCTTCCTCATTCTCAAGAATAGGAAACTGTGCGACTTCTCCACGGGGTTTCGCTTTCTGCGCAGGCAAGAGGCCAAACTGCTCCGCTTGACCATCGCTGCGACGCAGCCAGGGGACCAAAAAAGTATGGGAAGAGGAAAATTCATCAGTGCGTTTTGCTGCACATCTAGGGTGAAAAAAAAAAAAACCCACCACTTTTTTTTTTTCTTCTTCTCGGAAAGCGGAGCGGGGGAATCGCGAGACCCCATGAGTTAGGTCTCCCACCAGCCCCTTTCGGGGATGCTCGGGGCAGCCGAGCGATGTCGCGGCCCAGCCAGCCGTCTTTGGGGACGGCTTGATGCCGAGGCCATGGCAGGAACCTGCCCCGGCGCCCCATCACCCCTCCGTCCCTCGGCAGCCTCTCCGTCCCGGCAGCCCCGTTCCCCCGGCGCAGGTGGATGCTGCGGTGGGGCAGTGGCCCCCGACGGCGGCTGGGGGCCGGGAACGGGGTGGGCAGGAGCTGGTAAAAATAGCACCCAGGTGCCCTCTGCCCCAGAAGCGATTTCTCGTTGGGTAAACAGGAAATCTATTCTTAGGCCCATTCATGAGCCGCGGGCCAACGGCAGCTCCCCGCTCCAGGCTCGTTTTGTTCCTCCCTGACACAGGGGTGACGCCGAGGCGGAAGGCCACCACGCAGAACCTTCCAGCCCCGCGGGCTTCCCCTCGCTGGCTCTTTCCCCCCCCAGCAGCATCTTGCGCTCCCCAGCTTTTCCAGGGGTGCTAGGGTTTCCCTTTCACATGAGGTGGAGGTGAGGATGCTTTTGGGGTGTCCCTGGAAAACCGGGTGCTGTTTGCTGCTGGGCTCAGCCCTGTGCTGGGCAGCACGCCGAGGTGCTTTGGCAGAGCTCTCCCCCCAACATCTAGCTCCGCTCCCCCTTCCTTGATGGTGTCTCTCAAGTTGGAGGAGATAAAGCCACCACGGTTTGCCCTTTCCTGGGATGAGCTGGGTAGATCGAGGAAGGAGGACGACGCTCACAGCTTTTCCTGGCTCCCCCAAGCCCCCCAGAGTGGTGACAGCTGTGGTTCATCTCTGCTCCCCATCCTGACCCCATTTGCAGTATCTGGCTCCAACTCACTTCCCTTCCCGCTCTCCACAGATCCATCGAGCCCGTGATACCCCCGGGCCCTGCCCGTGGCTGCCGTGCTTCTGGCTGCTGGGCGGGAGCTGCTACGTGCTCCAGGTGCAGGCAGAAATCCCTGCCTGCTGGGGCCAGCCTTCCCTGCCTGCTGGGGACAGGGGGCTCCCCCAGCTCCCTTTCCCATGGCTTAGAAGAGGCAACTTCTCCCTGAGCAAGATTTTTGGGGAGCTAAAGAGGATGCAGAGAGAGAAAGGTGGGGCTGCAGCCTGCAGCGCTGGGTGAAACGATCAGGGTTGCTCGTTAGGCTGACAGCGGGGAGAGGGATTCCCCCGTGTCTCCCCAACATCACTGCCCTGCACCAGTGTGGAGCCAGCCTTGTCCCAGAGCATCTCCCTGCCCGGGAAAGGAGCGATGGAGAGAGGTGCAAGGGTGCAAGGTGCTCGTGGGCAGGATGGGGTGCAGGGAAAGTCTGGGCTTGGGCAGGAGTGTAGGCTGGCTCAGTGACGCGGGCTGGAGGTGTCTGTGGTCGAGGGGTACCCCCGCACCACGGGATTGCAGCGGCGTGAGGCCAGGAGTGGTGACAGGCTGGGAGGGGGACATCCCAAATCCAGCACTGGGGTCCCTGAGCCTACGAGCACACCACCTACGAGCACCAGAGACGCTGGGGAGACTGGGGCAGGGCTGGGGGATCTCAGGGACAAAATCCATGAGGAGCTGAGGGGCAGGAGCAGCCCTGAGCCTGGGGAAAGGGGTACAAGGGTGAGTTTCAAGCTGGGTCTCTGCATGGTGTTGGGCCAGGGCTGGTTACAGATTAAGGCGATGTGGGACCCCAGTGACAATCCCATGGGGCACTCTGGAAAATACACCTTCCCCCCCCCCCCCCCCCGCCCCCCCCCCCAAAAAAAAAGGGACTCCTTGGACTGCAGATGGGGTTTGCAGGTAGGATTTATTACAGCAGTCCCAATTCCACAGATGCTTTCACAAACCCATCCGCCGGCGGGGCCAGGCTCACAGGAAGGCCGAGGCATTGCTGCCCTCGGGCGGTAGCCGGCGGCACGGCACAGCGGGGCCAGGCTGGCTGCGGGGCCACAGGCTCCCCAAAAACCCCTGGCTCTCCCTCCGCCTCACGGCTCAGGTACCTCCGTCGACTCTGTCCAGGGCAGAGAGCAAGGAGGGAGAGGAAGAGCCGGCTTGTCCATGCGGTGGCAAAACATGCCTCTGCCTTGCCCTTTCCGTGACCAAAAACCAAAGCGCAGAGAGGTCGAGGAGCTGCCTGAGGCTGGCTGCGAGCAGGACGGGGACAGGCATGGGGAGGTTTCACCTACCAGGACGTGGGCATGGCCTCATTCCGCTTCGTCGCAGGAGTCCGCATCCTTGCCCTCCTCCGGGTGCGTGATCCCCGCGGCAGAGCGCGCCATGGCCTTCATCCAGCGCCGCTTCAGCTCCTCGGTGTCAGCCACGAAGGTGTAGACCTGCCGGGACTGCGCCAGCTGGAAGAGGTGGCGAGAGTCGCCCTGGGGCAGGTCCCTCACCTGGTAGCCCAGCAGCGGGATGGAGGTATGTGCTCGGACATCCTGCCAAGAGAGGAGAGCGCAGTGGGAGGCAGGGGATGGGCACGCTGGGCTGTCCCTTGCAGATGGAGACGAGCCCGGCCTCACCTGGGGGGCCGCGTAGATGTACAGCACGAGGGGATCATCCCGTGGGATCACAAACCAGCCCCGCGTGCCCCCCTTCCCGTTCTTGTCCAGCAGCTGCAGGGAACTGCACAGTAAACTCCTGCCCGATACCTCCGCGGCTCCTTTCTGCCAAAAAACCAGCAAATGAATCCCTAAAAATACCCTGTGCGGGAGGCAGAAAGGGCACCGAGCGAAGGTCATTTCCTGGGGAATTCCCTGCCCGCTCCACAAAACCCTTCCCAAAGCAGGGGCAGGCGAGGGGCGGTCCTGGCTGTGAGGCTCCTGCTGAGATCCTGTGGCGGGGAGAGCCCCGGCTGCCTGGTCCCAAGGGTCAGAGCAGAAGGGAGGGGGCTTCGCACAGCCCCCATCCACAATTAGCAGGCACCCTCCGGCCGCCGTGGGAGCGACTCCCACCCCTCCTGCTGCCAGCGCGTGGCCGGGCTGTGACAGCAAGGGTGGGGACCAGGGCAGGTGGCAGCACGGAGAGGGACAGAGGAGCAGGGCACGGGGAGGATGGGCAGAGAGGGGCAGAGCTCACCTCCAGGATGCCTTTGTGCTTCCCCTCCCGGTCCTCGAGCACCACGTGGCCTGTCAGGAAGATGTAACACTCGTGGCACACACGGTTCAGGCGGTTCCCGTCATACTGTAGCTCAGCCTTGTAGTCAGAGCAGCGGGCGCACACCACCTATGAGCACCAGAGACGCTGGGGAGACTGGGGCAGGGCTGGGGGAACCCAGGGACAAATCCATGAGGAGCTGAGGGGCAGGAGCAGCCCTGAGCCCAGGTAAAGGGGTACGAGGTGCCAGAGAGGTGCGCTCCTGCCCCAGTGGCCACCTGAGCAAGCAGGCCAGGAAGGGGGACAGGGCGACTCACGTATCCACAAGCTCGGCAGTGGTGCCTCCGGCGCACGATGGCGTTGAAGGGCTCCTTGCAGCGCATGCACATGGTCACCAGGTTGTCCCGCACCCACTGTGGGGCTCGGCGGCCCAGCTCCTCTGTCTGGGGGTGGGAGACGGCATCGCTGGGGCTGGCTAGCTGTGGTCTGGGTGGTCCCAGCCCCTCTGCTCTCGCCTTTCTCCTCCCCAGCCCTTCCCCCTGGCTGCAGCCTTCCCTCCCCAGCTATGTTTAGGTGAGGAAACTGAGGCACAGCAAGGTGGGCTCTCCCTGAGCTTCCATGCAGGGGGGTGCTGGAGGCAGGCGAGGCGTGGGGAGGGTTACCTTCAATGCAGGGGTGCCCGTCTCCAGCCCATGCACCGCTGTCTTAAAGGTCTCACTCCTCTTCTCTTTCCTGTCAATGGCATCTTGGAAGGCCTAGAGGAGAAGGCAGGGCTGGAGGGGCAGCCAGGGGGGCTGCCCCTGACACAGGCAGCGGGGGATCAGCCCCATTTGGGGCTCAGGCATCCAAGCTGGGGTGAGTGAGATGCGCCGCATCTCCCAGCACTCAGCGGTACCTTGAGCCAGGCGTTCATCTCCTCCTCAGACCTGGTACAAAACGGGAGATGAATGAGCCGGCGTCCCTCCTCCTCGAGAGGGTCTGCAGGACCGTCGCCCTTCCCCTTACCTGGCTTGCAGCTCCAGCGTCCGCTGCTTTCCTGAGAGCAGGAAGGTGTGAGGGAACTCCGTGTCATTCAGCTCCCGCACCTGAGAGACCAAAGAAAGGATGCAGAGCAGCTGAACCCACATCCAGCACGCAGGGACCTTCCTCCGTGATGTGGGGGACAGGGATTTCCCTTGGGCACGAGCCCTTCGGCCCCTCAAATCCCACGTGCACGAGGTTGCACTGCAATCTCCCAGGACCAGAGCGTATCAACCACTCCTCCTCACCCACAAAGCCGCCCCTGGCTCCAGCTCCTCCCTCCTTTCCGAGGAGGCGAGGGCCAGCAGCCACGTTACACCCCAGAGCGGGGTGCGTTTTAGGGGAGCTGGGGTCTGGGGGAAGCACAAAGACAAGGTGCCCGTCTGACCTTCATGCCGTCCACGTCGATGCGGAGGTGGACCTGGAACTCAGCGCCCACCTGGATGACCTTGGGCACGCAGTACAGCAGCATGTTGTTGAACTGGGTAGGGGGGAAGAGGAGAGGGTTGGTTGGAGCCCAGGCCCTGCCTGCTCAGAGCTGGGGGGTTCCCTGGGATCTAGGGTCCTTCACCGCCCTGGGCTGAGCCGGTCCTTGGGAAGAATCCAGCCTAAAAAGCGACTGCTTCTGCCCCAGCCCTCTCCCACCCTGCAAAGGCGAAGCAGCACTCTGGGAACGTGACATCCCCCAAGGGCGCCCAGGGGATGAGCAGGTTCCCAACCATGTCCTACACAGGGTGCCCTGCACTGGGGGACTCAAACCCCCCCCGCTCTGAATTTGTCCCTTCTGCGTAGAGATGACCCAGCAAGACCCCAGCCAGGCTGTGCTGCCCCTCTCCCCGTTCCTCTCCTATCTGCTCCCTGCCCCTTCCCCGGGCATCCCAGCTCCCACCAGGAACAGGTACTTCTCCGATGTGCTGTTGTTGCGGGTGGAGATTTTTTGGATCGGCCCCTCCTTGATCAGCTCGTTGGAGGGATCCACAATGTCGTCCTCGAGGCCCAGCCGCTGATAGACAGCCCAGAGGTTCTGCAGCCGTTCCTGGGGGAGGCAGAGGGACCTGTTTTTGTGGGGAGCTCAGCAGCTACAACCCTGTCACCCCTGGGTCCCCTCCTTCCCCACCTCCCACGCCAGCTGCTGAGTACCAGGAGAGGTGGCACAGCTCTCTCACCCCAAACTGATCTTCGAGAGCAACTCCCGGCCTTGAAACAGCTGGTCACATCACAGCTGATGTTGCAGACATGACTTCCCCAGGCTCGGGGTGACAGGGTCAGGCATCAAGAGCAGGGTCTGACCTCCTCTGCTGAACCCACAGCGCTCCTGTCCCATTTGGGGCAGGGCTGTGCTCCACTGAGCCCCACAGCAATGAGGCCATGAAGAAATCTGGCAAATCACCGTGCCGTGAGCCGCAAAGCACTGCCAGCTGGGACAGGCACTCACCATCTCGGCGATAGCTGCATTTGAGTGTTTGGCCACCATGAAAATCATCTCCAGGGCCTCTGCAACGAGAAGAGAAAGGGCGGAGGTTAAAACACTTGCTAAGGAGCTGTGGGAGAAAATCCCTGCGTCTTCCCCTCACGGGGGAGACAAGAGCGTGGTGGCTGCTGCCCTCCCCTGGACACAACCTGAATGGCCCTGAACGCTGCGCAAGCGTCTGCGTCCCGCAGGACTGTGTGGCGTGGCGTGGTGGGGTCCCGGAGGGGACAGCCAGCCAGCTCGTTTATCGCTCCATCCCAGCAGGACTGGGAGCTGCTGAGATCCGTAGGGATCTGATAGCTCCCCTAGTCAGTGCAGGTCTCCCTGGGGGATGCTCTGGAGGGACCATTCTTATCCTGAAACACCACCCCACCTTCCCTGCTGACCTCCACAGACCCTGAAAGGGCAGATTAATCCCTCTCCCTACTAGAAAAGGGTCAGACTGCGAGGTTTATCCAAGGGCATAGTGCAGCTGGTGAGAGAATCCAGGTATCCTGATGCCCACATACAACATCAGGGGTTGTTATTTCCCCTACAGACCCACCCTGCCACTCCCCACAGCAGGGAGAGCCACACAGAGCCCTTACTCTCTGCGTCCTCCCGGTCTGGAGACTCGGGTGGTAGTTTTCGGACATAATCTTTCAGGAGGAGTTCGTAGCGCGGGATCCTCTGCACAGGTTCCAGCATGTGGTGCTGCAGCGTTAGGTTAGCGCAGACCTTCCTTTTCTGGGGAGAGACACCGCGCACGGAGAGAGAAACAGTGACCAAGGCAGCTCCCACCCTCCGGTGCTTCTCCCTTGCAGGGAGATTTTGGGGAGCGTTGCTGCGGTCCCCCACCCTGCTGTGGCCCATTACCTGGATGTCAGCAATGAGCTCCTGGAAGGGTGGGGATTTCTCCGACCAGATGGTGATGAGCTCCATGGCCTTGTCGAAGTTCTTTACGTATTCGCCGTACATCTTGAGGAACGGCGCAAGCTTCTGGATCACATCCCCAATCCGTGGGTTGCAGCTCCTGTGGGAGGGAACCGCAGGCTGGCAGCTTCCTCAGTCCAGCGGGGCAGACAGACCGCGAGGGCTAAAGCAAAGGGGCGGCTTGTGCACAGTGGAGGACAGAGGTTTTTACTGCTGCGACCTGCTACGTCCCCACACAACTTCCTGCTCTCCAGACCAGGAATGTCCCCAGCTTGCAGCCAGCCTGGGCCATTCATGCCCGGGCACAGCCCTAAACCACCTGAGGTATCACCACCCTTTTCAGAAATACCCTAACATGGGCTGGAGCGTTTTAAGGAAGTGCTTTCCAGCACAAAGACATTTGGAACAAAACAGTCTGAGCTCCCTGGTCCTATTGGGAGACCAAATTCACCACCGCTCCCCCATTCTGGCAAAGCAAACCAGGGGCCCTGCCCTCCCCTCCTGCAGCTCACCAATCCTCCATGCGCTTCTGCAGCTCTGGCAGGAAGAACTTGGCGTGGAACTGGTAGATGGAGGAGATGTTGGAGAAGATCATTTTCACCACTTCCTCTGGGACTGTCTTCCCGTTTTTGGCTTCTTTCATCAGCTCTGTATAGAATATCTGGAAGAAAGAAGGGGTGAATAAAAAAGGGTCAGGAAGAGTCTCGAGGATCCCATTCCCTCTCTGAGACTGGCACGTTGCCCAGTGAAAAGGCCTGACTGTGCAGGAGGGAAATCCCAGGCCCCAAGAGAGAAGCAGGGAGGATGGAAGGCTTTGCTGCGACAAAGGTGCTCCCTGAAGGTGTGGGGTGCAGGAAGGGCAAAGGCCAGACCCATTCTCTGGCCTGGAAGACCAGCAGCCCAGTGTAGCTCTCATCTGTACAGCTTCATTCTCTTCAAAATCTCCAGTAAACAGTGCCTGGCCTGTGCATGCCCTGAACTGAGCCCGGGCACTGCCACAGGGTCCAAGCCCTGCCCAGGAGCACATGAAAATTGGTGAGTGCGGAGCCGCGCCATGGTTCTGCCTGGTTTGTCAGCACGGGGTGGCCGAGCTGTGCTGGCGGGGGCAGACAGCGGCAGGGTTATCACCTCCCAGACTTGCGTGGGCTCCTCTGCTCCCCAGCTCACCTGGTCGAGAAGGTGGAGGCGGTTGACGTAAGCCTGCTCTGTCTCCAGCAGCTCTAGAGCGATTTTCTTTTCCTCTGGTTCCTGCATGGGGAGAAGGGCTCAATCTCGTGGTCACAGATGGGACCCCCACCAGCCTGAGGGGATTCAGTTCTGTTCCCCAGTGTTCACAGACCACAGCCCAGCATCAAACTGGACCTCGCTCCATGTGAGGGCAAGTGAAGGATGTCTACAAAGCATGCAGTGAAAACAAGGGTGAAAACAAAGCTATTTTGGGGCTGTCAGGAAGCCTGGCTCATGTCCTCCTGCACCACCCCTTTCTCTGTGCCTGTTTCTCCCAGAGCACTACAGGGCCAGCGATCCCGAGGAGTGGGGCAGGGTGGGGTGGGTCAACCCCACAGTCTACAATCGCACTTAGGAACTGAATGCAGTCCTGCAGAAACGTGCCTGCAGTCAGCAAAGGGCAGCACAGCCCAGGTACACCCTGGAATGGACCTAGCTGGGCCCACCTGCGCATCTGACCCCCACGGCGTAGTTATATCAGAGCTGGAAGAGACAAGGTCTGCTTGGATCTATCTGACTATGGGGAATTTGTGCCCAAAGCATCAGGGAAGGTGGCACTTCTCTGTCACCCCACGCACCAGCCCTTGCAGGGCAGGGACTTGCTCAGCTCCAGGAGAGACCTCAGCTCAGATCCAGCCCACGTGACTCCCTGCCAGCCTCGCCTGAGCTGCCTCCAGAGCTTACCTTGCTGCCAGGCTCGAGGCCTGCGTCCTGCTGCCTCCTCCAGTTGTCGTCACTGATCTTGTGTCGGAGAGAACGGAGGCATTTGAAGCTGAGCTGCCGCTGACCCTGCTGTTCCTCCTCCTCATTCTCTTGCTGTGCTCGGTGCCTGGCAGCCATCTGGGAAAGGCTCCGGCTGGCAGGGGACGCTGGAAGCTGCTGGGGCTGGCTGGTTGCAGGAGCAGTCTGGATGTGCAGAGCCTGCTTGTCCCTCCAGGCAAATTTGTCGGCCCTGCCATGGAGGAATCGGCATGATCAGCTCACCTGCTCCCCCAGCACCGCACGGCCCACCCAGCTCCCAGGCCCAAGTTAAAGCCACCGTCCTCAAGCGAAGGCGGTAAGACCCAGCAGCACGCCAGCACTGATGCTGCTTTGCTCCGCCAGAACCCTGCGGATTCAGACTGTGGTTTGTAAGCCCACACATCCCCCAAGGGGGCCAGGATCCAGCCCCTCTTCTCCCAGTGCCTCCTTCTGATGTAGTCAGTCCCCGTCCTGCCCTAGAATGGCACGACTCTGCCGTTTAGCCCACCCACAGCCATTTATTTCCCAAAGCAGAGCCCTGCCCTTTGCGGTGCTGGCACAGCTCCGGCTTTCTGCCTGCTGCCACTGCAGAGCCAAATCAGGGAGCCAGCAGCCTTGGGCACAACGTATGCGCACACACAGCAGCCTAAAAGCCAAACAGCCAAGAGGTGTCAGCCAAAAGGAGGGCTTGTGTAGGTGGTTTTGCAGAGGGATAGGTTTTTTTGGCGGTTTTCTCTCTTCCCTTTTCTGGCAAAGACAAGGAAAACAGGTCCAGAGCAGGCATGGGGGAGAAGCCACGCAGGGCATGGGCCATGAAGATGACAGCAAGCAAGATGTCTGTCATCCAAGAGATGGTCCCTGTGGTAAATTGCTCTGGGTAGAAACTGGAAAGACATCCACCAGTGGCCTGCAGACAGAAGTGGGATGAGGAGGAGGAGAAAACCGTGATGAAACTAGACATAAAACCGCAAAGTTGAGGATAGGAAATGACTTGAGTTGCAGACATTCATCTGAAGAGGATGACGGGTCCATCCCCACGCTGATAAGCACGTGTCTATGAGCTCGGGAGCGCATCCACAGCCATGCACGCATTCCCTCCTGTCCATGGGGGCTGGCATAACCCTTCATGTGACACAGAGGCTTTATCTGTCCCTCCTGGTGCCTCCCAAAATCTGTGCCAGCCTAAACCCACTGCTGAGATCCAACAGGGAACTTCTCTCTTTCTATTTGTATCGACTTAGGCTAAACCATTTTCTGTTCCACAAGACTCACTTCCAGGTTCCGCATCTTCCTCTGAAAGTCTTTAAGTTACTTTTATTTCCTCTAAATTGAACTCACGCTTCACGATAAACAAAAACACACTGCAGCAGCAAAACGGAGGCAGATCAAACACCACAAACGGTTCCAACGTGACAACATCACAGGCCAAATTTTGACTGTGGGACCATGGGGACAACCACGCTGCTCTGGAGCCATCCAGAGCACAAAGCTCGGGGCAGAGCACGCAGCGGAGCCGCAGGTGAAGTTCCCAGAGCAGAAGGAACTCTCATGCCTGACCATTTTTATTAAGTGCTGCAAAACTCATCTGCCCAACCACCCAGACTCATTAAGGCTCACTGAGAGCACCTCACTGACACAAGGAAAGGCAAGATTTGGTATCCTGATTCAACAGATGGGGAAACTGAGGCACAGACCACAAAGACGACTCACCTCAAACCTCAGAATGGCTTCTACACCAAGGGCAAGGCAAATCCCCTTGCTCCAACCCTGGCACATGCTGTCTGCGGCCCCAGCTCAAGTGAAGCCGCTGTTTTATGGGGCTGCCATGGAGCCCAAAAGGAACTTGCTCTCCCCCTTAACATGATTCTTTCTCTTCCCTTTCCTAAGGAGCTACATCGCTGCAAAAAACTGAGGCTGGTGCCTGAGGCTCAGATCCTCCCAGATGCTCAAGCAGTTAATTCCCAGTGAAGACACTGCCTACATATTTGCAAACCAAAATCCTTTTTCCCCGGCAGCAGGAGAAAAAGCATTCACCAGCCAGGCTGACTGCAAGGTGCTGAGCGCAGAGGGAACAAGCATACCACAACCTAACCCTGAGCCAGGCACAGAAACCTCCAGCAAAGTCAGTCACATCCCACTGGGGTTTTCAGACTTCTGTCCATGACTCCACAGCAGGAGGAAGACACCAGGGCAGATCTGAGTGCTAAAGAATAGCAAATCACCTAGTTAGCCTCTCCACAGCCTCCAAACCACCTCCACAGCAGGTTTCTATCCTCCAAACCCCACACCCCGTGGAACCCTAACATACCCACAGTGCCCAGGATGCTCCCTCTTTACCAGTGCTCTTCAAACACAGCTACCAGGTTCAACACGCTCCGTTGATTATCGGCCTCTCCCTCCATGGCACCGGCTGGGAGCGGGTCCCAGGTGTAAAGGAGCTGCAGAGGCAGGTGCTGATGGCTGCGGCTCCCTTCTTCTCTCCCTCTCTCTGCTTTGAGGTGTTTCTGGGACCCACGATGTTGTTTGGGGAAGGAGGATTTGCACAAGGCGAAGACCATCTGCTGTCTTTCTTACTGCGGTAGGAGAGCTTGCCTCTGGGTTGGCCTCGGCCTCAAAAGGAAAGAGGAAGCACAGCAGGTTGCGAATAGGAGAAATGCTGAGAAAACACTTGGAATTTGTTCAGTTTGGGAGGACCTTGCTGCGTGCCCCAAACTGGCAGCGCAACCGAGCCCACAGCAGCAGCGGGGACGGCGCAAGGGCACAAGCTGGGCAGGAGGCCTGAGCGGCTGCACGGGCCTGGCTGCTGGGAGCCCCCCGCAACCGGGTGGGCTGCGTCCCACCAGGCACTGGAGCCCAGGGTGCCCCTCAGGGGCTGTGTGCGAGTCCGAACAGTCCTGCTGCTAGGAAGGGCCACGAACGGGCTGGAAGGGACCCGCTGCGGAGGAGGGAGGGGACGGGCGAGAGGCTGGCCAGCACCGCAGGCCCCATGGCGACCCCGCTCGTGTGTGTCCTGCTGGCGCCCGCCCTCTGAGGAGAGCCCTCGGGAAAGCAGAGCACAGGGCACGGCCCCACTGCGCCACATCTCGCCCTGTGCCCCACGGCCTCGCTGCCTCCCCCCTTCCCTCACAGCCCTCGGCGGCCGCCGCCGCCCCGAGCACGGCCCTGTCATGGCCGCCCCGTCCCCGCCCTCACACCGTGCCTCCGTCCCCCCCTCCCGCAATGGTTCCGCCCGCATCCCGCCCCCCCCTCCATCCCCGCCCTTCACTCAATGGTTCCTCCCGGCGCGGTGACGCAGAGACGCCTCGGGGGGCGGCGCAGGCGCAGTGGCGGCGGCGGCCATGGCGGCGGCGGCGGCGCCGCTGCCCCCGGCGGCGCGGGCGCCCCCTGGCGGTCACGGAGGGCGGGCGGCCGCCCCGGGGGGGTCTGCGGCGGCGGCCCCGGGGGAGGGGGCGGCCCGGTCCGAGGGCGCCGAGGGGCTGTTCGTGGTGCTGGGAGCCGGGCTGGCCGCCGCCAGCCACCCGCTGCTCTACGTCAAGCTGCTCGTCCAGGTCCGGGGCCGCCGGGGGGGGGGGGGGGGAAGCGGAAAGAGGGAACGGGGAGCCGGTGTATAACGGGGGATCGGGACCCCGATGTAAGGAAGGGAGGGGGACCCCTATATAGTGCCCCTATGGAGAGCTCTGTGCGCTGGGGACTGCTGTATATACACCCGCCCTTTATAACAGGGGACACGGTGGGGGCACCTATGTAACGGGGGACACCCCTGTATAAGGAGGCGGTGAGGACCCCCGTGCAACGGGAACCCCCGTATGTAACGGGGCGAGGTCAGCCTGTGTAACGGGGGTCCCTGTATGCCTGGGAGGGTGAGGGCAGCTATAGAATGGGGACGTCTGTGCAATAGGAGGAGGAGGAGACCTTCTACAGCGGGGCCCCCCATAACAGGGACGAGGAGACCCTATGTAACGGGGGGGTGAGGAGCCCCGTACAGTGGGGACTCCTTTATAGCAGGGGCATCGGGGTCCCTCTCATATGGCAGGGGATGGGGACACCCTGTAGAGTGGGGGCCCCTATAAAATGGGAGGGATGTGGATGCCCCCTGCAACGGGCACCCCTATATAGTGAGGGATGGGAAGCCCCTATACAGTAGGGGGGGATGAGGACCTGCAGTGTCCTGAGAACCCCTCTGTAATAGGGACCCCCATAAAATGGGAAGGATGAGGACCCCCTGTGCCCTGGGGACCCTGGATAATGGGGAAGAGACTGCCCATGTCATGGCCCCCCATGTATCTGAGGGTGACGGCGGGGGACACAACCCTTTGGCAGCTCGCAGATGCCGGGATCAAGGCCCCAGGGCTTTGGGAACGCCAGGACAGGGGCCGGGACCTGCTCATGGCGTTTCTCTTGCAGGTTGGGCATGAGCCACTACCTCCAACCGTGGGAAGAAACGTGCTGGGGAGGAAAGTCCTGTACTTGCCTGGCTTCTTCACCTACGGTGAGCGAACGTCCCTCCCTGCCAGTGCAAGGTCCTGCCCAAAAACGGGGCTGGGAGCTGCCAGGTAGACCGAGCTGACCTCCAGCAGCACTCCCACATCCCTGGCAGCATCCTTGGGATCATTCTGAGGCTGCAAGGAGACATAAAACACTACAACTAGTCACAAAGCTGTCAGGTTTACCTAACTGTTGCTGGCAACAAGGAGGTGGCGGCCCCGGCACATTGCTCTGGGTTTGCACCATAGCAGGGAGGGCGGTGGGGTTTTAGATGGTTTGTTGGTGGAGGGTTTTGTGTGTGTTAGAGACAGCAAAGCGCCTTTCCTTGCTACAAAACAGCCCTGCAATAACTTGGCCCCCTGCCCTGCTCATTTGTGTTGTAGATGGGGCCTTAAAGGGACAGAAATACCAAGAAAAGGGAGGGTAATATGTTTTGAAGGAAAAAAAAAAGTACTATTTTTCTCTTTTTGTGGCTGGAGCAGCACAGGAGAGGCAGGTGGATACTCTGTGACCTTGGGGGTTGCTTTCACAGCGGCTTTGCTGTGGGGAAGGAGAGCTCACAGTCCTGAAAGCCAAGTTGGGCTGATACCAAAATTGGACAGCAGCACCCGTGGGGCAGGGGGACCCAGCACAGGACCAGTACGAAAGCACTGCAGACCTGTCCCGGAACACACAGGGCTGGAAATGTGCCGGTGCTGCCCTTTGGAAGATGGATTTTCCAAACAGATTTCCAGCATTGCGTGATGGAGATGTGCAGAGCCTCCCTGGCTTCCCTTGGGACAGCAAAGGATGGGGGGCAGGAGCAGTCAGTACCCACAAGCACACAGTGGGTTGTATTCCACCGTGTTATATCAGGGAGAAATTGGATCCTTTGGCTTTTTTTTTTTGGCTGGAGACCTGAGGAAGGTTGCGGGGGAGAAGGTGGCAGGGCAGGAACTCAACCTGGTTTGTGAGATCCATATTAACCCTGAGTCTGACCCCCCCCGGGGTGGAGGGAGAAGGTGACACCACATGAGATGATCCCTCCCTACCTTGGTTCTGTCCAAACTGCCTTGTAGCCCTTTCAGGTGAGCAAAACAGTCAAAAGATGAGAAGTAGCCCAAAATACTGGAGCTATCCTTCCAGATTAGACAGATATGACAGGGAATACTTAAGGATTCTTTGCATCCTATATGAAATTTATTTAGGACTGTTAGAATAAAGCACTTATGGTGGGACTGCAGAGCGGCTGCTGTGCTGTGCCGAGCTCTGGCACAGTTTCGGCTGAACGCCGGTGGTGTTCGGGATGCTCTCCGCGAGTTGGCCGGTTCCCGACTGACGGCAGCCTGGTGTTTTCTTACCCAGCCAGACACATTGTGAAAGTGGATGGGAAAAGAGGCCTCTTCCGCGGTCTCACTCCTCGCCTCATCTCAAGCACTTTATCAACCATCACCAGGGGGAGCGTGAAGAAGGTAAAGGTCGGCTTCTCTCTCCGTAAATCAGCTTCCTGGGTTGGCCGGTGCTACTGCGGCGGAGCCAGGGAGCCTGCACATGATGCTTGCACCCAGCCACGATCGCACGTGGAGGAATAAAGTGCCCATCCCTCTCCATCTCTGAAGGGCTTTGAACAGTCCTCCAGGACAGGAGAACACTGCCCATATCCCTAAAACTTGCTTTTTAAACAATTTTAATTTAATTTGAACAACCACTTGCCTTTTATCTTTAGTAAGCAGTTTCGTGACACCTCTCTTCCCCTGTTTTGCTTTTCATCCTTCCTTCTCCTATGTTCCTTCTTGCCTGTTTTTTCTTCTCCTTTTCTTCTCGTCCCATCTAGAGTGCAACTGCTCGTGGTTTCCTCCTGTCCTCAGGCATCGAGGGTTTGTGGGTCAGCGTCTCCATCAGCTTTGACCATATGTTTCTTCTCTCTCCACTCAGGCCTTTCCACTGGAAGACATGGAGCACGTTTCTAACAAGGATGATGTGAAGACCTCCCTTAGGAAAGTGGTGAAAGAGGTGCGAAGTGGATATTGCATGTTGATGAGTGATCGGGGAGGTCGCATTGAGGATGTGCCTGGAGAGCAGAGGAAGCTTAAACTGTGGGCTGCAGGTGAAATTACTTGGAGAGAAACTCTGGGTGAAAAGGCTGTGGTATTTAGTAGCCACTCTGGCTGTCCAGCTGTGAAATATTTTGTAGGAATAGAGGTTTATCACAAACAACAGATTTCAAAAGAGGGACCTGAAATGCGTTTCCCTACACTAAGGGAAAGGGCCTGATCTGTGCAGGTGGAGCAGTGCAGCTTTTCATACAGGTGTGCTTTTTTCCTCCCCAGACATCTCACGAGATGATGATGCAGTGCGTGTCCCGGGTTGTCTCACACCCGCTGCACGGTGAGTCCTGTCCCTCTGCCTGGCAGCCCTCTCCAGACTGAGAATCGCCCCAAAACCCCGTTTCCTTGATGTGCTTCTCCATCAGAAATGGCTTCTTATGAAACTGCGGAACAGATGCAGGTCTGAGTGGTTGCTTAGGGAGGCTGACACTTGCGTTGCCCTTCAGGGCCTAACTCAGCCAAGCAGCGAGGTGCTCTCTTCCCATTCATCCAAGAGCTTGTCCTAGAGATCCTGTTGCGGTTAGGGCCAGAAATCCTTCCCATCACTTACATACTAGGGGAGGGCACTGGTTTCTAACGAGTCTTGCAGCGATGAGGACCACCAAGAGGAGCTGGAGGTGATGCGAGTTGAGGGAAGGGAGGGCAGAAGGGTCAGGTTGCATTTTCCTTCGCATCTGTTGCAACCCAAACTGGATTTGTTTCTTTGTCAGCCCTGTGTTTCTTTCCTCATAGTGATCTCTATGCGCTGCATGGTCCAGTTCGTAGGCCGGGAAGTCAAATACAGGTGAGCGGCTGCAGGTCTGAAGGGTTTGGGCGCACAGAAGCGTGAGTTCTGGAATCAGCCATGCCAGATGCTCCCGTGGAGTGGGGGCTATGGCAACCCAGGAGGTTTGGGAGACTGAAAAGTGAATCTGAGCCGTGGTTAGAGGGTGGGTAACTGCGGGGTGAAGGGATGTGGGAAGGCTGGGCTGTGCCCCTGATGTGCCTCATGCCCATGGGGGTTTTGGTGGCTGTAGCACACCTTGCTGCTCACACAGTGAGTCTCCTGCCTTTTGCTTTAGGTGTTAATAGGAAGGGAAGTCAGCAGGGAGGCAGTTAGGTAATACAAGGTGGTGCTACAACCCTGCTAGCCTGCAAGATTTTTCCAAGCCTTTTTCAGTAATATCTACCTCACTGCAGGGCAAAACTGCACTGAACACCTGAAAGTGTGTTAGACACGATTGCAGCTAAACCACGACTGCCAGTGCGAGCTCCCAGAGGCGGGACAGGGTTCTTGGGTTGAGAATCAGCCTAATCGACGCAGATTACGTGCTGTGGCACGTGTATCCGCTCACACAAAGCCAAGCAGAGCTCTTCCAGCTTCAGCATTTAAACAGTTGTCAGGAAGCTGAGTGTTGTCCCAGGCGTTATTGCAGACAAAACCCTCCTTCACGGGTTGAGGAGAAGCAGCAGAACAGAGCTGCCTGCTGCATTGCTGGTGTGATGGCAGGGCGGGACGCAGCTATGGCTGGTGGCTGCAGAGCGCACGTGAAGCTGCATGGGACAGAGACAGAGCAACCCCTGCACGCTTACAGCTCTTTTCCTTTCTCGGCAGTGGTGTGTTCAGCGCCATCGGCAGGATATTTAAGGAAGAAGGGATCCTGGGATTCTTTGTGTACGTGAGTTGTTTAAATACTTTCTCCCATAGTCTGAAGGCGCTGATGACTCTTCTGGCTGCTCTGCTAACCTCAGTTAAAGGAGTCGTGCTGAGCTCCCCCCATCTGAAACCTTGTCTGACCGCAGGACTCTCACATCACTCCCATGAGCACAGATTAAATCTGTGCCTTTGACCGCACTCCAGTTTGACCATTAAGTTTGCCCCAGATCTTATCTTCAATCAAACCTTCAGAGCCCAGGGAAACCCCTGTATTTTCTCTTACCTTTCTTTTTCCCTTTGGCACTTCTTTGTGTTTCAGTGAAGGGGCATTTAAAGCATTTGTTTGTGCAACAGGCACCAAGATCAAGCGCAACAATGAGACCCCTTGTTGAAATAAAAGCCAGGGCCTGGATAAGCAGCACGTTCCTCTGAAGAGCACCGTGGGTGCTTGGAACGAGCAGGTGGTTTGTGCCTGCAGCAGGTTCGCCTGTACGGCAGGAGCGTGATGCTGCCCAGAGCAGCGGCGTTGCTGCCTGGACCTGAAGCTGAAAGATGCTTCCAGCCGCTTACAAGCGCAGCAAATTGATGGCATCGCCTAAAGGGGAAGTCTAGTGGACACCTTTTTGCTTGAACCCTTAATTAACACTTCTTGCCTTTTTTCCCCCACATCTATATAAAAGCAGAACCACCTGCTGCCTCCGCTCCCGGTGGGGAGATAACTCACTTTGTTATGTCAATAACAGTAAAGGCAGCTCTGAAATTTCAGGAGGGCTTTTCAGGCCTGATGCCTTTAGCTCTGCAATCACAAAATTTGGGCCTCCATAGGAAACATGAATGCATTAGGAAGAGGCAAGCAATCACAGGGGGTCTCACCCTGTCCTTCCCCAAGGGGAAAGGGCCAGGGGTCTGTGGAGACCCCATCACTTGAGTGTCACCGCCTCTTCCTTCTGCGGCCCCCAGCTTCTCTGCTGAGTTGTGCAGCCCCAACTCTCCTCCATCAAATACAGGTTCCTCTGGGATGCTCCCTGTGCGTGGGGCACGGCCAGAGCGTGCTGCCTGGCAGCCCTCCCTCTCCTCCACCTCCCGAGGAAATAACATGAAAGGAGCTGCTGCATTCCCTTCCTCCACATAAAATAAACACTGTTGGTAGCCTAATTAAACTTAATAGTTCACAGGAAAGGCTTTAACACAACCCAAAATGTCTCAGGAGGGCTCTGAAGTTGTACGTGCTCTACAACCCCGCTAGGAAATCACACTGCTGTGAAGGGAACGCAAACTGCATCTGTAGGACCAAACTGCTCCTTCTCTGCTCTCAGCCCTCCTAACAATCCAAACACATCTGCTCCCTTAAAATCATTGCGGCGCACTTGTTTCTCATGGTCTTATAACCTCTCTGCAGCAATAACAGCGGCACACGTTCACTCTGGATGTGTGCCTGGCTAGAGATAAAGACTTTTCAGGGGATGGACTTATCTCACTTCCCCTCCTATCTGCATCAGTCTCCTGCCTGCCAGCAAACCAGAAAGATATTCCCGGGGCTCCGAAACTGCTGTGCACGGTCAGCTTGAAGATGGCTTGTCCCAGCTCCCCGGCACTGGGGTTTCTCCTGCTGGGTTGCATCACCGTACACTGTGCAGGCTTCCTCATCTGCCTGCTGCTGTTTCAGCTTTTAATGACTTGTCATCTTCTAAAAATATTCCTAGTCCGGATCTCCTTGGACACCTCACCATGCGTGAGAGTTGTAGCACAATGAATTTGGTTTTTTTAGACCCCTTCTGCAGCTCTCTCAAACCCTTGGTCTCCAGTCATCCCATAAACTCAGGCCCAGCATCCATCATTACTTTGATGGCAGAGGAGAGAGAGGGGTGGGATCCTTATTGCAAACAGAACAAATGATCCGATTATCTTATCGACAGATGGGTGAGGTTTTGCTTAAACAGCTGCCATGGCCCAGTCCTGGACCAGCCCTCTGTTTCTGGACTTTATTAAGCCCCTGTTGTATCTGCAGCAGCTCACGAGTCTGCTTCAGACTTGACTTTGAGTTAAAGGATTTTTTTTACAAAGGCTGAATGCTAAATGCAAAGCAGACCATCTCTTTGGGACCAGAGAGCTTTGATTTCTTAGTCCTGTCCATTGCTCTCATGTATCACATCTTTTAAGCCAGCAGATCTTCTGTTGAAGACTTCTGCTGTGCCTAGCCCCTGAGACCTCGGCTGCGTCTCCAGAGCTGCCACAGCCTTGACAATACACAGGTTGTCTTCAGAAAGTATAAGCCCTAACACCAAGCAAGCAAAGCAGGCTGGATCAGAGCATGCAGTCCTTGTTGCCGTTCTGCTGCTGCAGCAACCACAGCAGGAAACAAAACTGGTCCCCTTCTCTGAAGGGCAGCATGGTGTTTGGGAAGAAATCAAGGACTTGAACTAGGGTGCTTAGAGGTGGCCCTTTCCAGCCAGCAAACACTCGTGTGGCTCTCAACAGGCTCGTTTTCAGAACTGTCTCAACACATCTGCTGGTGAAACAGGCAGGTTTAACACGCACCTGGATCCTTTTGCAGTGGAACAACTGCACAGCCAAAGCAGGAGGCCCCTGTGCTTGACGCCTCTGCTGCTGCAACAGATGCTGCAGGAGCTCTGACGAACTGGAGAAACCTTCTGAAAGGCTTTGTTAATATTTTAGTGCCATTAGCTGCAGAAGCTGGGGGTGCTTGTGCTGCTGGGAGCTCCAGCCTGCGTGTCGATGAGAGTCGTAAGCCAAAGCAGCACATCACCCGTGTCCTGTGCTCTCAGATGGCAGCAGGGACGGGGAAAATCAGGGGCTGGAGTGCTGCCCCCAGTTAATCCCCCTTTGCAGTAGAGCAGGTTTTGCAGGAACTACCCCCCTCATTTTAATTTCCAGAAGGAGGGAGATTCCACAAAGAGATTCCACAAACTTCTAATTCTGCATCCGGAAGAGCATCTGCAAAATGAGCTTAACAGAAACCTGCTTCATCTGTGTCTTGCCTGGGTTTCAGAGCAGGAGTTGGGCCAAGAAGGGATTTGGGGTAGAACAAGGGGACTTGGCTGAGTCATGCCCAAACAACAGATCCCACACTCCTACTCCAGAGCATCCCCTGTCCGGAGCAGCTGGCAGCACGTGTAGGACCACATTTGAAGGCCGGGGGAGCTCTTCCCTGAAGTCTCCGCTTTTCCCTTCAGTTCTTCCCAAAGTAAAGATGCATTTTGGGGGAATGGGGTTCCTTTACGCTGGTGGAAGGAGTGAGGGAGGGCTGGGCACCTCGGAAGGCGGCACTGGGACCCTTCTGCACCTCACACCCCTCTTTGCTGTTGCAGCGGCTTAGTCCCTCACATCCTGGGGGATGTCATCTTCCTCTGGTGCTGCAACCTCTTGGCTCACTTCATCAACACCTATGCAGTGGACGATAATGTGAGTGGAAGTGCCCGATGGAGGGTTTGGGGGGCCTGTACCAAGCAGCTGCAGTTGGAGGGAGTTAATGGGAGGTTAATGGCTAATTTAGTACAAACAGACACTGGGCTTTGGATAGAACACTGTAAAAGTGCTAAAGGTGCCATGTCAGCTCAGGGCTGCGTTTCAGCTGCCATTTAAGGGATCAGGTTTGATAGCAAATGTTTCTCCTGGCTCTCAGCTGGGATGCAGTGTGGTCACTGTTGCTTTCTGTCTTCTTTCCCTGCCCCACACCCATCGTCTCAGGCTCAGAGGGATATCATGTAGTGACAGTGACAGCCTGGTGTCATCCGCCTCCTCTGTAATCCCTTTGGTTTCTCTTTCCAGTTCAGCCAGGCATCGGTGATCCGGAGCTACACAAAATTTGTGATGGGGGTACGTAGGCAACTGCCATGTCATTTCTCTTCTTGACACCTGTTGGGTTAGAGCTCATGGTCTGGGAGAAAAGGCTGGTCTGTACTTTATATCCAAAGATGAGGATAACTTTGCTAACATGCAAAAGCTGGAACTAGCTTTTTTGACATGGTGAACATTAAGAGAGGTTACTGTTTTTCTGTGCTTTCAGATCGCCGTAAGCATGCTGACGTACCCATTCCTTCTCGTGGGAGATCTCATGGCAGTGAACAACTGTGGGTATGTCTGTCACACTGAGATCTAAGGCTTTCCCTTCCTTTCTTCCAGCCCCTTGTTGTCTGAATCCTCTGCTAACGATCGTAGAGCTTTCATACAGAACCATAAACTATATGGCACCTCACGGAGTTGGCTCGTTTCCTGTCCCAGGTCGCTTATAATTTTAGATCAGAGGGCACAGACAAGAGCAGCGTAAAAGCTCAAGTGGAGAGAAATAGGGAGAGTCATCGTGGTGCGGTCCGATCTGAACTAGACCGGAGGCAGAAGGGATCAAAGGGACCGTGCTGGCTCGGGGGAGCAGCACGAGGGAAAGCAAAGCTCTTAATGCGGCGATGGGTGCAGACAGGAGCAGGACCAAGCTTGCTTTCCCAATCCCACTGCTGCAAGAGGTCTTCTGCATTTATGCTTTTGGGAAGCGGACTGGATGCAAGCCGCTGGTGTAGTGTTTTCTCGATATCCGCTGGCTCTTGAAGGTGTAGATAGAGTGTATAGTCCTGGACTCTCAACGTATCCAGGTAAAGCTCCTTTGTACACTCCAGGGGTAATTAAATTACATGATCCATTGCATTGTAAGTAACGAGCTGGTCATTTGGCCTTCAGCCTGGTGTGGACACTGTTTGTGTCCTCACTTACACTTATTGCTGCTCTTGTGTTACCTGTCTGGATAATGTGACATCTGTACAGACCGGCTCAGCTATTTCTTGTTGCCATGCAGGTTGCGTGCCGGCCTCCCTCCCTACGCTCCCGCGTTTACATCCTGGATCCACTGCTGGAGGTATCTCAGTGCTCAGGTGAGGGAGCAGGGCACACGCGGGGCTTTGGGCTCCCTCTGCTCCTACCTGAGGTCTCTGGTGCTGCCCAAAAAGCGCCTGTGCTGCATCCTTGGTGTGCTCTGTAACTCCTTCCGTTCTGGCACTGGTACCACGCATGGCAGTACTGGTGTGCCCATTACATGCCCTGAGCTTGCAGCCTGTTAGCCAACGCACTGCATGCAGCAAAGCAAGATGGCTCTGCCCCTTGCCATCAGTCGTCCCTGGGGGAAATGCCCAATGCCAGCACCCACAGGGCTGAAACCCCACTTTCTCCTCTAGCAACGCGGGGTGCTCAGGCCTTGCAGCGGCCATGAGTCGGTCCCCAGCTGCAATTCCCTGGCCGGGTCTCGGCACGGCTGCCCTGACCCTGTGCTCTCTCTCCTCCTCAGGGGCAGCTCTTCCGCGGCTCCAGCCTGCTCTTCCGCAGAGCGCCCATGCCAGCCGCCTGCTTCCCCATCGACTGACTCCTGGGCAGGGAGAAGCGATGAACTTGGACTCCTCAAGAAACCCTAAGCTTGTTTCGATATATGTATATTTTTTCTTTTCGATCCAAAGTCTGTGGTGCCAGAACAAGACACCTCTTCTCCAGCAAGGCCAACAACAAGTTGGCTTCTGGAGATCTGGCTTCAGGCTCCAGCTGGACCAAAGCCCCATCCTCATGGCTGTCTCGACCGGGACATGTAGCAGAGAGAGCAGAAGGGAGTTGTCTTGTCTCTTTGGTCCGGGCTGTAGCTCTCGGCATCACTGGGGAAGTCTGGGAAACCAGAAAATGCCCAGGTACTACACGAGCCAGCTCCAAGATGCAGACACAAAAGACTGCTTCGTTCTGCCTGAGCTGAGAAGCGGCAGGAGATGCAAGGTCGCCTTGCTGGGAAGGCTACGCCGGCTGACCAGCCTCACCTCCTCTGGAGAGGGCAAATGCTTGCATGGCAGGTAGCTCATCCTGGGCGAGATCAACCCTGTGACCCATATTTAAAGTTTTGAGAGTACCTGAACACTGGGGAGCACGCCACCTCCCACGGGCTTGAAAGAGAAATTCTAGTATCAAAACAGAAAAGGGAAACAGAGTCACACTACAAAGAGGCAGGTATGGCTCAGCTCCAGGGCAGCGTTGGGACTTGGACATGGAGGGGCGCTTGGGGAGGGATGTGCGCTGCAGATGGGAGCTGCTTTGGGAAGGCTTTCTGCAGCGGGACGGGCTGTATTTAGGATACGCCCAACAGAGCTGCTGGGGGTAACCTGGGCAGGCAGCCTGTACGCATTTCTCAGGAGATGGGTCCTGGGTGGGACCGGCCCATGCTTGGGTGCAGCGTGTCTCCGTACCGGCACAGCTGCATCCCTTCGGTGTCTCCCAGCTGGCAGCACCACGAGCCCTGCCGGGCTCCTGCCGAACCCGAGCATCGCCGCTTCACTGATGGACGCGGAGCTACGCGTTTTGGCACTGGGCTGCTGCCTGGCAGCGTCCTGCTAATAGCTACATGCCAAACAGCTCGCCTTGCAGGAGGGGCTTGGTCCATTGCTGTTTGGAATGAAGGAATAAACCTCAAGCTGGCCAAAGGCTTGTGAGGCGTCGGGGTCAAGGGCTCCTCGTGCACACAGGAGCACGGCCAGCCCTTGCATAGCAGAGCTCGCCGGTGGCGGCAGGGCAGGATTTATCCTCAGCTCCCCACACAAGAGGGTTTTTTTTGGGGTTGTTTTTTTTTTTTGCACCAGTCTGCACTGTCACAGCAGCCAGGCAGATTTCCCCCATTTTGGTTCCCCCACGAAGCAGTCTTTTGCACAGAGGTGTTGCTGCACTCCCTGGGAAGAGGTTTTGGGGTCGTTGAGCAGGTTCTCCGGGTGCTGCAGCAGCGGGGGTCACATCCCATCCTGGTCCTCTGGGGACCCCAGCCTGCATCACACAGGGGTCCTTCATCTGTCAGATGGGTTTGATCCGCACCTCCCAGCCAGGGCCTGTGGGACAGCGCTGGTACGCGCTGGGACCGGTGGTTCCCACCCAGCTCCCTTCAGTGTTGTGAAGTCAGTCCTGTCTGTCCTTCCTTCCTCCCATACAGTTTATGTTACAGTAACAAAAGTTAAATAATGCATGGCCCCGTTCCCTAACACCAGAGATTTATTTCAAAGAGGATTTAACTGTGCTCCGAAATACAACTAAAAAACAACTCTTGGGTGTTTTTTTTAAAACGTTAATTTTTTCTGCTTAACGGGCTCCCTCACTCAGGGAAGGTTTCAGTTTAACACAGGCATTTCCTTTGGTTTCTTCCCCAAAGCCAGGGCTAAACCAGCTGTTGCAAACTCAGATTCCCTCTGATCCTCCTCACCTCTGTGGAAGGTCAGCAGGTTTAGGCTGAGCAAACTGGGAGCACCTGGAGCGAGTGTGGAGGCAGCAGTGGGCTCAGCTGCTTGAAACCACACACAAAAGTAGATATTTGGAGTTCAAAACTGACCCTGAGCAATTCTGGAAGGGCTGACAGAGACCCTTTGCTGCTGTCAGACCCGCTCTGAGCCCATCGGGTGGGCTCAGCCGCTCCATCCTCCCCTGTGCAGCTCGCAGGGTCCCTGCCCACCTGCCCTGTAACACATTAGCTGGTTTCTTGCCTACCCCAGCACTGGGTACCCAACAGCTCCCAGCTCGCGCAATGCCTGCTCAGGAACACATGCCTTTGCCTTCCAAATTAAGGCCACCTTCTGCTGCTCACATGCCTGTAAAACCTCCTATACCCTGCACGCAGCCTGGCTGCAGCCACTGCAATGGAAAGTGCCATTTCCTTTCCTTTAAGGATTTTACCTAAGGAATTTACCTAAATCTGCACCAGAGCAAGCATCCTGCCGGCAATTTCTGCCCAGTTCACTGGGACCCATGAGGTTTGCTGAAAACGCAACACTTGAATATAGTTTTTGGGCAATTGAAATGAAAACCATGTTTCAAAGGTTTCAGTGCATGGCCTTACCCTGAAGCAGGGGCTGCCATTCATAGGATGATTAAATATTTCCTTCCCTCCTCCTGTTTCTAACCCTGGTTCTTCTTGTCCCACACTTCATTTGAGGTGTTCCACCACAGGGACAGCATCTGTACCAGGAGCAGGGAAGGAGACAACCCAAACTGTGCTTGAGTACCCCCCCTCCCTTAAATTGCCGCCCCGTTAGTGGGTGCCCAGCCCCGCAGCTGGTGCTCGTGTCACACAGCTGATGGGAATGGGGCCCTGCTCCCACAGGAGAGGGGATCCAGGGTGAGACCTGCCCTGGGGAGAACAAATGAAGGGGTGTAGGAGGAGGTTTCGGTCCGGTGCCTGGGATGGTGCCGGGGATTTCTCCCACCTACGGCCCCAGCGCTCCCCTATCTGCCCAGGAAACAAACTTAGGTTTAAATATTGACTCTCTCCTGCACAAAACCGGGGATGGGTGGAGATTGCTGCCGTTCTGTGCCTGCGTGGTTTATCAGCCTTCAGTGGAAAACAGAGATTGCCAGGACTTTGGCCTCATCTGCTCCCAGCTGCCGGGGGAGAAGGGAGGCAGCGACGGCAGCCGGAGAGGGAAACTCAGGTCAAGGCTGCCCTGACTCTGCGTAGGGCCTGGACGCTTGTGTCTGGCAGGATTTGGGGAGCAACGAGGTGCTGGTGAAGCCCTTGTGCCCAGGGAAAGCGCAGCTGAGCTCGGCTTGGTTGCATCGTCCTTCCCTCTCCCCCTGCAGAGCCGTCCGGCTAAAGACCCTTCAGGTTAAAACCAAACCCGCACCCGGCGCGTGCTGCTCTCCCTGCTGCGGAGCCGGGATGAAAGCAGCCCGGCAAACCTCTCCCAATGACTGCATGGTGCCCGTCGCCCTGGTGTCTGGTCAGCGGGAAGGCCCCGGGGCTGCCAGCCCCCCCTCCACCTGCCCTTGCCAGCCCTGGCAGCGATGGAGGGGCCCCGTCTTGTGGCCGCGCGTCAGGAAGCACCCCTGCGGCGCGGCTGCCCGCAATAAGGCTGTTTGCGCTGTTCTCCCGCAGCACCGAGCTCCACGTAGGCAAAGAATTCTTTAAAAACTATATATATATATATATAAAAAAAAAATAATAATAACCCTCGCGGAGGAGATCCTGCCGCCGGGGAGGTGGGACTGGCCGGTGCCGGGAAGTGCTCAGGGTGGGGACTTGGAGCGGACCCAGGCGCCGGCGGCGCGGTGGCCCTGGACCTGTCCCCTGCCTTCGCACAGCCCCGTCCTTGGTGGGAGCGGGGTGGCCCCGTCCCCCGGGATGACCTTCCCTCGCAGCGGGATGTTACGGAGGAGCCAGCTGGGTCCCGCTGGATTCCTCCCTCCCTGGACAAGGGAAATCTCGGCTGGAAACAAGGAGAAAAGGCCACAAAGGGCACGGCGGGAAAGCTCGGCGCGGTGGCCTGACCTGCCACGCTGGCGGCGGCTCTGTAAGAGCAGGGGAAGAGCGTGGGGAAGCTGCTTTCCACGCTCCCCCTTCCCTGCTGCGGGCCCTTTTTTGGGGGGAAACCTCAACTCCCCGCAAGCTGAGCCTCCCCGTCCCCTCCTGGGATGGCGGTGCTCTCGGGGGGAGCCGGCAGCATTTCATCCCACCCCGAGGAGACCCCAGGCCTTGGGGAAAGAGGTGGCGGCACAGGCCGGCCGGCGTCAGCCGAGGTGCCTTTGCCCGCAGCTGCCGTGGCCCCCACATGCCTCCCTCGGCGCTCGCACGGCGCTGGGCCCCGCGGTCCGGGGGAGAAGCAGCAGGCCCAGCGAGCCGGGGAGGGGGGAAAATTCTCCCCGGCTTTCGATTCGGCTCCTCTCCCCCCCGCCGCGCCCCGGCACGGCGAGGGTCCGCGGTGCCTTCGCCTTGGCGGCCATTGTCCGAGGCGCCGTCCCTTGCCGAAAACGTGTTAATTCTCTAATCTTTAGGAATGGAGTTTCTCCCTTAAAAGCCGCCTGCGCTCTGCGGCCGGGCGGTGCGGCTCTTGTCAGGCTGCCAGAGGAGGCCGGAGCAGCGTCACATGCCGCAAAGTTTTACAAGGCGAGCGAGCCGTCTGGGGAGAGGGACGGGAGAGGGGACAGACGCACGCACGCACTCGGACGCGCACGCGGAGAAACCTCCTCCGGGCTCCCTTCGGCTCTGATCCCAACGTTTTGTTTTTTTTTTTTTTTTTCCTCTCCTTTTTTTTTTGAAGAACAAAGACTTTGGGGTGGGTTGGCGCGTTTGTTTTTCCGGGGTTGGTGTTGGGGATGGGGGGGGGGGGGGGAAGAGGCCAGAGGCGGAGGGGGGAGCCGACGGCTTGAACGCGAGAAAGTCCTGAATTTCCCTGGCCGAGTTGCCGAGACGGTCTCCGCGAAACTTGGAGGAGGAAAGACGGGGGGAAAAAAGGGGGGAAAAAAAAATTAAAAAATAAAATATGATGACGTCACTTGGAGCAGGGGTGCCTTCCCCGCTGCCTGTCAGATGCGCCTGAAAAGAACAGGGCAATAAAACAACAGCCGCCTCTGTCTCCCTCGTTAAACACGGCACTAATTGGATGTTAATTTCTCCTTGCTCTTCTCGCTGCTCGATTGTGAGGGCTCTGCCCGGCTCTCCCTCTCTCGCTTTCTTTCTTTCCTGTTGCAATGCTCTTGGCAGCTCCGAGGGACTCCGGACTGTGCGCTCCCCTCCCGCTCGTGGACTAGAATAATTCAGGAGCTGGGAGTATTAAAAAAAACGAGGCGCGGGGGCGAACGGTTCAGAAATGGGGAGGGCGCGATGGATTTCGAGAGCTACGCTAATCTCCCCGTTTCCCGTGCATTGTCCTGCCGACTTGGAGCTATTCTTTTCCCATTTGATTTCTCTTCCCCCCCCTTTCCCTTTGCGTTGGGTTCGGGCTGCTGGGCAAAAATATACGTTCCAAAAAAAAAAAAAAGCGTTAAAAAAAGAAGAAAAAAGGGGAAAAAAAATAGAAAAAAGGCAAAAAAAAAAAGGGAAAAAGGCAAGGAAAAAAGGCAAAAAAAAAAAAAAAAAAAAAAAGCACGGTTCAATGACGACAAACCCCCAAACCTCCTCCCAGCTCCCCCCGTCTCGCCGCGCCGCCTAACCCCTGCGTGGAAACAGGCGTTTTAGGGAGCCGGAGCAGGAAGTTGTTGCTCTCTGTGTTGCCCAGGTCATCCTTAAAGGGTATGTGTGCAAGAGCGGCGGGCGCGTGGGGCTCGGTGGGCGCCCAGCAGCCGTCGGCCGCCCCCCGCCTCGTCCCCCGGCCGCCGAGGCGGGCGAGTGGCGGAAGGGGGAGCGGGGGGCCGGGAGGTGTTTTGGGGGACGCGAGAGGGGCCCAAGGGACAGGATGGGTGGGGGAGCGGAGGGGAGGGAGCGGGAGGCGGAGGTGGGGGGAGAGAGCGAGAGCCGGGGAGTAAAGTCCTACCTGGGATCGGTGCCAACTTCCTGCAAAGGGTTACAGACCCGCGGCTTTGAGAGCCCACCAGAGGCGAGTGCGCTCTTGTCACGGTTCCAAGGCGAGATGAAGGCAGCGGGAACAGGTACAGCAGATGCCGAGTGGCCTCGTTTGCCCGCCGAGCGGGGCTTTGGCTCGATTTAAACCTCGCCGACAGGGAGGCTTCGGTGCTCCCGCCGGCGGGGGCCTCGCCATCCCCGCACGAGGCCGGCGGGTGCCAAGGGTGGGGTGCGCGGGCCGGCGGCGGCGGCGGGGGGGGGGGTGTGTGCGTGCATGGCAAGGGGGGGGCCTCCATCGCTCGTTCGCCTTCCGCCGTTTGGATTAACATGCGGAAGATGCGCCTGTCACTTTGCTTACTGTCAGCGCCGGCTCGGGGATGGGTGACGGCTTTGTTCGGCGCAGCCGGGGGAGCCGTGCCAACTCGGACTTGGCAGGCGAAGCCGGGTGGGCAGGGAGAGGGGGACGAGGGAGCGGGAGCGGCTGCCGGGGCGGCTGCGGAGGGACGTGGCCGCAGGCCCGCGTCTGAGCGCGGCAGCTCGCTGGCGGCGTGCGCCTCCCTCTCCCTCCCTCTCTCCCGCGCTCGCCTGCGCCCAGGCTGGTGCAGACAAAATGAAAACGTGTTTTGTTTTGTTTTTTTGGCATCTTCCCCAGCAGCGCTACCAACCCCGGCCGCCCCCCCGCTCTCTCCGGTCCCTTCCCCAACCCGCCGCGACTCCCCTCTTACAATCGGCATGACCCAGGTGCTAGGGCAGCAAAAAAACAAAAAAAAGGCCAAAAATACCCCCTGGCACCCAATCTGGCCCCCTTGGCGGCGACTGCTCTCAACCATCCTCCATGGAAGGTGGGTGGTTGTTTGTATATATTTTTTTTTGGCCTTTTTTTTTTTTTTTTTCCCTCTCCCCCCCCCATCGGATCCCTCTTGCGTTGGGTGTGTGTGTTCCTATTCAAGGACCCGCCGCCTCCTGTCGTGCTAAAACCAGGAAGGAGGGAGCCCAGGGCTCATTTCTGCCTGGACGCTGGGGCAGCGGGCGAGGGAGCCGGCGATGGAGGGCGCGAGGAGGGAGGAGGGGGACGGGCAGGCGGGAAAAGGAGCCCGGGGGGGCGGAAAAAAAAGAATCCACCTCCCCAGGCCTTTTGTTTAACCTGCGTCGATGCAAAGGAAAGTCTTGGCTTTTTTTTGGTTTTTTGTTTTCCCCCTCCCCTTGTCCTTTTTTTCCCCCCGTGCTTGAGCCTGGTGGGTTGTTGTCGAGCCCAATGGGGCAACTTTCCGGAGCGGGCGGTGTCGGAGATTGATTTTTTGGGAGGTGGTGGGCTCATCCCGCGAGCGCGCGGCTCCGAGTGCAGGAATTCCTGCCAGCTCGCCTTTGTGCCAGCCTCCGTTGGCCTTGGGTGTCTCGTTCGGATGGAGCCTGGCATCCAGGCACCGCCCATTTCTTGGCGTTGAGCTGCGAGGAGAAGGAAAGGGGAGAGAGCGAGCGAGAGAAGGGAAAAAAAAAAGCTGTCTCACTCAAACTGGCCTTTCTCGGAAAAGGATCCTTCCCTGATGATTGTCCGGATAAGCGGAGCTAAATCCAGCCACCACTCAACAACAAAACCACTCTCTTCCACGGTGCGTCTCTCTTGCTGCCTTGGTACGAAATCGAACCTCACTCTTAATTTTGGGTGTGTTTTTTTTTTTTTTTTTTGTTCATGCAGTTGGGTTTTTTTGCCTTTGATTTGAAATAACGTTTTGTTCCGCCACTTGCTTAGTCGCTTTGTTGTTGCTGTAACCTGCCTTCTCCCTGAAACCCCTTCCCGTCGAGTCCTCCGGCCTTTGGTGCTAAAACATCCGACTTTAAAATCGGTCTCCTATAGAGAGGGATGTATAGCAGATAGGCAGGTCCCTATGTGCAGTGTTTGGAGCAGGACTGGAGGGTGATTTCTCTCCCTGCCCTCGCCCCGCCGCCCGGGACATCCCTGAGAGCCACCCGGGGCTGGGTGCGTGTCGTGCGGGTGCTTCTTTAGTTCCCCACCGGGCACCGCCGAGGGGGGAAAAAAATATGTCGAATCATGTCGGATTTGCAATTCAACATGGCAGCCGCAGCTAACGTGGTGGGAGCTCGTAGCGCCGAGCAGACCGGCGGGCACGCGTGCTCCCGGCCGGCCGTGCCAGCGCAGGGTGGGGGCATGGGAAGGGTGGAAGGAGGGAGAAGGAGGATGGGAGGGAGGGAGGACACCGGTGCAAGGTCAGAGGAGGAGGATAATTTTATTTCTTTTTGGGGGGGTGAATTACACCAGGAGCGATTCGGGAAGGAGGGAACTCAAGCGGTCTGGTTTTGTCAGCATTAACTGTTTAGAAGCTGGCTTGTTTTTCACGCTGGCACGGCATGCCAGGGCAGGCGGCAGGGCCGGGGAGATGCCAGGGAGCGGGGCCGGAGGCTCCGCCGGCCCCGGCGAGCGAAGCTGGCCGAGGGAGCACTCCGGCGGCAGCTTTTCCCGGAGCGATGACGGCCTTTAGGCTTTGGAGGTGGACCGAGCCGGGCGCTCCTGGGAGGAAGCTGCTTTGCGAAGGCATCGGGACGATTAACGGGGCCGCTCGCGGCCGCCCAGTGCCTCCTGCCTCGTGGAGGTTCGCGCCTCTCCCCTCGCACCCGGGTGAGATTTGGCACCGCCGTGCCGAAGCTCTCCTGGTCTGCCCGGCCGTAACCGAGCCCGGGGGTTTGGCCCCGGCGCATGTGAATCTGCCCTCTTTCTGTCAAACTTAATTTAGGCCCTTTTGGGATGCAACAAAAGCAGCTTGTCTGCAGGGCAGGGTCCTCCTTCCCGGCTGCCATGCACTTCACAGGCGCTCTGGAGCCATGAAAGACGCCCCTCCTCCTTCACCAAATTTTTCCTCCTCCTTCCCCCCTGCCTGGCTTCCCCGCTCCTCCTCCCTTCTCCAAAAAAAAAATCCCCTCTTTCAGTGAGTGACGCATGGCCGTACAGTAAAGCCTTCGAACTGGCCAGAGAGCACCCGAATGCCCCAGCCCTGCTTTGCCTCCGTGACCTGCCAGCCTGTGCTGGCCACATCAGCCGTGATCCGGGGTCATCCCCAAAATTGCCTCGCCTGCCCCTTGCCTCCCAGAGGTGCTGTCCCGCCTGTTGCGCATCTTCCTGGCCCCGCAGCGAGCTTCGTGGCCTCATGCACCCAGGTTTGGCAGCTGGGACGCTGGGGTCCAGCTCTGAGCCTTGCCGCTCGCTGGCGTGCCGGTCGGTGCAGCCGTCGGTAGGTTTTCACAATAGCCCACGGTTGATTTGGAAGCCGAAAGTCCCGTGTTGTGGGAGCTGGGGGCGGTCAGTTTTTCGTGGGGTCTGACCCCCAAAATGTGTTGGGATGCCCTCTTCAGCGGAGCGCGTTTACTCACCGGTTTACATCCAGACCCTTAATGCCAGTGAGAAGGCAGCACTAGTGTTTTGCTCGTCAGTCCAGCTTTCCCCTTACAGATCATTTCTACAAATGGGGGCAGGGGTGGAACCAGACCTTTCCCAGTTTGTTCCCAATCCCTACTGCTTCCCTGGGAAAAGCTAGTGGAGAGCGGATATAAAAAAAAGGCGCTGAAGCCGATGGCTCCAGTGGGCTGTGCAGTGGGCAGCCTGAGAGGAGAGAAAGTCTGAACTCAAGCAAGACACTTCTGACGTGTCCTAAGCAAAACATCTGGCACCCCTGGAAGCGCCATCCAGCCAAGGGACGCAGCTGTTTTATTCCACACAGCTCGCAGCAAAGTAGGGCTCGTGCTTCCAGAACATGGCTCAGCAAAAAGGATGAATTCTTGAAATTGGGAGTTGGATCTTTCTGCTGTTTATTGCCTTTGAATCAGGAGTTTGCTCTCAGGCTGCTCTGGTGCGAGCTCTGCTCCATCTCCAGGCAAGAGACCGGTAGCTTTTCTCCAAGGCTCGAGCCTCATTCGGCTGCTACAACCCCCCAGCAGTCAGCGGAGCCACTCTGGATTTGCACTGACATTCCTGAGAGCAGGATCGGGCCTCCAGGTTTGTCGAGGGTGGCTCTGGGAAATTTCCTTTCCTTAAAAGGGCCAGGTTTGGCCAAGGCAGAGTTTGGATTGTGATTTCCTTTTTTCTTTTTCCTTTTTTTTTTTTTTAAAAAAAAAAAAAAACCTGGAGCAAAACTTGCATTGGTGAAAATTGCCTGATTTACAGTTGCAGAAAATGCCGTGCTCTGTGTCTGCACAGGCCGGCCCTGAGGGGACCAGCCTCCCCCATGCTGGACCATCCATGTATTCAGCTTCACTCCAGTGACCATTTCTGGTGGGGAAAGAGGGGGTAAAAGGCAGGGAGACTGAATTTGGCCTTTGTGGGCTCCGTCCTCAGCCTTTCCACTAATTGTTCCGATGGATTTGGGGGCACAAGTTTAACGAGATCCTTGTAGAAACACATCCAAGGGAGAGCTGATGCTAGCAGCTTCACGCACCATGGGGAACATACAGTATCCAGAGGTACCCAGATCTGATTCATCCTTCGTACCACCCCACAGCTGGTCCTCAGAAGAATCAATATAATTTATTTTCCTTCCTGCAGTTTTTTTTCTCTCTCTCTGCCACCTCTTTCATTCCCTAATTTCCCTCCATTTTTTTCTGTAGTACTGGTTTGTTATTGTGGAGTTGCTCATGGCTACTGTTTGTCTTTGATGTTACTTGGCTGCTGCAAAAGGTGAGGTCTGGGAGGACAAAGCGAGGCGGCCGGTTTGTTATTGTAGGGTTGCTCATGGGCACTGAGCTGTGCTGTCTGGCTTTGCAGTTGGAAAGCCCGTGAGATACGCAGGGCTAATGCATGCTGGGTTTGGCATGCGAGGGTTGCTCACGAGATAGTCCTGGCCACAGAAAATGTAAGAGAAGAAGTAGCCCAGCAAAGGGCACAACCAACATGCTGCGTAAAGTGAGGTCTGTGGAGTCTAAGAGGTAGGTGTTCTATTATTGTGATGATGGCAACCAAATATCACCCTGTATGTAACACCCTGTGGTTTTGGGAGGTCCATAACCAGGCTGTGGGGTGGTGGCTTTGCAAGCGCCTCTCCCGCTCATTCCCACCAGCGCTGTTCTGTCCTGTGGCTGCGGCCAGCACATCAGCGGCACCGTCCTGCTGGGCCTGGGGACTGAGGACCAGCCCGAGGGAGATGGCCGTGCATCCCAGGGCGGCCCCGGCCCATGCAGGACCAGGCAGGAGGCTTCTCCTCACCTGTGACAAGCGTTTTGCTGCTTCCTCCTCCTCCCAGCTTGAGGGCTCTGCGGGGCAGCCATGGTCACCTTTGACTCAGTCGACTGTTCAGTCAGGATCTTCAGGGTCTGGTTTGAACTCACGGAATGGCTGGTGTTGATGTTTTAGTGCCAGGTGTGGGGACCCGAAGCAGCTTCGGCTGGGCAGGGAGGTTCTGGGAGTAGCACCAAGAATTCAGGGAGTGGTTCTCCTCTCCTTCAGTCTTGGCTTGCTCAGCGCTGGGCACCAGCTCTGCCGAAGGGAACGGAGGTCACAGGGGCAGCACGTGGCATCCCGGCGTGTGGATCCAGGATGGCTTGGGAGCAGGCAGCAGGATGGGAGCAGGCTAATTTGCTTGCACCGAATTTGACAACAGAAGCCTGAGGGCTAGGAAAGGAGGCACCCCGGGCATGCAAGGAGGGAGGGTCCCAAAAAGCCCGACTCGGAGCAACGGCTTGGGTTATAACATTTTTCAAGCAGCCTGCACTCCTCGTGTGGAGACTCCATCAAAAGTCAGGGCGGGTGCTGACACTTAACGTGATCAACAGCTTGCATTTCTGCACGTCTGCTCCTAGGGCTCCTGTTTGTGGGAGAAGGATTGGGCAAAGACCCTGGGAGCTGAGCAGCCCCACAGGGAAGATGCCTGGGATCATCCCTCCAGCTGTGCTGCCTGGGGAGCGCATCACTGTGGCAGAAGAGAGCTGGGATGGACGCAGAAGGACACGGATAAAGGGGTCTAGAGGGTTTTGCTCCTTTCTCCAAGCTGGCACTGCACAAAAGCTAAGCAGGCGATGAAACCTGACCACTCAGCAGGTCTCAGTCTCCCAGGAATAAGAATACAGATAAGGTCTCCACCATCACCTCCCAGTTCAGTCTGGCCAGTCGTCCTACAGCCTGCTGGGGGATCGCCTCTGGTGTTTTAAATCTGCAAAAGCTCCTTCGCTCCCTGGCTCCATCGGCCGTGTGCTGTTCAACACACGCTGGACTCCACCCCAGAAGCAGCTGCAGATGCAGCAGAGACGTGGTGACACACGATGTGTCGATTCCCAGCGCAGTCTTTGTTGCACAACTTGCTCTCATTAGTCCTGAAATCTTCCAGGCTGTTCAGAGAGGCAGTGGCAAAAGAAGAGTCCAGCAACGAGCTCCCAAAGTAGGGAAACTTGAGCCGGTGGAGCCTGGCTGTGCTGGAGCTGACAGCCAGGATAGGCCCCTGACCCGGGGCTGGATCCAGCCATGCCTGAGCACTGTGGGAGTTCCCATCTGGATCTCAGCTTTGCAGTCTGGGCCCTCCCCTGCCCAGGGGATTAGCCGAGATGTGGTTCCCAGGGCGGGGGAAGGGGCTAATGAACAGAGACAGGATAACGAAGCAGGTAAGGGCTTCCTGTCCTTTAGGGCTCAGGAGGAAATCCTGCAGCTGGTGAATCTGGATACGATTAGTGTCCATTTCTCTCTGTGTAATCAACCCATCTGTTCATCCTTGCGCATCAACAGCGCACGCCCCGTTGCAGGCAGATGCCTCCCAGGCACTGTTTTCATCTGTGTCTGCCATGGCCACTCCAGGAAGGCTGAGAACAAGGCTCACTCTGAGCTATGGATGCCGTGACGGCGTCTGCTCCCTCTCCCCGCCGGGCTCTGCAGCTTAGGTCAGGCCAGAGTGAGCCCCAGGAGAGCTGCAGCCAAAAAACCAGCTATGACTGCTGCAAACAGCAGGACCAAGCCCAGGAGAAACCTCTTTGGAGGGAGGGAGGGCGGATGTCTTCTCCAAAGGGCTTTGAACAAAAGTTCAAAGTGATCTTTGTAACACACTGATAAGCTCAGCTTTCCAGATACTGCCTGCTCATCTGAGCTCAACTTTACCACAGGCAGGTAAAGGTGGATTATGTTCGGCTGCCAAGCTTGTAAAGTCTTGTTCATCACGTGGGATCCTGAGTACAGGCTATACAGTCCCCACATGGGCGCAGAAGGGACTGGGCTTTCCATCCCGCTCAGTAGGAACGCTGGTTAAAGTTGATAGCTGCTGATGCAGGATCCTGAAGATTCCTTCCACCTTCTTTTCCTTGGCAATCTTGTCCAACTATGCAAAACCCATGTGGCAGCCCTGTATTGACTTGCAAATGCCAGGCCAAGTGCTGGCTTGGGCTGAAATGAAGTCAAAGGAGGAGCTGGTGTGTGGATCAATGCTTTTTTGTAATGCAGTGGCTCAAGCTTGCGTGGTCCTTTCAGGTCTTCTGAAAGGTCAAACTTGGTGGCAGAGTCAGGACAAAATCTAAGGGTTGCAGTTCCCAGTCCTGGTGTCCTTTATACTCAAACTGTGTCAACCTGTGCTTATATTAGCTCTTACTTGTGTCGCATTTGGTCGTTGGAGTGTCTTGAGGGATCCATTGGACTAAGTGCTATCCACATATGGAAGATAAAGATGGTCCCTACTCAGAGCAGTTTACACGCTCAGCCCAGATCTCTCCTGTGTGTAGTGTTAAGCATTCCAGGCACCTGAGCTTCTGCCATTTGCAGCGTGCCAAAACGTCATTACCGGCCAGAAACAATTTGAGGTATGCATCACAGATTAAACATTTCATTTGCTTTCAAGGGGTACTTGTTGCTTAACTTCCAAATGCAACCTGTCTTCAGCCCCTATTACATTGCTCTGGACTGCTCTTTGGGTCCTAAATCTTCTGACTTTTGTTTGTTTTGGAATGCACTGATTTACCACTAAGGAATAAATGAAAAGCAAAAGAAAACAGCAGTACTTGTTTGCATAGGGCCTACATTGTTCTGCTGCTACTGAAACAGAGGTGATAAATCCTACTCCCTGGACAGAGAGAGGTTTTTGGGTGGTGGCTGTGTGCAAACAAGGCCAGGGAAGATAAACAAGCAAAAAAATATTGTTTTTAGGAAATGACAGTTGAGGATGGCCAAACAACTGATGGGTCAAAGCCAACACAACACCATCAATTAGCAAAGACACATTGATATTATTTCTCCAAGGCATTTTTGCATCAACAAAGAGGGAAGAGAGATGGATCTGTGTTATGGTATCTGTGGTCAAACTTGGCTGCAGTTAGGAATCTGTATAGTTTCTGTGTTGGAAAAGGGGAGTTTTGTAAAGAACTCTGCCTGTAGAAAATAGGTCCACAGCTCCAGAAGGGCTCAGCCAAAAGGGTGATGAAAATCTGTCTGTTGGTGTCATCGTCAGAACTGCTGGAGGTGGGAACATTTGCTAATCTTGCTTATTTTAGGGGGCCTGCTTTCAGCAGCAGTTCATTTCTGAAAAATGAAGCTCTGAAAACTCAGCCCTTAAGAGCCTAATACAATACATGCCTCAGACTAGACTAGACTAGACTAGAAAGAGGGATGAGTTTTTCAGACTGTAGGTTCTTGCCTGCCTAATTATGAATTTCAGCTTCTTAAGATTAGGCTTTTGCATTGTATAAATGTGACACAGAAGAAAGAGCTGTGACATTGCCTTGTATTTTCTTTTCCAGCTGGGGAGGAACCCAGCTAAACCTGCAGAACTGTAGTGGAAGGATAATTTGGTCTCACATTTGGAAATCAAACTCGACCTCAGTTCCCTGAGCAATCCAAACTGTCACAATTTCTCTTCCATCCAGCCCACATGGGATGGCCTGGGAACAGTCTCACTCTTAAAGGGTAACTCTTGGCACCCTGAAGAAGTGCAGGGGCTAGATGGATTGCTGTATTCATGCCCCAGTAAGGCAAACAACCTCCATCATCTCCGGTGGATACATCTTTGTTGGAACATTTCAGAACTAGGTAACAGCCTCCGCTGTGGGGTTTGACCTCACTGTCCAGTACCTCTATAGGCACATAATGTGCTTGAAGCTGCATAAAATGGCCTTTGGATGAGCTCAGGACCGGCCAAAGTCTAGAATGGTTTGGCTTGCGGGACTGATTGCAGCTGCAGCTCCAAATTCAGTTTGGGATGGGTCCCAGTGATGTGGAAAGTGAAGCCATCTCTCACTTTAGCAGGCAGAGCGCTCTCTACCACCATCCATCTTCTGGAAGACAGAGGAGAAACTGCCTTGGGTGCGTGCAGTCGTCCAGAGCAAGGTGGGATATGGGTCACAAACAGACTGCTGGGCATATACCAGAAAGACTAGCAACATTGTTGAAAACCCTAGCTTCAGTTTCTCCACTTCCTTGGTCTGCGGCACCAGAGCTGTGTTTGTGAGAAGAAGAAAGTTTGCTGCATCTTCAGCCTTGGTCGGAGAAGCAGGCAGGGGAGAGCTTGGATGGAATCTGGCCATTTGTGCCTCAGATGTGTTGTGGCAACAGTATGAATAATGCAGATAAGTTAAATTCTTTTCTCTCTGGCTGAGGGCAAGGTGTCCCAGCTGATAAAGAACTGGGAGCCCACCCTTGTTAAAGCCTGTATTAGACTTAGACCCTCATGAGATTTACTGCCTCAAGCAATTCCACTATTCAAAGCACATTCAGTTAATTAGTACATTAACTAATTAACCTTCTCAGCATCCCAGGTAGGGAGTATCTATCTCCCAAAGGAGGAAACAGAGGCAAAGTGACTCATTGAGACTGGATGCAGGAGCTCAGCAATGCAGTTGTTAAGTCTGTTTTTTTCCTTCCCAAATGATTTTGTTGTTGCTGCCGCCTTATGTACATAGTTCCCCTGACACAGAAATGGAGGAGTCCTAAAGACAGGCCTGGTGGGGAAAGGTGCTGCTGGACAAACCTGCAGAAGAAAAGAATCCATCCAAATATACCCAGAGAAGGCGATCTGGTTCACCCACATGCTGGCACCAGCTAAGGAAAAAAAGTTAATGCCATTTCTCCCCATTCACAAGGAAAGTTTTTCCCATCAGCAAATGAATAAAATCTCTTTGCTTCTTACTCACATTTTCATGCACTCTGAATTTCATGAACCAGAAGCAAAACAGCCAATGCGGGGAGGAGAGAGCATGTGAGAGATGACGGTGGGGCTGTGTTTGTACAGGGTCACTGGGATGTGAATAGACCAGAAGGATAAGACGCGAAGTGACTCCAGCAAACAGCCAGAGGGGAGGCTTTGATGCTGAGGAAGTCCACAGACCCAAAGACATGATGATGAGCAGCTGATTTCCACAGCTTTACAACGTGGTAGAAAAAAGCCAGAGCTAAAGCATAAGGATAGAGTTCTTTGGCTTGCAAGACCCATGACAGCATCACAGACCCTTTCTCACAAGTCCTTGATCACAAACAGAAGTGGGAGTCTTGTTCTCCCCACCCAGCTCTGATCTGAAGTCAGACAGCACGCTTTGCTCTACCTACTATCAAATGACGGTCCTTGGCAGCAAGTATATGTGTGTAGAAGAATGAGAACCAACTCCTGTGTTCAGTGATTTGTCCCTGAGGAAGTGTCCTGGGGCTTAAATATGGGCCCATGTGCCTTACCAGTCCTTTGCTCCTGGCTTTGAACCGGCTTTGGCCCAGGCAGTAAGCCCTTCACAGCACTGGAAGCTTGAACAGCAATGCCAAGGCTGTGCCTTGAATGAGAGCTCTGGTGAGGCCACAGCAGCAGCATCTGAAAGCAGAAAGCACCAAGAGCAAGCGGCCTGTCCTGTAGAAGGGACTCCTTTCATGACCACCCCTTTACTGAGCCCACAACAGCCCAGATTGGAGGCTACAAAAATAGCCCCCTGCTCAGCAACTCCTCCTTTGTCCTTTGTAAAGCTCCAGCATTTCAATCGTATTCACACCTCCCTCTCCTAACACAAACCATCTCAACTCTCTCAGTAACCCAGGTCCACAAAAACCTGTCGTGCATTCGTGATCTCCTTCACTTGCTTATACAGTCAGATACCTTCCCCTCCATGCTAATAAGCCTCCCAAGAGCACACACCCTCTTGTTTACTCTTAAATTCTTATTCCCATCCTTCACCCTGTGCACACCCCCTGCCTTTTGACTTAGATGTATTGAATAAGCAACTAGTGCTGAGGGATTATATGTGATTTTGTGTGGGCTATTAAGGTCTTCAACAATCCTAGCCCCATGCATGTCCCTAATCCCCTATTGCTCCATCTCAGGACCCACCAGCAAGGTGCTGCCTAGCTGATCTAGGGGCCCTGTTATTGGGAAAGGCAAAACACCCTGTCTTGTAAAGGTACCTCGTCCTGCCCTGTTCATAAGTTTTCACTTAGCATTAGGATAAAAATAAAGTTCCTCAGTTTGTCATTTTTTTTCTAGAATAGAGTATCAGTGTCAGAGCAGCTGAAATTGGTTCTCATTCCTAGCTTCAAACTGACGTGCTGCATGTGGACATTTCTTCATCTATTGCTATAGGCATCTAGAGCCCTTTGGTCTTCATTCTGCAAGCTGCCTCGGTGTTTTTCCTGGAAGAGTATTGCACAAGAAACGCAATATTCTTTCAGTGCAAAAGCTAGGGTTTTCAAGCGAGCCTTGCCTTCCCAGAATCCTATTAAAATAAACTGGACTTGGATCTCTCGAATACCTTTGAAATTCCCAAACTACAAGGTTAATATAAAGCACACAAACCTACCTCTGAGGTCGTATGGCTCCCCACCAAGCCCATGTGAGAAGTTAGGACGAGCAGACACTTGATAGAGTTTGTTAAAGGTGATGCTTATTTTCAGGGACATTTTAATGAGACTAACCAATCACAGCAAATTACTAAGCAATACCTACATAATAATATTCACCTGGAGATCTTAGGTTACTTTGCAGAAAATTGGTAGAGGATCAGATGGTGAGGAATAGCAGTTATTGAAAAAATCTTAAGATTTTTAGGTTTTTTCACAGGAGAATTCGAGATGTTGGCATTATGTTTCTGCTCTGAATTACTCTGCAGAGAAATTGCCCTCCCCACTGACTAGATAAAGCTTAGCAGGTCCAGCCTCCAGTGCTTAAATATATCCCGCATGAATATGCTGCGAAGTGCCTTGTCCGATTAACCAACATCCTTATAGGATTTTCCTACAAGATCTGTAACAGCTTCAAAACTGTGCTAGGTTTTGGCATTTCCAGTTCCCTGCATCCTTAGGGGATAGGGCTTGTAACTGGCAACTCTAGCCCATCCTAAATCCTGGGAATAGTCACGATTTTCACCGCTTGTCTTGCCTACAGAAGCAGAAAGCCTGGGGGTGTTTGATTTGTGTGCTTCTAAGGGTCTTCCCATGCTGGGTACTCACGCAAGGTTGTGAGGTGCTTGCCCTGCTCTAAAAAAACCTCTTGTCTGGTTTTGTTCAGGACTTGAAGGGGCTTCACATCTGTGGTTAGAGGGTTGGCTTCTTCAGTAAGGCTGCTAACTAGGATCTCAGCTCTCTTCTTTAGGGAGAAGAGAGTTGAGGAGGTTTCACTCCACGCTTCTCTGGTCCCTCAAGCCGTAGGCGTGCTGTCTGGATGAGCAGTTGTGGTGTTGGTCTGTGGAAGGGCAGAAAGACAGGTAAAAGTCCTGGAGCTTGCGAGGCGCTTTGCAGGTGTGAGGCACTGCTGGAGAGAGCCAGCTGGTCAGTGGGCAGGCAGGGCTGCCTGCAAACCCTGCTGCCTGCAGCATGGCTCAGCCCCATCCTCCATTGCTCGCACAGCCTTGCACTCCTGGCGTGCTCGGAGGGACCGGGACAGGGACAGACATGCACCCTGCATTATGGGCAGGTCCAAGCTGGTGTGCTTGAGAGCCTGGAGCATCGTTGCAGGCCAGCCCAGACCCTGCACAGGCCTTGGCCATGCAGCGCCGTTTCTGAGGTGGGCTCATCCGGTTGGGAGCGAGCGAGGAAACCTCGGATCGCTCCTCCCCGGGCCTCCTTGTCGCAGGTGCCATTAGGATCCAGGTTGTAGAGGCCATGCTGTCGCCGAGTCACCGTCCCCAAGGCCTCCTCGCCTGCTCTGGGTTCCTCTCCCCCTCCCCGCGGGTGTTATTTACACCGTTTCCTGCCCAGGGAAGTTCAGGAGTTTGACGTTACCGGGTTGGTTTCCGCTCTCCTGCCTGGCTCCCATCGGGAGCTCTCGCAGAGCCCGAGCCCTGCGGTGCCAGCAGTGGCCAGGCAGGAGCCTGCCCGTGCCAGCGGGCAGGACGGAGGTGCCAGCCAGGCCCAGGGAAGGAAGTGTAACCCCTGTCAGGCTGGACGGTTCGAGCTCAACTGGCCTGGGAGGGCTGGAAAAGCCGACCCCATGTCTGTCCCTCTGCATCGGTCCTGCTGCAGGGCTGGACGGGGCCGCTTAGCCCCGGCGGGAGGAAGGGAGGACGCGCCCGGGCATCGCTGCAGAGCTTTTGGGTTCCTGCCGAATCGACGCCCTCCCCTCTCCCTCCCTCTCCCCCCCCATCCTTCCCGTGCACTCCCGCCTGGCCTGCGTCTCCCCTCCCTTCCCTTCTCCCTCCCATCCCGCAGCAAACAAAATGGCTGCTGCATGGCCATTTTGTTTTCCGTCTGGAAGGGGGAAGCCAGGACGCTGGAACTTGGCTCTTTTTTGGAGGCTGCGGCCATGTTCGAGCCCAACTCTCCCGTCTCTGCGTGGCACCGGCTGTAGCGAGAGAGAGAGAGGGGGAAAAAAAAAGGAAAAAAAAAAAGGACCTTTTGGAACGAGACCAAAGTCAGAGGCAGAGAGTGGGTAGTTTTGGCGTATGTTGAGCACTGAAAATGCCTGGAATTGCCAAACTGAGCTTTTGTATTAGCAGCGTAAGGCTACTCGGTGCATGCAGAGTCGCGGGGCTGCACGGTATAGCCGGACGGAAAGGTTTGTTCGCTATATTCAATAAAACAGCCCTCCTTTCTTCTGTATTTATAAAGTACCAGAGAGCACTGTTGTCTAATTTGTTTTTGGACGGGCGGATGGTTTTACACATCGGCTTGGTATGATTAGAGCCGGTCATTCCTGGACGGTAGCATTTTAACCTGTTGTGTGTCCTCTTGTTTTTGGTGAATATGAGATCTGACCTTTCCACTGATCTGGCAGTGCCTGGATTTAGCTGATGTGATCCGGAGTTGTTTTTTTTTAGGGATTTTTGTTTTGTTTATTGCCTTCTTGCCTTGAAAGTTTTCATCTCAGGAGTACAAAATCTTAATTTAAATATTAAAAGAAATAGCTGTTCTTGGCTTTTTAAGCCCTTGCTTTTCTTACGAGGATGGAGCTGTACTGTGATAACAAGCTGTTTACTGCACCAGCGTGTGTATCCTGCACACGTTAAGGTGTGATACACGACAGAGACGCCATCAACAGTAACATGCCTTGAAAGTTTAAGGGAACTTGGTGGCGTTACCATACAATTTTGCGCAGAAGCATGGCAAAAATACCAGAACATGCGCCAAATAAAAGCGAGATTTTTTTTTTTTTCCCACAAGTGATTCTGCATTTCCTTCAGTAGCCTGGATGTCTTGGAGTTAGTAGTCACGTCTCTTCGTTCACAGAAGCTCGGAGGAACGGATCTCTGTCCAGTGGCATGGGGGGGATCGGGCTTTGGTAAGGCATCAGTGTTGGGGTGATCGTCCTACCTTTCCTTGAGGGGCTGCCCGGACATCTGGAGAGAAGCAGACACTTTCAGAGAGGATCTGGGAAGGAGAGCAGAAAGAGGGGAATCGCTTTTCTTGCACAGAAAGGTATTTGCCTCCATATCTGCTTGGCTTGCTTACAAACGGACAATGTAGAGAATTGCACGGGTGACGGTGGTCCCGGAGCCGGGGCTGCATGTGTGGGCGCTGGGCGGGCGGTTCGCATTGCGAATTAAATATTTTGGTCCAAATCTACGTTAGGGATGGACATTACCTGCGCACCTTTCGTGAGCAGCTTTTGAACTGAACATTGAGAAGGAAAACAGGATTAATGGAAGAGCTTTAGAGAGTATTACAGGAAAGGATCTTCTTTCTTTAGATTTTTGAGTTAACCTATAGAATTGAGTATGGAGCAGGTAAAAAAAACCCCAAAAAGGTATTTTTTTCTCTTAGAGCTCTTGATTTTTAGTATTTTGGAGGAATTACTCTATGAAATATCAATAGCGCCTGTTTTAATTTTATGACAAAAATTCTGGGATTTTTTTTTCTTTCAGGAGAGTGTAAATTATATGCTAATTTACAAGGAAAATACATGAATGTTTAGAAAAAAAATGTTACCTTTGCGGCCACCTTTAATAACGGATTTATGAAGGGTTAATAAAAGATAAGTCGTGTAACAAGCAGGTTACAGATGCGTGCATTATAGATAACAATACCAGATTCATTAAAGATGATCCAGATGTTTATAAACATCTGATAGGACTTGAAACAACCTCTAACAGATGAGTAGCTGTTTATTAAGATACCTGCTAATTGTTTAATAATAAACAAATGCTACGACAACATTGATATGAAATACTACATACGTCACTAAAAAAGCATGGAGGAAAAGCATTGCTGAGACACAGGGGCTGTTGCAGTTATGAACTTTAAATATTTTTACTTCCATTTCCCTTTCCCTATTCACAGCACCTTAACTTTTTCGAAATGTCGTATTTTAATATCGACTCCAGGATCGGGTGCCTGGGAAGACAGTTGGCCTTGCTTTTCTGAGAGGTTCGCCTGGCCTGTGAGAAGTTAAAAGCAACTTGTCCTCGTGGCTAGTTTGGCAAATGTAATTTTGTTGCTTTCCAGTGGGACAGGGTGCGTTCAAGATGTTTTTTTGGGCCGTCTGCTGCTTTTTCTGTGAGCGGGTTCCTCGCTGCTGGCCAGTAGTTGCGCGGCTCTGAATGGTGCTGTATGTGGCTGCATGCCCCGGCAATGTTGGGGAGCTATTGAAAACCTTCCCCATCTCTTTTTGTTTTCGCTTATTTGGGGTTTGCTTTTTTTTTTTGTCTGTTTGCTTTTTATTTTTCTACTCCAGCAACGTGGCGAGGCGAGGACATGAAGTCACTACCCGCTTCTCTACACACAAAGCTAAGCAAACAAAATGGCTGACGGTCAGCCATTTTGTGCCAACGCAGCCGGCTGGCTGCACACAGGCTTTGCGCTGGTCATGGCTGGTTCTGTCCCAGTCCAGCCGGTGCTCCAGGAGGCTGAAAAGCCTCTCAGAGAAGCGGGGCCCTGATTTCCCACTGAGAAGCCCTGCCTGTCCCCGGCACGTTTTGGCACCGACATGCGGGACTGCGGCCATACAAAGGCTGAAAGCAGTGTCTGCTTTTAAAGGAGCGACTTTGTTGTTTTATGGTTTCCTCCTCCCTCCTCCCCCCTCCTCCATTTCATTCAGTGCTCCTTAATAAACCAGATCAGCTCCTCAAAGCTTCGGAGCCTTTCCAGCTACTCTCCGAGGCGGGCTCCGTGCCTCCCCGTTTTAAAGGCAGAGACTTGGCCGTGCTCGGGCATCGTTGGTCTGCAGATGCTTTGAAATCTGGGAGGGGGGGGGGGCATCAGCTTGGGCTGTCTGCTGGGGGTCTGGTCGGCTGGTCATCACGAGCCGCCCTGAGTCCTGCTAACTGAAGAACAGTTGTAGGTCACCTCTCCCTCCCAAAAATGAGTCTGAAAGCCGGACTGGAAATGCCATTTTTTTGCCAGCCTGGAGGATCTTGCTGTGAAGAAACATATTAATCCTTTACCTGCCAATTTCTCTCACCCCTTCAAGCACCTCTAGACAGCAGGACTGTGCTGTGGCACACGCTGAGCACGGGGACCTTCCTGCAGTCTTTCGCAGAGACTGACCGAGCTTTTTCCACAAAAATCAAATGTGGCTAGTATTGAAGGAATCATACGATTCTGTGAAGGGAAAATTGCAGTGCCACTACCGTAAGGTCTGCACGGAAAATGGTGTGTTTCAAAGAGGTCCAGTTCTTAGCAGTCAAGTATCCAAATATCTTCAAAAGCTGGGCTTAAATAACTTAGAAGGCAGTGAGTGGCTTTGGGGTATAGGCTTCTGACTCCTACAGACCCTCTTGGCTATTTTATCCAAAATTTTGCGTAACTACACCACATTCAGGCACTTGTAAATCTAATGCTTCAGCAGCGATATGCTAGAAGGGAAGGCTTCATGTCTGGAGAGCAGGGCAGAGCTGGAATGCAGCTCACTTTGGTGATTGCCATGGGATTTTTGCTGAGAATCTCGGTAGACAGAGAGTTTGCACAAATCTTATGGCTGCATGGATATATGACTAATTCATAATGCGTCTTTGTGAAACCCCAGTGGGGTTTTACCATTGAGCTGTTATCCAGTATGTGTGTGATCTTCTCTCTCTCAGGATCAATGATTCTCATGCAGATATTAAAACGGAACATCACTTTTTTCTTCTCTGTCAGAGACAGTCAGAGAAGGTGGATATCGACCTGTCCTAACGTGGTTAGGCTGGCCAGGCAAACCACCGCCCCGGCAGCGCGACCAGAGCCTGGAGCAGGACTTCCCAAGGCTGGTTCCAGTGTCAGCTTTACCATGGACTTGCCGTGTGATCTTTGGCAAATTTGGTCACCTCTCTCCTTCTCCTTCTTTCCCCATCTTTTGTCTTGATGGTTTAAGACCACAAGCCATTCAGGAGAGGGGCTTGCTGTCGTTGCAATTCGTGTAGCACCTAGCACAAACAAGTCTGACAGTGATACTAAGGGTAGGATGGTCATAGTGATCCTTACCGGGCACGGTATTTCTAAATCCTCCTGTTTGACTCCTTTCTTCACAGATCCTGGCAAGATCAGGATTGCAGAGTCAGCAGCTGGGTATTCCCGAAACCTATACTGATTAAGACAATTATTATAATCAAATCTCCTGTTTTCAGGATTACTTATAGAAGTCAGAAGGGATTTTTTTTCTCTCCATGTATAATTAGATCTATGTGAACTACGAGTTATTTAATGTAATTTCCCACCCACAGTTTGAGATTGGCCCACACGCCTGTTCTCTGCAATGGTATCAAGAGTGACCTTTTAAATGCCTGGCTACACATCTTGCTTATATGCTTAAAATAGTATAAGCCACCAGACTGGGAATCAGGAAAAATTGTTCCTCCAGGTCAGTTGCCAAAAGTTTCTTCAGAGAAGATGAGCGTCCTCTGCTATAGGCATCACCCGATGCGATCATCTGGGCCACCCACCTCCCCAGTCCTCTACCACCGCAGCAACCGCTGCCTTTCTTGCCATCATGTTCGCTTCTGGTTGATGCCTGTGGCACTAGCTTAATTGTTGGGAAGCTGAAACACTTTAGTCTAAACTAATACTTCTGTCCCTGAGGAGGCAGAGTGGCCTGTGACAGACTGGATGGATCTTTGAGCCTGACTGTAACCTCGGTGAAGCCCTAGCTGCTGTTGCATGTGCTAAGGAGTGATGTGCAACCTCTGTGCATCGCTTTCTATGTCAATAAAACAGGAAGAATAATATTTCCCATCAGAAGGCTGTTTAGGATGCAAGGTACTTGGCACTGTGGATGGGCTGGGTACTTAAATGCTACAGGAATCAGTCCTGCAACATTGATTTTTTGACATTGTTTATACCCTGTCACGCTAGGAGAGGCCTGGGCCAGATGGCCTGGCACAGTAGGTCATCCCTCGCGAAGGCTGAGTTTGTCAAAGGAAATTAAGAGAATTACCTGGACTGTGTTGAACGCCAGTGAGAAGGACTTCTGGACAGCTCTGCAAAGGAAGAGGGGCGCTTTCCAAACCATGCTGCAAAGATAGCCTTGTACCCCAGGCCATCCTAAACTGTCACCTCAAGGATCCTACCTACAACAGTTTACCAAACCTTTGGGAATCTCACTTATTTAGTCTGTTGCCTGTTAGCTGGGGAAGCACAAAGCATTAGGCAGCCTTTGTCCCTTTGGGGACTTGTGCCTTAGCGCCTGCCTCTCTCACCACAACACTCGGCAGATGTTTGGGGAGGCTGGGGACACCTCCTGCTGAGCTCTCATGGGAAGTCCTCCTTTGGGTCTCTGCTGTGCTGCACATGCAGCCTGCTTAATGTGCTACTGGTGGCTCCATTTCGTTACGTCTTTCTTTAATCTTCGAGGAGAATTCTTTCTCATTGCAAAAGAACCTCACACGTTTCTTTTAAACTACCAACTTAATACCTTGCATCTGTATTTGGGTGTACAGAGAATGAAAAAGTCTCAGAAGGTGAGCCAAGGGCTTGGGGGGAAGCCAGCCTGTCTCAGCTCCATGCTAATATTGCCTGGCTGTGCTATAGCATTAAAGGGACACCAAGCCTGCATGTTGCGCTCATTTGTTTAGGAAATGAGATCTGCCTTGATGTACTCGATACCATTACATTTGCAGCCTAAAAGCTTCCTTGTACTCAGTTATTTCTAATCTGCTCAATTCCCTGGAGTGCATAGCAGCTAAATTGATGGATTCTCTTATCTGGTCTGGCAGGTTTGTTCTAGATATGCTGTGTGTTCAAGAGGTGAGGTCAGCCTGGCTGTATGTTACTTGGCATTACTGAAGTTTCAGAAGGGACGTGCTATCTGCATGTATGGCCCAGGGTTCAAAGGGGAGGGCTGCTGCTTCTGTAAGCCCTTGGGTGCATAGAGTTTGCAGCCTTGCAGCCAGTGTGATTGCCAAGGATAAAGTATAGTCCAAGTGGACTGAAGGAGGTTTAAATAAGGAAAGGGAGCTCCAGGACAAGGTTGGGTACAGGACTCCTTTTCCCTAACATCATGAAGTCTGATGAATTTTCATGCATTTCTCTTCACAGGAGCCGCAGAGCAGCCGATGCCTGGATAAGGATCATCTCATTGCCTCTCAGACTGCCATGATCCCAAGCTGTCCTTGAGGCTGAGGTAGTAGATTGAATAGTTGTGGAGTCCTATCCTCCCTTTGAGCTAACTATACAATCTACTGTCTTTCCTAAGGAGACAGTCAGGTCTTCAGATCTCGTCAGCTACTTCTACTGCGAGCATGGAGGCAGGTGGTGCAAGTAATGCAAAGCCAGTGATATGGCCGTGACTCAGGCAAGACCTCTGTACTGCTCTGTGGAGGTGAGGTAGTAGGTTGTATAGTTTGGTGGGAGGGATTTTATCCCATTTCAGGTGATAACTATACAGTCTATTGCCTTCCTTAAAGAGCAGCAAAACCACTGGACGACTGGCTCAGCCACAGAGCTCCTGAGGCATCGCTTCTTTCTGTTAAGGATCCCAAAACACAGCATAGTGTTGTTGAACAACTCAGTGGGTCTTCTCTTCTAGCATGCGGGATTGCATTCTTCCAGGGACTGCTCCGTGCCTCAGTTGTACGAGCATGGAGCCACCTACTTGCAGAAAATCAATCTCTCTGTTTAATGGGTGCAAGAGAAACAATGAAATGATTCGGTGCATCAGCTCCTGGTGTTCAATTCTGTTCTTTTTTTGCAGAAGATGGGCTCAAATCATTTAAGTGTGCTGTTCTTTTCTGGTCTGTCCTCAAGTCTGGAGGGGAGTGGATACTTTGGTACAAAGAGGATAGATCTGAGCATGCTCTTTAAGTTTGGGCTAAGAACTAAACCAAAGAGCAAGCTTAGCCTGGGGACTCAAAGCCCTGGGAGCTGACCAGATCTGGCTGGTCAGCCCCTGCTCAGGAAGTGCATTCTGTTTTGGACAAGTTCCCAGCTCTCCCATGGTTTGGAGATAGGGGGTGGTTCTTCCTGATTGGATAATCCATATCAACCTAACTCACTTATATGCAAACCCTGGCAAGGAGATTAGGGCTCTTGTGTATTTACACAGAATAAGCCAACAATTCAGACTAACACCCTGTCCTAGAGATGAGACAGGTAAGGAACAGATGTGAGCCAAAGGGAGCAAGTCCTAATTCTTCGAGGTTCTCCCAGGCAGGTAGCACTGTCATCCGACAGCAGACATATGAGAAGAAAGCATGCTTCAGAGCTAGGCACTTGACAAGGGACAGGGAATCATTATTTCTTCTCTTTCATAGGAGCAGATGGGACTATCCCTCTGCCATATTCCAAACTAAGTAGGATCAAGACTCTGAGCGGAGCTGTAATACGACCAGGGCTGCATCAGTTCTTCAAGACTGAAGGACATCTCTCAGGCCATTATCACTGCCATCTCACTGTCAGGGAATCGTGTGAGATCTGAGACATCGGGGAGCGAGGGCAAGCACAGGACACCTTCTCAGATGAAGGGGGAGGAAGAGAGCTGCAAAAAGAAATTGGAGCCCTCAAATTTCACCCCGAGCAAACGCACAGGGAGACCCAGACCCTACTGCTTGGGCCACGGGACTCCCCAAAATGAAGCAGCTTGTTTAAGGCTTTGCTGCTTCTTGGGATGGGGCGTAGCAGCAGTGAGGCTGGGACATGAGTTCCTCAGGCTGGGCAACAGCTGGTGGGTGGGGATGCCGCAGTGTCTAGCGGTGAAGGAATGCAGTCCTCTCTCCATAAATCTGGCTCTTCAGCAGTCCTGGCGACTTGCTGCGCAAAACTATAGCTTGGTCCTCTTAGATGCATTATTATCCTCTAGCTGCTTGCTGAGGGGCAGGGCTCCTACCCGCAAATTGCTTGGAAGGTACCAAAATAGCACCACAAGCATGGGAACAGAGCGGCATATCCACTTCATATTTAAGAGGTATCCCCTAGAAAAGAACTAATCCTGTGTTTCCCAAATGAATTCAGTTCAGTCCCCCTCCACTGCATTGATGTTAATGCAGAGAATCTCAAGCAGTGAAACTGTGTGAGCTGAAAGCCATGAATAAAATATTACTGGAGATACTCTCTTGTGAAAATAAACTTAGTTTGACTTTTTTAAAACAGTGTCTTTTGACTGCCTTGAAGCGAGCTTGGCTGGTGAATTGGGACCTCTAGAGCAGTGGCCAGGATTCCTATGCGTCACTGACCAAATTCTCCATTTGACCAAAATCCTGAGCATGAAAGGGAAGCCACAGCCAGGACACGATGAGGATGTGGGGCAGACTGGGTTGGCTGAGCAGCCGAGACCATCCATTTTGGCTGTCAGTAGGGGCTTTCCTGGGCCCACCCCAATCCTATCGTGAAGTCCTAACCTGCTTCCTCACCCTCAGTCAGCTCAAGGGCTGCAGGTTGGGCTTCCTTCTGCCTTGCATAGTCCTTGCTATCAGTTTATAACTCTGCTACCAGCAACAGGAGAACACAGGGACTTTCAGGCTCCACTAACCCATTATCTTATCTCTGATAAATCACAACTAGGGCTCAGAAACCAGCCAAGGCAATATTTACTCCCTCTAGTACTTCCTGATGTATGGGAAGAGCAGCCTCTGCCCAGGAGGAGGGTTAGCAGGCTGTCTGACCTTACAACCATGGATATTTGGGATGCCCAGCTAACTCGCTGGCCAGGATGCCCAGGCACATTTCGGTGGGGCAGCAGTGCTGCGGCAGCAATGCCATCACTGGCCACAAAGGCAGGGAGGGGCAGGCGCCACCTTTTAGCAAAAAGCGGCCAGGAAGCAAGAGGGAGAAAGGTGGGTCCCCATCGGCACCCTGGGGGACACTGCGGGACGAGAGTGCTTTCAGCCCAAACGCTCAGAAGGAATATTGGGCAGCTAGCTGGACCTACTGGCATCACAGCCCCAATTGCAAATCCCCCAGGATAGTGTACACGCTCGCCCCAACCCTTCTGACTCACCGTGTTCAGGGGAGCTTCAGGAGCATGAAGCTACGTGGCCTCTTGCTCAACCTGCTGCGGGCACATCCCTCTCCCTGCTGGAAAACAGGACCCGGGGTTGGGGCAGGAACCAAGCAGGTGGGGTTAATGCAGCAGCCAGGCCTTATAAGCACCACAAATCCCATGATTTTAACCCAACTGACCACACCTGATGGTTAAATGCCTCCTCCTCCTCCCACCACACATGGCTATAGGGCTGCCAGGACCCAGCAGTATTTTTACTGGGGGTCTTGGCTCCTTCCACCTCCAGGAGCTGCCCCACTGCGTCACCTCGATGCCAGAGCATCCTTCGTGCCAGCCCCAGAAATGGAGTGGAAATACTGCAAAAATCTCTCCTGCGTGTTTTGTGTCCTCCCCTGCGCACCACACTGTACACTGCCCTTGCCATGCAGTCACCTTGCCTCCTTCCCTTAACCCCCTAATTTAGGATTAAACCAAACCATCCCGAATGCCTGTGCTGGCAGGGCTGAGCCCTGCTGTCCTGGGGTGCAGGGGGAAGAGGAGAGGGGATCTGCCTTCTGGGTTTGAATTTTCTGTTACAAGGAACTCTATAAATAGGTCCTTGCACAACTGCGTGTCTCCAGAAGTCAAAACCTTAAGGAAAACAAAACTCAACAGTTTTTACAAGAATCACTAGCCCCAAAATCATGATAAAATATTTAAACCCCAGAATTATTTTGATAGGCTTCTGCTAATGCTGTTAATCAGCAGCACCGTTGTTCCCAGCTCCATTATGGCTCTCGGCAGGGTGGGGGATCCAGCATGGCAAAAAATCAGGTGTTGACCAAATGCTCTGATTGCACTGCGAGGAGAAATGCTTTTCTGCACTTTTTACCATTTATAGGGAATTAATGCTGCACTCTCCTTCACCCAGATGGAAAAACAGTCACGGTCCCAAAACACTCCCCCAGCTCCATCCCTGCTTGAACCTTCGCCCCTTACAACAGGTGAACAGCAGCCGCTCCGGCTGTATTTCTATCTGTCCCTAACCCAAGGCTGGATTTTTTTTTTCCCCGAAAGCAGCTCGGCAGCAGGAGCTCAGCCTGCAACGAGAGCGTACAGCAGCCACGGCACCTGGGCAGGAGATTATTTTTAATCTGATTCTTAACTACATCTGATGCTTGTGATTAAATAAAGCACTTAACTCTCTGTAGGGTTCTGCATAGCGAGTTCAGAGCTGCCCAGTTCTCTGCGGTGTCTCTCCCAGTGCCATCTGCCGGTCACCGTTTAGCAGGGCTAGCGGTGACCGTGACCTAAAAAAACCCCGCAGGCAGCCGGTTTCCTGCAAGAGACCTAGTGCTGCTGGGCTCCTGCAGCAGCATTTCAGGGAGAAGGAAAACGCAGAGCCGCAGGGCAGCCTCACCAGGCAAAGCAGGGGCAGAAGGATGGGGAAAAGCAAAAAGCAAAGGTCTGATCCCGGCATCGCTCCTGTGCTGCGAGTTTATGCCCTCGCAAGGCCCTTTCCCCGCATGCTGCTTGCAGCTGGGTGATGTTCTGCAGTGAAAATGCAGAAGAAACAGGGGATCTGGGGACACATGCTTGCATTTAACTTCTTTCTTTGCTGCAAAGATGAAAAAGTGTGTGTTTGGGGGCAGGAAGGGGCTGGCTGCTGGGCCTCTCAAAACGGAACGAGAAGCACTCCAGTCCCAGTTTTGGTCTCTTTTTTTCCTCCGAGCTCTCTCTCTCTTGCTTTCCTTGCCCAAAAATTACTGGTGGGGACACATTTTTTGCTTTGCACTCAGCTGGGCACTCGGGGAATATCCCCTACGTCATCCTCAATCTCCTCCCTCCTGCTGCTTTTACACAGACTTAAAAACATTAAGTTGCAACCTTGCAAAAAATCGGCACCCTGACGCTTTTGGAAAGCCAAAAACCCTTCAGCACCCTCAGGAGCCACCTTGTCTTTTAGCAATTCTACCTAAGCACACAATCAAGAGCATTTTACAAATATAATAAGCAGGCCCCCGGCCTCCAGATCCCCCAGCGAGACACTGCACACCCCACAACACACTTTCACAACACGATTTATTCAGTGCATGCTCTGGGGATGCACAGGACACAGCATCACGGGGGAGGACACGAATATTGGCCTTCAGGTCATTCTTCACCTCATCTGTTTAAGAAATTAAAGGATGCAACAACCAGAGAAGGGCCTGTATCTCCCAGTCCCTTCCACCGGTCTGCAAAGTTTGTCACATATTTAACACACCTTGCTGGGAATCCTCAGGTGAAGGGAGCAGAGACACAGGGGAATAAAACACACAGTGTCCCACACAATGAAAGCGGTCCTCCAACAAGTCCTGGAACCACCGGTAACCTCTTAACATCATTCACTTGGCTCTCCTGAGCTCAAATTGTACCAGCACACACGATGGCTTGTTTCTCCTGGACCAGGTTCCACCACACACAGAATACATGTCAACCAGGATCTGTATCTAAATTCAAATACACTTAAGTTACGCAAAGAAAGAAGCCATGCAGAAGAAAGCTGTATGAAGGAGCCGGTAACTCCTCTTTAGCGCTGAAGGTTTTTCTTCTGTGCACGCACGCAGGTGCAGGCACAAGCGTAAAATAAAGTCATGGCAATGGACTAACTGTGGAATGGGTACACGCTGTAGAGAGCAGAAGAGAGGAAGGAGGCAAGGGCTGCAGAGGTGTGAGGAGGAGAAAGGAGTAGATCTGGGTAGTACTGGCCATTGCTATACCAGAACCAGGAAGGAAATAGAAATCCTCTTCTGGGGGGGGGGGGGGGGGGAAACCCCACTCTTTTTGGACAAGAAAGGAAGAGATAAAACTTCTCCAAAGTTGAGAGAGACAGATACATCAGGAGGGGAAAAGAGCATTTTTGTTGGAAACTCATCCTGACAAACACCAAACCCAACCACCATGTCTCATCTACAGACAAACACCAAAACCAATGACCACGTCTCATCACCACTTGGGTTTCCAAGTCATTCTGCTTTCCCTGGGGACACGGTGTGGCGGGGCCTGCCAGCCACACAGGTGGGTGGGATAGCTCATCATTTCCAGTTTGAAAATGGACCAGAAGCCCAGGCTGGCTGGGAAGAAAGGAGAAGCTTGCAAGGTCACCAGCGTTATGGCAGACACCCTCCTGCTCATGGGTCTCCTCAGGAAGGGGACCAAGTTCCCATGGGACTGCCAGCTGCCCTTGGCTCATCGAGGCTGGAGCAGATAAGGCAGTGTAAGAAGAGAGCATGTCAACCTGAATTGTCCGTGGTGTCTCCCAAGCCTACCAGGGTTGTGGAACAACCAATGCTGAAGAAAGCCTTGGTGACTGGTGCAGAAACAGCTGAGAAAGACCATTCAAAGCAGAAGGCCCACCAGGATGACACTGGGTAGGAGGAAGAGTAAAAGCCCCAAGCAGGTACTGGGGGCTCCAGCCGTGGGCTGATCCACGCTTGTCTGGTCTGAACTTGTCTCCAGTTTTTCAGTGTCCAGGGCACCTGCTGGCAGAAGAGGAAAAAACCTGGAGTTAGAGAGGAAGATCTGGACAAAAAAGAAACTCCCGCTCATGCAGGTCTACCAGTGACGTGCACCAAGACACCGCGAGGTGCGAGGCAGCAGTGCACTGATCCAGCGAAGGCGTGACGCAGCTGGTGGGTTAGTGGGGAGCAGGCTGTAAACAAAACCATGCTTCACAAATGAGACATCCAACCAGCCCCTTTCAGTGTTAGAGGAAAGAGTGAGGAAAAGGGTTGGTGCCACATACGAGAAGAGGATCCAGAGGACCAGTCCGATACTGGTTCCTCCCAAGCGCTCTCCATGCTGCTTGGGGATCACTGAACATCTGAGTGTCCATGCCAGGACAGACTCTACAATTACCTTACCTGAGAGGGAGTTCTGGAAAGGAGGGCTCTGCCCTTTTTTTTCTTTGGAAGATGATGTTAAGCGCAAGAAGGTGGGCTCTTCAGGGCTGAAGAACACTGACTTTGAGGGGGTTATGAGCTCAGCTTTATTGAAACCTAACTTGATCTCTGGAACAATTTGGCTGACGGATGGAGGTGGACTGGAAAAGTCTGACTTCTCTTTCCCGTCCTCTTTGACACCTTTATTTGTTTCTGGGACTGATTTGGGGCTGAAGGCTGTGCCCACACTTTCTAATAAGGCCGGATCCTCTGTAGTTAAGGGGCTAACAGGCTCTCCAGTGTCTACCTCTACTTCTGGAGATACCTTATAATCCAGGTCTAACATGGGCTCAAAAGAAAGAGTTAGCCCAGTTGCCTCAGTAGGATTAGGTGTTCCTGTTTCAGTAGGTTCTGGGTTTGTGGTAGTTTTTGGTTGCATCTTTGCTGTTGTGGTAGGTGCTGGTGTTGTCATGGTGAGTTTTGGCTTTGCTGATGTTGTAGCGGCAGGTGTTGGCTTGGCTGTAGTGGTGGTAGATGCTGTGGTGGGTGTTGGCTTGGCTGTAGCAAGTTTTGGCTTAGCCACAGTTGTGGTGGGTTTTGGTGTGGTGGGTGATGGCTTGGCTGTAGTGGTGGTAGATGTTGGTGTGGTGGGTGTTGGCTTCGCTGTAGCTGTGGCAGGTTTTGGCTTAGCCACAGCTGTGGTGGGTTTTGGTGTGGAGGGTGATGGCTTGGCTGTTGTGGTGGGTGTTGGTTTGGTGGTAGTGGTAGTTGTGGTGGGTTTTGGTGTGGTGGGTGATGGCTTGGCTGTTGTGGTGGGTGTTGGCTTGGCTGTAGTGGTGGTTATGGTGGGTTTTGGTGTGGAGGGTGCTGGCTTGGCTGTTGTGGTAGTTGTGGTTGGTTTTGGTGTGGTGGGTGTTGGTTTGGCAGTAGTGGTAGTTGTGGTGGGTTTTGGTGTAGTGGGTGTTGGCTTGGCTGTAGTGGTAGTTGTGGTGGGTTTTGGTGTGGTGGGTGTTGGCTTGGCTGTAGTGGTAGTTGTGGTGGGTTTTGGTGTGGTGGGTGTTGGTTTGGCAGTAGTGGTAGTTGTGGTGGGTTTTGGTGTGGTGGGTGTTGGTTTGGCAGTAGTGGTAGTTGTGGTGGGTTTTGGTGTGGTGGGTGTTGGTTTGGCTGTAGTGGTAGTTGTGGTGGGTTTTGGTGTGGTGGGTGTTGGTTTGGCAGTAGTGGTAGTTGTGGTGGGTTTTGGCGTGGTGGGTGTTGGCTTGGCTGTAGTGGTAGTTGTGGTGGGTTTTAGCATGGTGGATGTTAGCATGGTGGGCTTTGGCTTGGCAGTAGTACTGGTGGGTGCTGGCATGCTGGGTTTTGGCCTGGCCATGGCTGTGGTAGCTGCTGGTGTTGTGGGTTTTGGCTTGGCAGGGGTTGTTGTTGGGAGCGTGGTGGCATGTTTTGGCTTGGCTGTCGTTGTGATAGGTGCTAGTGTTGCGGGTTTTGGCTTGACTGTAGTGGGGAGTGTGGTTGTGGGTAGTGGCTTGGCTGTGGTGGTTGGGAGCGTGGTTGCAGGTGGTTTGGCTGTAGTTGGGAGCGTGGCTGTGGGTGGTGGCTTGGCTGTGGTTGTAGTTGGGAGCGTGGTTGTGGATTTTGGCCTGGCTGTAGCTGTGGTTGGGAGGGTGGCTGTGGGTGGTGGCTTGGCTGTGGCTGGGAATGTGGTTGTGGGTGGTGGCTTGGCTGTGGTTGGAAGTGTGGTTTTGGGTAGTGGCTTGGCTGTGGCTGGGAATGTGGTTGTGGGTGGTGGCTTGGCTGTGGTTGGAAGTGTGGTTTTGGGTAGTGGCTTGGCTGTGGCTGGGAATGTGGTTGTGGGTGGTGGCTTGGCTGTGGTTGTGGTTGGAAGTGTGGTTGTGGGTCTTGGCTTGGCTGTGGGGGGCACTGGTGTTGCGGATTCTGGTTTGGCTGTGGTTGTGGGTTTTGGCATGGCTGTGGTTGGGGTGGATGGGCTTGCCTTTGCTGTCACAGGGGCTGGAGTGGTCTCTTCTACAGTGGGTTCTGGTAAGAGATGAAAAGTGCCATCAATTAGGGCTGGGGCCAGCTGACCTCAACAGCTCCCCTGCACTGAGCAAGGCCACCAAAAATCAGCTGGTGGGTGAAGAAGAAGCAGCAGCCAACCCCTCTCAGGTCACTCTGGGCTGTCCCTGACTCTGGGGTTCCCAACCTGGAGATATCTCATCTCCCTCACACAACCTCCTGCCCCTTGGGATCAGGGCATCCTCATGGGGCAACAATTGCTGGCTAAGGGGGTACAAGGTCCTTGTCTGATCCTCCTCGTCTTGAGGCAGCTGACCTGTCTTAGGGGCTGCCATCGCACCTGATGTCTCATGATCCAGCCCTGGAACTGCTGGTCCAGGGCTTCCTGATAGCTCCAGGAGGCTTCAGAGCTTGCACCCCAACCCAGGGGTCTGAGTCCCAACAGCCTGTCAAGGGACACGTACCGCTTCGCTTCACTTACCACACAAGGAGTTGACACAGACTCTGTCCTCGGGACATTGCGAGCATGAGGGTCCTTCCTTGTACGGCTTTCGGCCTTTCATATTACCCCTGGAAGCAGAAGACGCCGAAAAAAAGAAGGCATGAGGAGAGGGGGAAACACCCATCCCAAAGAGGGGATCTGATTCAACTGGAATATCCCAGCCAAGGCAGAACTCAGGATTAATGTGAAAAACAGGTCTTGGTATCCTGCCACAGACTGTCAGTGCCGTTTACTCAACAGCCTGACCCCAGGGCTGCTAAAACCAGGGGAGACAGCTCCATGGACCAGATCCTTCACCGCCCCTTAGAACGGAGCAGTTGATGGGCTTTGGATGCGTGATTTTATCTCCCCTCTGCTCAAGACTGCTAAGAAGGTCAGCAGCAACCAGCTGCTCTTGTTGGTCTCACCAGCTCCAAGCAAGTGGTCCTCAAGGCTAGTTCCAGGGCTTCAGAAGCAGCCACCCACCTCTCCTCCCATGCCCAACCCTTCCTGTTGGTGCAAAGGGGCTTCTCCACCCCAGGCGACCGCTGCTGCTGGCAGGGAAGAACAAGGCACAAAGCAGGGAGCTCCCGGTTGTACCCTCAGCTATTCTGGCATCCGCCTTGGGCAGCTCTTGGGGGGGAGCTCCCTCCCTGGGTCTGTGCCGGGAGCTGAATCAGACCTCAGCAGTCACAATCACAGGCAAGGATCACCAGACAACCCTTCCTTCCTCTGTGACCAACCCAAGATAACAAAGGCCTTCCTCGGAATTGCTTTGCTTTTATTTCTGAACAAGGCCAAATCCTGCTCTGCTATAAGGACTGAAGGAAGGACATTTCCAGTTCAGAAACCCCGTCAGGATGCACCAAGCCATGCGAGGCATGGGACTTACGGGGGATAATAGTTGCAAACAAGCAGGTACATGCCCTCTGTTTCGATTCCGTCGATCTTCTCGCAAAACTTTGCCCCACAGCCAATCTGATGCGTGCTTGCCCAGACCACCTAAGGCAAAGACCAGGGGTGAAGGTGAGGTGACTGGGGGAAGGCGGACACCCTGTTGGCAACCTGTCCCCTGGTCTTGAAGGCTGCTCTGTCACCAATGTCCCCCTCATCTCAGCATGTGCCCCAGATCCCACATCCCCACGTTGCTTTAGCATTCAGGATCCTGCCCCTTGCCCCTGTCTGGACCACCTTCCTTCCCAGCCTGGGGCTGCAATCCATGTATCTGGGTGCCATAGCTTTCCTACCATATAGCCTACCCACACAGAGCATCACCATCTCTGCTTTGGTCCTGGAACCCTCCATAGATCCATCCTCGTATTTACCACCACCATCTCTGCTCCTCCTCGCTCCCCGCTAAGCTATGAAGAAACACTGAGACCTCATATCTCTGCTTAAGACAAGCTGGCACCCAGCTCTGCCAAGGAGCTGAAGAGGGCTGCAGAGCTTGTTTAAAAGAGGTCTTCTCTAAGAAGGCTGATCACGGCTGTCTTCATGCCCAGGTCCCCCTGTATCACTGTGATTCCTGCCTGGTTCCCCATCCCTTTGCAAAGACTCTGGGAGGAACTGGGGCTCTGGTAGCGCTCCTTTCCCAACAACCCCATCCCTCTGCCCCGCCAGCTCGATACCTGGGTGTAGTGGCCACACATCTGCCCAGAGACACATGTGGAAGTCGTCAGGTTGTAGTATTTCTCCTCCCCATTCCAGTCTTCCACGGCAAATTCCAGGTCCAGGGTTGGGGCCATAGCGAAGAGGTTTTCCCCCCGTCGTCCCCTCTCCTTATTGTGGTCCCAGATGCACTTCTCTGCGTAGGCTTGAGCAAAGGCCTCCAGCTCCGTGTCCCAGCTCTGAAAGGAGCTCGGCATCAGCATATGGGGAGGGACATTGGGCTCTCCAACATACACATGGACACATACCAAGGACCCCTGCGCTCTCTGGCCACAATTTCCCCATTCACGAGTAAAATTCAAATCCCTACCCAACATAGTCCTCAGGAGAAGGGAGCTCCACCGTCAGTCCCAGCACAAACCAAACCTTAGCTTATAGGTCAAACAGGGGAAGGTTGTGCATCAGCACAACTCTCACAACCTTGCCCGGAGCATTTCTATCATCATCATGGAGCATCCTCAACTCAGCGTGGAGAAACCGTGATGTTGGACAGAGGAAGGCAGGAAACTCACCCCTGGTCACACAGGAGGGGGCCTGGGGACATCCCTCTTTGGCCGGGGTGGGGATGGGAGGAGAGCGGGACACATCTTCCCTAACAGCTGCACAGAGCCTGGGAGCACACGCTCTTGGGAAACATCATCTGTTTGCCTGGATCCGAGATGCGGCCGGCTGGCTGCCTGCCAGGAGCCCCCTCCGCAGTGGCAGCGGCCCTGCCGCCAGCTGAGCCCACCGGCCCACGGTCCCCCGCCGGCCACACTGATACACAGGAGGAGGAGGAGGAGAGGAGGTTTTCTCGCAGGGAGGCACACAAGGAACCCTACACCGCAGCTGTTTGGACCGTCCTTGCACCATTTGATGGAGACAGCAGCTTTGCTTCTGCAGTGGGCTGGAAGGCAGCCCAGCAACTGGCAGATCCTAAGGGGGGGACCTTCCCGGCCAGAGGCAAAGCTGGATCCAAAGGGGGACAGAGCATGGCCCCGGTGCAGAGCACATCACCATCGGGGCTATGGGACTGGTGGGGAAGGAAACACCGAAATATCTGGAGGGGGGCACAGAGTGTTGGTTGACCTCACACTGTGGCCCCAAGCCAGGCTGAGAGCGATGGCTGGAAACCCAGTTTGGGGAGCGCACGCCCCTCTCCCTCTGGCACGGAGCTGAGCTCCATAAACAGGGGACTCGCACCTGCAAGATTTGCCTCATTAAAAAAGAAAAGTGGCTTTAGGCTCTGCATCCCCCCCCCCCCCCCCCCCATCGCCTAACTATTTCCACAGCAACCAGATCCATGTCCCAAACAGAAGCGCGGGGTGACCTCAGCCGGGCATGGTGCCACGGCAGCAGGTGAACTTGGAGGCGAAGACAGCCCAAGCAAACGTCCCGGGAGGGAGGCGAGGACGGTGCTCTCATGGAAAACCTCTACCAAGAAATTGTCAGGGCTGCTGTAAGTGAAACATTTGTTGTGCTTCAAAAAAAAAAAAAGCCTTTGGCACTGGACTGTGAGCAGGTTCTGTATGTTTAAGCAGAAACAAAGCAACGCTGTGGAGGGGAGCATCTCTCGAAGCACGCGATCTGCAATCAAAGCTGCAGCTGGGAGCAGCACTCACCGGTTCAGAATTGCTGCTGCCTTAAGGACCCCGAGAGACTGTTTCCCTCAGGTATTCTCTAAGACTTTGGCTGCAAAGCCCTTATTCTCCAAGTTTTCTGTGCCTTGCTCTGGTGGGTGTCCATGGGATCATGGTGCTCAGGGTCCTCTCCCTGTCCCCTTTGAGTCCAAAGTCACTGGTCAGACTCCCTTTACCCCCTTTTTCCTTCATTTGCTCAGCAAGCTCCCATTTACCAGCCCACGAAGGTTTAATTCAGCCTGTGCAACTTTTGGGCCAGGCAGAGAGACCAAAAGAGCAAAGCACTCCAACTACCCATGACAAACAGTTGTCCTCCTCCTCCTCCACGCGTGTTGCAAACAGTGAGAAAAATCACATGTGGCACAAGATAAAACACGATAGCCAAATTTTAATCAAATGAAGTGTCTGAGTAAGACAAAAAGCAGCACTAGCTCGAGAGCTCGTTTTTGCTGCTACTGCAGCCACACGTGATGGCAGGCACCTGACTCAGTTTCCCCAAGCAAAATGCGAGATCCCTCGCCTCCAAGACACCCGTGCACAAGTCATGGGGGAGATTAGGAAAGTGATGGGAAAGTCCAAATAACTGAATGACCTGTTTGCCACATTTGAAGTTGACGTTCCCTCCTACAGACAAAAGCCCATTACACCTGCAAAGGCAAATAAACCGCAGCAGGCGATGCCGCACACAGCAGGATTCCCCCTCCAGCCAGGGCACCTGTGCATGGCAACGTCTCCCCTGCCTTTCCTCCCCATCACAAGGAGCTCCAGCGGGCACACACCTGAGTGAGAGCTGCATCGCTCTCACACAGAGCATCAGGGGACTTGGATCACGCTTGGGAACTTCCACAAACAATCAAAACCAACTCTGTAGGTGAAAGCAATCTCATCTCTTTAGAGGTAATTTAGGGAATCCCTTCACTGATACCTCGTTGTAGCCCTACAGAAGAATTGCTCTGCCTCCCCTAAAGAAAACCCTGATCCCTCCTAGCATTAGGATTGAGGCTTGCGCTACACAAACGCTCTCTGACATTCCCCTGCAATAAAAGCCACTTACCATCTTCAGCATATCCATAGCAGGAGGAGAGACCTGGGAGCGGTATTTATTATGCTCATCCAAGATTATCTTCTTTTCTTCATCACTCAGGGACCAGCTCAGCTCCAGCGCTGTGAGCACCAGGAAAACAGGAGGAAGACCTGAGCTCAGCATCGTGCAGCCAGCTTCTGCTCTTAGCAGCCCACAGCTCTGGCAGTCAGATTTAAAGCACCTCCCAAAAGCAAGGAACACCCAACAGCTTGAAGATTGGGGAGGAAATGTATTTCTTTATTAGAGCAGAGTTTCGGAGCCACACGGCACACACCCATCTCACATATCAGCCTTGATGGAGAAGCAGCAGTGCGGCCGGTGCCAACAAGCGCGCAGGGTCCACTCCCCAAGACAGACCCTGCGCCTGAATCGTAATCCCTGGATTGGTATTTTCATCCAAGCCTCTGCTGCTCCAAACCTCAGACATCCCCTTAGCCCTCAGTTATGGGTCCTCTACCTCCTGTCCCTTCTCTCCTAAACTATAATAACAATTCCTAAGCAACCAGCAAAGCCCTGTTTTACACAAGGGTCCTCCCCTGTCCCTGGAACGCAGCTGTGTCTAGAAACAAAAGCAACAAGACGCAACTGCTGAGAACAGTTTGCAGCACAGTAACTCCCCAGCTGGGAGTCAGAGCCCACCTTCTCCAGCTGCATGCCCATGCACTGGCCGTGTTGGGGGGAAAGCGGTGGGCAGCAGAGGAACAGCCCCCCGGGGCTCCCCCGGCCTGCTGGGAAGGGGGGAGTTAAGCAGAGGGTTGATGTTCTTCCCTGTGCCATCAGGAGAAGGGTGAGCAGGCGAGGAAGAACAGGATATAGAGCTGAAATTGCCCCAAAAAAGGGGAGTTGAGAGTCTATATCTGTCTTCAGGGCTGGCTGGGATAACCAGCCCGTAGCTCTGCGGGGACAGGCTGTGCTCCCTCCCCAGGCAGGCACCTGGAGGGCTCAACATCAAGGTGTCCCAAATCGCCCCGCCATGGAGGCTGTCTGTCAGAGACCCTCCAGCCTGCCTGCAGCCTCTTCCTCCCCATCTGCGATTGTGCAACCGCCCCGGCTCTGCTCCAGGAGCTGCCTTTGGGGATCACACGCAATTAGAAAGGATCAGCGGGTGGGCAGCTCTGGCTAGCAGAGCCAAGTTAATCACACGCTGTCGGCTCTGCCTCCCCCTCTCCCTTCCCAGCTCCCCAGGCAATGCTTTGCCATTTTTCCTTTTGCTTTGGGCCACGCTGATCACCTCTCTTGCCCCAATAGCTCTCCTACTGCCCCCCAAATCTCTTACCTCTGCATATTGCCTTCTCCTTCATTAGGTCCAGGGTCTACCGTACTCTCAATAGTCCAGCAATTTGTGCAAGCAGGGTCCGAGGCTAACACCTGAACAGGCTATCTTCAACTCATCTGGTCAAACCAAAGGTTCCCATTTATTGCCAAGGTGAACTGCAGGCCTGGAATCTGGGTCAAGGCAAAGCCATCTCCATCATGAGACACCTCAAAAGCTCTGCTGCTGCATCTCCAGAGACCTGGAGAAACAACTAGAAAGGATCAACACTGGCTCCAACTCCTGTCGGCCAGCTCGCCGTGGCCTGGCTTACGAGGAACAAGGCAGCGCTGAGAAGACCCTAGCGCACGTACTGGTCTCTGCAAACGTGATGTGGAGATGAAGGGCCATGGCACTACAGCATCCTGACTAAGCCTCACAGGAGATAGTGCAGCAACAAGGATTAAAGAAAATGGGACATAGTGCTTGCGGGGAAGAGAAAACAGCCCTGGAGGAGTCACAAGCAGGGCACGTGCCTCATGGGGAAACATGAGTAACAGCCGATGCATTTGGCAAGGTCAGGCACGGCTGCTGGCGAAGGGGGTGCTGGGCCATTTCTCAACTCCCCAACCTGCCCCGACGGCTCTTTCTGGAGCCAACATCTGAAGCATTGAGATTAACAGCACAAGGTCCAAGCCCCACCCTGGAGCTGACAACTCATGTCCAGCCGGCATTAGGCAAGCACACGAGGAATGCGGCTTTCCTTCTGCTCGCTCAAGGAACAGCCCGTCCACCGCACCCCGACACCTGATGGGGTGACAGGGTCTGGCTCGAGGCCGGTGGGGTTTGGAAACACACAACTCCGCACTGCAGAAGCAACAAAGCCTGGGGTTCTACTGACTCACGTCTCGAGGGTCTTCAGTGTGGCTTCTCTGGTGTCTAACGGAGCTAACGCATTGTCCTGGTCGTAGTGGGATCTTTCCTCTACCTGCCTGGATGAACTCTGGAGGAGCTTATTGTCTTCCACCCCTCAAGGTTTGGCTGGAATAAGCTGACTTGTGAAGGAAGGACAGAGATTGTTATTAGGAAGAAAGGAGGGACAGGCAGAGCTGTTGCATCAACTTTGTTTAGGGAACCAGGCTAAAACTGACAAAACATTTTTCCAAAGTGTTTCTTTTGACATTTTCCAAGCAACAGTGTTCTGCCTTTTCACTTAAAATGACATTTCCACTTAGAGAAAATGCCCTAAAAAGGGTTAAATGACCCCTCAATGGCAGACATGCAACAAGGAAAAAAAAAAAAAAAAGAAAAAAAAAATCAGGAAAGGGGAAAAGGTGCATTAACACTTGTATTTAATTGCAAAAAGTAAAAACATTTTTTTATTCTTCTTACATACAAATCTCATTTATTTACACACTTTTTCCAAGTATTTACAAAGTTTGCAATATATTAAATTATGACCATCCATAAAATTCTGCATTAAGTGCATATTTACATTTGATTTTTTTCTCCACCACTGAATTTATAGTGTTCAGCATTGAAACAGTCTTTATGCATATATAGCTTTACTTCCCAGCACCCCTGAGCCTTTAGAACATGCCTCCCTTTCCCCAGAGACAGAGATGATGCTAAAAATAAATCACCTGTCACTTGTTTGAATCTCCAAAGCAAAGGGGAAGTCCAGCATCTCCCTTGTTTCACTCAGCAGGACAGTAAATCTATCCTTTACAAGGAGGAGTTTCCTGAAGAGGAGAATACAGAGTTCTACATATAAAATTTACCAAGAGGAGAAAGTTTGGTTTGCGGGAAGCAAGAGCTCTTCGTGCACGCACTGCAAGGTCCACGGAAATGGCCTCACCGCAGAAAGTGCCTGGTTCTCTTGGGGGCCATGGGGCTAAATGCGGACCGCTGAGCCTGGGACTGGGCAGATCCTGCACACTTCCCTCCCCGGCGCAGCGTTACTGATGTGAACGCGGGGGTTTAAAGGCAGGATCGCCGTTCCGAGATGCTGCAGTTCGTAGAGCTCACATCTCCAGCAACGAGATGCTCTCCTGCCCCCCACCTCCTCTCGCTCGGGGTGTTCCCACGCTGCGAGCGGCACTTGCTGCGGAAGGGCGTGCAAGGCTTGCTGCTGGAAAGCCGGGGAGGCCAGCAACCAGACAAGGGAGGTGCTTTGATCCAGCCCAGTAAAACCAGCTTCTCTGCCAGACCATTACAGCAAGAGGACTAGCAGGAGAAGCTAAAGGCCCAAGACTCCTGGGAAACCCGACCCGAGAAAGCTCTCCAGGGTTTTGCAAAGGAGTTTGAGGCTGGGATCTGCAGAGCTGCCTCAGGGGAATTTGTGTGTGCAATGCCAGTGGGGAGGAAAAAAATAGGAAGAAAAGAAAAAAGAAAAAAAAGAATCAATTAGAAACTGGCAGCTTGGCTCCCATAGGGGATGCTGATTTCCTGGTACTGAAGTAAATAATAACACTCCTTTCTCCTCCTTCAGTTACCCTGAGTTCAGGACTGACCGAGAGCAACGGTCAATGACCCCTGCTCTTGGAAACCAGCTTTAAACCACGATCCTCCTGCCCAGCTGACGGGTGACAGCCCATCTTTCTAGCCCGACAAGTGGAGAAATGACCACGCCGCAGCTCTGCCCACCGGGCTCTCGAGTAGCACGGATTTCTGCGCCTCGCTGGTGTGATTTCAGAGCAGCTTCGCAGCCTCCGGGATGTCAGGCGAGTGGGAGCCCATCTCCCAGCTCACAGGCAAAGAGCTCTAAAGCACGCAAATAGGTTTTTTTTTTAAAAAAAAAAAAAAAAAAAAAAAAAAAAAAAAAAAGACACATGCATTGACTGGGCACCCCTCTGAGCTGGCCAGGGTGGGGAGTGGGGGATTGTCCAAACCAGCATGTACACTTGGATACACGCAAGCGCCGAAGTGAAGCCAGAGGCGAGGGAGACCATGATGGGACGTGCACCCTCTGTGACCCATCCGATCACGTCTGCCACCCCGATGCCTCAATAGCTGAGAAAACAGCGACACTGCCCCCAGTTCAGCCTCAGCAGATCACTAGGAGCTGCCAGGCTCTCTAGGGAAATGACAGCCCCCGGCATCCTCGGGAAAGGCTCTGTGAAGCCGGAGGTCCGGATGAGGAAGATGACCAGGGCTCACTTGCAGCCATCTGGCCAAGGTGTCAACACCTCCTTTTGGCCATCCTATTTTTGCCACTTTGGCCTCACCTCGGAGTTTTCCATGCCTGCGCTGCGATGCGGAAGGCGTTAACACTACTTCTCTGGCAGCGGAAGACAGGAGCTGCTCTAGAAGCCGTGCTACAGACTGGGGCTCCGCGCTCCACAGCGGCTAGGGCCAAAAATCGCCTCTTTATCAGCAGAAGAATTGCCCTCCTGTTTTAGTTTAGCAGCTAATTCCTTACAGCTTTTGGAAGAGGAAGAGAAAATATACTGGAAGTTTAAAAACAAATGATGTAAACTCCAAAGGGAACAAGGTTGGGACATATGCAATGTATTGCCTAGACACAGATCTGGAAACTTATGCAGAGACCATAAAGTGCACTTGGAAAGCTGATCTGCAAACAGTCCAGATTCACCATCTTCTGTCCAACCAGCTGCAACTCTTTGCAGAGGGGAGAAGAAATAAGTGAGAGCACTTTTCCTAAATAGGCACAAACCTGCCCTAGAGCTGCCCCTTTCCCCCTAATCTAAACAGCAAACGTAAACAGATCCATTTTCTCTGCTTCTTCCCAAAGGAGCCAGACAGCCTCAATGGCTTAAGTGCGACTCACAAAATACAGGCATTTCACAGACACTTGAGAATTGTCTCCGCAGCTCTTTTACAAGTTATATTCAAGGACACTTAGAAGTGACAGCATCACGAACCACCCGCAATCTTGGCAATAATGGGTCCAGCAGGTTCTCTCCGTATGCATCTCTAACCAAATGCTCTACAGAAATGGATCAGGTACAAAACTGGTAAGAGGTGAAGTAACCTTGTCAGCCTTTGAATTTGACTTGAGAAGCTGCCAAAGTGTAAATAGCAACAGTCACTAACAAGGCCCTAATTCTGCCATCACCAAACTCACGAATTTCCATGAACTAAGACCCAGGCTTTAAGAGGAGGGAGAGGGGTGGTGTGCGTGTGTCTTGGCATGTACAAGATTGCATGTAGTGTCACAAGTGTAAAACACACCCCAAGCATTAACAATACTAACAGAAGTCTTATTAATCCAATTCCCTTTAATATTTTGCTACAAATTAAATTAGTCCTTTTCTGTCCTGAGAGAGTCAGGCTCTCCCCCTTTGGTTCTACTAGATCTGGTGTGTGTTGGTCCAGTGTTGAGGGCCATGCACACAGACTGACATGGGTGCTGCGGTTGTTCTTATTCATTTACAGGAGAAAAACAAGGGTTATGCATAGAAATGTTTGTAGCGTCAAGGCCTCACACTAAATTCTTTGGAGCAGGAACTGTCCTCTGCTTTATCCTCGTACAGGAGCCAGACGTGGCCATCCCACTTGGCAGCTTTTGTTAGACCCTAACAAGATTAGCATGACGTTCGCTCCCGTTATCCTGGTCTTGCTCAAAAACAAAGGCTGGATAGACATTTTTCCAATCTGTCATTTTACACGTACCTAAAATATTTACAGAGGAAAAGGTTCTCACTCCTGAGAACAGAGTTAACTTGCTTTCAAACAAAACCCCTCCCAATTCCATATTAACAACTGTGAGAGTATGTCCTGAACCCCAGCCCTGGCCTATGAGTTCAGCCTGACACATCTGTAAATGATCTTCAACAGCAGGATCAGACCCAAAGGATCAGACTTGGAAGGGACCACAGCATCCGCAGCCTGCACACACTGCAACCAAGCCTCTCTCATGGCATTGGATGAAGCAGTGCTCAAGCAACAGGAAGCATGCAAAGGCAGCTTGGAAAGGACTCAGGAAAAACCAACGTTCGTTCTGAAGACAGAGTTCCAGGTCTGGAAGGAGTTGACGCAAAAAAGTGCCAGGGATGAGGATGCTTTCAGGTGCTCCCGTAGGTAACCCTGGGCCAGGAACGCAGGCAGCGCCTCTCAAAGCAAGGAGTATATGAAAATGGTCGTGCAGCCCTGGTGTCTTAGGTGCACAATCAGAAGATGAAACTTGTACAGAGCTGCTCTGCACCTAGCCCCATCTCCATCCAGAACTACCGCACTCTCGGCATCATCACCACTAAAACTTGCATCAGTATTTTTGTAGGAAAGGAAGTGGGGGGGGGGAGGGGGAGGGGAAAAAGCACAGTAACTATTTGACTTACTCACAACCTGCTGATAGAGAACCGCAGAAAAGTGATCACAAGACACAAAGAAGAGGCCTGAACGGATTCTTTTGGTACAAGAACGATGCAGTGGGTGAGGATCTCTGCCCTTAGGCTGCAAGGCTTATGTCAGCCCTGGAGCACGGAGCTGAGATTGGCTTTGCGGGGTACAATACTGAGGCACACAGCTATGTACATGATGGAGAGATGGGGTGGAGTTGGGACACATCACCAATTCATTCCCTTATAGAGCTGACCCGACAAGACAGGCTCAAAGCTTCCTCCGCAGGAGGAATGTACACAGAAATGTCACACACCCCCTTCACTCCCAAACCCCCAGAAGTTTCAGAAGTGCCATAATCCACAAAGGACACAAGGTGAATCTCATCCTGAGAAATCCCTCTGCTGCTTCTGGAAAAAACCCTTTGCTGCAAATCCAGGGCTTACCTGAGGGGACAGGGAAAGTCATAAATAGCTTGCGCTTCTCCCAAAATACATTTGAGGAAAGGCAAAGAATTACCTCAAGGGTCAGGAAAACAGTCATTTTTAAACACTGTAAACATGCAGGGTGGCAAAGCTGCCTGCCCCAGTTGCCCCAGGTCTATCGCTTTCAAGACGTTGCCTTGGCTTCAAAGCTGAAAGTGTTCTTGTCCTGGAAACAGCTCTGTTTTCCCAACCCACTGTCCTTAGCTAGCTGCTCCGTCACAAACAACCGCCGGCTCTGTCCCTTTGGCCATGAAGCTCATCGTCCAGTAATCTGCGCTGGCATAACCTTTGGAAGATGCAATAGAGGCCATATTAGATGAATCCATGTTTAATGACTGCTCACATTTCCCGTGAAGTGATGGGGGTATGCAGGAGCTCTTTGGAAAGACACTGCCCTCAATGACACACTGGGTTTGGAACACCTGGCAGAGCATCGTGTCTTGCGTAGCCCATACTGCTCAGTTTTTACACTGAGCATCTTGTGGCACCCTGTTGTTTGTGTTCCAGGCCACAAACTCCCAGGCCAGAATGATCACTCCTCTGTACTGCTACAGGCAGGCACACACCAGTTTGAAGGTGGAAATTGCACACACCACCTTGTCATGGTTTAGCCCCAGCCAGCAACTAAGCACCACGCAGCCGCTGGCTCACTCCCCCTACCCCGATGGGATGGGGGAGAGAATCAGAGGAGTAAGAGTGAGAAACACTCCTGGGCTGAGATAAGAACAGTTTAATAATTGAAATAAAGTAAAATAGTAAGGATAATAATGACAATATAATAATGATAACAATAATATACAAAGCAAGTGATGCACAATGCAATTGCTCACCACCTGCCAACTGATACCCAGCCAGTTCCCGAGCAGCAATCGCTGCTCCCTGGCCAACGCCCCCCAGTTTCCATACTGCCCATGATGCCATATGGTATGGAACAGCCCTTTGGGCAGTTTGGATCAACTATTCTGGCTGTGCCCCCTCCCAGCTTCTTGTGCCCCTGGCAGAGCATGGGAAGCTGAAAAGTCCTTGACTGGCACAAGCAGTACTTAGCAACGACTAAACCATCAGTGCGTTATAAGCATTACACTCATACTAAATCCAAAACACAGCACTGTGCCTGCTACTAGGAAGAAAATTATCCCAGCCAAAACCAGGACACACCTTCTCAGGCGTCAGACAGAAAAGACCCAGCTGGAAGCAGTCCTCTGACTCCAAGGGATCTCCCAGACCTTGCATGCTACAGCACCAGCACTCACCCAAATCTCCAGCTTCCAGCTCCACCTTGAACATCTCACAGTGTCCTCTGCATTTGTCCAGAGGCGCAACAGTCAGGGTGAGCTGTCCGCTTCCAACAGCAAAGAGGCTGTGCAAACTGTAACTCTAGGATGAGAGGACAACATTTCAAAAGCGTTGCTAACTTTTCAGGTATTTCAGAACGCGTGAGACTTACCGCCAGGAACAGCTCCTAAAACGCAACTCTTAAATGAATTCTGCCCAACTGTGCACAAAAAGACCATCCCCTCACCCAGCTACAGAGCAAGGCCAGGACATAAACGTGAACGGAGCTGGGACACCAGATGGGCACCTCTAACTGCCGAGGGAGATGGACGCGGTGTGCCACCTGCACAAAACCAGACATGACTTCTGGGTGGCACAGCAACCTTGAGCTGCCATGTTACACAGGGATGGACAGAACAGATACAGCCCTGAACCCTTCCGGCACAAGTATATCAGCTGAAAATGTCCTGCAAATCCCCCAAAGACTTGGAGCTTCTGGAGGACAATTCACAAACAGGGATATAATGCCTCTGGGATGAATTTCTCACCTTATTCCCCAAATGTGGATGGCGGATGAGGAAGCAGCTCTCCAGGGACACTGTCTTGGGGAAGGACAGCAAAGAGGAAGTGGGAAAAAACTCCTGCAGAATCCGAGTTTTATTCACAGATTTGTTCCTAAACAAAACAACCCATATTAAAGACATATCACCCAATGATAATGCTTGTATTTAAAAGGCTACTCCCAAGATCAAAATTCTCCACAAATAATCATGCTTGATAAACAGCCTGCTGACAGACTAGCCCCTAGGAGCAAAATTCAACCTCTCAGCTTCTAAACCTGTGCTCCTTCATATCTTCCTCTTAGTACCTGCAGCAGGACCATGTAAGCAGGGAACAAACAGATCATCATGGATGCCTAAACTTAATTTCCCTCCCCTCTTCCCTCAAAATGATCCGAGTCATTGATCGGGTCCATTAATTACAAAAGATGCAGAGAGGTGGCATTGTACGCAACCATAACTGAAACCACATGGCAAGGCAGCGGGAATCCAAGTCTGTTCTCTAGGCCGGGGAATGTAACTGGAAAAGGCAGGGTGGGGCTTGTTATTTTTACATCTCTGTCTAGTGGCTTGACATGATTAATACTTCTGTACCCTGATCATCCGTCTACCAGTGCTGCGGTCGAGAAGTGCAGCAAGAAGATCCCGTCTAAGCGTTAGCCAAAGCACAGACTCCACCATGCCCTTCTCCAGGTCTGCTTGGACACTGCTCCTTTGCTGGTACAAACGTGCCAGGGAGCCTGCTCCACACCAGGTGGCACGTTACTTCTCACTTCTCCACATGAAAAGACTTGGCTAACACACCGGGTTGCTCTGCAACAGTGTTAGGGAGCTCTGAATTGTTCAGATGTCTTAGAGCCACACTAAAGGCTTTAGCACAGTTAACAGAGGGCCAGGATTAGGGTAGGCCACTTTTCCTGCATGAGGCCAGACACAAATTGCGGGATCCCTTAGCTTTCTGTTACTTCTCAGTGTTTTGCAAAAGTCATGGGACCTCTTCTCAGTCAGAACTAATGGTGGAGGATTTCCACTGAGCGGACAGAGGTGATTAGAAATGCAAACCAGTTGCCTCAGGTGATCAGACCACAGCTCAGATGATTAATGTATGGCCTGAAAAACAGGACCGAGCAGTCACTGGGATATTTTTGTCTTGTAAGGGGAGCAATATGTGAAGTCCCAGCCACAACACTCCATTTTTAGTGCAGAAGTCTTCTCCTTGGATCAAATCAGTGCCAGCAGGCAGAGAGAAGACTCTAACCAACTACTGTTCCCCTCCCCTCCAGTTAAAGTTCAACTTGCAAGCTCCTGGTAGTTCACACAGGCAAAAAGCCTGGGCACCCCTGCAGAAAGGATGTATACATCTATCACATGTTTTGTCTTTGACTCACCAGGGAAAGAAAAACGGACAGCTCCACAGTTCAGCTGAATTTTCTTCTATTATAACCTCTGCCAGTTCTGGATCCTGGGACTGAAAATGCTTCAGTTCTTCATAGGAGAGATGCTGCCCTGTCTTAAATGACACAAAACAAAGATAAAAACTGTGCACCCGGGGTTCCTCCCCGCTCCCATTTCCATCCCGCCAAAGAACATCCAAGAGTGACAGCCATCTAGATTGTTAAATTTCCAACCACAATGATCATTAGTCAGAGGAACAACTCGCTAAGGATGCAGTGAGCTCCTCACCCCCTGACGTCTTTAAACTTGGGCTAAATGTCGTCTTAGATATATGTTCTACCTCAATCAGCAGTTTGAGTTTGTGGTTGAAAATACTGGGCAGGGGTCTTTGGCTGGTGCTATTCAAGACTTTGGACTAATCATCCAGCCTTACAAATCCATGGATTACCTTGATTAGAAAAGGCTGAGACCTCTGGAGCTTTTCTGATAGTTCTCCAAAATCTGTCACTATCTGAAGGCTTTTCACAGCAGAACAGACTGTGCAGTTTGCAGGAAGCATAGAAGTGTTCTGTCTGCAACCTGCTGCCCACCAGTCCTGGCATTCTTGGGAAGAAACAAGAGAAATGTGTTTAATAAGACCAAAAATGAAAAGGAAAGGAGACAGACTTGATGATAAACTCATTATCCCTAACACGAAACACTGAGATTTCTTATAGCTTCTGACAGCTCTAAGTTACTCAAAAAGAGCAAGCTTCAGCAGAGCAGGGAACTCATCACAGAACATTTCCAGCATGGGATGAAGATTTTGGAGATATGGATGAGGATTGTGAGAAATGAGAGAGCTTCATGGAAATTCCACTTCTCTGTATATAGGAGGCATACAGGCTAAGTTACCCTTTCATTACCAATAGAAGGATGGCAAGCACCATATATAGTGCAATTAAATTGAAACAAGTCTACAAGCAAAAGAGCAATCCCAGCGTGTTATCAAGGAGACACCCAGAAGGCATAAGGAACCCTTGGACCACAGCTATGCCCATTTTAAATTCAAAAAATCATTGTTACACCACAATCGGCTGAACTGGTCAACAATGAACACTGCATATATTTACATCTTCAAAAATTCAATTTTTATGTTGAACCATTACTTGATGCCTGTATTCTGCCCCCCTCCTCCAACTTAACAGCCCTCCCAGCATAAAAAACTAAGTAAATATTAACAGAAGAGACCTGTTGCAACACTGAATGAACAGGGCAAGAGCCGATAACGCTGAATGCCCCACATATTTCTATGCTAAAGGATCCAGAGGAGCAGCTGCCACGCTAGAAGGACACGGCTCTAATTTTGTGGCAGTTTGACAGCCCTGGTTCTGCAGCCTTAATCCAACAGGGAGATGTTTAATTTGGACAGTGACAGCAAACCTACCCAAATGCCTGATCTGTCGACGTGGTTTAGGAAAAACCCAAGGCCCGGGACACACCTCATACGAAACGTCCAGAGTTCTGTCCTCACGACAGGCCCACCCGCCCCGTTTGGTGCCAGCATATGTCAAAACAGCTCATGTCTCCTGGACCTTGCTGCAGGCTACCCACTTGGGAAACAGAGTGGATGGGAAAGGGGAGAAAGAAGAGATAGTGAAGCTTGACTGAAAAATAAAGTTGGGAAACAAGGATGCACAGCGGCTTTTCGGGGGGGAAAACACCCGCACGCAGTCTGCCTGTTACTGCCATCGTGGTTTCCAGCCACGCTCACCCTCCTGCACATGGATCAAAACTGATGAACAGCACTTAATAGGAAAGCTCTTGTTTTATTTTCCCCTCCTACATCTGCAACAGACAAACAAGAATGTTATAGAGGATTTCGGTTCACTGGGACATAACAACAAGGAACAGACTGGGATTCATTTTGCTTTTTTTCTCTCTAAATATCTCCAGTCAACTCCCAAATGCTGCATTTCCCACCCTACTGCTGGGATATGGACTGAAAGGGACCAGAATATAATTCCTAGTCTTTCTGGAAGACGCGTCTACACTGCTTTCAGGGAAAGGGGTAAGAAGGCAAAACAAAGTGTAAAATCCTTATTGCAAGCAGAAGTGCCGCTCCCATGAGAAACTGCTCCAGCCTACTTTCCCTCCCTGCTCACAAGAGAAAAAAGAAAATCTTTGTTCCACTGCCTGTAGAAAGCTTCAATTTTACAACAACAAAAAAACCCTCAACTCAGAAAAAACAGCTGGTCAGTGACAGGAAACAAAAGGCTGAAAGATCTCACCAGAGGAAGGGCAGTCACCATGAAGAGAACAAGAAAACATATCTTATTGTCTCTCATCATACAGGGAGTAGCGATACTATAATTTCTTTCTGGGCAAAACTTAGAAACCTCATCCCAGAGGGTTAAGCACAGTTGTCCCAAAATTTTCTCTCCGGGCTCAGGGCAGTACCCCACGTAACAGGATGCTAATCAGCTTGACAGTATAGAGCTTGATTCCTCTTTTGAGCTAGGCTGGGATATTTGCATTCTCAATTGCTCGATTCAGGAGGTTATTTCTTTTCCCCGTGAATAACCCAAGCGGAGCATGGTTGAGACGCATTTCAAATGCCGCAAGTGGGGTTGTGGGATTTTTTTTTTTTTTTTTGGTAATTAATCTTTTAGATTTATTGTTGAGGGTGTTAGTCTGTGCACCAGCATGCGTGTGACTGGCATGACAAGTACGGGCAGCGAGAAGCGCCTGCCCTTCCCAGGCAGGGAGGGAGAAGAGACTGCGCGCAGAGGAGAGGGCATGCAACTGCACACTGGGGACCAGAGCGGGAGTTTTACCGAGGATGCTTATTCTCTCTTTCGATTACCCTCCCTGCATTCCTTTTACATTATCACCCTGCCCAGACACCCTGGGGGATTATTTTGCTTTAAGTCGAGCGCGCTGTCTGTGCGCACGCACGGTCTGCTCAGAGATTGAAAAGAAAGATGCACTCTTCATCCCAGCGCAACCGTCACGTGCAGCCGTCACACGATGGTCCCATCCACTCGCATTCAAATGTTGAAGTGCTGGGCGTGTGCAACCATCCCTGCGGAGTTCAAGTGCAGGAAAGCAGCTGTAGCGTTGACACGTACAACTATCCATTACGCGACAGAAGCACGGGCCAGTCCCAGCCAACCTCTCCTCCATGCTTGTGCTTTTTCACCCCTCTTTGAGGAGCAGCCTTCGGTTTGTTAAGCAGAACCTCAGTTCCCATCAGTCATACCCACCTAATATTTGCTTTTACACTTTATTAGCTCTCCAGAACAAGAGCTGTCTTCTCCCCTGTGCCAGGATAACTCCTAGCAGAGCCAGGGCTGGGGATTCCAGCTGCTAACACAGCACAGACGAAGAGATAACAACTTTCCTTAAAACACATCTATGATTAATGCTAGAAGGAGTTTATGACTGTACTTTCCACTATGCAGAAAAATAATTTTCAACTTACAATCAATTTAAAATGAGCACCCCGCCTTCTTGGACATTTTCACAGAGGATCTCCCAAGTTTTTTGGCTGTCCCCTGAACTACAGAGGGGTGTGTGCACACAACCCCAGAGATGCTGGGTGTGGACGATCAGATTGGAAGCTAAGAGGTTACTGAGAAGACCTGGCCCTGCTTCTGCCTGTTGCAGCGAAGCAATAAAACTTATGGAAACTTGCCCACATACATCTGAGAGCAGGACCTCAGCAACAGCCCTGGTCTCTTTAGGGACCACATGAAGGGCAAAATATCAGTCTGCCACCGCAGCAGGTTCAAACAGAAGCCCTGTAGCAGGGGGACCTTTTGCTCCAGCAAGACACACGGAGCCAAGGGCTGCTCCTGACCCTAACAAATTATTGAAAACGTAAAACCTCCTGCATGTAGAACTGAGACAGCTTGCTGGCTCCCCACCAAGCTGGTTTGCTCCCCAGCACTGATGACTGCAAGGCTGAAGCAGTGTCCGGCAGGCACAGAAAAGTCTGGTCCAGGGAAAGGGGGACTCCCCCAGGGCTTCACAGCCCCCGCAGCTCTTCTGTCCTTGGGGGTTGTTGCTACCATCACCCACAACAGCTAGAAGCAAGCTCCCCAGAGGGCTGTCTAATGCTCTAAGCAGCTCCACAATTTGCATAGGTTGGTTCCAAATCCCTAGTTCCTCTTTTCTGAGGATGATGCTATTCCCCAGTTGCACCACATACCTCACTAGGGACCAGTCCTAGAAGCAGTCAAGCAACTTCAGCAAGCCTAGGGCAAACTCAGGGCTCTCAAGAAGGACTGGCCTATGCACTGAATATTCACAAGACATTTCTCTGTCCTTTCTTGTAGGTCCATTGTACAAGCTGGCTGTTCCATTAACACCTACAACACTTTTGGACTGTCCCTCACACGATCCAACATACCATCAAGAACTACAAAAATACTTGTAATCAGGGTAGGTGAGCAGGAAAACTTCAGGGCTCTCAAAAAGCGTGACCAACTCTACATTGGCCGATTCAAATGCAAGCTCAGGATGGGGGTGGACTCACCCGACCCAGTGACTCATTTATGGCACTGCACTGACAGCCACAACCTTGTTCCTACGTGCTAGATCCAACAATGAGAAGATGCTGATCTCCACAATGTCTCCCCACAGCTGCACATTTGTAAAAGTCAGGGAATTTTTCAAGGTGGATTTGAAGACACCCTTCAAAGGAAGCGATTAAGACCTCGGCCTACCCTCTGCTCTCTGCGACCATACTTTCCCCTCGGCCAAAGGGGACCTTTACAGACGTGCATCTGGCAGCCCACGGGGTACTTACCTCCTCCATTCATTTTCATAGCAAAAGCCCAACTACAAGCTGGTTCTTATGGCTGACATAGGGCAGGGCTTTTTAAGAGGCATTTGATCCCACCTGTAAGATCCCCAGTGGTGAAGGGGCCACAAGATCCTCAGTGCTCTGACGTCCAATTACCATCATCACAGAAGGCCTGCAGCTCTCCCTCCAGTTGAAAATATCTAGCTTCCAGATGCTGGATTTTACAGTGCTGTTTTCCATTATTTTAAGGACAGGGATTTGCAAGGTCCAGCCCTTAACCTTAAAGTGAAGTTGCAGCTCATAACCTACTGTTATTGCTTTGACAGCCAAAGAACACGCAGGCCAGGTTGTTCTTGCTCCTAAGATATGACCAGCCACTTCCTGCGTTGCACTTACAGATACTGTAATGCTCAAGTCAATAGCTTGTTACTTATGCCATGTCATTGCAGCAGGATATACTATATGCTTATAACCACGCCTCCTTTCCCAGACCTTACAGAAAGATAAAACAGTATTTTAAAACCTCAAAGCAATTTACAGACATCAATTCACAATTACAGCCTATGACATGAGTAAATCTCATCATTCTTACTTTACAGATATAAAAATTAAGAGCTCTGTAGTTACTGTGTGGCACAGTTCAAGAGACATTCAAAGCACTCTGTTGCAAAAGCACTATTTCCCAAGCTCCATCTTGCTGAAATTTTTCACTAGGCTAAAAATTAATTTGATCATTTATAATGTCATGTCAAAGTCAGGCTAAACTGATGGGTTCCTGAGTAAGTCAGACAGGAATCATAAGGAGTGCTTATTAATTACAGCGTGGAAGTCCTGATTAAGGAATGCATCACAGTGGGGTTTTAAAGATATACTACAAAGAGGGTCTCTGTTCAGCACAAGATCCTCACCTCTTTCTTGTACTGAACTTTTTTGTAGCTTCGAGTATATTGAATATATTTATGCCAGGAGAAGAAAGTACCTCCCAGTTTGGTTCATAGCATTTTTAGGAACAGCTAGCAACAAAATAACAGTTACAAATAAACTCATCAAGAAACCCTTATTTTTGTTCTGGGTAAAAAGTCAACAGCTCGAAGAACTACTCATTCATTTCACTAATGGGTAACGGCTGGTCAAACAACTGAAGGATGATTAGTCAATCTCTAGCAAAGCACAAGAATGATTTTGATCCAATGAGACATTGTGAAATCAAGGCTGCTCAGCCTAGCCCAAGAGGAACTCACAGTCCACTGGGGCAAAAGAACATTATTTCCAGGAGAAATCTGCACCTACCAATCTAGAAAACTGAAGGCAGGGACCAAGCTGTCAGGAAAGCCTCCAAAGTCGACTCCAGCCTGCACCTCTGGTTACGTGCCCTAGAACACAGCTTGTGCTGCTCTGGCAGCGTCTGCATGAGCAACCTGGCCTGGAGGAACAGCACGCTTTTGAAGCGAATCCCTCCCAGTTGCTGCCGCTTGCCCAGCAGTGGCTCCAGTCTGTAAAAGGTTTGATGTGCCTGTGTCACCAGTACAAACAGGGCTCTGCTAGGCTGCGAAATGCCTCTGCAACACGCCACGTACGGCACACGCGCTCTCTTTCCAGGCAAGCAAACCCAAAGTGAGAATTCACTTGCTCTCCAAATGAGGAAACAAGAAATTCTGGAGGCATCGAAATAAAGAAGCAAAAGGAAGGGTATTCCATGTTCCAGATTACCACAATGATTTGGAGTTAGTTTACTGTCAGCAAATCCAAATAAACAGTCCGCTGGCTGAACAGAGGCCAAAGTAAAGCAGTATATGAAAACAGCTTGGCACCACCCTGCACTACAGAGTCAGCCTTTTTCCCCCCCTTTGAACTAGCCAACACACGTGTCTGTTGGCAGCTCTCACGTTATATTATAAAAGGGTTGTTTACACATACACACACACAGAAAGATCAGATAAGCTGCCAGCTGTACGGGGATGGGAGGGAGCCCTGCACAGTGCTGCAACCCACATCACGCTCGCATCCACCTCAAAATGCTCCAGTCCCCAGAGTGGGTGCAGGAGAATATGCATGAACGCAAAGGCAAACCAGCTTGACTTTGCTTAGGAGAGAAAAGGTAAGATCCTTTGTGAGCAAGAGGAGAAGGCCATGCTGAAGGCAGCAAGAAGTTAGAAATCAGACCCTGCTTTATCTCCTAAGCAGCCTTGTTGTGCAACCTTTTCATTCAGAGCGGGCCCACGTTCCTCGGGCTCATGCATCACTGAACCCAGCAGGTCAGATACAGCGTGAGCTGCAAAACCTCATGGGGGAAGGCTGCCGGAATACCTGGGTGCTTAGCCCACGTCGCACTCAAGAAGCAGAAAGTCCCCCCTCGTGTAAGACAGGCGTGTTGGATGCTCCCTTTCTGTACAGAGCTGCACCAAGGATAAACACTTCAGGCCTACAGTTAAGAGGGGAGGAGAGGAGCGTGAGAAGCGGAGAGAAATGTGGCTGGCCCATCGCAGGCTGCCTGCAAGGGGTTAAGATCAGAAAGAAGCCAGGACCTGGCCAGGTGCCAAGGCAGGCCTCCAGCTAAATTGAAGGTGGCCAGCCAAGAGGCAGAGGCTGCTGTCCTCTCCCAGGAACCCAGCCTGCTGTGACCCGTCCCCACAAATAGCTCTTGCACCCTGCTTTGGGACGTGACGGTGACAGGCTGTTTACAAGGTGTTGCATAAACACAGCTATTCCAGCAGGGTTCCTTTCTCTAAAATAGATTACGTATAAAACCAATAAACATGATTTTAGCCTTTCTGGTCTATGCCAAAGAGAGTTTTTAAACGCAAGGAGTCTTCTCCAAGATAGGAGTAACTTGCACGGGATCTATTTTCCACAGTGTGTGTTTACACCATTTTAAGGGTGCTGAGCAGCTACCGATCCAGTCAATTTTGAACTGCATAGGATGTATGCGGTCAGGACTGAGTCTCATTATTAGCAGCAAAGTTGGATTTTCCTTGAGGTCATTACAAACCCCTGTTATCAGTACAACGTGCAAATTGTCATGCTGTTGGACGAGAGCCTGTTCGCCACTGACCGACCTGCTCTGCTGAGGTTTTTGAGCTGCAGTGACTGAACTTACCATGGGCAGACACACAAGTTCACGTAAGAGCACCTTAATGCTCTGCTCATCACATCATTGCTCTGTGTGGCCGGCAGCGAACAGTTATCAACAGTTGACATCAAAATTCATATTTAGATATTAACAAAGCTAGAAGGATGTCACACAGCTGTGAAGAGCCACTGAAAAACAGGTGCAGTGACCACCATTGTGGTTTTAACACTTCTGTTAAAAAAAAGAGAAAACCCCTTTTCATTTGGCTCTGATTACTACAGACTTTGCAGAGCTCATTATATTACTTCCTAATGCTTACAGGGGAGAAAGAAGTACTCATACCCCTACTTTGCACCAGAGAACGGAAACACAGAGGGAATGACTTTTCCATCCCAGCGTATATCAGAGAAGAGAAATCCAGGTTACATAGGCCCTACTTTCTCCTTGGAACAGCACTAGAAAGCCTTGAGTTAACCCACGTGCCCACCCAAAATCCACTGTGTTCCTTATAGCAGGTAGAGCCCAGAGGTTTGCAAACCCATCGGCTCCCCGGGGGGTACGTGAAGCGCTGATCTACCCGGCTAACACCGCACACTGCCACGGCGAGGCATTTCCCCAGCCCAGAGCAGGCAGCGTGACCCAGCACTGGGGCTTTCACAAACTCTGCATAAACATGAGCTCAGGAAGAGCAAATGCAAACCACATTTCCGCAGAACTCTTCCCCAACCGAAGGGACCTTGGTTCCTAGCCCTGGGAAAACAGCTGAAAAAGAGGCACAGACGCCAAACCCAAGGGTCTAAGAGTCAGCTTTGAAGAAACAAAGGGTGAGAACGTTAGTTTTAATATGGGAATTGATCTGGGGGAGAAAGCCGGCAAGCAACCGAGCAGAGAGACAGGCAAAAAGGAAATTTACTTTGGACCTAATCCTACAAACTGAACACAAGAGAGCGCTTTGCGGACGCTGCTCCTCACCTCAGCCGCTCAAAGGTCCACCCACAGCCACCCTTGTCATCCACAGCACGGCTCTTGGGGTGGAAGGGATGAGGATGAAGGTGAGAGTGAAGGCAGGTCACCCTGAACTGGAGGGAGCTGCTCCTCCCAAAGCCCCACCACCACTCTAACGTGGGGCTCTGGCTCTTGGGGGAAACCAGGCATCCAAGCTCCTGTTGCTCTGCAACACAACGCAAGTCTGGCCGCTCAGCCCACATCTACCAGGGGACCGGGCTCCAACCTGCAATCCCGGAGACAGGAAAACTGCCCCAAGCCCACTACTCCCCGAGCAGGCTCAGGAGGGACAGCACGGCCCCAGACCACAGCCCCAGGCGGGCAGGCTGCCCCTGCCTGTCCAGGCAGCTTCAGGCCAGGAGGAAGCGAACCGGACCACCCATACGCCCACACTCGCCATGGCTGGGCTTTGTCCGCACCACGTTGGGCGGCGGGGCCGGGGGAAGTCTGCCAGCACTGCTGGTGGGCCAAGGCAGCCTCCAAACTGCTAACAGGTGGCTTTCAACAAGAACAGCCTGAGCTGGATTTGAACTGGTGCCTGAGCACAGAAAGCTCCAAGTTTCATCCTCAGCCCCCTCAAAAAATTCATCTACCGGGATCTACGTAGAGAAAGGAAGAGGAGTCTGTACGTCGAGTCCCTCAGTGTTTTTCTCTGCTGCTCAGCCTCCTTGCATGGTGCCTTCTCCTATGCAAGCATGCACCAGAGAATGCTAGACCTGCTTGCAAGACCTCCCAGCCTTATGCTCACATCGACAAACAGGACGGCAAGATGTAGCTTTATCCCTTCCCTTCAGCAGACCACCAGGCCAAAATTAAGGGCAAAATGTTACATCATGCACAAGGCAGGGCTGAAAGACAGCTCGGGAGACCACCGAGCCATGGGCCATGAAAATCTCTCTTCCAGATCCCTGCTGGATGGCTTTACCACTGTCCGCTCAGCAGCAAGCTGTGAAGTTGACACCAGCGCTGCTGGGACAGCCCGGTAGCCACAGCTGCCCGCCAGGAAGCCAGGACACGAGGGATTCCCACAGAAACCCAGCCAAGGTTCAGCCTGGGTGCTGCACTCTCCCATTCAAACAGCCGGGTCTAGTCCAGTTTCTTTTGCTGAGGCAAGATCAAAGTTACCCCAGCCATCCCTAGCGAACCTGTTAATCGGGACGTGCTGCGGTTCCTACCACAAGCTAATACTGTTGGAAAAACAGGGCAGGAACTGCCTCATCCCCTCCGTACTTCCCCTCCTTTCCCCAGAACTGGCTTGCTGCCCACCCTATTGCTCATCACTTCTGAAGATTTACGGGACTCATGAAGCCATCAGGGATTTTATATGCATTTAAACAACCACCTCGCATCCTTCCTCCCCATCCATCCTTCCCTTCCCTTTTCCCCTGCTCCTTTGGATGTTTCCCTATCTCCTCCCCATTCAGCTGGTTTTCCCACCAGTAGCCCAGACTTGCTCCTACTCTTATTTATCTTCACAGCAAGACGCTCACGATTTCAGGCAACCCCTGTCCTGGAAACCTTCTGCAGTCCCAGGGAACCTCCCTGGGCTCTCCTCATCCAAGTGAGCCCTGCGGCATCTGAAGGAAGAACCTGTCAACTTTCTGAACAAAATTTCACTGAAGAATTACGAGCATTAAAGTTCCCATTGGTTTCCTTCTCCGTACAGAAGCAGAGGGGTGTGCACAGACTCATGTCAATGCTGAAATGCATCAGATAAGCAGGCTACTAATGCCAAGTGGCTATCAGAACCATCTCCTTGCCTTTGTTTTTTCCTCCCTGCGAGAGATCCCAGTGTTTAAGGAAGGAGATGAACAATGGGGGATACCCCGTCCCACCCATACGAACCCGATCAACAGAAATCCCATGTGTCAGCGGAAGAGAGGGAGACACACAGAGAAAATGCAGAACGGCGCTGGCATTTCAGGGCGCCCTTTTTAGCTACGGCAGGAAGGTCAGAGCCAGAACAGACAACTCCAACACAATGAGTTGCCGAAGCTAAATATAAACCCGTCGAGGGCATGGATACAGGAGTTTGTTTTTACAGCAAGCCAACAGATGACCAGCATTGTGCCACATCCCTGCTCAAAATAATTCGCAGCTTTATCGTTACTGACAGTCTTTGTATTTTATCAGAGGCAGAGCCCATGCTTACACCCATTTGCCAGTCTAAGTCAGTGGAAATGATTAACTGAGAATGAGAAATACTTGAACTTTTCCATTTCTATTATGCCAGTCTAGGAAAATCTATTACGTTCCTCTCCCGTGATGGGACCACCTCATTAGGCAGCCACTTATCTAGCTTCCTCACACACACACGCTACCCTTAATGTCATGTTAACCGCTATAAACACCGTAGCTCTCAAGCCCACAGTCCTTTCCCAATACGCCACTTGGCAAAAACTACTTTTCCTTAAACCCGGGTCACATGTTGACGTTTCTACACTTTGCTCACAGATAGCAAGATTTGGTTGACAAACCGTTTTTGCCTGCTTACTCAGAAAAAACAAAAAAAGGTGACATTTACCCAGCATAGCTATCTCAGTATGATTCTCAGAACTGCAGAGATTTTTAGAGGAAGAGGAACTCTTGTGGAAGAAAAAAACAGAGGTGTTAAAAGCAAGGAAAAGAAAATGTGCAAGGACAAAATTGTGAAGTTAGAGATAAAATATGCTTCGGCCCAGTGAATGGAAGGGAAAGAGCCCTAGCTAGAATTCAGGATGCTATTTTTAAGTCCAGTGGTAGGAAAAGAGAAAACCATGGTGCCATGCCAGTAACACATTTGTTACTTGGTGCCCAGGGAGATACTCAAATGATTCGCATGGCTGGTATTTAACTTGGTATTTCTTGCTAGGCTTATGTTACAGCGGAGGAATCGTTTCCTTACTCTCGAGCATGTACTTCTTGGCAATGGGCAGAGACAGCAGCCGGATGTGACCGATGAGGGAGCCCCAGGCATGGGCTCTGGAGAGCGGAGCTTCAGGCGGCAGCGGGCTGTACGGCTGGATCATGAAGTAAACAGTCAGCAAGACCAATCCCAGCGTGAGCAGGCCCTGCGAGAGAAAAGAGGCACATAATTAATCATACTGCAGTGAGCTGATGTCTCTTCAGAACAGGACACACCTTCTCGCTGGTATCAAGGGGTTGTGGCTGTGCGCAGTTAAGATGAACACTCAAATTTTTGCTGTGGCTCCTTGTTCAGCTGCAATGCTATTTACAGACACAGCGTTGTCACTCAGTTTTATTGTTAGGGCTGTCCGAGAACAAAATTAAGCAGCCTTCAAACCCAAGCCACACAACTCTGTTCGTCTATTTTAGCACTGCAAATAATCCAGCACCAGAGCAATGAGGATTATCTGCAGATAGTTCTGATTCCTCCCACCTAATCAAATAAAAGCTTGCACTTCTGCCATACCTCTTACACAAGGTTTTTCAAGGCTTTTTGCAAACATCCGTCAAGCCTTGAAACACTTTCGCAGAGTTGGCACCAGCTCCCTCCTCCATACCAGAATCCCAAATAAGCCTTAAAGAGATGACATGACGCATTTCTCCCCCTGGCCAAAGTCAAAGTGAATCAACAGCAAAAACAAGAACAGAAGCTGAAAGTTCGAATTTCCAGTTTCCTGGTCTCCTGCCTCATTTTACAGCTTTTTACAGCATGTGAGGATGAAAGCTTGAATTTTTTCCTAAATAGAAACCATCGTGATCATTTTGTAAAGATGACACTAAAATATTACTGAGCATTATGCCAGTGGGAAGTTTTTCATTCTTGTAGCAAACAACTCGAACCTACCTAACAATAGCATCCTTTCACCCACTTTGCAAAACTTCTTGCAGTGTCTTTTAGTTAAGGGTCTCAAAACATTTTTTCTAGCATCAAGCATCACGGTAACAGGTTTATTTTATGGACTAGGAGGAGAATAAAGACAGGTGGAAGCTTGTGACAGGGTCAGAAATGGAACCTGGATCTCTTCATTATTCAACCCTGAACTTTAAGAATCTCCTTCCTTCCTCACATTTCCACTGAGGGTGCTGACACTGGGAATCTTTGCCCAACGAATCAATCCAAGTCTCATTCTTTAATAATTTAAGGAGAGGAAGGTGTTGACATGTTAAACTTTCAACACACGTGAGCATTTCAAATCTCGGTCAGCTGTCTTCTGTTTTCAAAGCAATTCATGGGATGAGAGAAGCAAGCTACACTTCACAGCTTTTTAAATACAGAACTAGGAAAAATTCATCAAGAAAACACAATGGAAAATAAAAGGCTCAGGTGCAAAAGGAAAACTTCCAACCCTCAAACGCTCTGTGCATACACAAAAGACATCTTACCTTGTAGAGAGCCGCTAAAATAGGGTACCGCGGAGGTCCCCTTTGGGGTTCGTTTCTTTCGAAGAGCTGCTTGATGAATTTCTCAATGGCTTTTTCTGACATCCCACACTGGTGGCCAGTCTGCCTCACTAGATCAATCGTCTCTGATAGCCTGTCATAAATGCTGAGCTCGTTGGCCGAAAGCTCCATGGCCTCCGATGAAAAATCCCTGTGGAGAGATTCAGTACGTTAACAGAAAACACACTCCAGCTGTACAGCTCAACAGCAGCACGTGCAGAGAGATCACAGGAACATCGCAATGTCTAGGCAAGAAGGAAGACTTCTCTGGAGCAAACCTGTTCACAGCCAAAGGCAAAACATTTAGCTGCACTCCTAAGAGTCTCTGCTGGTTCAGTATCTCCCGGGGACTGAAAGAAGCCGTGAAATTTCCTGACAAGAGAAGAACCAGCCGAGATTCGCAGCTTATGTAAATGAACAAAGCTTCCCAGAAATCAATGAAACTCCATTTATACATCTATTCCAAACAAATCCGTCCCATAAAGCGATTGCTCACCAAGTACAAGAGCCAGCAATACAAAGCCGATCATCACACACAGTAGCCAAGCTAAGCTCTCCTGCACTATAATTTTAGTCGCTTATTTTAACGTTTTCATTAAATCCCCTGTCAGCGATAAGAACAGGACAGAGAAATAAGCAGTATGTGTGGGGCAAAGTTCAACAGTTTACAATTTGTTTAAATTTTCGCAACCTAATGTCCAGGCCAACTGATTATTGAGTAACAGTAACGTGATAGCAGCATGCTCTGCAGGCAACAAAAGCTCCTACATTCCTCTGAAAGTTTGCCTGCGGGTCATTCATATGCAGAAATGCCACATAACTAAATACCGCGGGAAGAATTGCATTGTGAACACGAGACAGAGACAAAATGGCATTTGACAGCAAATTATTTCCCACCGTGAAATTTCAATGGGGAAGCTTGTAAGAACACACCTATGAGCGATCAACATTAAGATGCCAAAAAAAGAAATGTGTTCCTCTACCACTCCCCCTGTCTGCCACAAAGGCAGAGCCTCGCGATACCAAGAGCAGCAGATGGGTTGAAGAATAGACGCAAAGAAATTGCTGGACAAGCTAGTAGCTGCCAACGTGAGAATCCCATTGTTAGAGAGACATCCAGCCTCGGAAAAACACTGCTGGGGGAAAGGGAGCATCTGTGAGGTCTTGCTTTGCTTCTTGTTTCTGAGCTGGGAAAACTCTAACCTGGATCAAACTGGGACAACCAAAACTCTTTCTGGAGAGACACAGTTTAGCAATGCATCGCCCTGAAAGCACAGGCTGAGGACCACCACATAAAAACACAAGAAGCACAACCAATACACCCAGCTCACAGCTGAAAATGGAAATCAGGCCCCTGTCCCCCTTTTGCTCCAAGTACCACCAGGAAGCAGCTCATGAATCCTGTGCGCTGCTTCACCCAATTCACCCCCTCGCTCCGCGAAGTCCATCGCTGTACTGCGAGAATTGTGTAACTATTTACACGGATCTTCTCTGCACACACCTCACAGCACAGCCTGCATTTTCGAAGCACAGATCCGTTTTGCTCACTTGAGAACAAGCTGACAAGCACTGCATAACATGCTACCTAAACTCAGATTTGCTCTGCCGTAACTCGTTCTGGCTGCTCCCACAGGACAAATCAGCCATAAATGTATGTATCAAGAAATAAAATTCTCTTGTTAGGCAACCAAGCCTGAAACCTGATTTGCCTTTAAAGAACTGGCTGACAGCTCTCCCCCTAAACCATGGGCTCCCACAAGTCAGAACTCAACAGTGGCATTTTTAATATCTTTTTTTCTGCAATGCTAGTGTGTAGCTTCAGAAAAAAACCCCACTTTTCAACAGGGCTACCAGCTTCAGCAATTGCTCCTCTCTCCCCAAGATCAATTCCCTGTTTTGCTCCTGCATATTTGTTTATGTCGTCACATGGTGAATCAGATCAGGAAAATTATCTGGCTGAAAAATAACCCTTATTTGTTTGGTCAGCAGCTGCCTAAGCATCTAACTCAAGCAGTTAATGTCAGATGTTATATTAACATTAGTGTCAAATTTCTAGCTGTGGCCTTAGAAACACCAAAATAGTAAAATGCCAAATTAAAACCTAACCCCAAGCACGCAATGAGAACATGCTGCACTACATTGCCAGGTTAATTAGTTCCTGGCCCTGTTCTACCGACATTCCTTGCGTTCCATGCAAATATTTGTCCCAGATCTTACCACCTGAGCAGCCCCATGGGCTAGCAAAGCTGCCCCAAAGCAGGTTTGATCAATAATATCTCGTTATGGATCGTAAGCTCTCCAAGGCAGGGACCTTTTCTTCTCATCTGTAAAGCACCTGGCATGCATTTGGCTTTATAAAAACAATAAATTGCTTTACTAACTCTTTCATTTATGTAATGCTCTGATTCATATAACAAGCAAGAGCCAGCACATCTGCAGGATATTAAATGCTTTTTTTTCCCCCCCAGCTTTTATGATTACTCCAGTTGCTTTGACACTGCAACTGCTGCGCTGCATGGCCTGAAAGGTTATCTAGCTTCCTCTGGCTCACATGTGCCAAAGCTTTCACCTGTGAAGCTCTTCCATGCCGAATTCCAGCAGATTCAGCAAGCTTCCCCTGCTTGCTGAATCTGCCTGGAACCACTTAAAAACACTTTTCCCTACGGAAGTGCTGTCAAACACGGCAATTTCCCCCTTTCCAAACAGCAGAAGCATCCTACTACGATAAAATGCCAAGATACATCCCAGTTGTCCCCCCTCTACATTTGTATTCAACTCTGAACAAACACCTTTGAAGACAACCCCTGCAAGTCACAGACATTAAAAACCCAACACAGCTCCTTGACAAACTCACCAGTAACCCCTGTCCTCAGCTAAGAAATAAGGCATTACGCTCCCTGTTTTGAGCGCAGATGAGGCCTTAAAAAAACAAATAACAATCCATTATTTCCCTATCTCCACAATGCAACCAACAAAATAGTAACAACAGACTACTGTACCCACTTTGCCGTCACACACGCTTACTGAGCGAGTCTCATTCCTTCCACACAGCAGCCTCTCAGAGACAGGCCTTTTAAACTCGGGAACCCATATGTTAGAGCTATTTTTTTTATGAACTCCAGCACCCCAGGAGGAACAAACGGCTCTCTCCGCAAACACAAATAGCGATGGTGCTCGGCTTTCCACCCGAGCGCCCGGTCCTACCCGCAAACCCCATGCACAGCGGGGTGACGGGACCCAGGCTTTATAAAGCTAAATATTTAGAGAGAAACGCTGTCTTTAAAAGGGAACGCTTGCTCGCCTCGCTGGTGAACCTGAAACAGCGATATAAACACAAACACATTCTCATCTGCTTTAACACCGTTTATCCGCCTCCCTCGGCCCTGCTCAGGGGGGTCGGGGCCCAGCCCTGGGCTAAAACCCCCCAGGGGAGGGACCTGCACCCACCACCACCACAGGCCCCACGGCATCGCCCTTATTTATCTCCGAGGCAGAGCTGCTCCAGCCAGGACCGTTTTAAAAATAAACAAATAAAAATCAATACATTGCAGCAGCAAACAGCCCCCAGCGCCGGAGCTGGGCGCCTGGCTCGGGCCTGGCCCAGGCCCGGGGAGCCCCCCCAGGCCCGGGGACCCCCCCAGGCCTGCGCCCACCGCAGGGCCCGAGCCCCGCCCGCCCCGGCGCTGCGGGCCCCCGACCCCCGCCCCGGCCCCCCTCAGCCGCCCCCGGCCTCACCCCGGCTCCGCCCGGCGGCTGCCCCGCTCCGCCGCCCGGCTCCGGGCTCCTCCCGCCCGCGATGGAGGCGGGACCCGGGGGGCCGGGCCGCCCCGCCGCTTCCTGCTTCCGCCATGGCCCGGCCCAGCCGGGGCGGCCCGGGACCCCCCGGGCCCAGAGCATCCCCCGGTGGCCCTAGGACCCCCCCCCCCCGACACCCAGCGGAGCCCAGAGTCCCCCATGGGACCCCCCAGCACCCATTTGAGCCCAGAACACGGAGACACCCCCCTGAGCCCGTGACTACCCTCAGCCCCCCCAGCACCCGCCTGAAGCCCCAGCACCCTCAGACCCCCCCAGCACATTCAGACACCCCCCTGCTAACCCTAAGACCCCCAGCACCCACCTGAGCCCATGACCACCTTGAGACACCCCCAGCACCTGCCTGACCCCCGTTACCTTCAGAGACCCCCCCAGCACCCACCTGAGCCCCCAGCACCCTCAGACACCCCCATACTAATGCTAAGACCCCCCCAGCACCTACCTGAGTCCCCAGCACCCTCAGACCCCCACCAGCACCTTAAGATACCCCACTCAGCACCCACCTGAGCCCCCAGCACCCTCAGACACCCCCATACTAATGCTAAGACCCCCCCAGCACCTACCTGAGTCCCCAGCACCCTCAGACCCCCACCAGCACCTTAAGATACCCCACTCAGCACCCACCTGAGCCCCCAGCACCTTAAGTTAATCCCCAACACCCACCTGAACCCCCAGCAACCTCAGACACCCCCATACTAACTCTAAGACCCCCCCCAGCACCCACCTGAGCCCCCAGCACCTTAAGATAATCCCCAACACCCACCTGAACCCCCAGCACCCTCACACCCCCTCCAGCAACCTTAAGAGACCGCCCCAGCACCTTCCTAAGCCCACAGCACCCCTGAGACACACACACACCCCCCCAGCACCCCCTGGAAACCACAGCATCCCCAAATCCTGATAGCCAGATCCCACAGCACCCATGAGACCCCCCCGTCCACCCCCAAGCACCCCCTAAGTCCCCAGCATCCCCCCCATCACCCCCTACAGCCCCCCCAAACCCTACAGCAGCCCCATCGGTCCCATTTACCTCCTCCAGCTCCGCTGAGCTGCGTTTGTGCCCCCCAACGAGGCCCATCCAGTGCCCCCCTGAACCCCACTTACCCCCAGCCCCATGGGGACATGGATGCCCCTTCCTGCAGCTCAAGCAACGAGTGGTGACCATACACAGGGTGGGAACTGGGGAGCAGGGGGAGAAGAAAGATGCTACTGCCCTAAAAAGTGTAGGGAAGGCTTCCAGGAGTAAAGGGCTGGGAGACGGAGCAAGCAGAGGTCCCCAGAGCCACCTCCGGTGTGAAAAGCTCAGAAGAAAGCAGGAGCAAGGGATCTCAGCCTCACCCAGCTCTCAGATGCAGGCTTCAGTCCTTAATTGTAATTAAATGCATTTCCAGAGAGAGCTGTTGGTTGTGACGGGCGTTCTTGGTATCTCTCCGGTCTCTTTTCAGCCTTGTTTAAGTTCTCAGCCTCAACAACTTCCTGAAGCAGTGAATTCTGCAGTTTAATTAAACATTGCAAGAAAAAGTACTTCCTCTTAATCAGGTTTGAATTTCCTGCCCTGTCAATCCCAGCGTGGGAAGCGGGACGGTCTCTGCATCCCCATTTTACTGCCTTTCCAGGGGAGTGGGGTGAAACTCTGGGCAAGACCGGAGACCCGGTGGCTCGGGCACCAAAAGCTTTGGCTGATGATTTGTTCCGACTTGTCAGGAGCTCGTCCGGGTTCTCTGCTTTCAAGGGGGATGCATCAAAGCGAGACGGTGGTAAACGCCTGCTGACTTTGGGCTGGTATCTGAGATCTGCCGCAATCTTGGCTTGGCTGCGGCAGCTCCTCTAATTCTTGTGGAGCGCCTTGAGGAATTAGAAACGGCTCGAAGGGAAATAACCTGATTTAAAAAAAATTCCTGTGGTCCCAACAAATATGCGTTTCCCTGTTGCTATTAATATCTCAGACCTTGATCCTCCTCCAAATACTCGTGCATGTGTTTAACAGCTTGCCAGTGAGCGGTCCCTTTGATTCTGGACGTGGGAATGTTTGCTGGGACTGTGAATTATTAAAGGTGAAAGATGCTTTCAAATGCAACACGCTGACTGTGTTTTCCAACATGCTTTATTGCCTTCCTGGTGTTTCTCTCAACCTGGCAATGAAAAATTCATTTCCAAGTTTGGAGGAGAAGTTTGAAGTGGAGTAACACTCATTTTATGCAACACCTTCGGGCACAAACTCAATCCATCTGATTTCTAGTGGAAGACGACAGACATTTCTTTCAGTCTGTTGTTCTGGGAAGCCTTTTCTTTTGCAGATCTCTCTTCTGGGCCCTGTTCAAGCTCCCTGGTCTTTCTCTGCAGCACAACCATGGCACAGTTTGAAGGTATTGCTGCATTTGCTGCCATCTAATGGGAGAGTTTAGCCTCGGCAACCTCAACTCCTTACTCTTTTGCCAGCAAATAAAAACGTTTTTTTAGGCAATCCAGCTACCACTCGGCAAAGCAGCATCTTCCATGCATAATCCCGGCAAAGTTAGGCAAAGGGAAAAGCTGATCTGATGAATGGCTTTGGTGTATGTGCAGCTGGGCAGCTCTGCACAGGGGTCATGCAGCCAGGAACCATTGCAGACCCAGTAAAAAGAACCTCTTGGGGTTAATCAGGCTGTTAATTAACCCTGTTAATCAGGGTTAATGGTGCTTCTCTGATCATGGACCAGACTTGCAAAGTGTGCTTGGATTTATATTATTTTAAGATAAAACAGCAAAGCAGAAATAGTGAAGATCAGCCCGAACAAACAAGCAGGCCATTGTTAGATACCCCAAACACCAAATCCAGGCACAGCCCTGAAGTGAGCCGCATAAACCTTCCCGAAGAGCTGTGGTCTTCAGGCTGCTCCCACTGCTCCATCAGTAAAAATATTTTATAATGAAATATGGTAAAGAGGGATCAACATGGAATGAGAGTATAAATATATTGCATTAAGAAAAGAAAGTTTTTTAAAGATTAGTGCCAAGGGAGTATGGCCTGTGGTGGGGGACAGGCTGGGGCAAGACACGTAGGGGATGGGGGCTTTAGTAGTGCAGAGGTGTTGGAGCACCGAGCTGGGGCACGCAGAGGAGAGAACTCATCTCTACAAGACTGGGAAATTCCTGCGTCGTTGCAAAGTTGTACCCTACCTGGAGAAGCTCATAACCCTGTTTTTTCTGAGCATGAGCTTGGTCCATCAGTGGTCTCTGTACATCTCCATCTGCAAATCAACATAATTTCCAGCGGGCGCTTTTGGGTCTCACACAGAGCTGGCCCATTTAAAGGGACAATTCTGTGAGCAGCAGAACCAAGGAAGCCTGTTCTCACCTGGCTCTGTGCATCGCAGGTCTCTCCCGTGGAGATTGGTCATTGCGTAATAAGGACTAAACATAAACTGCAATTTTTCCATCAATGGGAATGTTAATTAGTCTCAGTTACGCAGGGCTTTATTCATACAGAAGTCACAACGTCTCATGGCATTGCAGTTACTACCCATCGGGGACTGCTACAAGCAGCCCCTGGACTCCAGAGCTGTTTGAAGCAGAGAAAGAGAAAACAGGTACATATACACAGGCATCAGGAGCTCTTAAGCCTTGTTTCCTTGGAAAGCTAAGCTGAAACAGAATTATAGACTTTTTTTCCCCCCCCCCAATATATAATGTTATTAGAAAACCAACTCTTCTTGTCACTATGTTTTTGTAAAGCAGAAACTGGCTACTATTATGCTTTGCCATAATATACATATAAATAATAATGGCAACAAAAAGCAAACCCATCTGAGCAGAATTATTTCCTCAAAATCTGCATGTAAGCACAGTCCTTAAATACCTCTGTTGAACTGCTGGGCGATAAGGCAACACATGTAATATATAAAAATACTAAAATATAGCACTTGTATTCTTACTTATTTAGTCTGTATGTCTGTCTTTGCAAAAATATAGCTCTCTGCATCAAGCTGTAAAAAGAAAAAAACCCTTAAAAATGTGACATGTGCTTGTTTAGATTTTTCACACTGGGTTTTAAAACCGATTCAGTACTTCATAAAGAAGCCGTCTCAGTTGCAGAAGGGCAGGGTGCAGCAGCTTGCTCTTCCCTCCCCATCCTGAGATTTGCTGCAATAGTGCAAAAATCTGCACTGGGGGCAATGCAATGCAAAGAGCTCTTGCAAGCATTTATCTGATCATATATCCCACCACCCAGTGCTCTTTCTGTTATCCTGGATGTGCTCTTGGGGCTTTTGAATTTATTTTGAGCAAAGCTTTTATTAGTTTTCTGTCAAGACCCATTACAGCTCACTGGTATGATAAACCAGGAAGGAGAAAAAAAAACTAGCTTTACCTTGCCTAACTGAAGAGACTTACAAAGTGCTTTTAGGATATATTGCATATTTCATTGTTCCAGATCAAATCCGATCTGATTGCAAAGCCAGAGCAAAAGTCACCGCTGCACAGCGGCACCAACGGCCCTAGATCTCCTTGTTTCATACGCTGGCCTTCAGGTGACTCTGGGTATTCATTTCTTCTACCCCAAGACTCAGGTTTGCTCCCTGCTGCTTCCAGTATCATTCCAGCATCTCAGACCCAGCTGGGTCCCCTTCCTGCCTCTTTCCTTAGCCTGTTTTTTTGTCTCCAAAAGAAAGGGATAAGGTTTCCTAACAAGTATTTTGCAGTGCTCGTGTGCTCTGGGATAATGGCAGGAGATGAGCGGGGAAGGGGCCGGGTGACAGCCAGCTCCTCCGCAGCGGCTTTTGCTTTCAGCATCCGAGGGAAATCGGGCAAGGCAGACGCACAGGGAGCAGAGATGGTGCCTGAGGGTTATTTTTATGCTTTTCTGGCTGTCACTGCAGTTTCAGATCACAAGGTGGTGGTGGGGGGTGTTTGTCCATCACCAGCAGCAGGCCTTTTTCTTCTGAGGTGGCTTTGGTACCTCTTCTGCCTTATTTTTCAATTCATCTTCACGAACTTTGAGTGACCTGGGAGAAAAGGAAGCAAATTAGCTGGGTATTTCCCCCATATTTTGTATTTCTGTGCTGTTTGTCTTGACAAGCATCAGTAAAGGAGGCTCAGCATGGCTGAAAGGAGTTAGGAGCCTTTCAGCTTGGCATGATTTGAGAACCATGGACTCTGCTAAAAACACCAACCTCAATCAAATCACGGACAGAATTGATTTCAGTCAACCCAGGGAGAAATCAGCAGCATCCTGAGAAGGGTTTTATTAATCTCCTTGCAATGCTAGATAGTCAGGAGACATCTTACAGCACTTCTCTCCGGCTCATCCCAGCAGTGTGCATGCTGCCCCGAGTTTTCCCTGACATATGGGCACATGGAAACTCCATTGACAGTAACACACCGGCATTTGGAGTCAAAAAAGCAGGGAGGGAGCCCATTAAACTCAGGACAGCTGGCAAAATCCAAGCACATGCCTCACCTGATTAAGCTGACCATGGCTTCGGAGACATTGTGGCCCGAGGCAGCGCTGCATTCGTAAAACATGAGCTGATGCTTCTGGAAGACACAGAGCCCAAATAGCAACGTAACATTCTTGCATTGGAATAGCTTAATATGGGAGTAAATAGCCAAGGGACGGTCACGGTCAAGGGGAAACAGAAGGACTTAAGGAAACAAATAACTCAATAACTTATTTACTGGCATGTGAGGGTGAAATCCAGCTTTTCTGGTAGCTACAACACCAACATTTAGTATTAAAAAAAAGCTGACACTGCAGACAGAACGAGACGTGATGCCCTCTGGTTAGTGGAGCGAATACGGAGATGTAACTAGATGTTTCCCGGTCTTTTGTGCCTGCCAGTGACTGGTTTGGGGGGGAAGCATTTAATCCCTTGTCCTGCTGTCTCCATTTGTAAAACTGGTCAATGGATACCAGCCCAAATCCCATAAACTTTGAAATTAAGTCAGTAAAGGTGAGCTGCTTCTCGCGTAATTTTTATTAGCCATCTACGCTTGAAAAGATTAATCGTACTTTAAGCATTTCAGTATCTATAAAACAGGATAGGGCTTGGTGGTTTAGTTATTTACATTTTGCTGGGAAGATATGTGACACTTTACAGGAAAGATAAGTAGGACTGCAAATGTTTTAATTTATAGATCTAGTCCCATAAACTGTTTTACTGGGGCAGTGCTGAGTCAAAATGAAAATGGCAAAGGGAAAGCAAGGCAGGGAAGGGTGAAAGATGGGTTCAGAGATCACTTTGCTGTGTACCGACGCACAAAAGGTAAGGTAAGGGCTTCCACCTTTCTCCAGGTCCCCCGGCTGGCAGCATCCATCCCGAGCTGTCCTTGCCTAACTCGGGTGGACAGCACGCTTCAGCAGGGCCGTGCACCTACCTTGGCCAAGCGTTCCCCCTCCTTTGTAGGGACCTGTCTCTCTGCAGCGCAGTCCGTTTTGTTCCCGAGAAGCAGAATAGTGACTCCATCTTCTGCTCCTTCCTGGGCAATTAAAGAGGGGAGGATCAGGAGCACATCTGAATCTCCCTTGGATCACAGCCAGCCATGCTGTCTAGACACACCCTGGAGCACCATGAAGGATGCCCATGGATTTGGGCTGATAACAAAACCTTAAATTATTAAACAAGTTTAACAGCATTTAAGAAAGGGATTTTTTTTTTTTTCCCCTCTTAAGTCATCTGTCTTGGTCTATTAACAGGGCAGAACACTGGAAGAGTTACCCTTGTAGTGAATTCACTTTGCGTTCAACTTCAGGAACCCTCCAGAAGATGCTCTGGCTGAGATGTACAGGCACTGAGCAAGGCAACATCCTATTTTCTTCCAGCGTTTTTAAACACTGACTTTGTACTTGACTGGAAATCTCTGACAAGAAGTTTTTAATAAGACACGAGTTACCTCCCATTTCCCAGGGCTCAAAGTGGACTATTCTTGATTTAAAAGTCCCTGCTCACTGCAGGGGGGTTGGGCTAGATGATCTCTAAAGGTCCCTTCCAACCCAAAGCATTCCACGATTCTATGAAAGGTGTTATCAAAACCACTTTCAACATTTTCCATTCCTCTGCACCAGTTTTTAATTTTAAAAAAGTTGATCATTATCATAATGGTGCTATCAACAAATTACCCCAGGAAACACTGCAAAAATGGGAAAGTTGTCAGCATCTGAATTTAAGTTCTCGCAGAACACTTATTTTCTAACCAAAGCAAAGCAGAATGCCCTTTACAAAGGGCTTGGTCACCCCCAGACGTCCACCCCTAACCGGTGGGCTTAGGTCAGGTGGGGAAATGCTGATCTCTGAGTCACTGCCAGTTCCCAGACTTTGGGGACAGAACGAGGTTTTCCTACTTCTCCCACCTGGATGCAGCTCAGCCAATACTGCACGTCTGAGAAGGAATACTCCGATGTGATATCATACATCAGCACGACCCCGTCTGCCTTCCGGAAGAACTGCTTGGTGATGCTGTGGTACCTGTGTACATTTTAAATGGTCACAGATAAGGTCTAAGGAGGTTTTGCCTAGAAGCTATCTGAAATCCCAGTGGGAAAGCTGGAAATGCACGTCTACAAAAAAGGCAAAACTCAGATTTTGCTCCTGCCCTGATCACAGAGGCTGTACAAACAGCCTGAGTGCTTATTTTTATCTTAATTACTTCCTTTATTATTCTTTATCAGATCACACACCGTACAAAGTCCCTTCCTAAACAATCCCTCCTTTGCTTAGCAAAGCCAAGAACATTCATTTCCACTAAACTACCAGAAAAAAAAAAAAGCCACCCACAGGTTGCTCTCCTTAAGCAGAGGGCACAGCACCTTACCTTTCTTGACCAGCTGAGTCCCAAAGGCGGAGAGAAAAGTGCTTGTTGTCCACGACAACATTTTTGAACCAATAATCCAGTCCTAGGAGACACAAAAAGGGATATTTTGATACTGTAGATTTCACCCCTGCAACAGAGGATGGATGGAGAAGGCATATGGTGCAGGTGTGGTCTAAGGTTGCAGCTGAAAGGGGCTGGTCCCAAGGGAACCTCTGGCTTTTAGATCTTTAATGGCTGGATTTTTGGGAAGGTCTCTAATTTCATGATGAATAAAACCAGGTTGCTTAAGAGAGGAAAATAGAGCTGAAAGGCAAAGCAGAGAGAAAAGCACTAGGGCCATTGGTATTGGTGCCCTTGAGAGGGCAAGGAGGACCTGCATTGCCTGCTTTTGAGCATCCAGGAGCGTGAAGTTGGTCATCCTACTTGGTCCTTGGTGGCAGGTTGTACAGCATGCTTGGCGTGAGCTGTAACATGCATGTAAGCGATCACCAGCAGCTTGTGGGGTGGAGAATTGTGAAGGTGACCCAAGCAGGTGCAGAGCTGTGCTGGACAGGAGCTGGAGGAGACCTACCTATTGTGGCGTTGAGGTGCGGGTTGAAGGCGTTGGCATGCAACCGGTACAGGAATGATGTTTTGCCCACGTGCGAGTCCCCAATGAACAGCACGTTGTAGATGTGGTCTGGGTCCAGGGAGGCTTCAGAAGAACCCCTTGGGACAGCTCCTGCCCCATCTGCAGTCATGGCCCCTGGCTCTCCTGGGCTGGGCTTGCCATCCTGGCTCATTTTCCACCCAACCTCTTGCTGCTTCTCCTGTTGACCAACATTGAGGTTTTCGCCCTGTTCTCCCAAGAGCTGCCTTTGAGGCTGCATGCTGCCGTTGGCTGCATCCCCCAGTGAGCTGTCTCTGAGGACCATCCCCGACTGATTGTTCCCAGCATCTTCATCCTGTTGGACCCTTGTGTGATGGGTTGACACTGGTGGCACCTCTTGTTTTGGAGGCTTGGCAGGTCCAGCAGCTACCCGCTCCGTTTCCATCATGTGTGGCGGCTTCTCCTCCAGCTGTTGGGAAGCAGCGTGAAGTCTCACCTTATCTGTCTGTGCTGAGACCTGCTCCTGAAGCTCAGTTTGGGCTTCCTGTCCCAAAGCACCTAGCCGCTGCACATCTGGAACGAGAACATCCTCCTGCATCATCGTTTCCAGCTTTAGTGTGCTGATTTGCAATGTCACCTCGGAGACCGGGGGGGCCAGCACAGATGCATTGTCATCATGGCCCTGCTTTATGCCTAGACTCTGGGTTTCAACTAAAATCCTCACCCCTGTCTCCAGCCTCTCTCCATGTACCACTTCCAGGCCTTGAGCTCCATCCAAAGGCTTCTCCTCTGCATCAGCCCTCTGTCCCCGAGGTATTTCCAGTGTCTGGGTATCCTCCAGGATCTGCCCAACTGGACCAGTGAGTGCTCCCACCATTGCTTCCAGACCAGGACCCTCGGCAGCAGCGGCACGCTCAGGATGTAAAGCAGCCTCAGCTGGAGGGGACACACGTGCACCAGCAGCCCACTCCCACAGGTCTGCGGCGTGAGCTGCCCACAGACCTGCCTCCAAGCCAGGAGTCTGGCTCTGCTCCCCTTCCCGCATACCAGCTGCGCCCAGGGGTGACAGATCTGCCTCTCTGCTCCCTCCCAAGGTTGATTTAAGCTCCTCTGCCTCTGTAAATGGCTGCATGCTTGCACCAGCGCTCCAGTCCTCCAGCATGACCAGGCTTCCAGCCTCCTCCCATGGCTGCACATCTGCAGCAGCCCCCTCTCCCTGCCTGACTCCTGCTCCCTGTGGATCAAGCCCAGGCTCAGGTGGCAGCTCTTGCTCACCCTGCCCTTGTGCCCCATCCTCAGCCTCCTCCACGAGCTCCATGGCTGCATGACCCTCCCCTCCCTGGGGTGTTTCTGGGCTGGAACCCTCATGCAGCTGTGTGTCTGCCTGGGCATCCTCTGCTTCCGTTTTCACTAGAGCCACGCTCCCTCCCTGCTCAGTATCCAGGGAGCTGACCTCACTCGAGAGCTGCAGATCTGTCTCAGTGTTCCCCTCTAGGGCCAGTTTGAGCTTGTCCTCCTCTGCAAGCAGATGCACATTGGCATCGCTGCTCTGGTCCTCCAGCACATCCAGGATTTCAGCCTCCTCCCATGGCTGCACATCTGCAGCAGCCCCCTCTCCCTGCCTGATGGCCATACCATGGGAGAGAAGCCCAGGCTGAGGTGACATTTCATGCTCACCCTGCCCTTGTGCCCCATCCTCAGCCTCCTCCCCGAGCTCCATGGCTGCACAACCCTCCCCTCCCTGGGGCATTTCTGGGCTGGCACCCTCATGCAGCTGTGTGCCTGCCTGGGCATCCTCTGCCTGCAATTCCACTAGCTCTTGTCTATCGACCTGATCCAGGGGCTGCACATCTGGAGCCATGCTCACACCCTGCTCAGTATCCAGGGAGCTGACCTCACTCGAGAGCTGCAGATCTGTCTCAGTGTTCCCCTCTGGGGCCAGTTTGAGCTTGTCCTCCTCTGCAAGCACCTGCACATTGGCATCGCTGCTCTGGTCCTCCAGCACATCCAGGATTTCAGCCTCCTCCCATGGCTGCACATCTGCAGCAGCCCCCTCTCCCTGCCTGATGGCCACGCTGTGGGAGAGAAGCCCAGGCTGAGGTGACATCTCACGCTCACCCTGCCCTTGTGCCCCATCCTCAGCCTCCTCCCCGAGCTCCATGGCTGCACGACCCTCCCCTCCCTGTGGCGTTTCTGGGCTGGAACCCCCATGCAGCTGTGTGTCTAGCCAGGAGTCCTCTGTCTCCACCATTTCCACTAATTCTAATTTATCAACCTGACCCTGGGGCTGCACATCTGGAGCCACGCTCCCTCCCTGCTCTGTCCCAGGGGAGCTGACCTCACTCGAGAGCTGCAGATCTGCCTCCATGCTCCCTCCCAGGACCAGTCTGAGCTTGTCCTCCTCTGCAAGCAGATGCACATTGGCATCGCTGCTCTGGTCCTCCAGCACATCCAGGATTTCAGCCTCCTCCCATGGCTGCACATCTGCAGCAGCCCCCTCTCCCTGCCTGATGGCCATACCATGGGAGAGAAGCCCAGGCTGAGGTGACATTTCATGCTCACCCTGCCCTTGTGCCCCATCCTCAGCCTCCTCCCCGAGCTCCATGGCTGCACAACCCTCCCCTCCCTGGGGCATTTCTGGGCTGGCACCCTCATGCAGCTGTGTGCCTGCCTGGGCATCCTCTGCCTGCAATTCCACTAGCTCTTGTCTATCGACCTGATCCAGGGGCTGCACATCTGGAGCCATGCTCACACCCTGCTCTGTCCCAGGGGAGCTGACCTCACTCGAGAGCTGCAGATCTGTCTCAGTGTTCCTCTCTGGGGCCAGTTTGAGCTTGTCCTCCTCTGCAAGCAGATGCACATTGGCATCGCTGCTCTGGTCCTCCAGCACATCCAGGATTTCAGCCTCCTCCCATGGCTGCACATCTGCAGCAGCCCCCTCTCCCTGCCTGATGGCCACGCTGTGGGAGAGAAGCCCAGGCTGAGGTGACATCTCACGCTCACCCTGCCCTTGTGCCCCATCCTCAGCTTCCTCCCCGAGCTCCATGGCTGCACGACCCTCCCCTCCCTGCAGCGTTTCTGGGCTGGAACCCACATGCAGCTGTGTGCCTGCCTGGGCATCCTCTGCCTCCACCAGTTCCAGTGCCTGAGCCTTAACTTGTAACAGTCCACACAGGTCTTGGCTCCCCGCAGGTGTTTCTGCTGGGGAAGGACCCTCACCATGTACCACAGGAGCACCCATTTCTTCCTCCAGCCCTAACTCTGGTTTATCACCCTCCTCCAGTGGTTGCACACCTGGAGCCACCCTCCCTCCTTGCTCTGTCCCCAGGGAGCCAGCCTCACTCAGGGGCTGCAGAGCTGCCTCCACCTGTGCAAGCAGCTGCACGTTGGCATCACTGCTCTGGGCCTCCAGCGGTTGCACATCTGTTCCCGCTCCGCCTTCCTGCACGTTGGTGGGTGGCGGCAGCACCTCTGCACCCGTGCTCCCTCCCCACGCCGTGTCTCCCCTCGCAGACTCACCCTGCGGCTGCGGCTCTGCCTCCCTGGGCTGCGTTACCTCCACCTCCCCTTCCTCGGCCCCGGCTCCGCTGCTCCCTCCATGCTGAGCTGGGCCTGGCCACACGTCGGCATCTAAGGTCTCTCCCCAGGACTGGACCTCTGCACCGACGTGCTCTTCCTCCAGCGTCCTGGGGTCAGGAGTCACTGTCACCTCGGGGAGGACACCGTCCCCCTGGGCTGCTCCCATTTGCACCTCACCCCAGGATGGTGGCTCTGGCTCCAGACGCTCTCCAGGCTTTATTTCAAGTTTCTCAGAGACCCCCGATGGTGGCTCAGCCTCTTCCCCTAGCCCTGCGCCCACGGGTTGCACACACTCTTCCGGAGCCGCAGCCGGGCCAAGCTCATCTGTGGCAAGCTGCCATCGCGCTGCTAGACCTGCCTTCCCAGCCTCAGGTTGCCCCAGACCTGCGTCCAGATTTCCTCCCTGGTTTAATGCCGCTTCCTCAGCTTCTCCCAGGAGCTGTGCCTTTTCCCAACCTGTTTTTTCCTGCTTCCATCCTTCTCCCTCCACCTCCATGAACGCCTGCTCTCCTGCCTCTGTGCTCTCTCCCAGAGCTCCTTGCGGATGCTCAGCCGCCTTTAGCATCAGCTCCTTCACACCAGCACCCTTTCCTTGCAGGAATAACATCCTCCGCGCCTCCTCTGGGCTCTCTCCCTGCTCTGCCCCCGGCTCCTGAGCTCTGCGGTGCCCGGCTCCCACGGACGCACCAGTCTGTGTCATGTCTGGAGCGTGAAGCTCAGCTGTGGCTGATCCCTCTTTCAGGTCTCCTTCAAACAGCTCATGACCAGCATGGCCAGGGAGGGTCTCTCGCAGGACCCCGGGGGTTGTGCCATGGGCTGCAGCTGCCTCCGGCCCCATTTGGGGCTCAACATCATCCCAGGGGTGATGGGCAGCGTCTGCGGGTGCAGGGGGTGCACCCAGTGCCTGTGGCTTCAGCTGTTTGCTCAGAGCCGCTATTGCATCATTCATCTCTCTTAGCAAAGAGCTTTGGTCAGAAAAGCATTCCTCTTTCAGAAATTCTGGGAAGGCATCCTCTTCCATGGAGCTTGCTCTTGGTGGGGTTCCCAAAATGCTTATTTCTGCTGGCAGCCTCTCCCAAACTCTGAAAAGGGCAGAAAATGGGGGGAGAGGGGGTGTCAGCCCAGCCCCTGGGTCGGGCTGCAGCTCCCTCCCATCCACTTGAGCTGGTATCGGGGGGTCTCTCCTCCACCACCTCACCCCACCCCTCCCCAAACCCAATTGTATTTACCCTCCAGGTGTACCGGAGGTTCACACACGCAGTGATGGGAACAGGGGAAAGGGGGATGCACACCCAGGGAGCCAGACCCGGGACCATATCCTGCCTGGCAAGCAAGCGTGCCTCTTCCCAGGCTCCGTGTTCACATTATCGGAGATGAAAAGACAACTCTCGGCCAGATACAGCCAGCGCCTGCGCCAAGGGACTGATGCAGGGCAACGAGCTGGGGTAGGAGATCTGATCTCTGGGATGAGAGATGAGTGGGTGGGAAAGGAGCATTAAAAGGACTAAATATCGTGTTTTGCCTGGGGAAGGTGGAGGACTTGGGTGCTTGGCACCGGCTCGCAGATGTCAAGGGCACGAGCTGAAGCTGCAGCTGTTGCCCAGGACCCCTTACACTTGGTGGGTGCTCTTGGCTTTGGGCTCGTTGCTCTGGGACCCCAGCCTGATCCACATCTTGGAGTGGTACTCCTCGCTCTTCTCCAGACTCATCTGCAGTAAACAGGGTGGGAAGAAAAGAAAGAAAAACGCTTGGAGAGGAAGCATGTCCACATGAAATGATGCTGAGCTCTCCGGCAGGTGTCCAGACATACCCACCCAAAATCTTGGGGATATCAGAACTGACCCCCTCCCCTCCCAAACATCTGCCACCATGCCGACCCGGTTTGAGAAAGCTTTTAGGAGAGGCACGGCCTCTGCTGCGGAAGCACCCCGTGCTCTTGGGCTCCCCAGCAGTCCCAAACCGAATGGTGCAAGGCCCTGGAGCGCAGACATCCCATCCCATCCCTGCGTACCCAGCTGAAGTACCTGTGGGGACAGGGGCATCTCACCAGGTGGCTCTGTCACTGCTCTGTCCCTGCAAACACAGAGCACAGGGGTCAAAATAGCAATTGCACCCTTTTCACCATGTCCATCCCTGCCCCAGGGTTGTCCCCAGCCCCAGAGGCAGCGATGGGCTGGAGCAGAACAGCAAAACCCACAACCCTTGGACCAGTCCTGGGTCCTTCTGGGTGAGGGACATCTCCACCTCCACTGGCACTGCCCTACAGTGACATGCTCAGTGCATGGTGCTGACAGTCCTGGCTTTTTTTCTGATGCTTTTCATGCCAAACCGCCATTAATCTGCACCGTGGAGACCACTGCAGCACCGTGATGGCTGAGACCCATCAAACTCATTCCCAATCCACTGCAACCCCCAGTAGAAAACCACGTAGGTGGCAGAGGGAGGTGCCGGTCACTCAGCTACTCACCTGGGCTCCTCCGCATGCTCCCGAGCCATCGTGGCCCTTGCAGTCTGCAGGCGCTCACGGGTCTGCTGGAGCTGTTGGTGGAGGTGCTGCAGGTGGTCCTCCAGCACCCGGTTGCTCTCCTCCAGCTGCCTGTTTTCGGTTCTGGTGGCTTGCTGCATGCTGCGGAGGCTGCGGCACCGCGTCTCCAGCTGCGAGATGGCAACCAGGACACTCACACCCCACCAGGACCCCCATGAGACCCATGCCAAAGAATGATGGATAACCATCTCCTCTAGACCTGGGGCTGAATTTTTCCCCCTGAGGGTGGAGAGTGGGAAATTCAACTTAGATGCTCTGGGGACAGAGGGGAGCATGGGGATGGGGGTGGCAAAGGAGAGGCGATGGAGGTCCTGTGTGACAATCTGCATCAAGGGCTGGTGGGGACAGACTGAGATCAGGTGTACAACACCATGTTACTGCTACAGGCACAGCCCAGAGACCCCACGTGCACGGTGAGGGAGCAGGGGCTGGGGCCAGCTCACCTCCATCTGTGCCATGACCAAGCGCTGCACCTCCCTCTCGCTGGCATCCAGTGCTTGCTGCAGCTCCACACCATGCTGGTGGCTCCGGGCCACGCTCTGGGATGGCAACAAGGATGTTTGCACCCACTCGCCCATCTGGGAGCTGCCACAGGGGGTTGGGGGTGCTGGGTCCCCTCCCAGGGTGGGTAGCAACGGGAGAGAAGCAGCTGGTGATCCACCTCCTGCTCCAGCCGCTGCTGCTCCTGCTGGACCTTCTGCTCCAGGGCCTCGCAGAGCTGCTGCACCTCCTTGTCGTGCTCAGCCACATGCCTGCCAGGGACAGCAAGGCCAGAGGGTGGTCAGACCCTGCTGCAGTGGATGCAGGTCCCTGGGACCCCACGTTGCCCACAGGACCTGCAGGCTGCAGCCGGGTTTGCCCAGAGGCGTTCACCCAACAAGGATGTGTCCAGCAGTCTGGGTCCGGCACTTTTGCCATCCTGTGCGTGACTGTAGAGGGAGCCCGACCCCAAACTTCGGCTCCCAGTGAAACCTCTGCTCCAGCCACTGATGGAGATGCTGAAAGCACCCAGGTTTCTCCCTCCTTGGGTGTGTCTCCACAGCTGGGGTGAGCAGAGGGCCCCTTCCCTGTCCCCATCCTTCCCACCCCGTCCCTCTCTGCTGCCCTGGTGACTCACTTGTTCAGAGTCACCTCCAAAGCCTCCTTCTTGCTCCTGGCTTCTTGGATTCGGTGCCTCATCTTGGCAAGAAAGTCCTCCAGGTTGCCCAGGAGGTGGGGTTCATCCTGCCGGAGCTTCACCCAGAGCTGCCAGATCTCCTGTCTGCAGGGAGAGGGGTGTTTTGTGGTGAGCATCCCCCCAGAACCCCCAAAGTCAGGCCAGCTATGGGATCCTGGGTCATTTAGCTCACGCCGTTCAGGACGCGTGGTCCTGGGGGACAGATGACCATTGGGGTGACCGTGATCCTGTCCCCTGCTCCTGCGCTTGGGGCAAAGACACCCCCAACCCATTTCTGGGCTCGCTGCCTGCATGGGGACCCAATGAGGGGAATACCCTGCCCTGCCCCAAGCCTTTCTGCCTAGGGCAGCTCCTGCACCCATCCTGCAGGACACCCATGGGTGCTAAACAGGGCGGCTTACTCTGAAGAGATGTTGTCTGTGCCCAGCTGGTCCATGAAGGTGGCAAAGTGTCTCCGCTCCTCGCTGTCCACCCCCTCCAACGCCGGGCTGGGGAGGACCAAGCGGACCCTCCGGGATGCTGTTTTCCGCCGGCGGTGGTCCCTGGCAGCTTTTTGGGACCTCAGGAACTGTGCTGCCGACAGATACCCCAAACCCTCAGTGCCCGGCCGGGGCGACAGCAGAGCCCAAACCCTGACTCTTCCCACCCCATGGCTTCAACGAGCTGCTTCGGCAAAATACGACCCCTCACCAGGCAAGCCATGGGCTGAGACCCAGGCATGGGGACACTTTTTGTGCCATCATGTGCCACCCAGCAAGGGGACCATTTCAGGTTCCCCCCTGGGAAAGCACCGGAGCAGTGTCCAGGATCAGCCCGGGCTGCTTGGAAGCAGCACCGGCACTTACAGAGCCCAGCAGTGAACTCCTCGGTGCTCAACCGCCCAGTGCCGGCAGCATCCAGCCCATCGAAGATGAGCTCCAGCTCCTCCGTGCTGCACGGGAAATCTTCCTCCTGCAATTTCTAACAACAACGCAAATCAGGGGGAAAAACTTGCCCATCATCCAGTCTCCAGCTGCCCTGGAGAAGATGTCCCCATCCCTTACCTGCATGTCCGAGCGGGTGACAAACCCTGCCCGGTCCTTGTCCCGCTCTCTGAAGAAGTCCTGCACCCTCTGCGCTATTTCGGATGCCCACGGCAGCTCCTCGTTGGGGCCGGGGGCTGCTGCCAGCGCCTCTCCGGAGGCCTCGCGCAGCTGCTTGCGCCGGCTGGAGCCCATGCGCCGGCCCTTGGCGGCCGCCCGGCGCTCGGCCATGGCTCCCGGCTCCGTCCTGTCGAGGGGGAAACTGGCGGGTGCTGAGCCTCGGCTGGCTCTCTCCTTGCCGGAGACCTTTACTGTAGCACGGTGGGAGATGGCGGAGCAGGACTGAGCTGGAAATTAATTTTGGCTGGTGTAAATGGCCCCCGGGTTTGCAAACAGGAAGAGAGGCTCTTATCTCCGATTGCACAGCGCAAACGGAGCCTCGACCCGCAGCGAGCGATGGCCATCCCTACCGTCCATGAGCCCAGCACCCACCAGGCAAGCGGCTTCTCCTGCCACTGGCCAAGCACCCATCCCGAATCTCCCCATGCTCCACCCTGGCTATGGAGGATGCACTGGCACCGCCGGGGCTTGAGGGCCACCCAGGAGGTGACACAGCCGGGAGGTGACACCAGCAAAGGGCAAGCCAAGGCGATGCTGGAGGTCTGAACAAAACGTGGTGGTTCCACCTGCTTTCTCGGAGCTCAGCAGCAGCTTTTAAAATTCCTCCCCCGGCTTTCACAGCCGTGAGTCACCTCCGGGAAGAGCTGTGCGAGACCTCGGGGAGGTTTTCATCACGCCTGCGTGCTCGCCCCGGCTTGTGGGACCCCCCTGCTCCCCTCTCCCCATCCTGGGTGGGTGGCAGTGTCACCGACAGCCACTGTGCCATCCCCGGGAGGGGTTGTTGTCTGCATGGCAGAGCTGAAAAACCGAGTGAAGGAAGCCACAGGCAACAATGACGCAGAGCCAGGGCCATGCTCGAGCCAGCTTCAGCCCGGCTTCCCTCTCCCAGCCCGGGGAGACCCCCGGCTGCTCCAGCCCTCTGCCCCAATTCTGCTAAATCCTGGGGTGCACCAGAAATGCAGGAATAGTCCCCCAAAACATCCCCTTCCCCTTAAAGCAAGAGGGTCTTGTGGAGTTGCTGGAGTCCCACAGGACAGCAGGGTGGGGGGAGCAGAAACCAGGTGCCTTTATGGTGGTCCCAGGCTCTAGGACAGCAAAATTGGGAGCTCCGGGGGGCAGGTGGGGTTGTTAAGGGCAAGGGGAAGCCCCCAGTTACCTGCCCCAGCCCCAGGGGCGAGCTGAGCCCACCGCACAACAGAGGCGCAGAGCAAGCAGGGGGGCTGGGATGGGAACCACGCACCCCCCCGTCCCAGCTGAGCAGGGCCCCCCCCGGCATCACCGACACCCAGCAACTTGCCTCCCCCCAAACACCCCACGCTGCTCCCAGCCATCAGAAAAGGGTCGCCAGCCACTGTCCCCCCACAGGCAGCAAGAAAAAGCCCCCCTAGCCCACCAACAGCGAGAAAAAACACTTATTTTCCTCACTTTTCTATTTTTTAAGGTGATGCACGAGCTGTCCCCGGAGCAGCAAAGCTTACCTTTCCCACCTACCGAGAGGGATCTTCAGTTTTGGGGTGCACAGGGCAGCGAGGCACCCCGGGCCAGGAGGGATGCTGGTCCCACGCCGAAGGCGTTTGACCTGCCCTGCGCCTGAGCTCTCATTTTCTCTCTTACTCAAGGCAGCTTTCCGTTTTCGGCTTACACTCAACTGCTGGTGCTCACACGTTTCCTGTTTGCTGCATTGCAAGCGGGGTGCGGGAAGGGCCCATCCGTGGGGTCACCGTCCCCCCCAAATCCCCCAGTTCGCAAAGCACGGGCACCGCTGGTGTCATCGGGAACCGCAGCAGAAATCCCCATTCTTTCCTTGTTTGCAATGGTCCGGCCAAGGCTGGAAGGCATTTGGGGCAGGGAAAAAGCATCAGAGAAACACTAAACATTATTTTAAGAGCCCAACTAACCCAAACTACAAGACTACATATAACCCACAGATTAGAACACCCTCCAAAGACAACAAACCTGCAACCCACCCCTGCGGAGGCTCTTTGATCCCAGGATTTGGCGATCTCCCCTGCTGCGCTGCTCACACTGATTTTTTCCAAGGCTCCTGCCTGAATTATTAACTGAGCTTTAAAGCCATGAACAAACCCAGTGACTGCCCATGATCTGCATCTGCTCTGGTCTGCAAGGGGACAGGGGAATTAGACGGCCCCTGTGCATTTTTGCTCCACTTTAACTGCAACATGGGAAGAGATCCCAAGCAAGGGGAAACACTAACTATTATCTCTGGGCTACAACCAGAATTAACACCCACTAGCTCACAGCATGGGTCTGAGCCCATGCTCCCAGGGCAGGAGCTGTGTGCCCTGCCCATCTCTCCCAGTCTGTGGTGTTAAATCACTCGCTGGGAACCGGCCGCACAGGTGCCCTGCCCCATCACACCCACCCAGTCACAGCCCAGCCCTGCTCGTTTGCGTTTAACCTAACGAAGCAGCAGCCAGCTCAGGTGCAACTGCTCCACCTGGGCTTTTGTAGGCCAATGGAGGGCTCAGCTGTTTCTTCTCTGCTCCCTGAGCAAAGCTGGTGCTTGTTACCCCAGATTAAAGCAACCCCACGGCCAGGCTGGGGTGCTCAGCTTGCAAAAAACCACCTCTGAGCTCAGCTGTCACTGCATCTCGCAACCCCCGTGGCTGTTTGCTGCTGCACGGAGAAAGCTGAATTTTTGGCTTTGCTTTCCTTGAGGGTGCTTTTTGGGGGGAAACCGTAAATATCCCTGGGAGAGCTTAGTGATTCATGCCCTCTGTCCAGCAAGAGCCCAGCTGCAGAGCCTTGCCAGCAGCCTGCACCGGGGTTAGCACCAGCCACGGGAGGGTACGATCAAGCCCCTCGAGGGTACGATCAAGCCCCGCAGCACCAATGGCCCTTTCCAGCCCCGAGGAGATGCTGGGCAGGGCTTGGTGGAATGGGATTGAATACAGTGGGGAAAGGAGGGGAAGTGCCCAACCCTCCTCCCAGCCCCGCTCAGCCATCGTGGGAGTTTGAACCCTGGCATCCTCACTCCGTGCTGAGGTCAGGCTGGGATGGGAGAGAGCAGCAAAACACAACCTGGGCTGAAAGTGCAAGGTTTGCATCCATTTCTCAGCTGCTGGAAGCCCATCACCATTTTGTGTCCTCAAAGCTGAGGGGACACAGTCTTCCCCTGCCTGGAAGAGGTGGTGCAGGGCTGGGGTCTCCCAGGAGGGTGCAAACCTCAAGCCCGGGTGCCAAGCTCCCTCTCGCACAGCTGAAACAGACCCTGGCTGCCCTCGGAGCCCCACAAACAGGGACGAGGAAGTATTTGCTGATTTATTTCTTGCTTCCTCCATCAGCACCGCTCCTGACAAACAGGAGGTGACAGCAGAGGGGAGCAGCTGGCAGCAGCCAAGGGGGCTGGAAGGACTGACATAAGGGGAAAGATTAAAAGGGCTAAATCTGTAGGGCTTGACTCAGCAGCAGCTAAAAGGCTGCGTGATTGCACTCTGCAAGCATTTCAAGGGCCATCGGCATGCGTGGGTGTCACCCAGTACTATGGGGACAGGCAGACACTTTAGGGATCCTCAGCTGAATGATGACACAACAAGGTTGTTACCATCAAAACTTCATTTTCACCTGGATCCTCTGCAAATCAGGTCATTTATCACATTAACCATAACTTGAGCTCAGTCCACATACAAGCCTTGCACAGCCCTCGGAGGAAGCAGCCGATGGTGGAGGCATCCCTGACTCCCAGGGGATCGCAGCCCTGGCACCCAGCAGCTCCAGTCCCACCTGGGACTCGCTGCTGTATGTTCTTATATGTCCCTGTCCCACAACATGGGTCACCCTCCTTGGCCTGGGCACCTGGGCCCCCTGTAAAGGAGGAGTGGGGACATGAGCAGCTTGCCCATGGCTAATGGCCACATGCCATCAAGATAGCGCACTGGGGGGTAGGAGTGGGGGACTGGGGTCACAGCGGGGAAGGGGGAATGATGCGGGCAGCGGAGGAGCCTACGTTCACACAGAGGTCCCACAGCGAGACCCTGCACACGCCACAGCACCAATCCTGCGCCTAGGACCGCGGCACAGGCAGCCGTCCCAAGGGAGCGGAGTTAAGCCCAGGGCTTGTGGGGAGGTTTGGCCCCTCCCAGCCCTTGCACAGCTCCTCGTCCCCCCTGCTTTGCTGTTTCATGCTGCAGAGGAGTCACCAGGGCCTGTGACAGCCCCTTTGCACAGCTGGGGTTGTGCTGCAGCTGTCCCTGCTCCCAGCTCAGGGCTGCACCCCCAAGCCCCAGAGCCTCTGCATCCCCCTCCCCACAGCCAGACCCTGCTCCCAGCACAATTATTTCCATTAAGCCAGGGACACCAATTCCCTTACACAAGACAAGTGTTTATTCAGAGTTAACATTTAGAGACAAACAGGTATTTCCCCTCCCCCCCCGACACAGACTTAATAGCATTTTTTTTTTAATATAAATAAACATTTAGTGCTGGGAGCTTGCCAGCTTCACTGACAGCAAAGTGCGTCGCGGTGCAAGGCGGGAGGTCAACCCCATCCCTTTTCTGCCTGGGACCATCTTGCACCAGTTTCCCGAGTCCAAATCCAGCAGAGCAGGAGATGAACCCCATGAAAGTGCTGAGACCTGACAGTGTTGAGTCCTTCAAGAGCAGGGACTCATCCTTCAGCGCTGGGACTGCACAACCTTCGCTCCAGAACATCCCTTGGTCCCAGAGGTGACTGAAACCCCTCGCTCTGCAGAGTCAAGTGAGGGTCCTCTCTCCTCCCAGCCCCAAAGAAGAAAAAGTTCAGGGGAAAAAAGCTACCATTTCATCTTCCGGTGTCATCCTTGCTGGTGAGCAGGACTCCTTCCATCCTAGAGCTGTCCAACATGGCCACAGTGGGCAGCTCCCCAGCCTGGTGTCAGTGTTGAAGGAGGCAAGAAGAGGAGGGCAAACAGCACCACTCAACAAGCCAACAGCAAGGTCAGAAAGTGGGCGTTTGGGTCAGCAGAGTCCAGGGGACCCCAAAGCCTCCCAGGCAGCATTGGTCCCACAATGAGCTCAGCACCGGGGACCTCCAGTGGGTTTGTCACCATCTGCAGCCCATCCGAGAGGTGACAGCACCCGAAGGAAGGGCTGTCCAGGGAACAGTGTTTCCTCTCCCAAGCAGCCGTGGGAAGGAGCAGCCCCCGTGTCACTCTGCTTCCATGCATGGACAAGGGCTTGCCACTGCTGGGTCCATCCTGCTGGGAAGAGGGCCACCACCATGTGCCAGCAAACAGGGTGTCCTCAGGATCAGGGTGTCCTCAGGATCAGGCTGTCCCAGGGCTCCACGATCCATACCAGTGACCCTTTCTTAAGGATATCTGGTGTCACCAGGTGGCTGGGACGCAAGTGTCCTCCATGGCCAGCCATCAAGCAGGGGAAGGACCACAGCTGGACAGTAGGACAGTGCAAGGACAATGCTTGGCCCCACCAACACAGGGCAGAAGATGCACGCTTTCTTCTCCGCAGGCAGGGCAGTGTCTTAGTCCCACCAGGCCCGTTTCAGTCCCCCTCCGTGGGGCTACAAGCCTCAACATGGGCTACTCCTATACATTGCACACAGCAAAGGTCCCTCAGGACCCCAGAGCTACTCATAAATACGGAACTACAGACTCTACATTGCTTCATACAGACAGCTTACACAGTACAGGGTGGGGGAAGAGAGCCACAGACACCCCCAGGGCACATCAGCATCGGCAGCTGTCCCCAATGGCAGAGGAGCCCATCACCACCAGGTCACAGCTTGGGCTTGTCAGGGACGATCCTCCGCTTGGAGCTGTAGAAGTCTGGAAGGTAGAAAGAGAGGGTTGGAAAGTGCCTCCAGCCCATCAGGAGCAGTGGGGCAGGAAGAGGGAGGTGTCCCCAGGGAAGTACCCCAAAACCCAGCCCAGGTGGACTCTGTTTTAGAGCCACCCACCCAAAGCCATGCATTCCTGGAGAGAAGAGCCTGTAGGTCTCCACCATTCTCTTCTGTTTGGTCTCACCTGCACTTCCACCCCAGCCCTTGGTCTTAGAGGACAGGCTCAGGCCATGGGAACTGAGGGTCATGAACTATTTTGGGGCATCTTCAGCTATAAGACCCACAAGCCCGATGTGAGCCACCTGCCTAACTCCCAGCAACCAGAAGGCACCCAGTCTGCAGTCTTTTCCCCTTGGAAGATGGGCTCTGCTCTTCCGGGAGAGATGCATGGAGGGTGGTCCCCTCCCCATGCCCAGGAGCCAGGCAGGGCTCTTGCATCCAAGTCCCCTCCATCTGTCCCTACCAGGAAAGCCATGACACCGGCAATGCCACCAAGCCTCCAGCACTCACCTTTGATGGTGGTCTGCCCCCGTTTCAAGCTCTGTGGGGAACCAGCCCTGTAAACCCCTGAGCTCTGCTGAGATCCCTCGGGGCAAATCCTGCCAAGAGGGTCCTTGGAGGGGACCTTGTGGACCAAGGAGCTCCTGCTCTCACTGCCAGCGACCTTGGCCAGGCTGTGGACCTCCTGGGGTGGCTGCTCAGCCAGAAAGACCCTCTCCCACTTGAAGTGCCCTTCCAAGGGAGTCTCCGTCTCAAAGTTGAAGTTCCAGCGCTGCTGAGCTTCTTCCAGGTGTTGCCTCAATAGGTCCTCAAAGTCATTCTGGAGCTGGTCATGGTCCACAGGGCCAAAGAGGTTCCTGCACACCTTGCTGCTGCATGGCATCCGCCCGGCCCTGCTCTGAGACAGGGGCATCGTGGTGGCTGGAAGGAAAGCAGCGCGAGTTACTGGCCGTTGGACAAGCCACGAGCAAGCCCAAGGACTGGTACGTTTGCTAGCAGGGCAAAGCAGGCTGTAGCCAAGGTGGGACAAGCTGGGTCAGGCTCTGCAGCGAGGCAGCCCAGAGGGGACCTCCATCTGCCAGCGCTCATCTTGGACTCAGTTTTGGGATTTTAGTGGTGTCTTGGGCAGAGGCTTGAGCGTGACTGAGGTCAAACACAGCCTAGTGTGACGCAGAAGGATGGGGAAGGTGCAAGTGTTGATGTTCTCCATTCCTCCTCCAGCAGGTAAAGCCCTGCTGGGGCAGAGCATCTGGCACCTCGATGCTGCCACCGGCTCCCTCCACAGCCCCGCTGCATTCCCACTTCCACGCAGGCACAAGGCAAGTCGGTGCATGGGCAAATGAAGCAACAGGATGTTTTTCTGGCCAGTTTCTTCATCTCAAGAACCCAGGCCCAGTGGTAAGGAAGACTTTTAAGCAACTGCAAGAACATGCCACAAGCTTGACCACTTTGTTAACTACCCCTTATCTGCAAGAAGCTGTTGGGTAACCACAGACAAGACCCTGTTTGTTTGGTTTTTGGTTTGTTTTTTTTTTTTTCTTCTTCCTCCCAGTCAGTGCCAAAAGCCTTGACCTTCACAGTAAGTGGCAAAGCCTTTCCTTCCAAGCAGTCCTCCCCCCTTACATGTGCGTGGGGCTAATGGATCCCTCACGCCGCCCGCAGTTATGAGGAACCTCGTTATCAGAGCAAAAGCAAACAACGCTCTGGGATTTGACAGGTTTTGGAACTAAGGCTTGACCCTGCTTAGATAGCTGTGCGCATTGGATCTGCTTTAAAGAAAAAAAAGAGTCACAGAAATAAAATCCCTGCATGCAAGACAGCTTTGTCATTTCCCACCCACTCTGGGACCCCAAAGTCAGGGCCACAACAGACCTCCAGGCTTGTACCCCCCACACCCTCAAACATCCTCGGGGATGGGGTGCTCAGCCTCCTGCAGGGAAGATTTCTGCCCAAATTCAGCACCGCCAGCCCCTCCGGATTGCCCACGCCGCATTAGCAGGCTTGCCACCCGCACGGCGTGCCAGCGGGCGGCTGCAGAGCCTCCAGCCCGGGGCTGGTGGGGCCACCCCGACCCAACGCGAGCTTCGCTCCCAGCCCAGCCCGAGCATCCCCGAGTAAAAATAGAAATCCAACTTCCTATCTCCTGGCAGGCAGAGCACATAAACAGGGTGACCTCATTGCGAGGCAAGCCCCAGCATGTCCAGGCAAGCCCTGGCAGGTAGCAGGCAGCAGACGTGTTTGGACACCCTGACCGGGCACCTCCGGCCCTCCCCGCCTGTGTCAGGCACCCATCTCCCCATCCTGGGGCCACGGCCCCGGAGCCCCCCCGCAGCCCCGCACCTCGAGACACCAGCTTGGCCCCGACTCATGACTGCAGGTTGCTGGAGCCGCCAAATAGGGAAGGACGGGGGTCACCGTCCCCTCCCCGGGCGCTGGCGCCGCTTCCAGCGGCCTCCCCAAAGCAGGAGCTGCCAGGCTTCCCGCAACCCACCTTGGGAGCCCCAAAACTGGGGCGCAGGGGAGATGCGGGCGCACTGGAGCCTCACCCAGCCGGGCCGGGAGGCGAAGGTGCTCCCGGGGACACACGCACCCTCGCCAGCCCCACAGGCACCTGCGACACCCAGGACCAGTTACACCAGTCGGGAGAAGGCCTGGGGAGCGGGAGGGGCCGGGAGCACCCACCCCCGGGGGCGGACGGGGCCGGCGGCCGCTGGGACCCCGCGCCAAGTGCCTGCCCCGGGGGGGGGGGGGGGGGGGGGGGCGGCGCAGAGAACGCCCCGCTCATGACACCGATGAGCCCGTGGGGCTCACCAGCCGCGGGGGGCTATGCCGGAGCCCTGGGGGGGGGGGGGGGGGGGTCCGCATCCCAATGGCCGAGCGGCCGCCCCCGCGGGACGAGGGACACGCAGGGATGCTCCGCGGCGGGGCCGCCCGGCCGCGCCCCGCACCGCGCCCCGCACCGCGCCCCGCTGCCGCCGGGGGGCGAGCGCTGCCCGGCCCGGGGCTCCGCGCCCGCCCGGGGTCTCCGGGGGCTCCGCACCGCCCACCCCCCCGGGCCGGGCCGCCCCCCGGCAGCGGCCCCGCTCCCCCCACCCCCTCCCGCCGCGCTGGGGACGCGGCCACCGGCGCCGAGCGCCGCCCGCTCCCCCCAGCCGGGCACCGGCGACCCCCGCCCCGCTGCCACCCCCCACCCCGGGCAGCGAAGGGCCGGGGCTGCCGGCAGCCCCCGCGGGGCCGCCCCGCCGCCGCACTCACCGTCACGTCGCGTCTGCCGGCGGCCGGTGCCCGGCGCGTCGCGCCCCGCTTTATACCGGGCGGGGCGGGGCCTCGCCGCTGCTCACCGCGTCGCCCGGGATTTCCCTCCCGCCCCCGCCCCGCCCCGGGACCCGCCCGGCCCCCGGGGCAGCCGTCCCGGTGCTCTGTGTGTGCCCCCCCCCCCGCCATCCCGGTCCCCATTGCCGGGAGTGCGCAGCGGGGCCCGCCGGGACCCCCGGTCACCGGGTGCCGGGAGCCCCCCTCCCATAGGGGATGCAGGGACCCCCCCATCAGGGGGGACAGGGACCCCCTTCCTAGGGGGGTGCAGGGACCCCCCCCTCCCATAGCAGATGCAGGGACCCCGCATCAGGGGGGGCAGGGACCCCCTTCCTAGGGGGGTGCAGGGACCCCCCCTCCCATAGGGGACGCGGGGACCCCCCATCAGGGGGTGCAGGGACCACTCCAACGCGGGAAGCAGGGACCTTCCCGATCAGGGGGGTGCAGGGACCCCACATCAGGGGATACAGGGACCCCCCCTCCCATAGGGGATGCAGGGACACTGCATTGGGGGGACAGGGACCCCCTTCCTAGGGGGGTGCAGGGACCACTCCAACGGGGGAAGCAGGGACCCTCCCCATCAGGGGGGTGCAGGGACCCTGCATCAGGGGACGCAGAGACTTTCGACAGCCACGCTTTAGCTGGCTGGAGGGGGGGTGTTCCACATCCCACCCAGGCTCTCCTGCAGAGGCGCAGAGGATTCCAGTGGGAAAGGGGGATAACAGATTAAGGAAGGGGCGACCCTCTCTTCCCTCAGGGTGCCCACCTCAGAGCCACACCGGGGTGATGCTCCCGGGGTCCCCAGACACTGCCCGACCCCATCCTGGGCAGCGCAGGCCGCCCCTGGCCTCTCCTGCCGGATTTTCTCCCAGGGCCCTGGCTCCGCTCCGCCAGCTGAACCCCCCCGGCACCCAGCCGTGGCCGGAGAAAAGCGTTTTGGGAAGGATCTGCTGGTCGGAGTCTGGCAGGCTCCCTGACACAGATGAGGAAGAGGAACAAGTCCGTGCATGTCCTGCAGGAACCTGCGGGGAGGATTTGGAGGGGTCTGGGGCTCATCTGGAAAAAGCATCCAAGTCCACAGGCAGGAAAGGTCTGAAGCCAGGGCAGCTTCTGCCGGGGTTAAACTGCAAGGCCGGAGGGCACGTACCCCGTGCTGCGGCAGGAGCGGGTGCAGCGGGTCCCGCTCTGCCCCGTGGCGCGGGAGCTGATGCCCAGGGAGCCAGCTTACCCCAGCGCAGGGGGGGCCGTATTCTGCAGCACCCTCCCAGTGTGGCGTAAGCTGCCCGGCCACCTTGGCCGCCACGATTTGGGCAGCGAGGGTGCACCGCGGTGTGCTCCTGCGGGGCACAGTACGGTGAGCGCACGCTTCCGAGTGACAAAGACCGAGTTAAAGCAGTCCCTGGGGAGTGCCAGGCACCCTCGAAGGCCCCTGGAGCCAGCAGGTGCTGGGGTGCTGAGCAGGACCCTTGGTGTGCAAAACACCCATGCATTTCCCGGCTGGAGCCGGCAGCTTCCCACCGGCCCCGAGCAGCTGGAGAATATGTTTGGGCATGTTTGGCTGGAGGCTGCCACGTGCCACAGCAGCGTTTGCCGTCACCGGTCCCCCCTCCATGGCGCTGGGCCAGGCCAAGTGCCTGCGTTTGGGTTGTCTTCGGCTGCTCGGCCCCTCGTGCCTCCGGACGGGCCCGGCGGGAATGGGAGGAAAGCTGAAAGAAGATGGGGAATGTGAAAGCATCCTAAATTAATACCACACGCTGCAGAAAATCCATCCTGGCAAAGGTGGGGATGCTCTGGAAATTCAGCCTGTCTTTCCGTAAATTCAGCCTGTCTTTCCATTTGTAACACGCAGGGAGAGGAGGGGGTGAGCTGGAACAGCCTCTCCTCTCAGGGAAGCTCTTGCTGGTGTTTCCATGTGGGAATGATTTTTGCCCCTGGTTGCGACGAGCGGCTTTCAGAGCCGCACTGCGGAGGCTCGATGCGTCGCTGTGCGGTAGCAGATCATTTCCTCGGCAACCGCCAGCTCTGCTCCGGCTGCAGGCTGTTGGTTCGCTCCCTCTGAATGCGAGGAAGATGGGAGGAAGATGGGAGGAAGATGGGAGGAAGATGCGATCGGCACCGAAGGGAAGCCCAACGCCGTCCCAGCCGCAGTGCCGTGGGCATCCTCCCCCGGTCAGCGCAGCCTCTGGCTGCGAGCTGGGACTCTCAGATGAAGCAGCATTTACCAAGAGGATGCTCACTGCTTAAACCAGCTCTTTTTTTTTTTTTTTTCTTTTCCATACCCCCCCCCAAATACACAAAAGGGAATGGGACTATCGAAACCGGCAGCTTTTTAAATTAGCGCCCAAAGCGGCAGAGGAAGGAGTGGCCTCGCTTGTGCAACCTGCAGCAACCTCCAGCAGCCGCTGATGCAAGAGCGAGGGATTAAAAAGGCGAAGTGACACAAGAGAACCGACCAGCCTGGCTGATGCGAATACCCCCAGTTACACAGGGGACATGTCCCAGGGCAAAACCAGCCAGAAAATTAAATCAGATGTCGATTTTCCTTTAGGGAAGTAACTCTACAATTCTCCCTGTGGTTTTTCGGTGGAGCAGGGGTTTGGTCCCCGCGCCCCTGGATGGCGGGGGCAGGTTTCTGGCTGCTGTAAACTTTGCTCTCGCTCCTCTTCCTCGTGACCCCGCGGCCGGGAGCGGGGAGCTCCGGCTGCCCGGCGGTGCCGGCATCAGGCGGAGACCTCAGCAAAGTTACTGAGGTTACTGGAAATGGGAAGTGGGGAGAAGAATGGCGTCAGGGTCTGGGTCAGAGAGTCCACGGTCGAGTCTGCAGCGGCATCGCCAGAAAAAAAGGGGGAAAAAAAAAGTGTGATTAATACAGAAGGCAGTACAGGAACTTTAAAAAAAAAAAAAAAATCCCAAAGGTGACTCATGATGTTCAGCCCCAACAACACGTAGTAGGAGGAGGTCAGAGGCGCGGGGCTGGGGACCAGGATCTGTGGAGGGCGGACGGGGCGTTCCCGTCTCACCCATTATAGCCACCCCCTCGGAGCTGTCACCTCTCCCAGGCTCGCCCTCCCCGAGGGGTGTCCAAACCCCGGCCCGGGAGGGGTGCCATCGTGGGAGAATCCATCCTTACAATTTGCTTGAAAAACCCATCCTAGCGCCTGGAAGCAAATGGAATATATTAAACGACAGCATATTTCAGAGCCTTCAAAGTAAACTGCTTCCCAGCACTGGGGGCACCTAAATACCGAGCGGCCGTCGCTGCCTCGGCCGGGGAGCCCTCGGGAGCGTTTCCTTCCCGGCGGATCTCCCCAGGTGGGTCCCACAGATGCCAAGGGGAGAGGAAGCCGCTGCAGATATGGATGCAAATACATTATTCACGGCAGGCAAAGTTCGTGCATGACTCAGCCTGTCCTCAGCGCCGGCACGGCCGGGGTTTTGTGAGGGGAACGTGCCCAGGCACATCGCCTCTGACACCCAAGTTTCATCCTCTCCGGGGACATGGGGAGCAGCACCCCCAAAAGCCAAGGGGATGCGGGTGGGAGCTTCGGCACGGAGCGGGGGAATGGTTTGAGTTGGGTGAAGAAATGAGGGTTTGGATGCTCCAGCCTTGGGTGAGGAGGAGGAGCATGGGGAAACGTGGCTTCGCGGAGCCACATAAGGTAGTCCTGACTCCGAAGTGAAGAGCCAAACGCTGTGCCAAGGAAGGGTCTCGGCGCGTTTGATGGGAACCACACGCTGAGCTCCAACCCATGCTCGTAACAGCTGTTTTAAATGCACACGAACACCTACACGTAAGGCTTTTATAATGGCTGAATACCAAATGTCTTTAATATATTTAAGCATGTGGTTGACCTGGAAACGTTTTCCCAGACAAAAAACCTGCCAGCGCTGACCACAGAAACGAAGCGATCTGCGTGGTTCCTCACCCAGCCTGCCCCAGCAGCAAGGAAGGGCTGGAAATTTGGTGGTCGAAGGTGTACGTGAAGTGGGATTTTTTGGGGGGAAATGGAATATTCCTGTTAGATCAACCTGCGTAGGGGGAAGAAAGAAGCAAAGAGCCGGGCAGATGGGCATCCTTCAGGGCTGTCAGGATGGAGTTGGCAATGACAGAGCAGGGCACACTGTTATTTTTCAAGGTGGGGTAAATGTAAGCTCTGCAAAAACCTGCATTTCCACCCAGGGAAACAACCTGAGAATGGGGGAACTAACACGGGACCTCCACGCCAGCACGGAGAGCGGGGATGAGCGCACGGGGTTTGGGGTTCAGTCCTGCAAACCACACTGTCCTCCACCCCAAAGGTCGGACCAGGGCTGTCCCCCACCTCTCGCGGGGCACGGGGGTGGCTCTGTCCCTCCTCGAACAGCCCTTACTCCCAAAACCACCCCAGGCAGGTGTGAAATCGCTCGGCTCAGGAAAGCGGATTGACCGGCACTCACTATAGGTGTAAGGGGCTCTGCTGGGGACAAAGCCCTGAAACAAAGCCCTGCGTATTCAGGCAGTAAAATCCCTCTTCAGCAAGATTCAAATCGCCAAGATTTTTTTTTTTTTTTATTATCTCTACTAACAAGCTTTTTTCTTTTAAGTGGGAAACGTGAAGGCTCTTAATGAAACACTCACGCTCCACCAAAAGTCTAAATGAACCCAGTGTTCGGCTGAATGGCGTTTATATCCCACCGAAGACTGTTTTCCCATCAGCTCTTTGAAGTGCCCAATTAAGTGATTTTATACTAATAGGATTTTCCCAGGAAAGAAAGACAAGAATGACAAAACGCTGAATGCTTGATTAACTCTGCCCCTAAAAGAACTCGGATCGTGTTAATTGACTGTTTCCCTGCCATATACAGCCCTTGTTTGCTCCATTTATGAAGGCATTTTGATGAGACACCGGACCCAGCAGAGTGGAAATAGAGTCCCCCCCAAGCACAAATGGGGGATGAGACAGTCCCTAAAACAAGGCCTTTGCTTACTGGAAATATTCCTGGATGTGGGAGCTGGGCTATGAATCGGTTGCTTCATTCGGCCCCTCACTCATTTTCATCTGAGATTGTTTTTAGCCCCATTCATAGTCATTAACATAATTGCTTCACTGACTTTCCATGAGCAGCTTGGAAGCTTTGTGGGGTTTTCTTTTTTTTTGCTGGCAGCAAAGGACCTCATTGTTCAGAGCCCGGCGAGGGCGGCAGGGAGTACCTGGCTTCGAACCTCGGGCTCGTTTGCCCGTTTATTTACTTGCTGCTTCACCTCATTGCCTACGACCCGAGAAGAAGGCAGGACCGTGCAGACGGCCGGCACCCGCGGAGGGGGCACGGGTGCCCCGCTGGGAATCGGGACGAACGGCTCCAGCCTTTTGTAAAGCTCCTTGCGGGGAATAAGATCCATCCAAAACGTCCACAGGTTTTTTTTTTTGCAGCCAGCTCTTCCCCGCAGGCATCTCAGCGAGGGCAGGGGAAGCTTCCCATCGGGGTGGCGGGGGGCAGGGGGAGGACGGGGACTTCTCCAGGCCCCCCGGGACCTTCCACGGCAGGATTCACTGCTTGGGTGGGAATAAGCAAGCGGAGAGCGGGGCAGAACTGCTCCCATCCATGCAGCATACGGGGTCTGCAGCCCTGGGCAGCTCTCGGTGCAGCCAGGCCCATGGGAAGCCGTTGACCGACGTAACTTCTTCCCAACGGATGACACGCGTGGCACAGCGCTGCTGACAAGGGATTTGCTGCTCCCAGAGCTGTGGCGTTGCTTGAATCCCACCAGGAGCACTATCTGGCCCTTTATAGCCGTGCGTGAGGAGGACGTGACTACGGAGAGCTGTTGACTAACGCTTGCTCACCGTGTGTGCTTTAAAAATAATCCCCGATTCGGCGGAGCGCCCTCCGCCCAGAGCACTCAGGCACAAGGATGGGCATCGGCGAGCCGAGTCCCTCCGCTCCCGCTCGCGGAGGCAGCGACACCGAACCCCAGACCCGCGGCTCTGGGAGACGCGTGCTGGCCCACTCGCTCACCCCGGCGCCCGCTGGCGCTGCCAGGCGGCGGCTCACCGTGTGTCAGCGTCTCCTGGGATCTTCCCCTTCACAGCACGCGTTTCGGGAATCTTGCCACCCGGGGTGAGGGCGGGCACGGGGTCGTGATTCACTTCACCCTTGTGCTGGGGGGCGAGGAGTGGGGCTGGGTGTGGGGCAGAGGAGAGGGAAGGGGCAGAGGCAGGGGCAGATCAGCCCCAGGGCACCGTCAGTGCATCGGTAGGATGCACATCGGTAGGATGGAACGGCATCGGTAGGAGGGCAGTACTGAGACCACGCACCACGGACAGACGGACGGATGGCTGTCTTGCACGGTGACTCGCGCTGGCGCACGGTCCTGTGCGGAGCAGAGGTAATGGGAGGGGACAGCTGTGTGTGTACACCTTCCAATAAAACCATCGGTGATGATATGGCAGCCGCCACCTGGACGCCGGGGTAAGGGTCGATTGCACTTTCCTTTCTCCGGGTCGGTCACGCACAGCAGGATTTCCTGGAGCTGGAGCGAAAGAGCAGCTTTTACCCTGCACTGAACTTCCGCTGGCCTTGACACCAAGCACTGGCGCAGAGCTGCGCCAGACCTGTGGCAGACCTGCGCCAGAGCTGCGCCAGACCTGCGCCAGACCTGTGCCAGACCTGTGCCAGACCTAGCAATGGGGACGGACGTGGTCCATGCACCGAGCTCCGCTCGGTTCCACCAAACGGGGATCTCCGTCGGGGAGTTCCAATAGAAAACCTTTATCTTTTGGTTTCAGCCTCCCTCGCTGGTTTCTCTGCCTCGCCTGTGAGAATCCACCTTGCACCAGGGAAAGGAAATTCATTGAATCTTGGAGCTGCTGTCAGTGCAACAGAGGCTGGAAACAGGTTAAAAATGTCCCATATGTCACCGCCAGCAGCGATGCTGCATCAGAGCTCTTCTCGGCCTCCTGTAACAAACACGGGCTTTGTAGATGACCAACTGTAATACGCCACAAAGAGAGCAGAAAGGAGATGAAGAAGGAGAGGGAGGTCGTGAAACAGGAAACATAAAAACCTGGAAATTTCCATGCTGGGTAATAGGTCAAAAAATACCCCTCTGGTCCCTGTCAAACTGACCCTGCGCAGGGGAACTCCTGACTCCAAATCTGGTGGACATTGAACCATGAGGTTTTGAGCAGGACATGTCAACCAGGCAGCTGGAAGAATTACAATTGGCAGAGGCAGCAGCACACCGTACCTGAAGCCTCTCTCTCTAGCTGGGGCAACCTCCTCCCAAAAAGCTTATATTAGTAACGCGTGAAGAGCTGATCCGTCCACCGTTTGCTAGCACCAGGAAGCACGGCACCCAGTCCAGCCGGCGGGCATTCTGCGGTGACCGACTGCGTTTTAATGTGACGGCAAATAATGTCGGTGTTAGTCAGAAACGAGCGACTGCAAACATTTTATAGCACACGCTAACTGCGAGCTCTCCGTCAGCAGCGGCTGGGGAAAGGCTGGGCGGAGCAGCGGGGCTTTCTCGCAGAGACGCCGCTGGATATTGCTGAATATTCATGGGGGCGAAGCAGCCTCTGCACGAAGCGGAGATAACGCTTCTCTCTCACAGCTGGCAGCAGCGATCTTCCAGCCGGCTCCAAAGTGACACCCAGGGTGACACAGTGCCCCACCCTGATACCGCTGCTCCACCCTGATACCGCGGCCGCACCACGGAGGGCTGCGGCTTGCCAAGCGCCTTTCGCACCACGGCACGCAGCGCCAGGCTGCTTTGCCGGCGGCATCGGGCATCGGTGCGGCGTTTGCACATGCGGTGGGTGCACCGCAACCGGTCGGCGCGTCGGTGCGCTGTCCGGCGAAGTGCCCGAGGACAGGGCAGCCTGACTGACTGCAGCGGGGTGAATCCTGGGGTACCACAGGCAGGTTGTGGAGTAACACCACTGAAATCGGTGCCAGAATCTAGCTGGGAGGGAGCTACATTTCCCTTTTCCAATTGGGATTCCTCCCACAGAAAATCTGACAGCTAAAATTACTTCAAGGGCCGAGCAGAAACACCACTCGAATCAATGTGAAGATTTGTTCAACTAAAAGTTAGGGCAGCTACTAAATTAAAAAATAGATGAATGAATCACTTCGGAACATAATGTTCCTATTGCATAATCTATTTTATATCTGTCTGGATCCCGTGTTTATTTTAGTCCACAACAGTATTTGTTCGAAGACCACTAACAGAACATAACCAATGGCAGTGCCTCAGTGAAACTTCAGAACTGAAACAGAAAACTGAGACAGTGACAGTATTTCTAGGAAGCCAGAACACTCCTTGCGTGGGCTGGCAGGCTGAGATGCTGCTTCAGCTTCAGCAACTGCTTTACTAAATGACTGCAACAGTTGCCAAGCGAAAACTGCCTTTATTTTGCCTATTTTTGGCAGGTTGCGGTGTGAAATCGGGAGCTAGCTGCATTTCAGCAACAGGGAAACGGGGACCCGCCTCTTTATGGCAGGTCTCGGGCGCCGTGCGATCACCTCGCCGTGCGGGATCTAAGGTCGAACCGGAGCAACTGGAATTGCACTTCTGCCCTTCAGCCTTCTGTTTGCAAAAGGGGTTGATGCTCTAGTTTTTTCACTTGCTTTTTTTCCTAGCTAAGCGACACTGAGCTACAGCAGCACCGGAGTAGGATGATTCATGATGGCGACCGTAGCTCAGGTTTTGGGACGGTATTTCTGGGGTATGATTTGAACATGGGTACGGGGACGGGGATTAAAACCAGCAGAAATTGGAGAAAATTTGGCAAATGTTCAGATGCTCGGTGGATCTTTATGTCAGAACACATCGGGGCATCTTGTGGTGATGGGATCATGAGTAAAGGAAAGTAAAACTGGAAATTGAAAAGAGAGCATGTTAACAGCAAAAGAAAAAAGCTGTAGAACTGCTAGGGCACTCGTCACTTCCAGCGGTGAGCTCTGCCGACAGGTCCCCACAGAAGCACGTAGACGGTCAGAGGCAAGAGGCATAACCTGCCCTTCCAGGCAAGGCTGGCTGCTGCAGGAAGACCCAAGGGCACGGCGCAGCGTCTCTCACGTCTCCTTTGACTCCAAACCAAAAGAAACGCAGAGACCGAGAGCATGAAGCACGCAAGTGACGTTCCATCAAGAATGCATTTGAGTTCTTGGTGTGACCGGAGTACGGAATAGCACAGCTCCAGCAACATGTTCATTTTGGAGGCGAACTGCAGCAGCTCCCCAGACACACCTGAAACACGATTTTGTTGACTAGAAGCACTGTCGGTGTTTGGTAAGATTGCAGTTTCTCACCCAAGTGCGATCCTGGTTAGCTGAACCTGTCTGAAGGTTGGTGGAACATATCTGACTGAAAGAAAGAACACACGTAACCTCTCTTGTTTTCTGTTTTAAGTGCGAGGCACATTCTTAAAACGATCTTCTCTGCCTTGAACAGAGCAGCATGTACACAAGAAGAAAAAAAAAAAAAAATCCCTTTCTTCGCAAAACCACTTGCGCACAATACCCTCCCTAGGGAGAGTGTGAGAAAAGAACAAACTGCACAGCAATGGAGGGTCGTTATGTCGTCTAACGCGCTTCTGGGATGTGCTTAGCTACTGCGCTGCTGAGCGGCTGAGGAACCCGGGGTAGTATTAACCCCAGGATGTTTCCAACGGGCAAAAGCGCAGGCAGCTAAACCTCTCCCCAAATTAGAAATGCAGCTTAACATGTTTGTGCGAGTACCGTGAAACCCGGCCCTGACACCGTTTAGAAAGCAGCAGACAGCAGAGATTCCCCCGTCACCCCCGAGTCTTCAGAGCGGGGCTGTCTCCGAGGACGGGGCGCGGGCCACCTATTCTGCCAAGGAGCCACTGGACAGCGTCCGTCTGTCCTCTTCTGGCCAGGACAGACTGCTTAGCGGCTCTTCCTGGTTTAAGAATCTTTGGGGAGAGGCGAGGGATGTTCCTGGCCAACACAAACATTTCCTTGTAAATTTAATTTCAGAGTCGACTTTTTAAACACAAGCCACAACGCCCTACCTGTCAATAGTGCTCCTGGGCCAGTTACCCTCTTAGAGAAGCAAAATGGAAGCCTTAAATCCGAGAACTTTTGTTGCTACACTAAAAACAGCACTTGTTAATTATACCCTGGAAGAAGGGCTGTACCCACCCAATATTTATACATTTCCCATCTTTCTCTAGAAGTTGCTAATTCTGTTTGCCATCAAAACCCCACCTGATTACAGAAAAGCAGTAGCCAGCTGTGAAACAGCAGTTCTGATCCAGCCTAAGGGCCAACCTCAGCGGAGGAGTAAAGTATGAAGTCAGAAGCCTGAAACCGATAAACATTCCCAGTTCTGCAGGCTCCCCTGCGCACGAAAACCACAGCCTGCTTCCCCGCAGCGTATGCCGTCTCTAGTGCTTCAGCTTTCTTTCCCTCTTTTCCCCTCGGTAGTTGAGACTACCGAAGGCTGCTTGTTCCCCACTGCTCCCTCCCCCTCGGTGTAACCGCAAGAGGAACCAGCATGTCAGCAGAGAAGCTGGCTCCCAGGCAACCAGAGCTGCAATCCTTCCACAAATCAAACGCTGGTAGAAGAACGTATTAAAAAAGGGAAGACAGCTGCGTGTAGCACCCGGTGTCATCTGGGCCCTTGGCTGCCTTTTGTCGCACACAAACATCCCCAGAGTTGTCGGTCTGTCCACATTGCGAGACCAAACGCGATTCAGCACCAGGACCGGAGCCCCGCCGGCTGGCGAGGCCGCCCCGACCTCTGCTGGGGAACCGCGACAGCGCCCGGCGGCAGCCACCACGCCCAGGAGCCCGCGCTTCCTACCCGCCGCGGCAGAGGCAGAAGCTCCACTTTCCCCGAGAAGAGAACGCTGCAAAACACGCGCCCAGCTCGACGCCAAGGGCTACGGCTCCACCGAACTTCCACCCCGAGCAGCAGCAACCCCCGGCGCAGCGCTATCCGTCACCACAGGGAAGTAAATGCATCAGCGCAAAGGGGTTAGGAGCAGAGGTGATGAATTTTTCCATACCTTCTGGCCTCACCGCGCTCCCAGTTCAGGGCAATTTAGGGTTTTTGCACCACCCGCAGCCTTCCCACATCTTGGTGAACACCAGGTGGGTTATGCTCACACCTCAGCTGCACCTTTTGGGCCAGGGGCTGTTAAAACTGCTCATCAAGAGAATCACAGAATCATTTTGGTTTGAAATAGACCTTAAGATCATTGAGTCCAACCCTGAAGAGTTACTAAGTAGTTAAAGAAAAAAAAAAAAAAAATCAATCAAGACACTACACCTCTGCCACAGCCGCTGAACCAGACTGTCCACGCTCCCCTTTCACACACCCCCTTCTAGGCAGAAATTCTGAATACCAAAGGGAAGGAAATTAAACCACAAGACTGTTCAGTATCACAGATTTAATCTAAACGCACACAACCGAAACTGACATAGCTCACCCTCTCTTGGATACAGGGAAAAAAAGGAGCTGCCAGGCAGTTCAGGAGCTCCAGTGGCACTCGAGCCATGCCATGGTTTTACACTCTGAGTGAAATCTTCATGCAAAGCTTCAGCAATTTCACAACTGACCTTAAACGTCACCAGCCCACATCCAGGATGCAACAAAAGCTGCTGTGAACCTTTGAATCTCCAGCTAGTTTTCTGAGTAAGCATTACGGAGCACACCATGAGGCAAGAAGCCGAGCTACCGTCTCCTCCCAAGCTCACGTAGGCTGCGTTTTTTAACACCGACACTAGAACGCGAGGCCCTGCCCCAGGCCGGCACAGAGCACGGCCGCAGGCAGGGACCTGCTGCCCGCAACAGCCTGAGGCAGGTGTGGTACGGTGAGACGTGGCCAGCATCATTTTACCCCGTGCTGCAGAGCGCGTTTCATTCGATCTGAGCAGCACCACAGTACCCAAGCACACGTTCTGCAAAGTGGAACGTATACAGCAGGTGCTCAAGTGAAATACTAAACGACAAGTTGTAACCAAAACTTTAATCCCAAGGATCTCACAAAAGACATTTTACAAGTGACATGAAAATTCTTGTACAGTAAAGAAATGTTTAATTCATAACTTTTACAATGTACCATTACACACTCAACACATCCACTCCAGTTGTCAGTTCTGCTGTGTATTTGGTCTATTCAGAGGTTCTGGAATAGATGGTCAATCAAACAATCACCTATTTAAACAAGTACTCTAGTCACATGAAGTACAAAATTAACTGACCCTACGGCTAAAAATTTATATTTCACATAATATAAAGTAGCTCAGTTCCAGGTAATGGAAGTCAGAACTAGAGCTCTGGATAAAACTGCAGCTCAGTCACTCCTTTCACATGCCACTGGCTCAACGTTCCTGACTGTTTCGGAGAACTGCACCGTGAAGCATCTACGTCTCATTCTGCACAGACGAACACCGCTCGCGGCCGTGCTTCTGCAATGAACGCATCTTCATTGCACGCTTCCTTCCAAAAGCCGAATCCCAGCAAAACATACCCCAGCATGTCAAGACCAGAAACATTCTTCTATCCATGCAAGACAAACTGCTTACCATTCAAAACAAACAAAAAATTATGCATAATGGTACATTGTAAAGCGATTAATATTACAAATCATATGATCTGCTCAGAACCATATACAGATTCACATCTTTACATTTGCCACCTGTTACAAGATACAAGGAACAAAGCAAGTTCAACAGCTAAAACATTTTAAAAATGCACCAAGCTTTATGAAGTTTCAAAACAAAACAATGTTCTGTACATACTCCTCCCGTCCTCAGATCTAATGACTTCCTGTACACAGCTCCTTCTCACAGTCCTATTTCCGCTCATTTGACCTGGAGCGACTGAAGAAAAAAAAAAAAAAAAGACGTTTTAGTACCCAGTGCCAAGAGCAGCAGATTTTGCTTCAAGCCCCCCAGCCCAACTCAGTAGATGACATTGAAGCCTTTTAAAAATACTGTTTAATAAAATTGGGTATTCAATTCTTTAAGGGAAAGGACATTGTTTGGGAGCTAGAGATGATTCTCCACAACCTACTTCAGTATTGCTAAGACATGGAAACAATTATTTTTGCGGATTTACTCAAAACGCATAACCGCTGCAAGACTCATCCTACCTGCGAGACCTGGAAAAGGAACGAGAAGGCTTGTGATTCCTCTCCCGTGAGAGTGATCTCTCTCTTCTTCTGTCTCTGGAGAGGGACCTGTTAAAGATTACAAAGCAAGATGATTATAGTGTCAAAGCAAAGCTGAACTAATTAAGTTAACAAGGCTATCTGAAGAGCTTCCCTGCAGGAAGTTAAGGTTTTTAACTATTCAACCAGGGGAAACCTGTTCAAGATTATGGTATTAGCCTTTCCTTCAGGTAAGAATAATCAGCTTGAGCCATACAACACAGCTTAAGGTGTGTTGCAAACAGGCATCTATTCCTTTGCAACAGTTCAAATCTGTTCGGAGTCAGACTGCAAGCGACCGTGCCTCTGCTACCGTGGCATGTCCACGGCATACTTGGGCATCCCGTAGATTAATGCAGCACCCTATGCTAAAAGAACGTAGAAATCACCTCTGAGCTCTGGGAGCTTCAAAGATCCTAACCCAAAACTGCGTCACACCGCCGTGTCATAACCACCTGACACTTTGCAGTATGTGACAGCAGAACACGCTCGCTATGTTTCTTATCATCCGGACTCATGGCTCACAGTATCTGGAAAGAGCAGCACATTAACACAGAAACTTTGTGGAAAAACCAGCAGGAACCTTGGATAGCCGCAGAACAGAAAAACAAATTACTTCCATTCTTAATATCCTTCCACTGATGACCCTATAATCTCAAATAGCTATGGAAATAAATTAACTCCAGGCAAGCAGCATGACAGAAGCAATCCCGTTTCTCCCTTTTAGCAAATTACAACACCCACGCTGGAGTCTATCAATGCATAGACCCCAAATTAAGCTGTTCCCATTTGTTTCTTTTTAAACCTCCTGGACAAAGTGGTCCAGGCTATAATTAACAGATGCATACCTGCTGCGGCTACGAGAAAAGCTTCTCCTTCGCGGTGATCTAGAACCAGAAAAAGAAATGTGAGGCTTTTTATCAATTCTTTCAGCATTAACGGGGTGAGGCATTTCCCAACTTGTCAAACTCACTGTTGGGCCCAGGGAACGTGCCAAGAATAACTGGCATCCATCATCCAGTAAAAGGCATGGAAAGATTAGGCAGTAAACCAAAGCTCAGTGTGAACAGCACGTTTCCAACCACGAATTCACTTTAACTAAGAATGCTTCATAGCAGAGTTGTCCAATGCAACACTTTCCATTTCAACTAAATACACTGCCCAGAACACCACACCAAAGTCCCACAAGTGGTTCCAAAAAAAATAGCACAGACCAAATGTTTTGGAACCCATGCAAGCCAAAAAGGTCCATGACAAGACATAAGAGATACCAAGTGGAAAAAAGTGAAAATGCGCTCAGTGTCAATATTGATAATGCCATTAAGTGCTACATTAGAACTGCATATTTGTGATTGTAATTTTTAAATGCCATAGAGTGTGTTTAGACTATTTCCTTTAAAAAAAAATAAAAAATAAAAATAACCTTAGCTCGGCCCAGTTCATCCCAAAAAGTAATTGTTTTAAGTTTTGAAAACTGTTAGTAAAACCATTTAAAGGTGATAGGATTTTTCTGGCAAGGAAAAGCTAGGTTTGTTAGAGCTTTATTAAAAATTTAGTTTGGCATCTCACATGCAAATATACTGGTTTTTACATTATTCACAGTGTAAGAGCTTCCGTATCACCCTTAAAAGTTTTCTCAAGCAACATATGTACGTTACCACTCAATTATGCACAGCCAGCCTTTGATTGAGAAAAGTAATTACTTATAAGCCGCTTACTCCTTATTTTAACCAGCAGTAAACTGTATAAGCAGGAAAAACTTACTAGTTTTTGGTTTCAACAAGCTAGAAATGGTGAGGTGAGGCTGCCGGACTGACTGCCAAGAAGAATTTGCTGAAAAGGTTTTGCCAGATGTTGCGTTGTATTTAGTTGGTTGGCGAAGGGGGTGTTGTGGATTTTTCCTGCTTTTTTGTTAGCCGAAGGCTGCTGCTGTAGTTGTTGTGAAGACATTTGGTAAATAAACAGCTGAGCTGATTGGCCGGGAATGTGTGGGCGGTCGAGGTGGCTGCTGCCGATTTGGTTAAGGTTGGAGAGAAGGCTGAGAGAAAACAGCATGCTCGGGAACCAAAGGGCGGTGCAACCTGACGACTGGCCATGCCTGGGTCATGTGAAACGACACCAGCCAAGCTGAATGGGGCGCGCTGGTCACATGACGCTGAAAGGGCTAGTTGACTGGCTAATGCAGACTCAGAGGGTGGTGAGAAGAGACATGATGGTGACTCTGTAACGGGTTCATTTTTATTAATAGATGGACCAAAAAGCATAAAAAAAATGAAAAACAAGCCATCAGTACAACCATCTATTAGCTAACAAATACTCCTACTGTGTTATCTTTCAACAGCAAAAGGGTAAGCTTGAAACCCTGACTTGTGAGGACTCACTCACCTGCAACAGGTAAATTCAGTCCTGCAAAAACCACGTTGCAGACTTAAACTGCCAGACAAGCTAGTCTGGGTCCAAGAACGTGTCAGTTACCAAAAATCCTGCTATATTTTAGAGCGGGGTTTGCAAACCTCAAGTGACAGGATCGTCACACGATGTTTTAATTCCAAACGAACACTAAAGTGTAAAGATTCTAGATGTTTAGAGCAACTGTTACTTGATCTATTATTAAACAGCTGCCTACTTGGAAAAATATTTAAATTGTGCAAACAAAGTGGAGAAACACATCTGTATGGAAATGCTAAGCTGCTGTATGTCATGTTTTGCCATTATGGAATAAAGGAAAGGAACAGCCTAAGTTGAAGTATGGGGAAGAAAGGCAAAGTGTGACTAGAAGATGAGCAGATTTTAGGAGGAACGAGGATAAGTCCAGGACAGAGGGCGCTGACTACCAACTTGCACAGTGACCTAAGGACAAAAGCCAACATTCAACACAACTTAAGTTCACCTCGATTTTGTGGGGTTTTGGGGTTTGGTTTTTTTTAAGCATTTGCCATCTCCAAATTGTGATCAGATAGATGAATGTTATCCATCAACATGCTTTTAAAAAGCCTGCTTCTAGGATGCTAAATGGTAACAGTGCCAACAGGTCTATGAGCGTACTTTGACCTGGAGTACCTGCGACGAGGAGGAGGACTTCTTCTGCGATAGTCATCTCGAGGACGCCTGCCCCAGGATGGAGGTGGACCACGGTTCCGACTCCGTTTCTCACCATTGGAGAGCTCCACTCTGACACGACACCCACAGAGGGTTCTGGGAAAAGAGACCGACATCAGTTAGCACGTCTAGGGCCAAGTCTGCATATGCAGAAAACCTACAGAATCAAGAGAGGGAAAAGGATCAGACAAGAAGGGGAAACACATTCCGTGTATACACACTAATCAAAGTACGCAGTATTACAAGTCTAAAAAAAGTAGACTCCAGCACAACAGACAAAAGGTTTGGCCACTTCTGAAAGCCTGCCATACTATTAAAGCAGGCAGAGAAGGGACCAAGGAGAATCAGTTTTGCCTCTTTATATTAACACCATCTTGAGTTTAACTAATGGCACCAAGAGGTGCCAGTCATGTCTAACTTGGGAGTCCCACTCCAAAATGTAAAATTAACCATCCCGATACTATTCCTGCACTATTAAGACTACCCTTATACCACTGTACAAATAAATATTGCACAACAAATGTGTCAAGGCCTTGGTTTTGCCGGTTGAAGCTTCCCAAATTAAACTGTATTGCTACCCACAATTCCTCTTATTTTCCCAAGGCAAGCCAAATGCACAAGAAGCACATTTTACCTTCCATCTAGTTCTCTTACTGCATCAGCTGCATCTCGTGGATCTTCAAATTCCACAAAGGCAAAACCAGGAGGATTTCTCGCCACCCATACGCTGCGCAGTGGTCCATAGTAGCCAAAAGCTCGCTCTAATTCAGTTTTGTTGCCATTGTTTCCAAGGTTACCCACATAAACCTTGCAGTCCAGCGGACAAGAGTCACGATGCATTGCTAGGACAAAAGAAAAAAGCTCATGTATATTTAACACACGGCAAGTGTTTATTCACTTACAAGGGAAGTAATCCTGTTGGTTGCTTTTCCTAGAAACTTTAACAGCGCTATGATCTGAACATGATAGAGACATTAACCCGTGTGGAAGGGGCAGGGGGTGGGGGGAGATGAGTGTTTAAAACTAAACACAAAAGCTAGCTGCTACATCGTAATCGTGATTAAAATTCACTACTTCAGGTTATTCCGTCCACTTTTAAGGCCCCCAACTCTGAAAGGGGGGTGTTTCTCTGCGCCCCTCTCCCCTGCCCCTGGCTCCCAGCGGGGGCCGGGCCTGCAGGGGGAGCGCTGCGCGGGAGAGGGGCTCCATTGTTCTCGGAGCGGGATTCGGGGGAAGCCGCACATGCTGGGGGGGAGAAGCAGCGCCATCTCCGGCAGAGGATACGCCGGGAGCGCTCCAGGAATCCCTGCGGAGCTTCTCCTCAGCGCTGCGTGCGGAACCAGCGCTCCCCCGGCGCGGGCGGGAAGGCGCCACACCACCCCCGCGGCACCTCCCGCCCAGCCGCACCTCGCCTCACTGGCCACAGCCGCGGCGAAAAGGCGGCGAGCGGACTCTTCAAGGCGATCCGCGGCCTACCCGCCTTCTCCCCGCCCGGCTTTCCTCAGCGTGGCGGCAGCCACCGCCCGCGGCCCAGCTTTACAAAATGGCGGCTGCTCTTTGTTTGCCGCCACCGGGCCCCGCCGCTTCTATCCGCCCTGCCGGGCACCGAGACCGCGGGTGCCGCCTCCCCCCCGCCCTCCGAGGTGAAGATCCTCACCGATGCTAAGAGGGAGGGCGCGCGAAGGGAGCCCGCGCTAAATTCGTAGCCGACTCGACCCTCAACGAGACTCCCGCTCCGCTTTTCCTCACTGGACAAAATGGCGGCGAGCGTCTACCCCACCCGCCCTTATATATGGGCAGCGCCTCCCACGTGACCCTACCCGGCAGCAAATCATAGGACGCGGTTCCACTGATTGACAGCTCGCTTCGTCCCGCCGCCTCCGCGCGGCCCCAAAGGGCGGCGCGCGGGCTCCTCCTCAGCGGCAACGGCGGCAGCGGCGCGCGCCGAGGCCTTCCCCTCCTCTCGCCCAAAACTGCGCTTTAGAAACCGGTGATCGAGGGGAGACTTCGGGTCCCTGAAATCAGGAAACGGCAGCACACGCAAGGAGGCTGTTTTCTTGGCTAAAAAGGAAAAAGGTTTTCTGTTCTTGTTACGTCTCTCTGACCCAGTGGGATACATCCAGGCCGTGTTTTTTAAGCAGCATCCCCTCATCAGGTAGGGTTCTACACGGATGAAAGCTTCGATTCACTAATAGCCATTTCTCCCCACGGGCAGGGGCTTTAAATAAACGTGTTGAGCAAAGCGGTGCTAACCCATAGTTTTTGGTAAATTTTACATCTGGGCTTCTGCATACTGCAGCACAGAAGAGGGAAGTGATTTTTTTTCAGCACTCAGTAGAAAACTGGAGGATTTGAACCGAGCAATTTTAGTTACGGACAGCATTGTTAGTGGTGTGACGTGCTTTACTAAACTCTCATTCATTTAGCTAGGACATATAACATGAGTTTTAACATTAAAAAAATAACTTGCTCCAGATGGGTTGCCTTAGATAACAAACATCTCATTTTGGGTTATCAAGTAATGTGAGAAGCACATCCAGGGCTGCTGCTGCGTTAACTTCCCAAAATGTCGCTCTGCAGCCATATCCGTAGGTCGTGTTTAATCCAGACTTTACCTTTTTGACTTGGGCCAAGACAAGACAAATTCAGCTGGTACAAGTATAATTAAGAATATGCTGAGCAATATTATATGTGATAAGGCATTTTGAGTACAAAATAATGCACGTGAACTGTGTTTTCCAAGCAGGAACTGTGCAGAGGATGGGGCGTCCTCAGTCTACTAGAATTGTACCAGCATGTAAAAAAAAAACAAACAAACCAAACTGGAATTAAAGACAACCAGCTGGTATAATTAATTAGAATTTTCAAAAATCTTTTTCAGCATCCCTCATTATTTTTAAGAGCCTCTTCACAGTAAAATCCTCCCAAGTGTCAAAATTGGCTAAGGGACAGAAAAACAAGGATTTTGAGGTAACTGATGCTCTAAAGTATCTTTATCACGTGTGCAGCTTTCTGACAGTTACCTGCTTTTAATTAATCTAATGCACTGTAATCTAAATTAGCTGATGGTTAATCTCCTGAGGCAACCCAAACAAAGGAAATAATTTGAAGCTGACTTGGGGCTGTTCAGCCATTTCACTTTACGGCTTCGTTGAGATGGCGATTTCCCACGCTCGACTGGCGTTTGCAACATTAACTGGACCCTGCCTCATATCACACAATGTACATTTGAAACATGATTTAAGTTTTGCAATAATGGATATTTTACAAAAAGAAACAAAACCACACCAAACGTTCATTAGAGAGCAACTCGGACAACCTTGTAATCTTAACAATCTTTTAACTTCATACCGAAGTTACACATGACATAAGAAAATAATTACAGATGACAGACTTGTCAACAAAGGATTTATTTAGAAGTAGGTTCACCTCCTGCAAAGTAAACAGGGCATTCAGCACTCTCCTAGGACACGCTACCTGTTCTAGTCAAGGCACTTCTTACACAGGCTCAGGCCCATCACCGTGCGTTATAAATCACATACCATAAAAAGCACGTCATCCAAACATAATCCATTTTCAGTTTGCTTTTGGCATTATAAAGAAACTAAACGTGGCACATAACCGTGACAAAAGGCAGAGGACAGAACAGAGGCAACTGTATTCAGCCAAAAACCCCAACCTGTTTCCACAGTCGGTTTTAGGATGCCCCAGCACAGCCACACAACACTGCAGTAATTCTAAAGTCAGCGTTTTGATTGTTCTCCGAAAGATGATACCCTGAATCAGCTCTGAGCGTCACTATATATGTCTACATGTATACATACAGGAAAGCTGCATCGTTTTACATTACTTTCATCCTTATTCCAAGTTTATAAGATAGTTTGAAAAATCCTGCTGCATTGCAACTCTCTTGCTTTTGCAGTAAGAAAATACCATTTGTGTCCAGTATTTATGAGATGTATAGAACTTTTACATCTGTGGGATCTTCCCTAAAAGGAAGAACACTGACCTTACAAACAAAACCAGATCTACTTTAAACAGGTGGGCCCAGATTAGATTGAAAAGGCACAATTTCAGTGCCTGCACAATTACAGTGGAGCACAGTTACCTATGTGACCAGAATTCATGACCACACTGACATGAGGTAAGGTGTTATATTCAAGCTGCTGTCATGGTTTCTGAGATTTAAATCTTCTGTAAGAAAATGAACATATTCTAGCCATTATGGTTTGGAAGAAACCTCAGCCACGTGAGCCAAATTTAAGGGATACTGAGGGAGACAGACAATATTTACTGAAGAGGACTTCTATCAGCAACAGGATCTCTTAGCTCCTCAAGTGAAACTAGACATTAGCAAAAATACTTATTTACTGGCACGATTATATCTACAGAAAGGTCTTTTGCTAGGAAATGTCATTACGCACACACAACAGGAACTGGTCTGAGGGGACAGGCCTTTGCTTCAGTCAGAAAACTGAGCGCATGTAGTCATACCTCAGCTGGCTGCTTGTGAAGATCTTGCGGATTCAACCCATTTTCACATCCTGCCAATTGACTAATCTTGATGAAGGCTATCTTCTAAAGAAACAGTGACTTACACTTGTCTGATCTTTAGATATGTTAGAACCAGTTTGCATAAGCTTATTCCTGCCACGACAGGGCTGTTTACAGGGTACCAGTCCCCGTCCCTTATTCTCTCACTTCTAAAATGTATAAATTTCTACACTGTGAAAGCTTTTAGCTATGCCTCAGACCTTAAGTAAAGGGAGAGTGAAACAAGAGACTGCAATCTACACATCACACACCTAAACTAAGACACACTCAGCCTTCAGCGCAGGGACACAGCATGTCCCCGAGACTCAAGCACGTTGGGATTATTCAGCAAGAAGTCCATTTACCTGCATGACACGTCATTTGTGGACTCTTAGCTCCTCAACCTTCATCCACATCTTTCCAGGTGTGAGCCTTCTGCCATTGTTGGGGTCCCCCCTCCTTCTGCATCTTTCACATCTGCGGGCGGGGTGTTGATTACAACCCCACACCCCGTGCTGGGAGCCCCATGACCTCTGCATGGCAGACTGACACACCGCTCTCCCTCAGGGCCAGCACGCCATTTGCCGGCACTGGAAAGAAATAAGAAATCCAGACCAGCTCTTGGCCAATTTGGCCCTTTAAGAAACCCCACCTTGGTCCTACAGACACCAGCGATGGGCACCTGTCGTGGTTTAGCCCCAGCCAGCAACTCAGCACCACGCAGCCGCTGGCTCATTCCCCCTGCCCTGGTGGGATGGGGGAGAGAATCGGAGGAGTAAGAGTGAGAAAACTCCTGGGTTGAGATAAGAACAGTTTAATAATTGAAATAAAGTAAAATAGTAAGGATAATAACAATACAATAATGATAATAATGATAACAATAATATACAAAGCAAGTGATGCACAATGCAATTGCTCACCACCCGCCGACTGATGCCCAGCCAGTTCCCGAGCAGCGATCGCTGCTCCCCGGCCAACCCCCCCAGTTTCCATACTGCCCATGACGCCGTATGGTATGGAACAGCCCTTGGGCCAGTTTGGATCAACTGTCCTGGCTGTGCCCCCTCCCAGCTTCTTGTGCCCCTGGCAGAGCATGGGAAGCTGAAAAGTCCTTGACTGGCATAAGCACTACTTACCAAAAACTAAACCATCAGTGCATTATCAGCATTATTCTCATACTAAATCCAAAACACAGCACTATGCCCACTACTAGGAAAAGAATTAACTCTATCCCAGCCGAAACCAGGACAGCATCCACCCCTTATTCTATACCATCTATGTCATGCTCGGGCCCTCCTTCTAGCATAAAGCCCTCCAGTCTGGGGACAAGACAGCTGATTCCCATGTAACCCCTGCTTCTCGGGCAGGATTTAGGGCTGCCCCTGAACCACAGCACCCACCCGCCTGCCTCCTCCCCGGCCCAGCCAAACCAAGGTGTGTGTGCCCGGCGGCGGCACTCGCCTCTTGCAGGGGCAGATCCCAGCCAGCTCCTCTCTAGGGCAGGCAGGCCCCATGGCACCGGGGGCTACCCCTCCTTTTGTTTTGTTTCTGCTCAGTCGAGGTTCTCAGCAGACTTCTCCGGGCATACTGCAACGCTGTCAAACCAGGGATGAGCTCAGACAGCCCGCTGGGCGTTACAGAAGCAGCACAAGGGGCTGGAAGCTTTGTCTCAGCTTCACCCGAATTTGTTTTGCACACAGAAAATATTCCATCTGGAGACTATTTTGGGAAGGAAAGAGTCAGCCCCAGGGTTGGCTCCAGGGCAGGTTTTGCAGGACAAAACACTCACCCTTGCTACTGTGTTCAGACAGAGCTGTAAGTCTCAGGCGTGTCTGTAAATCTGGCTTGAAATCAGAAAATGGAAAATTCAAACAGTGAGCCTGACTCACTGTTGTTCAACTCTAATTTTAATCCCCTGGAAGATGGGACTTCTCTCTGAGATGATGCAGTACGTAGTGGATTCGGGGCCAGGATTTAGAACTGCCCACACAGCCTAGGTGCTGGCCCCGGAGCCTACCCCCCACAAACGCAATGACGTTCACCCCTCTGGATTGCACGAGACTGTCCCCAAAGGTGATACAGAAGCGCTATAAGCACCCAAATGGAGCGGAAGCCTGGAACCTGCCCTCTCAAGGAGCTGAATTTCACCTTTAAATGGCTACCGAGGCGGTGCCGTTGCTGGCTCCTTCCTTCCGGGGCTGAGGGCTGGTGATGGCCCCCACACTGCCAAGTGATGTGGTTGTGGCCACCGGCTTTGCTGCCAGGTGTCATTTCCTCTGATCTCCCAATTAGGGAGGCCAGGAAGGGAGAGCAGGCTATTCATTAGCAGCTGCTTCACCAGCAGCTCAGGGGAACTATATTTACCATCCAAGTGTGGTCAAACAGTTTCCTCTCAACAGGGCGGTGTCTTTCTTTCCACACGCTGCACTGAACAGTTCATGTGAATTTTAGTCTGTTAGGCTAAGAGCAGTTAGGGGGGAAAAAAAAACCCAGTCCAAAAAACCAAAATCAATTTTTACATTAGAGAAGCATGAAGCCTTCTGGAGCCCACACTCCTGGTACCGGTAAATAACAGAGAACAGCACGTGGAAAAAAATCATCAGATCTGTCTGTCCATCCCCCTACAGGCAGAAGATCCCTTTGATGCTGTACAGTCTTTGTTTAATTAAGTTTTCAAGTCCCAGGCAAGAGGATCCCCCTTGCCCTAACGAGGCTATTGGCACATTTGCTTTGCTTTCTGCTCCCTCCTCCCATTCCTCCTTCCCCCTCAACTGGGCCTCCAGGCTTTCTCTTTCCTTTTTCTTTCATGCTCTGCAGCAAACCATATTCCCTTCCTCCCCCACCTGGCTCCCTGGGGAGAGGACTGGAAAGCAAAACAAAAGAATCACTCACTGGGAAACCATTTGCACAGCCCTCCTCGCTCAAACACTCCCACTGAAAAAGGTGACTGGAACAGCCAAGGCACCCTCTGCTGCGAAGTCAGGCCTCAAGGCCAGGAAAAGCCGGAGGGTGGGAGCAAAGGCTTTCAAGCCAAGGCTAAAACCTGTGATGGCTCCAAGTGTGCTTGGAGGGAGGCCCCGAGGTCACCAAACTCCAATCAGCTGGGTCTGCTGGTTAATTCCCTGGCAAGATGGGCTCTTAGTCAGCTCTACGCTGTTCAAGGCTCTTGCAGAGATTAATATACCAGCTAAAAATACAACCTGTAAGTACCATTCGCACTATTTCTCCTTGTGAAATTAGCAATGTCCCCATCATCATTAGAAATATTAACTCCTATGCTGGTGGCTGTAGTACAAGCTGTGCAATCAGCACATTTTATAATTCCTTTAGAAATATTGCAAACGATGGAAATCAATCCCTGCGAGCATCTCTTCCCTGTTGCGCTGCTAGTGCCAGTAAGTCTTTGCACTGGCTGCTTCTCAAAGATGTATCGTAACTTCAGTGCAGTCTATCATAGAATCATAGAATTGTTTAGGTTGGAAAAGACCTTATCAGATCATCGAGTCCAACCGTTAACCTAACACTGCTAAGTCCACCGCCTCACATATACCTCTCAAGGAGATGTTACAAAGTCCCGTCCAGGGTTATTTTGATTTCTTCTAAGTCCTTGGGTGGAAAGAAGCATCCAGTGGAAGAGCGTAGCCATGGCAATGCGGTTTGGCCATTACAGAGTGCTTCAAGTGCCCATTTACCGATCCCATGTCGGTGTCTCCGGCCTGCCTGCAGTCCCTCGGATTAATGTGCTATTAGTTCTTCCGCTGGAGATGCCGGTAACTGCATTCAATGAAAACCCATTGTATAATGGAGACTCGAAAAGTTCAAAGATGAATTGGACCAGATGTTTTGGACATGACTTTGGCCAATGCTTATTAGTCCTTGAAGATGTAACCAAGAAACCTTGGTTTCACAGGCAGATAATTCAGTGTAACTGCAGTGTAACTGCTACCCTGGAAACTATGATGTGAAGCACGCCCCTGTTTTACCAACATTTAACAAATGTCATCTTTAATTGGTGATACACTTTGTTCTCTTTAATGAGTGACACTCTCCTTAACAACTGGGACTCACGTAATGAAATCAGGAACGCTTACTTGATTGCTCTGAAAAAGCGGGGCTCGAAATAAGCTGTCATGAGGAATATAATAAAAAGTAATTTGATGTCCATAGAAGCTGCGAGAATAGATGAGGTCGTGCGAGCACTGCTAATAGGGCCTGCCTCTGTTCAGACAACGTGTTTGCACTCCCCTGAGACCGGGTTTAACGGGAAGGTATGGCTGTGCCTACGTGAAAGGGATCGGTAGCTTCTGGTAACACTAAGCAAATTATCTTTTCAGTCTTTCCAGGGAATTTTTCCTCAGAGATGACAATACATTCACTTCCTTTCACTTTGAGAAATAGGAACTGGTCCTCTTAAACAGACTAGTGTTTCAGCCTAATGGTCCAGCCACATCCTGAGTATCCAAATTCTACTGAAATTACCTGGTTAGAGATCATAAAGTGAGTATCAAAGCTCACATGGCCTCAACTCACAGGGTTTCAAAGCATATCAGAATTTGGCTTTTTGCCTGAGCTACTACTTGCATTTTTATTGTTCAGTCAGTCGATAAGTCTTCGCTGTATCTCCCCAGTTTCCAAGATTTAAACCAAATATATTTACTGTACAATCAACGGATTTAAATGAAATTTGTACTGAACATTAAAAGCCAATGGGATCTTATTTAGCAACTCCTCAGTTAGATGTTCTGTGAATAATTCCCATTTTGCTGATTGTATGATAACTGGCATTCCAGGGTTCATCAGTATTGTTGACTTACTACGCAACGTTAGTGTCCTATACGTGAGTCCCTGAGGACAGCAAAGGAGGGAGATCTCTTTTGCATGCCAGAGACATTTTTCCTGATCAACAGTGGAACAACAGGCTTGAATATCCCTTTCCATCATCTTGGGGCACAGGAACGCTGTGTTAGAATAAAAAGTTCTCACAAAACAGGAGAGACAGCAAAGCAATATGAAACTGTCCACAAACTTGTGATCTTTTCCTTAGTCACGGCTGAACAGAACATTTTAGAACCCAAGATTTATTATCACTGGAAACAGGGAGCTGTCTCATTTCACTGACACAAGAGGAAAGGTCTTAGTCACAAATTGCTGTAGAGATCATTTCTATTGTTTCTGTGGTTTCTGGGCAGGTATAAAAGAAGGTGAAAGGCACTGGTCGTCAGTGCAACTGGAACGTCACAACAAGACTGGGAAGGAGACACATCTGCGCAGATCAGAACTTCACCGTGATCTCCACAAGATCAACAGTAAGTAGATAATGTTACTTTTGTAACTGGAAGATGCTTTTTAATTAATACCTAGTTTATTGTTGATCACAATAGGAAAGTATAGCTTATCATTATGTATGAGCAGGAGTTCTACGTTAGCATAAACTAAAGTATCATACGGCATATAAATACACATACATCTTTAGGTATGTTTATGTGTATATATCTGTATTTAATACAGAAATTTTAAAATTGGGACTAGTACCTATTTGTTCTTTCATGCCTAGTTTAATTTGAACATATTGTCCAAGGAAACTACTCACAAATTAGTGGAGTAGACTTTATTAAGAACAAGCTTAATTTTTACAACCAAATGTATGACATAATGTGCCTTTCTATCCAGTCATTGACAATTCAATATTGCAGTTAGCATAAAGAAGAGTCATTTGAGGAGGTGCTGAGTTTTTTATTAACCCAAACTGCTTCTGCATATACGGAAGTATTTCTTCAAAAAATTAGCAGCCTCTTTATACGGGAACATAGCTTTACTATTCTTACATGATAATTTAAATGCTGCAACTTTTGTTGTCCATCTAGGTTTTGATGTAACAACTAATACAGGATTTTCAAGTAAATAACTAAAAGGACATGCTGGAGCCAATCCTAACAGCAGGGTACAGTCATTAGTGTAAAAAATGCAGAACTTTTAATGATAGAACTAGCAATAAAGGAGCGGTGGGGTTGAAAGGATGGGTAGATAGAGACATACCAACAGCAGGAGCAGATATGTAACTGAATGCAGTTATTACTGAGATGAAAATAATAATTGCACAATTACATTTTCTAGTTGTCACTTCCCTAAGCCAGAAATCCACTTCTTTACAGAAAAGAAATCCAGTATCAGTCTAATATCATCCTCGTGCAGTGGCAGATTTGGAGGTCAGCACTTGTACTGCTCATGGAAAAGGCTGTATTATGAAAGGTCCAAATCCCAGGGCTGACTACACCTTTTAAATTGATCTGCATGGTCCAGTCTTAAACTTTTTGAGTTTTGTGACAGATTTCTTAGCCAGCAATCCTCATCTTTTTGTTAAATTTCTGCTAAGTTTTTATCAGGAAGGTCCTTGCCAGTTCTAAATGACATATCTTCTGTGCTTGCAAATGCACAAGAGTGGGAAATAGTATATTGAGAGGCAATAGTGGAAAAGGAGATTTAGGACTCTTAGCAAGGAAATGTAGAAATATGCTATGGAATCTATTCATCTTTTTGGGGTATATGTAACAAATCCACATGTCTGATGTTCTGGGAGGTCCTGGGATGATGTACCATAGTACAATGCTCCACTTTTACCAGTGCTTAAAGGCTGAAATTCATTTTGTCAGGTGAAAGAAAGAACAGAGAAAAAAAGATTTTTGATCATACTGTCGGCTTCTTGTCCCGTGGAGCAGATTTCAGGAAGAGAGAAAATGTTCCTGCCCCAGAGATCTCTGCAGCTGGTTATGTTTTTGGCAATTCTTTTTTTTGCCTGTTTTGCAACATGTCAAGACACTGAAAAGTAAGCAATGTCAACCTTTTACTTAATATCATTAGAAGACTGCTTGCCTTTGATTTAATGGGCTGTATTCTCCACTGCTGTCATTTACTCCAGGGCATGGTAGAAGGAAAATTCTATACATTTGATACGGCATCATTTTACATTGCCCTCTACGCAGTATAAAATTAGACTAATTGCATTTTTAGATGCGTAATATATACCACATTTCAGTTGATGCTTTTAAACACAGTGTAGCAAACCTTGTAAGGATATTCAACGCAAGCCATGGAAATGGCACAATCTAAAATTCCATATTTAGGTTCCCATTCAGATCCAAATCTACAGTGGGAGTCTCTAGCTGCAGTTAGCTGTTATCTAAGCAGCCTGAAATCCAGGAATATTTGCATCCCAGAATTAGCCTGCCCTCCCCAGTCATATTTGGCTCAAAATTTTTGGTATATCTGAAGAAAATAAGGGTTTGTTTTCATTTCATGGACACCACTGATTTCAGTTAAGTTACTCCTGATGTGCAGCTCTGGAAGGAAAGAAACAAACCCAACAATCCTAGAACACTGAGATAATGAAAAGGGAATTTTATTCTGGTATTTAAACCTCTGAAAAGAATCCAAATTTGGGAAAGACCAAATCTCTGTAAGAGCTCTTTAATCCTGCTAAGGTAATTTTGTCACTGTCTCCCCAGTTTGCCTTTTTTTGTTTTTTTAAATTAAAAAAAAAAAAAGGTGATTCAAGGTATACCTTTTGGGAATGGCATCGTGCTTCAGGAAACATGAAATTATTACTCTACCCTTAATTGGTTTAGTGGTGGACTTGGTAGTGTTGGGCTAATGGTTGGACTGGATGATCCTAAAGGTCTTTTCCAACCTAAACGATTCGATGATTCTATGATTCCCATCTTCAGGAACTGGCTGCCTCACAGGCTGCCGGAGCTAGCCTGCGTGGGACGCTGCAGCCTTGCAAGGGTCAGGCTAGCTGTGGGCACCAGCGCTGCCAGCCTCGCCTGGGGGCTGTCCTCCACATCATGTGTGGACACCAACGCTCCTCCCCCAGCTTAGAGAAGCGTCTAAGATTGATGGATGCAAATCAGCCATGTCTGAAATAGGAGCTTAGATCCGGCTGTGCTTGTTTCCTAACTAACTCTTTCTTCCCATTGCAGTAAAAGAGCAGTGACGGAGCACCAGCTCATGCATGACAAAGGGAGGGCATTTCAAGGGCTGAAGCGCCTGATGTGGCTCCACAACGCCCTAGGTAGCGTGCACACAGCCAGCAGCAGGGATATTTCACTTTCAAATGCCATGTTGGATTCTCAGAAGAGCCAAGATCCCTCAGATCTCTACAACAGCATCAGCAGAGATGAGACTTCAAGCCTGATGAAGCAGCTGCTGGAACTGACGGAAAAAGAGCAGGGCTTCCCCCCGTTAAAGCAGCTGGATTTGCTGCAGTATGTGAAGACTCCGAAGGGTAACTGGAACCCACAAAGCCTTTTCGACCTCCTTCAAATCAAAGAGCTGGGCAGCAAGAGAAATCCTAGCACCCAGCCACAGAACTATTCCCGCTAGACTCAGTCCAGCCCAGTCCATCCATTGCTTTAGACATGTGATGTTGTAAGGAAAAGCTCTAGCGCAAAGTGAACCGCAAAAGAAAAATAATGTCCATTTGTTCCATTAACTACTCCTAGATGTTGAACAGAGAGCCTTATAAGGACCCAGGTTCTCTCCCTAGCAGGCAGTCTGAGTGCTGCGATTGTGAGACGGGGCCATTTGTCACAGGCCAGAAATGTCTCTTTCCATGGCAGGGCCCTCCCTGCCTGTTACTGATATCTTAGGGCTGTGGCAGCTTTGTAGCTCTTGTAGGCCACACGTAACAGGAAGTTTGCTTCATTAATCTCCATATTCGCAGGCTCACTTGCAGTCTTAACGTTTGGACTCAAGCAGCAGTTACCTCCTCGTACAGATTCTATTTCACACCTGCCTGCAGTTCTGCCCTGCTCTGCAGCAGTAATTACTTTCCTTATACCTTAGGTCCAAAGCTTTGGTTTTTCCTGCCTCTCCAGCATACAGAATGTTTTAAGTCTCCCACCTCTCAGGTTTTCCTTCAGGGTGGCAAACTTTTGCCAGGCCACAGAGGTAGAGGTTGGCAGTGATCCCCACCCTCCCAGCCACAGCCCTAGCCATTCATCTTCTCTCTGAAGAGATGAGAATCAGCTCCCAGGGTCCCTATTTGAGCCTTTTGTTTCAAGACTTCCTACCTTTTCCTTGTTTGTGTGAAATCCTCTCCAAGAGCTCCCACAGTGCATCAAGTTTTCTCGGCAGAAAACCCGCTTCCTGAGGCCATCTGTTTTCTGAAAGAGAAAGAGGTAGCACATGATTTTGCTATTCACCTTTAATATCAAACTGACTGGTTCTGTCTAAGCAAAGCAAAGTCCAGTTTAATCACAAAATTAGTCTTTCAGAAATTAAATCTCTGACGTGTGTTACAAATATATCAGTGTTTCCATCATGTAGCGACTATACACACCATTTTAAATCCTGAAATTCCTGTTGCTGACAGACTGACAGACGTCTGCTGCATGTGCAGAAGGTATTTCTGAGTGATTAAAACCTGAGAACTCCTCGATGTTGTTAATAATAAAAACCCTTTTCACCCTCTGAATTGCACTTGCTTTTTTTTGAATCCTCTTTTGCTACTGTCTCCACACATTTGGGATGAGTGTGGAATTGCATTTCTTTCATCATGCCATTCCTCAGAGCTCCCCATGAGATTCCCAAGCGCAATCAAACCATTACTGACACAGATGGTTTCAGATGTTCCTGAAGAGAAGAGGGCTGAGGTTGAGTTTGCTGACCTGAGATGCGGTAGTCCTTCCTCCCCAAATCTACCTCTGGGCTGTGCCAGACTTCAGAGCCGGGGAACGAAACTGAGGGGACCCAACTATGAAAGGCTCAGACCTCTCAGAAATCGCCGTGTCCCGCTCGGCACACTCTGCGGATCAGCCCGCCTGCCCTTGCAGATGTGGTTTCCTCTGGGGCTGAGGGGCTGTTTCCAGAGCCCCGGGAGGCTGAGGTGGCCATCGGTGTCCTGGTGGCACTGCCCCTGGGTACGCCTCACCCCTGAGCTACCACACTGTGACCCGATGCCTGTCAACCCCGTGGGGATGGGGAAAAAAACAACCTCCAGTCCACCGCGGACTGGACGGCAGGCGAGGCCGCGCGCTGCGAAGCCGCAGGTCACAGCGCCATTACGGGGAGGAGGGAAGGAAGGAAACAGGACAGGGCTCCCCAGGCCTGCGGGCGCACCGCAGGCAGGCTGGCACCCTACGGCTTGAAGTGCTGGTACCTCTGCCTGGGCCCAACGGAGAAAAAGGCGGATTTGAAATAAAGAAATGGTGGTAAATGGAGTTAAATCCAGTTGGTGACTGGTCATGAGTGGTGTTCCCCAGGGCTCAGTTTTGGGGCCAGTCTTGTTTAATATCTTTATCAATGATCTGGATGAGGGGATTGAGTGCACCCTCAGTAAGTTTGCAGATGACACCAAGTTGGGCGGGAGTGTCGATCTGCTGGAGGGCAGGATGGCCCTGCAGAGGGACCTGGACAGGCTGGGCCGATGGGCCGTGGCCAACTGTATGAGGTTCAACAAGGCCAAGTGCTGGGTCCTGCTCTTGGGTCACAACAACCCCATGCAACGCTACAGGCTTGGGGAAGAGTGGCTGGAAAGCTGCCTGGCCGAAAAGGACCTGGGGGTGTTGGTCAACAGCGGCTGAACATGAGCCAGCAGTGTGCCAAGAAGGCCAACAGCATCCTGGCTTGTGTCAGGAATAGTGTGGCCAGCAGGAGCAGGGAGGTGATTGTGCCCCTGTGCTTGGCGCTGGTGAGGCCGCACCTGGAATGCTGTGTCCAGTTTTGGGCCCCTCAATACAAGAAAGACATTGGGGTGCTGGAGCGTGTCCAGAGAAGGGCAACGGAGCTGGGGCAGGGTCTGGAGCACAGGGCTGGTGGGGAGCGGCTGAGGGAGCTGGGGGTGTTCATTCTGGAGAAGAGGAGGCTGAGGGGAGACCTCATCGCTCTCTACAACTGCCTGAAAGGAGGTTGTAGCGAGGTGGGTGTTGGTCTCTCCTCCCAAGTAACTACCAAGAGGATGAGAGGAAATGGCCTCAAGTTGCATCAGGGGAGGTTTAGATTGGATATTAGGAGAAATTTCACAGAAAGAGTGGTTGAGCATTGGAACAGGCTGCCCAGAGAGGTGGGGGAGTCGTTACCCCTGGAGGTGTTCAAAAGACGGGCAGACGTGGACATGGTTTAGTGGGCATGGGGGTGCTGGGTTGATGATTGGACTGATGATCTTAGCGATCCTTTCCAACCTTAATGATTCCTAGTTTTACTTTCATTAAAAAATAATCCAGCCACCAAGCCAGAAAATATGAAATTAATTATTACTCTACCCTTAATTGGTCTAGTGGTGGACTTGGTAGTGTAGGTTAATGGTTGGACTGGGTGATCTTAAAGGTCTTTTCCAACCTAAACGATTCTATGAGTCTGTGACTCCAAACCGCGCGGTGCCACCGCCGCCCGCCATAGCCGGGCCCGCCCCGCTCCCCTCAGGCACGCCCGCAGCGCACTGCGCATGCGCCGGGCCGCGCCCCGCGCCCCCCGGGCTGGCGCCGCGCCCCCCCCCCCCCCCGCGCATGCGCCGCCGCCGGGAGAGGGCGGGGCGAGGCAGCTCCGTCCCGCGGGCAGGGGGCGGGGCCGGCGGGATGGTGGCGCATGCGCGCTGCCGCAGCGGGCCCTGGGGCGCTTGTCCCGTCCGGGTCGCCGTCGGCGCGGGGGGCGGCGGTAGCGGCGCGGGGGCTCCGGTTGCCCCGGTTCCGTCCCGTCCCGTCCCGTCCCGTCCCCCGACCTGCCTCGCCTCGCCTCTCCCCAGCCGCTTCGCCTGGCTCGGGCGGCGCCGGGACCTCGCCGTCGCCTTCAGCTCCTCGCCGCCCCCCCCCCCCCACCCCGTCCCGGGGGGCTCCGGTAAGCGGCTCCCGCCTCGTTGCTATGGCGACCCCCGTGTTCTCCCCCCCCCCCCCCCCGCCCCGCCCGGTGCTCCGCATCCCCTCTCCTCCCTCCACCCGGGGCCCGCCGGAGCAGGGGGCGGCCCCCCGAGCCCCCGGGTCCGGTGGGGCTGGGAGCGGGGGCGGTGCGGGCCGGGGTCCCTCCAGGGCGAGGCCCCCCCTTCCCGCGGGAGCGGCCGCGCTGCGGGCCCGGCGGCGGGAGCGCCCTTCTCCCGCTCGTCCGGAGGAGCTTGGGCCCCTTTTGTCCGCTCCCGGTGATGCTGAAGGGCCGCGGAGCCGCCGCCCCCGCGGGCTGCCTCGCCCCCCGCCGGCTCCGGCCGAGCCCGGGGAGCATCCTGCCGCGTCCCCATCCCAGTGCCGCGGCGGGTGTCGGTGGGTGCCCGGGGAAGGGGCACCCGAGCCCCAACAGGTGGTTTGGCACTGCTGCCATCCAGCCGGTTAGCTTTCTCTTTTCTTCCCTTTCCCTTTTTTTATTCTGTACCCCCCCATAACCTGGTTCCGTCAGATAATTCTCATAATTCTGTTCTCTAGGAGCGAGAGCCAGAGGCACGGCTTTCACACCTACCTGCTTGCGGCGGGCGGGGAGGTAACGTGCGCTCTCGGACCTGCCGCTTGCGCGGTGTCACTCAGAGCTGCTGCTCCCCCGTAAAGATACAGCTCCATCTCAAAAAAACATATAGCTGGAGGTTCTTACCGGCTCCCACGCCGTTATCTTTTCTGTGAAGGAGCCTGTAAGCGCAGCAAACAAAACAGTTGGTGTCTGTAAAGGACATGATTTGCAAAGGCACAATACTGATGCCTTGTAAAGATCTGCAAAAAGTAAACAGAAAACAATAACTCATAAAATGTTGCTGGTGCCCAGGCATTGTGAAAACGGGAAGTGTGTCCAACCTGTATTTGTCTGCAATGTCTAGTAAGAGTTGCAAAATTCGGTTACCTTACAGCGAGTTACGTTTGTGACCAGGAGAACTAGACTAAGAGGTAGTTTTACACTTGAAATCTTTACATTTCAATGTATTTTAGAAAGTAGAGCTGGGTTGTCAAGTATGACCTGAAACTGTGCTACGGGTTGGAGGTGGCATACTCTGATACATTTATTTCTTAAGAGAATCAAGTATGTAAATGTAGGTTACACCAGGGATACTTACACCAGGGATACTTACACCAGGGATACTTACACCAGGGATACTTACACCAGGGATACTTACACCAGGGATACTTACACCAGGGATACTTACACCAGGGATACTTACACCAGGGATACTTACACCAGGGATACTTACACCAGGGATACTTACACCAGGGATACTTACACCAGGGATACTTACACCAGGGATACTTACACCAGGGATACTTACACCATGGTTTTGTTCTGTGGTTTGGGTGTTTTGGTTTTTTTTAACTACAACTTGTTCAAAGGCAGTGGTCCTCTGGATTTTGCCAAATTTCTGTGTGAAAGCATCTAGTAAAAGTGAAAGTGCTTAAAAGCAACTGAAGGCCCTTTTTCTCCTTCCTTGGTTGCTCTGTTATTGGGTTGGCTTTCAGGATTTTGATAAATTTCACAGCAGAAGAGACAGCAGGCAACTGATGGAGTTATTTCTGCAAGGGTCATAGGAAGAAGAACTGGATTAGATGTTTCAGTGTGATATTTCTGAATTTTTAAGATTTATTAAAGATAGAATACATTGGGAGAAATAAACATTTGCAGTACTGTCTGAAATTGTGGTTTTTGAGGCATCGCGTTTCTTAAGTTTCCTTCCCTCTTATTTTCAGATCAAAAATGTTCAAAACAGGAAGTTCAACTTGTACCTTTTATTTTGTAAGACTTTTCCCTACTTAGTCTTAGTTTAGACAACTGGGCTGTTAGTGATTGTTGTTAAAATCTTAACTTTCTGATTCAGCATCACTTACTTGATTGCAGCTCTTGTTTGAAGGTTATTTGTCATTTATAATGTCAAATTTTTCCTCCCTTTTTCTTTCCTAAGAGCCATGGCTATGACAGGCCCAACACCGTGCTCGTCCATGAGCAATCACACCAAGGAGCGAGTTACGATGACAAAGGTGACATTAGAAAACTTCTACAGCAATCTCATCGCACAGCATGAAGAACGAGAGATGAGGTAAAAATCTTTCTCGCTCCCTTTCCAAACTGGATAATATATATTAACTGCATTTAGTTTTCTGGAGCCTAAGCAAAACCAGGCCGTCTTTGCTGAGTGTGTCCCTAAGCTCCTGAGATGGGCACCTGGACAGAGCTTGGCACGAGCATCCGGAGGCAGCTGCTGGGTTCCTGAATCCCATGGTAGTTTAGGCTTGGAGCTTTTTGAGTTTCTTCCGCTACCAATTGAAACGTGCTTGCAAATGCAAAAGTGAGATGACTGTCATCAAGTTTTTTTAAAAAAAAACATATATATGATGATGCGACTAAGTAGAAACTAACTTTGGGATGTGCTTGGGATGATTCAAGTATAATTCTGAAGTAGAAAGCCAATGTTTACAAATGTTTATCCTGCCTATGTCTGTCTGTTGCCTCTTCCCATTTTATGTCCCTGGTTGTAATATTTAAAACTCATTTGGATTATAGTATGTGATCGAGTCAGCTGATAAAGGAAGATAATCTTTTCACAGACAATGAGGGATTGCTGTAAGGACTGTCACTTAATGCTGACTTCTTGTCTGTGAGTTAGCTGAACCTATGGCATCCCTTTAAATATATCGGTCAAAATATAACAAGCGATTTAACTGAGAAGTATTACTTCTACTTTCCTTTGGCTGGAACCCTCTAATTTGCTGAATACCCTCAAGTTGTAGCACTGCGACTTCTGATGTTCTCCAGCTTGCCATGTAGTCTATAATCAGAATTTTCAAGAAGGTTCAGTGTTCGTTCGCTTGCAGACTTGCTGCCAAAAACCTAACTAGATCCAAGAGGAATGCCTGCTAACTACAATAACTGCAGAAATGAGGAAGCCATTTCGAAAGAAATACTAACTTGCAGACATATTTTCTTCAAAGCTTCAAATTAGTAATGAGAGATTGAAGTCTAATCCGAACAGAAAATATCACTGATTTAATTCCTTTCTTTCTCTTTGCATAGCTCTTGCTTTTTATTATGAGCGCTATTGTCTACTCCCAAAACCTCAATGACAGGGTTTTTTCTGTTTAGCATCAAGACTTTGTCTGAACAAACATACCGGACTTTACAAGTTACGTATTTTTTTTAACAATAGATGTGTCTGTGGATCTGCAATTTGGAGTTTAAATGGTGTTGACAAAATGTACACTGAAGTGCAGATAGGACCTATTAAGGATATTTGGGGGAATTTCAGCATTGCTCGGTCCTGCTGAGCTATTTAATTCTGCGTATTGCAGCTGTCGTCTTTTGCTACCGGAGACACCGTTTTGAGTGTGAAACGAGCTGACCAGACAGGGCTTGCTGGGTAGTTAAATAAGGGCAAAGCAATTTATATGTGCCTGATTGTGGGAGCGATAACCCAAAATATTATCACGTCGCAGCAGCTGTATAGTGGCACAGGAGACCGGAAGAGGATCTTGCGAAGAATGACTTGCATAAGGAGAAGGAATTTTTTAGTACGTTTGTAATGTTTTAACAAGAAAAACACAAATGGAGAGGAAAAAAACCCAAAACTACCAATCCCAGTTCAGCCAGCTATTAATATGATCGGTGTTGGGGAAGAGTTCCCGGAGGGTAATCATTACAAATGTCCCCTGAAGCCACTTCCCACTCTGAAGTCTTGCTTCCTTTTTTTTTGTTTTTTTCCCCCCCAAATAATCATTTTGTGCTAAAGTTTGAAATATTTCTGGTTCTTTAAGGGGGAGAATGTACAGACATGTTTCCTCTTCCTAAATATTTTGAGTATTCAGGTATTAGGAAATCTAAAGTAACTTCTCATTTTGCATATGATGAGTTTGAGATGCAGAGAAATTACAGGGCAGATCCACAGATGTGTTTAAGTAGCCAATTCTCCCTGGAATAAGTGAGACTTTGGTGTTTAAATGCTTATTATGGCTCTGGCCTTAAGTAACTTGCCCAGCTGTCAAAGAGAGAGACAAGAATTGAACCCAGATCTCCTCAATCTACATTCATATACAACAGAAACATACACTTGAATGTGAAACGTGAGGCAGGTTTAGATTGTCAAAATTAGAGAGGACAAGGCTAGAATGTAATCTAATGTAATACTAGATTCTTCAAAATTAATCTCGTGTCTGAGTCTCCCTTGTATATCATTTACACTTCTTACTTGCTGGCATTACATCCTCCTCTCACAGCAAGCACAGACCAGAGGTGTTGGATATGTCCATGTGATTAAGAAACAGCGCTAATGATTCAACCTTTATTTTTCTAATTTGTCTCTGCTATAGACAAAAGAAGCTAGAACAAATGATGGAAGAAGAAGGCTTAAAAGATGAAGAGGTAATGACTATGGGAAAACTATCTTAATGGTTAAATACACGTGATTTGCCTTTATAAATGGAGATCTGGGGTCTTTACTTGGAATTGCTGTGATCTCTATGGAGCATACCTGCAGAATTCTCACTGTGTGGTTTGTTTTTTTTTTTTTCCCCTAAACTCTAGAAAAGAATCAGGAGGTCAGCACATGCACAAAAGGAAACAGAGTTTCTTCGCCTAAAAAGAACAAGGCTTGGTTTAGAAGACTTTGAGTCTTTAAAAGTAATAGGCAGAGGAGCGTTTGGAGAGGTAAGTCCAGAAAAGATGACTAGCCAATACCAGTGCCATTTAAAAACATGTTTAAAGACTTGCATAGTTTATACAAGTGAAAGAGAAATGTAACAACCACAGATTGATTTTTAGCTTAACAGTCACGTGCATCTGTCTTTATGCCTAATAAGTGCTGGTTTAAAAACATTATGTACTTTAAAGGAACATGAATGCTGCTGAAAAGGACTTGATGAGCAAGCTAAATACAAGTCTGGCAGTGTACTTTAATTCTGACCTCCTGGGGCTGGCCTTAGGGAGGAGGGAGAGCTGGAGGGCCACTCGCAGTAGTCTCTTCTGGTGGCCTTCTTCGAAGGGAGTGGCACTGGACCTTCTGCTTTAGGTGTATGGTTGCTCAACGCGTCATCTCTGTTAAAATGGTTTCACCTCTTAGAATTAACAAAACTTGTTTGTCATTACTGTGCACTTGATCCCCAAATTTGTCAAGAGTTGTAGTGATAATGCTGTATTTGACTCAAATTTTTGCATACTTCCTAGGTGCGACTTGTCCAGAAGAAAGATACGGGACACGTTTATGCAATGAAAATACTACGTAAAGCTGATATGCTTGAAAAAGAGCAGGTGAATAGCCACCTTGAGTAGCAATGCTACCATCCATGTTTTAGATGACTTTGGGAGGTAACTGTGATGTGTAGAGAGGAGTAACAGGCATTTGTGGTCTAGGTTTACTAGCTAAAAAATTGTGTGGGTGTGTTTTCCTCATTTTTCATCAAGGACATAGGTCAGAAAAATCTCATATGAATTCATAAGGACCTGTCTTCTGGTGGTCTCTTTCAAGTCTTTTTTTTTTAAACATTCCTTGTGATAATGCAAAAGTTTGAGGAAAATATATAGGGTTACAGTAGTAGTTACAGGCTATTGTATGTAACTGAATGCTCAGAACAGTGTTTCTAATGCCTTGCTTAGTCTTTATGCAATTGTAACACTTTTCTGAGAGGCCCTTCTGTCTGAAGCAAGGTAGGACTGACCTCACTTTCTACTTGAAAACATGGAGAAGCAGAGCATTTTTCAAAGGACTAGGTTTGTCTTTCTCCAATGAAAGAGAAGGATGGTTCTATGTATCTGATTTATGTTCCTCCTCCTCATTTTATGATGATGTATGTTACACGTAGACATGTGCAAATGATTCGGTATAGATGTCAAGATTGGTGTTTTACTGCATTTGTGATTTATGGAATCGGATATAAACATCAAAGTGATATGACTGCTGGAATTCTGACAGAGAGACATAAAGTAGCGGTGTTTAACTTCTGGAAATACAGTGGTCTGAGACAATCATTTCTTGTTCATCACTGGGATGAATCTAGGAAGCACTGTGTGTGTGTGTGTTCATAAAATCAGGAACTGGTTTCCATTTCTGAAAGTACTTGTTTAAAAAACAAACAGCAGTGTGCCACACACGAGCTTTTATGCAGCACTGCTAAATTAGTGCTGTGGTCTAAATCTGTGGGAATGGGCTGAAGCCATATCTGAAGGGCATGCTAACTGTTTTGAAAAGAGCTAGATTTTGAGATATCTAATTATTAGATATTTTTGTAAAAAAAAATTAGATATTTTTATGTGTAGGATTAACCTGTTTTTATAATCAACCGTATGTTTCTCCTCCTGAATCTTCCCACAGTAATAAAACCACTTAGATAACAGACCACTCCAAACCACAATTTAAGATAAGTGTTTTCGTAGTGTCTCATATCACTTGTACAGTTCAGATTTGAAGGGCACCCAAATGCCATAAGAATTGAAAGAATAAAAACATAAACATGGGTTATCTTTCTGTACAGAACCTTGTTGTTCAGGAGGCTGGTTTAAATTTATCTAGCTTGAGTTTTTGCTTAAAAGAATGAGGTTAGTGTTCTCTTGCCTTCCTATGTATGTTTTAATGTATGGCAGCAAAAGTCACACAATAAGTATAAATGTTACTCAAGTGTTAAATGTCCAAAGGCAAAAGTTCTCATAAACTTTGCAGTGGAAACTTTTGAATGTAAAAAGGTCTTTCAGATCTTCATGGTGAGGGGTAAAATGGAGTGGGTGTTCAATGGGATTTATCACATTGGGGAACAAAAAGAAACATTCTGGAAAAATATAGCAGTTTAATGAAAGCTTCTCGCCTTTTTGCTGTCAGAAGCGTGACTTCTGGATTTGATTTTGAACATGCTATGCTATTTTATTACCTGAAAATACTGAGGGGTGAAACTATTGAAGTTTTGATGATGTTTCTGCCCTCGTGCAGAAGTTTGGCTGCTGTCTTTTCAGTATTTGATGCTTTCCAATATAATACTTGAATTATCTGTGAAATAAATGCATGTAATAAAACACAGACTTGTAATTAATGAAATGCATATGTGTATCTCCAGGTTGGTCATATTCGTGCGGAGCGGGACATTCTAGTGGAGGCAGACAGTTTGTGGGTTGTGAAAATGTTCTATAGTTTTCAGGACAAGCTAAACCTCTACCTTATCATGGAGTTCCTGCCTGGAGGTAACCACCTGAAATCAAAAGACTGCTTTCCTCTTGTTTGTGGATTTCTAACTTCTTAATTAGTCGGGGATGAGAGTATGTAGTTACCATACAGTGGTGTTTGTACTGGATGTTACTTTGTGAGGAAACAAGTCATTGTAAAGCTTTCTGCTTTTAGGGGTTAGGGTGCTGAGGTCTTTGGGTCAGGCTCGAGGTTATCTGCTTGGGTCTTCTAGCTACAGATGTTTGGAACTTGCCCTTCATGTTCTGCTAGTTCTTATCCTTACTGTGCACTGGCTATCTATAGATCCATAACATAACCAGCTTTTGATTTTCTAACCTTTTGCTTTTAGCTGGCTTGCAGCAAGAGTAACTTTTAAGGTCCTCTTTTCAGAGGATGATGATGTTTGTCCTTGAATGATAATACTACTGTAACTCACTTAAGAAGAAAGTTATACTGAAAGCCTATAATATATTTGACTAATGAAACCACAAGAATGCTTTCTGAGATGACACTGCACAAATGCAATCTGTTTTTTGTAACAGCTCTGTAGCTGAAAGTATCTATTTTCATCTGCGATTTGGATGTGCAGTGAAGAGTGGCAGTCCATAGCTGACTCTGAAGGCATGTTTCTGTGCTGCTATTTCATCTTTATGCTATTTAAGCTGTCTCAGTAAATTTAACGCAGCTACAGTACAAGTCTTTCCACATACAGTGGTACAAGGGGAAATACAAGAGTTTGTCACACGGGTGCTGGGGAGCTCTGTTACTTTAATATGAAACCAATTTAGATTTCCCAAAGTTTAAAATAGCTTAATTCTTTCCTTTGCAAATGTCTTCAGAATTAGCGAGAGTGGAGTGTGTGTGTGCGTTTGTATTTACCTTTGCTATTTGTGGGGTGGCTTCTAGGTGATATGATGACATTGTTGATGAAAAAAGACACTCTAACAGAAGAAGAGACACAGTTCTATATAGCTGAGACCGTGCTAGCCATTGATTCTATTCATCAGCTGGGTTTTATCCATCGAGACATAAAACCAGACAACCTGCTTCTGGATAGCAAGGTATGTACTAACCACTGGTTGGGTAGTGGTAAATAGGTCTTGTAATTTTTAGTATTGACTGTGTTGACAGTTGTGAAAGAAGGCAGTGCTTCTTTCTTAACCCTGTTCCTTCTAGCTTTTGAGGGCATACCTGCCATATCACTGCGGGGGGGGAAGCCAAGACCGACCTCTCCTTCACCTCCAGCTGTATTCATACCTCGCTTAAGAGCTCTCTTCTGACAGTTGTTTAATCTATTTTTGGTTATTTCAGCTGCAATTTAAAACACAGAGTTTCAGTTCTCCCCTCTCAGTCAAAGATGTTTCCTCTCGGTCTCATCACATCTGTTACGCTCAACGCTTGCCAGCTATTGGGTAGATGATCATATCAAATGCAAAGGATGTAGCAGTTCCATTTGCGAGACTGAAAACTGAGATATTATCTCCCTCAGAATCAGGATGTGTTTTTGAAGGCTGGCCAGGCTACCCGATTGCTTCTAATTGGTTATTGGAGGTGGTTTGCAGAAAGCTTGACTGTTTCGCTATTGTCCTATTGCTCACTACAAGTTTGCATAAAATTTAGCTTGTTTGGAAAAAGTTTGCCGACAGCAAATAATTGTACTTTACCACTAGCCAGCTAATAACGTACTATTGGAATTACTGATGTAATTCAGTACGCCTACATCTAGACGTAGATAAATTTAGGTCTTTGAAAAGTATGTATATTTTAGATACACATCTAAAAATTGCACATAGTTGGTGTGGTTGCATGTTATGCACTAGGACAGATCCAATCCATGGATTTAAGGTGTTTCTCCTGTTTGGGGTCAATGCACAATCCAGGGACTACAGCTCCCTCTGGAGACGTTTGCTTTCACTCGGAAGTGGTCAGGAGCTTGCAGGAGCAGAGGTTTCTTGAAGGAAATAGCTACTGGGCTTTCTCTGAGTAGTATTGATGAAAGTATTAATAGCTTGATTCTGTGTACACATCCAGTGTTAGGCTAAAACAAGGAATACAAAAAGAGTGCGTCTATTTATTATACAAAATAAAGGGAGGGGAAGAAGTAGAAACTTTATTTGCTATGATAATGTCTCATACTGGTTTTGTATTTTGGGGTTTTTTTTGTTGTTGTTGTTTCTAGGGCCATGTAAAACTCTCGGATTTTGGTCTGTGTACTGGACTAAAGAAAGCCCACAGAACAGAATTTTATAGAAACTTGAACCATAGTCTTCCTAGCGACTTCAGTAAGTAATTTGGCTTCAGAAGGGTATCTGTGTACTTGCTGACGGTGCCTGACATAACTCATTTCAGTGTGAGGTTAGAAGGCTGCGGAGAGGGGTCCTAATAATCAACATTGCACCATGAGGTGTTGTTTTGATTTTCTGTAGACCTTACTTACAAAAATAACTTTAGTTACTTTAATGTACATAAACATCTTCATTTCTAGAAGTTTGTCTTTGAAATAGACTCTGCTGTAGCCTTTCTTTGCCTGTGTAATAAACCTTGAATGAAAACTCAAGTGTGACTGAGTTATCAGTCACGTGTTGTTTAAACATCTCACTGTGTTATTTAAATTAGTAAGTGAGCACACAGTCTCTTTGAATATTCAGTAATTTTCTCAACGGGAATAACTTTGATCATGGAGTTAAAAAAACACCGAAAGCATGGATCGCTAATGAAAGGCTTTATAAAATTTTCTATCAGTATTATATAGGTTTGGAAGCTGCCGACAGGTTTAGGGTATTGACAGATGTGTTCTTTACAACCATCTGCACTGGTGGAAGAGGTCACGTCCCTTGCTTTGCTCTTAACTGTCAGCTGCCACTGCCTGCTAGAGGCTGCTGACCGCTCTGATCTGCCATTGCCGGCATCCCTTAGATTGTGCCAGATAAGCTAGGCAAGGCTGAGGCAGGTTAATGAGTTCATCTCTGCCGCTGTGGTTATCTTCAGTGAGGTGAATTAAGGTGTGCCTCCACAAATTGCTCCGGCTTCACCATGGTGGTTGACTTTGGCCATAGGGGCCAGTGATGAGCAGCTGGGGACTGTAACCTCTTACCAGGACAGCTGAATACAAAATGGGCTGTCTGTCCAGGCCCTGGCTACCTTTTTTGATGTTGTAAAGGAGACTTTTAAGTGTAATGGTTTTGGGGTAAAAATGTGTGTTGGGTGACCAGTAGGATGCAGTCACATATATTCCAATCTCCTTTAGCCTTCCAGAACATGAATTCCAAAAGGAAAGCAGAGACTTGGAAGAGAAACAGACGGCAGTTGGTAAGTACGTTTCACCTGCTTGGAAATGTTCTCTGCCAAGCTGTTGTGTTCAAGTGGCACGTGTATTTAAATGACAGGCATTAATCCGTTTCAGGGTTCTGAACAATGCTGAAATAAAGATGCACGCTTTTTCTTTTAAAGAGGAATGACTCTAGTTTGTCCTTTATCCATCTGCTGAACAGCTGGTGACATACGTGCCTGAGATAGCACTGCCATAATTATTTACATTGATGTCTGGTGCCTCCCAGCTAAAGCTAACAGTTTTGCCGCTTTCAATATAACAAAAGGCTAATGACCTGTTCCAAGGAGTATATAGACAGTGGTACCTTCCCCCATTTCCCTGACAGTATTTTAAGACTCTTTCACATGAACATGTCGATTTTTGTCTCTACATATCTTGAAATAAAGGCTTTAAACAACTTTGCTAAAGGATCTTGGAGACAATCTGGTGTCTTCCTCAAAATAACTGTTGTTGCCTAAGTTCCCACTTCCATATCAGGCAGTTATCTCTAAAGATGCATAACTGATGGTATTTGTTCCAGGCTTTTTCGACTGTGGGTACTCCAGATTACATTGCCCCTGAAGTTTTCATGCAGACCGGATACAACAAACTCTGTGACTGGTGGTCACTTGGGGTCATCATGTACGAGATGTTGATTGGTAAGAAACAGGCAGTGCACAGGTTTTAAGCAGGAATTGTGGTGTAGGATATCAGCTGTATTTATGTGCTTGGGGTCAGGTTCTCAAAGCATCCACTCCTTGCATGGTTTGTTCTGGTGCACTGTAGACCTCAGTAGCTACAGGAACTATTTTTCCTTTATGCAAAAAATTGTATTTTTCTTTCTTTTCAGGTTATCCACCGTTCTGTTCTGAGACTCCTCAAGAAACATATAAGAAAGTAATGAATTGGAAAGAGACTCTCACATTTCCTCCAGAAGTTCCAATATCTGATAAAGCAAAGGATCTTATTTTAAGGTGCCAGCCATATGGTGTGCCATTTAATATAGCACTAATTTTATTGTCTTACGAACTGTACTATGTACCTCTCATAGGTTGTTTCACATGCAAAAAACCTGATGCTTGTGACATCTACATACTCTGTTACACACATGGATCAAATGAACTCCCTCATCAAATACATTTGTCTCTCAGAAGGCATTTAGTGGAGCCCTGACTGAACTATACTAAAAAAGAGCTCCCATGTAAGTGCTGCTAGTCTGGCAGAATGTGAATGTTTCTGCTCTTTATTTTGTCTGTGAGCTTCTCATGGATGCAGCTTAAGAAGCCAGCTCTGGCAAAGAGATTACAATAGCAATGGTTTTGACACTGTATGCACTGGAGCATACAAACGTGTCCCAGTGCATGCTGACTCTTCCTCTTTCATTTATATTTTCAATCATTTATCTATTCTCAGGACAGAAATATAAATGTCTAGCTTTTTAGGCTTTATATGTTCCACTGGTCCTGAAATAGAAAGGGCACATTATCCTGTTGTGAAAGAATACCACATCTTAATTGTAGCATTTGACATGACATTCCTAAGCATAACTTTGTGTGTTGGTTTTGCAGTGGGAGTTCTTGACCTTCTCCATTTATATGTTAAGAAACCGTAGTAGTATCAGTTCAGAAAGCTGTTCCATTTTTGGATGGAATGCTTTTGTTTCCATTCTTCCTTCATTTTCATTCTTCCTTCCATCCCAGATTTTGCTGTGAATGGGAGCACAGAATTGGTGCATCTGGTGTGGAGGAAATAAAGAGTAACCCATTCTTTGAAGGGGTTGATTGGGAGCATATCAGGTAAGATGCTTTGCAGAAAAGCAAGCTGCTCTTCTCTATGGACTGTTTAAAGCTAGTCCTGCTCAACAGAAGGGAGCAGCTTGACTGGCATTTACTATACTTAGGTGTGGGTGAGAGCATTTTGCTTCTTACCTGAAGCTTGCTAAGGTTTAGGTACCTTCAGTCTTTGATTCTGTGAAGAAATAGAAAGTGGCTGAATCCTGCTTGCTTCTGCCTTTGAAAGCTTAATGCTGAAACTGTTCTTCTTGGCAGAGAGAGACCTGCTGCAATTTCAATAGAAATTAAAAGCATTGATGATACCTCAAACTTTGATGAATTTCCAGAATCTGATATCCTTAAACCAACAGGTAAATGCTTTGATTCTGCATGTAAACAATCCTTCCTCTTCTCCAGTAGAATAATGTAACTTTCCTGTTAATCAGAGAAGGGATCTTACTAGATGCTAGTTTTTTATCATGACCAAATTGTTAGCTTGGTAGTCTTGTGGTGCAGGGGTGTGCAAGCTACAGTTTGGGTTTTGGGAGATGGGATGCAGACTTGTGAATGATGTGGGAGCTGTTTGAGGAAGGGCATGTCTAAGATGGGGTGGAACTCTCAGCAAGTTCAAATCTCGGGACCTATGAGCCCAACGCTGCGAGTACCTCTTGGTATTGGCTAATTCTTGCTACCATGCCTAACACATAGTATAGGGGGTAGGGAGAGGGTGGGACAGAAGCAGATGATATGTTTTGGTGTAAATCTCTAAAGGATCCTTGTACTTATGTGTCAGAGCATACTCACGTTTGCTCCATGGGGCTGAAGAATGAAACTGAATGCCTAGGTTTATGATACTCCTTTATTTAGAAGCATTCTCCCCTACTCCACACCCAGTGTTTTGTATGAAAATAAACTTTGTGGTCTTCAAAGGATAATTTTATTTTTCTGTGTCTTATCAGTGGCAACAAGCAACCATCCAGAGACTGACTACAAGAACAAAGACTGGGTTTTTATCAATTACACCTACAAGCGTTTTGAAGGTCTGACAGCCCGAGGAGCAATACCATCCTATATGAAAGCAGGAAAGTAATAAGTCTTTACCTGGGACAACTTCTGAGCCGTGGAATTCTGTTCCTGTACTTTGGGTTTATACCCATAGAAGAACTTTTTGTAAGGAAAACTTGAGGGCTATCAACTCTTGGAGGAGACTTCAGGACCCTGTTTTGTTACACACCCTGGTTGTTACTGAGGCTTTTTTTTTTTTTCTGCGCCATTGAAAAATTCTGCAAAATACTTGCATCATCTCTGCTGCAAGCACATTTTGCTGCTTCCGGAGCAAGAGTTTGTTTTCTTTTGAAATTCTTTGCCAGATTGTACAGTCCATCAGGAGATGAGAGCAAGCCTTCACTTTGACATTGCAAAGTACATGATGTTTATATGGACTGTTTTGCCAGTCCTGCATTAAGTGACAAACTCAATCTGCCAATTCTGCCAGCACTGTTTTCCCAGTGGCTAAGGACTTCAGTACAGACGAAACAAAGCAATAACTAAAGCTTGAGATAGACAACTCTCCAGTAAACTATCTAGCAGAAGGACACAACTTGTATTGCCTTAACCTTAGTTTGTAGTGCTGTTTTTTTATAATGCTACTTGGAAGCCTCTTTAATAGCATTTCTCAACTCTGTTGCAGTGGCCTCCAGTTGCGGTGCACTTTACTTTTGGTACTAAGACAGTGACCCTCAAGCCATTTAATATTTTTTCTAAATTAAAAAAATTGTGCAACACTTTTTCTTTTCTCAACAGTCATAGAAGAAACAGGCCACTTCCTCCAGCACCAACAGTTTTCAGTTACTGTATGAAAGGATGGGTCTGTAAACAATGCAGATAATAAAAACTACAGCTGGTAACACAGGTGGATCTGGAATTAGAGCAGAGAGGGAGGGAAATTAATTTAACCTGATCATTGGTGGGCATCTTGTGTACAGTTGGGTCAGCTGTGAGGCTTCCTGTTCCTGCTGCTGCCATCTTTTGGCCACTTTAAAGACCTGCTGCATGTTCATCTGTTTAAAGATGAGACGGTCTTTTGTGGCCTTTTTGCTCTTGGTTTTGAGCAGAACAGTATCAGATTCTTCTGTGAATCTTGATGACAGAGGCCTCCCTGGCTTTTCCTTACAGAGCTCCTTTTGCTGTCATGGCTGAACTGTCTGTCCCTGTAATCTTCCAAAGAGATGGTGCCTCATGAGGTCACCTTTGGGGCAGTGGAACTCCCCATGTCCACTCTTTGATTATTGCCTAATACAAGTTATAAAAGTACATTCAGTTATGATCAGGATGCTCTCCAGGAGAGCCCCAAAGTGCCTTTCCTTGCCTAAGCATCTCTCAGAACATGACTGCATTTTGGGAGGGAGGATTCTGCCTCAGTTGAGCTTTTGGTAATGCCTTTTTATAATCATGAGCTCCACTTTGCACCTGAGTTGTAGTTAACTCTGCATTTCCAGGGGCAGGTGGCATTAACCTTTGGGCCAGCCTGGTACCAGTCTTTAATTTGCAATTAGATTTTTTTTTTTTAAATAAATGTAATGAGGTTTCTAAAAGCATGTATCAATTTGAACTGTCTTGGATTCTTGCAAACTTTTATTGGTGCTGAACACTAACTACATAGCACAGACAAAAAAAAAAAAGCTATTTAGAAACAAAGCTAGAGTAGTGTTTCAAAGTAAAAGGAAGGCTTTCAGTTATATTTAGTCCTAACTTTCTAGATTAGGAAGTGAAAACAAATGAGTTTGTAGTAAAACTTTTTTTTTTTAATAGGTGCTTTTAGGGAATTTTTACCTAGATGTCTTTTGAACTGAGTGCCATCATGAAGGACTGATTGGGGGAATTGAAAGAACCCCATATAGCTAAAACTGGATGATAACTCATTAGCATCCTCTCCCTAACCACCCCTTGTGCTTTTTGTATGTGTCCTAGGTGTTTAATGTATTGCCATTAAGCAGTTTAGATACCAGTTGGATCCTACAAAGCTGAAATGCAAAAATAGCCTTAATTAGAAGTACCAGGATCACTGTAGTCAGTAGGGCTTACTCAGATGGATAAGGGCTAACTGAAATAATCATTTATAGGGTCAGGCTTTTTATCAACTAGTCAGTAATATCACCACCTGCTCCCTTTTTCTTTTTTATGAAGGACTGATACCAACTCCTCAAATTGCTCTATCTCCTTATCCTGCAGTTTCTCCTAGCCATTTGAAAATGTTGCCTTATAAACCATTGGAAAACTAAAAGGTATTAATATGAAAACATTTTAAAAATTCCTAACAGCTTAGTTACTGCCTTAAAATTAAAAAAAAAAAAATCAAAATTCTTTATAGCTGCTGTGGATAAGGAATAAATGATTTTGAGTAGCTGTATTATTAGCCCTTTAATAAAAGGGACTGGCATTTTTATTTATAAATACCAAAGACAAAGAAGCTATACAATTGTACATTGTGATAACCTGTTGTGGGGGGGGGGGGAACCCCTATATAATAATACGTATTGTGCATTTTTAGCGCATGTGTGTTAGAAGTCTTTGGAAAACCTCAGATTGTTCACTTTTTGAGCTAAAGGTGAAGTTTTTCAAAGGCACAAGGAGCATTTGGGTACCTCACTCCTGTTGTCTTTCAGTAGAAGTTGGATGTCTTTGAATATAGTCCTCCTGGACACACCTTTCCAGCGGTAGGCTTTGCACTGCCGTTGCATCGTAAGCCTGCTTCCTATTACAGTTCTTCACCCACACTAGGAGATAAAGTACAGCGTTTTCTTTCCAGGATCCATACTTCACTGCTAACAGATTAAGAGTTTCGTATGCCTGTTCCATCTCCTGTGTTAGCCAAACATTTTTCTTAGCTGCTGGCTTGTGTATTGAGGTTGTATGTATCTTTTAGCTCTCTTTTTTTAAGCTGCAGGCAGTTGCTGGACTTCTAGGAGTATTTCCAGTCTGAATTTCCAATGGATCTGAACACGAGTGATGCTGCTGGTTCATCTCTGTATCATGCCTAGCACAAAACTGCACAAAGTGTTTCTTACTATTGTGCCCTGACTCTGCCTTAATGTGTAAGTTGAAAAAGTGTTCTGTAAATATTTAAAGCTGTTACTAAATTGCACTGTAAAATTTGGCAAGGTGTATTGTGTGTTGCTGGGGGAGCCAACTTTTTATGGATCTATCTTTGCATTGTATTGTGTAAATAAAATTCTCTTAGTAAACACAATTTTGCTAGCATGTTTTGGTTTTACCAACTGGAATCTCTCAGGTGGTTTGTGGTTTTTTTTTTTTTTTCCCCAGACTTGAAACTGATTTTTTAGAATCAACTGCTTGGGTATGAGAATGTTACCACTGCTTTCTCATACCCAAGCAGTTGGTAACTCATGGGCTGAAGACTGCATTTCCCAAGAGGCACAGCAGACATGAAGAAATGAGCACCCTATTAAAGACAGTGCTGATCTTCAGAAGAATTAAACCTGCCTGGCCTCCTGGCAAGGCGGATGACCCTGGCCTTACTCATGCCTAGGTGTCTGCATTGTGTAAATGTCACTTCAGTTTACCAACCTCAGGGCAAGTTGTTTTCAATCTTTTCGTATTTCTATTTTTAAAAGAGATAATAAGCAGTGAGCAAGTGGCACTGGAAGCAAAGCTACAACCCTTCATTTTTTTTTTTTTCTACCAGTGTGTAACGTGCCAAAATCAACTTGCAGTTCTTATTTCATTGCCTCACATTTGTGACAGCTCCACTTGTGAGTACAAGTTCCTGTTACCACTAAAGTAATTCCACTAAATTCCACGTTGTTTAAACTTTAACACCTTTCTCAAGCTTCACTAAGAAAACCCTTGAAATACATCCAACACTGAAGATGGAAATAAAAGCCAGACCTGCGCCAGAGGCTTTTCCTTCCAAAGGCAGAAGTGGAGAGCACCTTTAACAGCATACTAACCAAAAAATAGCACTAGGGCCTGTTATAGATGCTGCACAGTTTGTGGGTTAAGCAGTGCTGTCTCATACCTATGCTATGTGTTGCTTTTGGAACACCACTGCAATGAGTTGGTAAACTTTGAGGTCCTCTCAGGTGGCTACTACCATCTCCTACATGCAGTAGTAACACTTCTGTGCAGCTGCTGCACAAGGGCCCTGCCAAATCAGCCAGGCTCTGTCATGCAAAACTCCTAAGACTTAAGGGGCACAAGCCAGGCTTTTATAAAGCAAGAAAACAAAACCTTCTAGCAATCTATCCCCTGCCCATTTGTCTTCTCCACATTTAAACCGGTTTTTAAAAGAGCCAAACAAGCTGGATATAATTTATACTTTAATACAGAAAAGAAACCATACATCTGTAGTTCATACACACCACAGGTAACATTTCAGTATATCTAGAACAAGACAAAACTTGACCTTGTACCTGAATAGTAGGTGACCAAGAGAGGAGGAAAAGCAAATATATGCTTTTTCAATTTGATTTAGTGTTTCAATGGAACTCGCTCAAAAAAAAACCCAAACCAACCCAAACCAAAAATTCATCTTTAATTACTTGGGAAAGCCAAGCAACTACTGTGGCTTTTTGGATAAAAACTGCATGGAAATCACAGAAGCTGGATACTTCCATCCCATGCTGAAGGTCCACATTGATTACACAGAGTACCAACAAGTTCCTACAAGGCATTGAGAGTCTTGAACCCTCAGGCAATGGCCTGCTGCAGTTAAGTGCCTGGGGCCACTATTTCTACTAAACTGGCCGAATCCTTCAAAGCAGCCTAGCTGACGCTGGGCTCAGGGACAGACACTGGTGGGGTTTGTTTTGGCTGAATATGGTACTTAGCTGTCAGATCCTGTAAGGTGCCGTCGATGTCAGATGCTCGGCACCTGACGCCTCGACACAGGCCTGCAGGGTAGCGTTCAAGAACACGCACGTTCAAGTCCTTAGAGCAGAACACGTATAAACTCCAATTCCAAGTCAGCTGGTCAATACCAATACACATTTACTTAAAACTGTAAAAATAAATATACACCAAAAAAAAAAAATCCATAGGGCCTGGGGGCAAGCTCCATCATTGCTGGGGGGACAGTCTCACCCCTGCCTTTGCTTGACCTGTGGGAATGGCTCGTTACCAAGGCAGGTAATGGGTTTGGTCTGGCCCTTAGCTGGAAGGTTAATGGTCCATATGTCTACTTTTCTCTACTACAAAAATAGAAATTCACCTAGAGTAATAATGGAAAGTGATTGCACACCACCTCTGTACAAATACTGAAGGACACTTCTCTATACTGATCCAATGACACACAGGGAGGATTTTTCAAAAGTCAGGTGGACCTGGACATCCCCCTGGGACTCTCAGGAGGTCCTGAAGCACTTTTGGAAATCTTCCCATAGGCACTTATAAAAAGAAGAAATCTATTTGCTGCACTTAGGAAAGAAGCTAAGAACAGAAACACTGCAAAGAATGGAACCTGTATCCATACACATGGGAAATAAATATATCAGCAAGTATATGCCTTGGCAGAGATTTTGTTACTTGTAACTAAAATGATGCTCATAAACCTTCAGGAAAATTTGTGCTTGATACTGTCATGTTACTTACACTGAAAAAAACCAAACATCCTTAGCAGCAAACAGTAACAGCAACCTTCAATGCTAAGTCTACCATATGCTTTGCAGACAGATGGAGAATAATAAAAATTTGCTTGACGATGCAACCCTGACAACAAAGGATTAAACCTGCTAGGGGCAGACTGATACCCACCTCTGTTTTGCCAAGTATGACCAGGTAACTCAATGCAGAAGTGGTACAGGTTTCAATAGCAGTCAGTAACAAGAGCAGAACTCACCTGAACGTAACAACTTTGCAAGGGAGCTCTCTCCCTCCCTCTCTTTTTGAACAGGTTTCAGCTTTTCTTTGCACCAGCACCATGTTTAAGTACCCCGCTTTGGGTATGTAAAACCTCTACGCTGACGTGCAGCTCGGCTGTGGCAGTACTGAACTCACTGTGTGCTCAGCAGGGGGTTAAGCAAGCCATACTGCATTAGAGCTAGGCTCTGATATAACCAGCTGAGCTCAACCAGCCTGGAGTGTGTCTATACCTATAGTCACAGCTTTGTTGGCCCCAAATCCAAAATGAACAGAGCCTTAACTACAGACTAGGATTATATATTCAGAGCAGCAAAGAAGAGTTGTTCCTAGATACATGTATTTTTCTCTACTGAAGGCTGGTTTACTATTGGTATTTCTTACCTGCCTGACAGCAAAATGGTCCAGTCAGTTCCAAACTGGGAAGAAAGTAGCTGGCCTTTTAAAGCTGTAATAGTAGAATGCTCCTTCAAGAGTCTACGGAAGTTTTGACTGACTAAAGTTGATGAGACCAAGGATTCTACTCAGGTAGTAAACTGTCTGTACTGGGAGCTCCTCCCCAGCTTCTTTTTGTCTTAGCAGGGGGATGGAAGCGACAACTTAAAGTCTTTAACATGCAGAGTCACCTCTAGAAAGCTTCTTACATCTATCAGGCTACTAAACAGATTTACTTTGTTGGTAAAACATCAAGTACAGTCTCTTCTTTTTGGCTTTTTCCTTCAGCATGATCTACTTGTTTCACTGAACTTAACAGACAACATCCCTAAGAACAGTGATTCCATCTTATGGAGAAATATATATGGGAAATTCCTGTGGACAGGCATATGCTTCCTATTAAACTAGTTCATCCTACCCTAGAACAGCAGAACAACATGCTGGATGCAAAGCCAGGTGGCAGTGTAAACAGATTTCTCCACACTCAGGATTTTGCTTTCTTCCTCCACACTCAGGATTTTGCTGTCACAACTGTGCTACATTTCTGCTTATTGATGAAAGAGTATCATCTGTCCTGCTTTGATGTTCAGTCCTTTGTAACTGATTACCACAAAAGCAAAGCTAACTGCCTAATGGTAAAGGAAAGCTTTGTCTTGACAGGCCCAGAATTTCCTCATGTCAAACAAGACGTTTCTAAATACTTCTGCTCTTCTTTTAGAAGTTTAGGTAAAATATTCAGCACCCACCAATCTGAAAGCCTTTGTAGTAGAAACAAACAGCATAATTTGTTTTTGTTTGAGGAGATGTTGCTTTTGATTGCACAATTAGACTGTGGAGTGTGGCTCTTTATTAACATGCTTGAAATACGACAACATAGTAAGAGCACAAACGAGGATAAAGCACCTTGCAGGAGTCTGTGTTCCATCACCTGGGATGAAACTATGCCGAGACGTTCCCACATCAAGCAGGACTATCCACCCTGAACCATGACTAATCTGGTAGATCATTAACAGCCATTTGGGAGAATGGTGCGTTTAGCCTGTCGAGTTCATCTACTTGTGGGGGGTGATGCATTATAACCTCATGGTCCTCTGAAACGTCATCACCCACAGTGACAAGGTTTGTTAGAGATTTGCTCCGAACACACTGGAAATCAACATGACGGCTTTTGCCTTCTTCCTTTTCCCATGACATCTGGATGAATGGCCGCTGAACATAGTTGTATATCACTTCTGACCGGCCACCAGGCCTCCTCTTCACCTTCTCTTTGCAGGTGGGATATCCTGAAAACACAGACAGCCCAGTCAGTGGCACTCTGACTTGCACAAAAGGACAACAGGAACCCAGAAGAACAGCCAGGCAGGAGTGATTATGGGGGCAGGGGGCACTTAGACAAATGCTCACATTCCACATTATTGGCCTGCAAAAGACCACTTTCTTTTCCCCTGAAAACACGATGCAGTATTGCATGGAGTCATATGATCAATGGCTGCACAATGTTAGTCATTCTGTGAGCAAACATAGCTACTATAAAAATAAGACAGTGTCCCAGGACAGAGCATGTTCTCTAAGCTCCCTAAGGGAATGCTTGGATCAGCAGGCAAAAGCGTGACTCCCCTTTCCTGGTTGGTTGGTCCTAAAGAGACAAGGCTTATTGGTACACGCTATGTATCTCTCATTTTTCCCTTAACTTTTAAGCCTCCTGGCCAATTTCAGTGTAACATGGTGGAGCTGAAGGAAGATGCCCAGAAATACCTGGAGTCCAGAGGAAACCAGGCTTTACTGACTATGGAGTCACCTGTTTTAGAATTTCCTTTGTTGAAGAAATACTTTACCTTCAATGCCAATGCGAATATTTTTCAGGCCCCGTTCCTTTAATACAGCTTTTGCAACATCGCGGTTCTCGATGTACTTGAAGAATCTGTACAGCTTGGAACTGTAAAGGACTTTGAGAAATAAAAAGGTGATTAGAATCTACAAGGAGGGACTTTCTCCCTGGTTTTGACATGCTCAGCTGTGGGGGTGCCAAAAACCAGGTCCGGTTTCCAAGAACTCCTTCAGGTGTCTGTTCTCATCACTGGGACTCGCTACACTTCCTTGGTGGGAGGGTAGTGACAGACATTACAGTCTGGATGTAATGGGTGGTGATGGGTGTATAAACTAAGAGTATTCACTCACTACAGAGCCTGGAAAAGACTGAGAGGGAGGTGGCAAACAAAAGGAAAAGATGCAGTGAGTACCGTCATTACCAATGCACGCGGTCAGACCAAAGCTCTAACTAGCTGGGTATCCTGCCTCTAGCAGCAGCCAGTTCAGAAGGAACGTATGAAACAGGGCTCCACGTGCCAGCATCTCTTCCTGGAGGAAGACTGCTGTTTAGGCAATGGGTCCTTTTCCTTACAGCGAAGATGTCTGGGTTTGCGCTGAACACAAAGCCAGGAGCCCCAGTGTAGAACCCTTACTTTGCGAGTACTCCTCTCCCATTGGGGGTGGATGATCTTCATCCCAGTCCACGGTGTCTTCATCTGTCAGCACAACGATATGGCATTCACGTTCCCCTTTCCTTGCGCTATCCACCATTATAGGCAGAATTAGCTCCTCCAGGTAGCTATCAAACTGCTTGTGAGCACCATCGTTGGAGAGCTCATGTAACAGAGCACCTAATGAGACATAAATCATATGATAAGCTTTTTTACACAGTATGAAAATATGTCCCAGCTCTACGCTTCCCAGATACATTCAAGAGCACAGCCTGCATTCTTCTTTAGACAAACTCCTTAACATATGTTCATATGCATCAACAGTCTCCAGCTCCAGAACTGGCAAAATCAGATGTATGAGACTGCATTTCAAATGGGATGCAAATTACGTTGTAGAACCATTACATTGCCACTAAAAAACCGCCAAGGTCCAATCAATACAGTGAAACAGTAATAGACTGCATAATTAATTCATTACGATACTTAACTTGAATTACCAGCAACAACTTCTGTCCTTGAAAACACATTTTCTGCCTTCTCTGTGATCACTGAGAGGACAGGGTAGGAAATTCAACCCACAGCCTGTGCTGTGATACCATATACTCCATTTCAGTAGAATGCCTTTCACAGATTTGCCTATGTTGAAAGTACTTTTTTGCCAATGTACCCACCAAAAAGCTCCTCCCAATCAGAACCCTTCATGGCTAGGAACTCTCTACTACTTTCCAGCTTTGGTATCTTTGGTTCCTGCTCTGCCCATCATCCTTTACCTTAAATTATTCACGATTCTCTGGTACATTTTAGACAGGAGTTATAACCCTGCTTTTAGCCTTCATTTAGTTTGGCTGTAACAGCAAGCTCTACTTTTCAGCCTCTGTTACAAGAGGAGACTAGAATTTTTACAACTTCAATGTGCTTTTTTGAGCAAGGTGCCTGCGTTCTGCAGGATTCAATCACTTCACTTTGGATTGATGCAGCAAAAAAGGAAGCTGTTTAAATGCAACGCATACATGAGTCCTAGTGGAGTCCATACCTTCATGCTTAAACTAAAGCACACGATTAAGAACTGCATTGAATCAGGATCAGAGTGCTCAACACCATGCAGATGATTTCCCAAAAGCTGATTTCTCTCCATACTTACTTAAATCTTGACATTTGATTGTGTTGAAATCAAAGTTTATGCAGAGGTAATCACATGTGTCTCGAAGGTCTGGGATGGAAATCCCATCAGGGCAGTTAATTATTCCGGTTTTGTAATAATCCTGCAAATAAAAGGACAGGTTTTGGAGAGAAAAATTAAGAATAGCTTGGACTCTGATAATTTTTAATTAGTTCTTTGTTTTGTTAACCAACATTTGAGAGTTACAGAGGCTATATATAGCTCTATGAACAGTAAAAACAGCCCTGCTTGTCCGAGAATCTACGCCTCTTTGCAGATTCTCTTGGGTCTGATAAATAGTGAGCCCCAGTTAAAACTTTTCCCATGGCATACGGTTTAATAACATCTCATACGCAACACACATTTATATGCAACCACAAGGCCAGGGCGCAGCTCAGGAACTACAATGGCATGACACAAGAAAGGTAAAAGGCAACAAGAGCGAATATCTGAAATGTTGACTCATACCAAAGTCTACTAGAATTTCTTTTAAAAATCACAATGCAAAACAGTAATAAAAGAATATGTCCCAGGGGGTGTGCAGCTGCCTGGGAGATGGCTCAGTTCTGCACATGTGACAAACAGATTGGGTTTTTTTCAATCTGCAAACATCTCCTTACCAGCACAGTCCGGAACACAGCTGAGCTAATTCCTTCTGCGATTTCATATTCTCCCTTTTCATTTGGCCTGGTGAAATTATATTCTCTTCCCGGTCCAAACATTCTGAACAGATAAAAATCTATGTTAGCGCACAAGTATACTTAAATGCATTAATTCTAGAGACCAATAGGTGCACTGACGTTAAACAAAACCAGCAATGACACATGTATACAGTAACTTGAAACCTATATTCAAATCTCTTAGTAAATAAGCACAAGAGCTGTCTCAGCTAAGTCCTCCTATAGCTGGACTCTGTCTGTCACTATAGGTACAGTATTGTATGGAACAAGCCACAGCTCAGAGGAACAGACCATTCAACCCTGGGTCAGAAAACGCCCTGGCAATAAAGCCCTTTCACTGAGGCTGTGCAAGATAACCGCCACATGCCTTTTGATCCGTTGTTTTACACAATGGCCTGCGCAAGGGTCAGTAACCCAAGAGAACCTGGCTCCCTTTGGTCAGAGGCGGGTAGAAGTGCTGGCAACAAAGAAAATGAGTGCTTCTTGTTGCATCAATAAGCCCCAATCTTTAAGCCGCGTTTACAGGGAGCTGAGTGACTTCTCTTTTGGGAGAATATCAAAAGATAACAGCAGGAGGGGGATGAAGCATTATCATTTTCCCCATTCTGGAAGGGAGGTTATCAGCTGTGAACAGATGCACTACTTACAAACAAGGCAAACACTTGGAGAGAAGGCAAAAGGAGACCACGTCTAGCGAAAAGTGCACATTGTTTGAAGGAAGTGGACTGAAGGGACAATGTTACCTAGAGAACTACCAACTCCCTCTACTTCTGGTCATGTCTTCAAGGCCTCACTCACAGCCAAGTTCTGAATGAGGTCAACCTTGCTTTGCTTGCGCGTACAGATGAGATTGCAAAACAAACATTAGGGATTTGTTCCATTTTAGCAAACACTTGACTCCCTTGAGGTGAAAATAGTGGAAATCACCCACCTTCCCAGCATAGTATCAGGGTGAGCAGTGAAAATCTGTGGATTCACTGCAAAGCGAGTGCCATCTACCACAAGCGTCACTTTCTCTGGAGCCGCTGTTTGTGCATTGCTGCTTGAAGACAAAGCGCAGCATCCATGGCGTTCCTGGGTATTAAAATATTCTGTCTGTCTCTTATTTCCATCCTGGAAATGACAGTTGTGCGTGTCTTCAGGAGCAGACAACATACTACTGATTTGGGAACTTACTGGACAAGCAGTGTGTCGGCATTCAGAATCTAAACCCGAGAGACAAACATATATTGCAAGTGTAAGATATAATTTATTGAAAAACTTCCATTTCATAGTAACACTTCCTACTGTAATGAGAAAACTGAGTCATACAATAACAAAGGACGTCAATATACATAACTCCCAGGGTAATGTTATGTGACATCAAAAACTGGACTGCATTTTTCAAATTGGAAACAGTTTGGATTTTGGACAAAAATTTCCCGATGAACCATGGTGCTTAATACTCCTTGTTAAAGCAAAATGCTCTGGGTAAAGAGCAGGAGCACAGGAATTAAACAAACCAGAAATACAGACACAGATTCCTAGCACTGACAACTACTCTCACAGGAACGCTGGAGCAGAAGCGCACGCTGCACTAGAGGTGGTTTAAGCCAGCAGCACTTGATGCCCGGTCCATGGTGGGCACCCAGCTCATCAGGACAGTCCAGCTACTTCCAGTTAATCTGTTCAGGGACAACCTCAGGAGGAGCTGCAAGCTGGCTGGATCTTGCCAAGAAAGCAAGACCCTTAATTCCGCTGTGGACCGCTGTCCTTTAGAGCAGCCTGGCAAAAGCAGGGTACGTACTCCCCAGTGCAAACTACCTTGGGATACTGGAATTTTTCCAAAACATAACACCCTTCAAAAAAAAAAAAACAACCCACAAAACCTCCCTTAAAGATTGCTATAAGGTAAAGACAGTATCCTTACCCTCAGTCCTGGGAACTGCAGCAGGGCTGTGACCTCCTAGCACCACATCACTTTCTTCTGACTCATGGACTGCTACAGTTATGTTTTCCACAGAGCAACTCAACTCCGGATTTCTTGACCAATCTGTCCCACCAGCACAGTTAACATTCATGCTGTGCCTCCGTGATGCGAGGAGCTGGTTGCGTTTCCTAAGAGAAGAGCTAGAAGAGAAAACATCAGGTTGTTAGTTTTGGAAGACACTCCCAAGCAATGAAGCTCAAATCCCTGTAGCTGGTACCACAAGCAAAGTCCCTCAGGCTCAAAAGGCACTTCTTCAGAAACCGTGTTTCAGAGGCTTATGATGGCAGTTATGCCCCTATGCTTACCTAGGAAGAGGGGGAAAAAAAAGGTTTTAAAGTAACCAGGGGTCTATTTAATCTAAAAACCTTTGCTTTTTTAAAAGTAAGTTAATTAAGCCACTGATGTCTTTAGATCACACGTATATTCCTGCAAATAGCTTCCTGGCAATTGCCTGACCTCCAGACCACTAGAGCCCTTTAAAAATGTTTACATATCTCTTGATTCCTAGCACTGGCAAAATGAGCTCTGTAACACGGCTATAGCCCGAAATACAACATTTTCACAGTTAACAGCTCAGGCATTGCTTCTTAACCACTCTGAGGTTTGACTAGAAGGTTCCCTGCTCCCAGTCATTGCTTTTTTTTGGTCTTCCTTCTTCTTGATTTATCACCCTCCTGTTATATAGTGTTGTGCTATACATATATATGGTTTTGGCTGGGGTAGAATTAATTTTCTCCACAGTAGCCAGTATGGGGCTATGTTTTGGATTTGTGCTGCAGACAGCGCTGATAACACGGGGATGTTTTCGTTACTGCTGAGCAGCGCTTACGCAGAGCCAAGGCCTTTTCCGCCCCCCGCCCCAGCAGCGAGCAGGCTGGGGGCACGGGGAGCTGGGAGGGGACACGGCCGGGCCAGCGGAGCCCAGCTGACCCCAGGGATGCCCCACACCGCACGGCGTCGTGCTCGGCACACGGAGCTGGGGGGAGGAGGAGGAAGGGGGGGACGTTCGCAGTGATGGCCTTTGTCTGCCCAAGTCACCGTTACGTGGGATGGAGCCCGGCTTTCCTGGAGATGGCCGAGCATCTGCCTGCCCATGGGAAGGAGTGAATTCCTTGTTTAGCTTTGCTTGCATGTGCGGCTTTTGCTTTACCTACTAAACTGTCTTTAGCTCAACCCACGAGTTTTCTCACTTTTACTCTTCAGATTCTCTCCCCCGTCCCGCCGGGGGGGAGCGAGCAAGCGGCTGCGTGGGGCTTAGTTGCCGGCTGGGGTTGAACCACAAGTGCTCACCCCAGTATTCAACCCAATATAGTCCTACAACAAATACTCATATCACATCGAACAGCTGTGACTGCAGCAGCCTCACATCCATCCACACACAATGCTTTAACCAATGCCATTCAAATCTTAAATGTTCTTTCAGAACACGCAGAGACACATCTTCCGTTTTGCTGTCGGGCCACTTTACTCTTAAGTGAAATTCTTCTTCCCTGTTCCTATCTTTAAGGACTCTTCACTCCTTTGTACCTCCTAACAGACCTCTTTTGCTGTCTCTCTCCCTCATTCTCTCTTTGGCATTTATTTTGTCCTGCTATTGCCTTGGACAAGAAACAGCTCTCCTTTCTTGGCTTGAAGTGTTTTCCTTTCACTCTCTCAAACATAAAACACCAATTTCCTCATTAATTAATTTTCCCAATTTCCCCCCTGCAGAACAATTGTCCTGTGTCTTTTTCTTGGCTGAATTAAGACTCCAGGGCCCACGGGTGCCATCTATAAAGCATGGCAGAACACTGACATGGCTAGATACAAACCAGATAAAATACAGCACTAATAAAACAACAAAATGCCAAATAAGAGTTGGCGAGTTTTATGGTCAGGACCTGCTGAGGACAAAGGCCTTAATGAGCAGTTCAGTGGTGGGTTTCAAGCCTATCGTTATTGGCAGTCAGTGCGAGCATTTCATTCTTAATTAGAAATTTAAAAAAGGAGTAACAACTCCTTCCTCTTGTTCGATAAAACTAATACTAAGTTGCCAGCATTATTGTATCTGGATATTTTTAGAAAATCTGTTGCTTACGCATCATGTGATATTCATCAGAAAGAAGATTTTTGGCAACAGCAAAACCATGTGAAAAGCTACCGTATTCTTTCTCTTTTTAAAGGCTTTGGCTGGCTGGTAGGAACAGCGATGCGAGGAGCCTACGAGGCTCATCTTAGTTCCATCAAACTGTGCAGTGCATCACTACGCACCTCTCCTCTCACCAACTACCCAATGTTGGCTGGGGCCGTTATCACAGCCCCAGAAAACTCCCTCTCCTGACATTTTCCAGGCTTTTTTCCCTCAGACCCACTGCACTGGTTGCCTGGAGCCCGGAGGCATCCCCTCATCAGTCCCACCAGAAACCCGGCAGTCTCCATGAGCACTACCTTGCATTTGGTCACACAGGAACAAATCCATCCCCTTTTGCCTGAGCAAAGGGCAACACAAACTCCCCGTGAATAAACCTGTGCAATCTTTTGCCCTCTTCTCTCGTGTGTCAGACCAGCAAAGAGGTCGTAAGAAAGGCCAGCAGTCTGCTCTTGGGCTATGGTATCCAAGCAGAACATACCAACATCCCAATCGCGTGGGCATTGCACAAACTGTCCCGCTCGTACTACTGCAAGTCAAACCTACTATCCCAGGAATGATCTATATAAATGAGTAAACATACAGAATATGCAGAAAATACGGTTTAAAGTAAACCCAAATACGCAAACCCACATACTGTACAACACCCTGGAAAAAACAAACCACCAAACAAAAAAGCCTTTAAATTAATTCCAGAATTGACAATTTCAAACGTAGCAACACAAATTCAACCATTCTCCTATTCCATATAGTCTATTGTAATTATTGTGAGGAAATGAAGTTTTCCAGACTGCAAATGTTAAACTAGTTATACAACTATATACAATACATTACCTAGCAGAGAGGAGAATTTAGACAGGGAGTCAGCTCAACAAGCAGTTGATATCCAGGCAAACAGCAGCTTTATCGAGGGACACTTACATTCCATAGCTTCACAACAGGCCTGCCTCATAAGCCATATTTAAGTGACATCAAATAGCACGAAATGCCTACAGACTGGATTTTCACAACAATCAAATTGGGTCTGATGAATGTAGCAACCCGTAACTTGACGATCAATCTTTTTTCATCACCTTAAGCTTTGAACAAAATGGACACACAGTTCAAGAGACCCTGCATGCCATTCAGCGGAGCCCTCTACTGCAGTATCTCAGAAACTGGAGAAATATCATCAGATACACAGAAACTACATTACATTAATTTTCCTTGATTGTTTCCCCACCCTTTTCTGCTTAATCTGCCAAGCAGGATTTTTAGGGAAAAAAGCCGCAGCTGTTGACACTTTCTCCTTATTCTTTTCTATTACACTAAGTTTAGCACCAGTGAAAGGTGCTAAAAACTGCAGAGATGGGAAAATTCAGAAACAGATGCTCTTTGCAGTTGTGGTGGCTCTTACAAGCATCAGATCTGACTTTCCTCATTAAATCTACAGGAAGCTGAACTTTCAGCCCTGCTGATAATCAAACTCGGGCCAGGCTAATGTTATTTTCCTGTCTTCTGTTCCCTCTTGGCATGCCCAAATCCTACACCTTATGTGTCAGCAGAATTGAGGCAAATGAGTAAGGATTCCTTTAGCACATCTGGCTGGTACAATAAATATCCAAACTAGTCATTTAACATGACAAATATATTGCCATTGTGCATACAATCCAGTAGGGAAACTAGTACATAAAGACTTCAGAGGGCCATACTCATGCCTGACCAGCTTACAAATGTCCCGGTTTCCTTTCATGCCCAGGATCAAGGTGAACTACCTGTGGTGAGCATGAATATCTATAAATAATAATTAGCACTATTCATCTTCAAAGCTTTTTACAAATATTAACCGCTCATTCCTCCTAACAGCCCTGGGAAGCACTGCAGGGAAGTCTTTTATGAGAGAAAACAGGGACACAGAAAAAAGAGACATGATCTTCAGGGCCAGCCAGAGTATCAGGCCCACTAACTAACTAGGTGTTACACTGACTTCCAGCACGTTCACTACTCAGGCTCCCTGGCCATGCACTGGCAACTACCCTGCGGTTAGCAGGACAAATACTAGCAGGTTACCATCCTCTTTTGAGGTCTGTTTCCAAGCACGTTTCTACCCTCTGGTAAGCACAAACTGGCTGGTACCACAGAATTGATCGTGAGCAGTAAACGAGCACCCTGACTTCTTAGATCACTTCTCAGTAACTTGTTTGTATGCTCAGATGCTGAAGGACCAGGTAGGGACCAGTTTGCAGAAGAGCTGAAGACTCACAGCTTGTGGACAGCTGGATTTTGGGAGCTGGGAACTGATGAGTATCAAAAGCCCAGTGTCACATTCAACACTAAAGATATCCTAAACAGGCTGTGTGGTTTTTTTTTGGTTTTTTTTTTTTTTTAAGGAAATCAGTATCATAGCCAAAAAATAAAAATTCACATCTGACACTGGCTGTGGGTTTTGCCTAACTTGGTGCACATAGGTTCCTCCTCCCTCCAGAATATGACAATGTTAAGAATGAACTGTGCAACTGAACAAGCATCTCTGTTCTCCAAAGCACATGCTGATGGTCATGGTGGTGAAGTCATCTTTATTTGAACTCATTTAGAGCCAGTGCTTTTGTTGAGGGAAAAATATGGACGTGATATTTAAATTTTTTTTAAACACAAGCTGGAACAGTTTTATTTAGCAATGCATCTTTGGCACAAACAATTCGTGCTACAAAGCTTTTGCAGAGATAAAGAGGCTGATCCTTGTTGTACTAATTCTTAAGAAAGAAGGAACTGTACTGGAATGTAAAAAGGCTGGGACGCTCTTCAGCACATTTTCCTTCCCCACCCTAACGAATCTGAGGCACATCCAAACCCACTTCCCAAGGTATACAGCTCTCACCCAGCTACTAGAAGGAGCTGAATGGCTTAACTTGTACGGACCAACATGAACAGTACATAGGTGATGTGTGCAAAGAAAAGAAACTCAAACACAGTAACATGTCCAGCAGAGAAAACCCATTGAGATGCAGGACATTTTATTAAGCAAAAGACAACAAAAGCATCAGTACAGACTTGCTGGTTTCTAACTTTTTATTGTATTACCTGTTCCCTATCCTTACCCTTGGGATTTTTTTTTTTTAAAAAGCCATTCTAAAATATTTTAGGTGTCAAGTTTGCAGAACTTCACAGAAATTTCAAAGAAAAATCATGAAAAGCTGAGCTGTCAAAAAAATCCATTGAAGAGTAAAGCCCTTTACTGTAACATCTGACAGTTTATGCATTGCTTCACTGTCATCCGGCATGACAAGAAGTCGTAAGAGAGTAAAAATAGTAGAAGCGAGTAACCTTACTTTACCATTTGGTTTGCGAATGGCAAAGAATGACCAGCACATTGAGTGAATCAGATGGTTAGCAATCTTCCACTCTTCCTAAACCACAGCATAACCACGATGACTTAAAACTCCAAACAACTCATTTTAAGGTGACAGCACTCCTTTAAATCTACAAAAACATTCCAAAAAATTATTCTCAGAAATATGAGCAAGCAGGAAACACAAATATGCAGGGTGTGCCTGACCTAATTCTACAGCCTACTACTTTAGAACAAGATGTATTTCTAATATAATTGCACACCTTTTTAAAAAGTTTAGCCTTGCTCTAATTTCTTAAAAGATACCCTTGGAACATGCCAAAAGTTTATCTAAAATAAAAGCAGAAAAACAAGTTAGCAATGATTGAATTCCTACCCTGGAGAGAAAAAGGGAAATCTCACAGGCCTAAGATAAATAACGAGAAGCATTTCCTATACGTAAGGATTAGTGAATGAGTATAGGGTACATCTAAACCACAACGGGGAGTGCAGCACAGAGATACCCAAGCCAGGAGAGATCCGCTGGCCAAGGCTTCGCTGCGCTGTACACAAGGTGCGGATTTGCCAGCTGGAGGCCAGATGCAGCCTAGCTGCATCAGTCCTGTACCGTGCGAGTTAGTAAACCTGGCCTCTCTCCTGTAGTACTCGCCACTCACACTCATCTTCTCTCAGTTGGTCTGCTCTTGTGCCCCCTACACATTTTTGGAATGGGGTTAAGTGTGTTTGGGGGAAGCAATCAAACTTACTATGAAAAAACATCATATTGGCAAGTAGGCAGCAATCCAACTTTCTAATTTTCATAAAAACTATTTGCTTTTCATCATCAGAGGCATACTTTCCCGGAGAGAAGGAGGAAGAGAAAAATAACCATACTGCTTGTCAGCTCAGTTAAGTGGCAATAAAAGCTTCCAGTCACAGGAAAGCATTCCAGAGGGCTGGGCAGAATGAGAATAATCCGACCGTTAGAAAGGCAGGCAAAAAGTGAAACTTTCTGCTCTATTAAAGACTGAGAACAGATCTGGTGTCTTATTCTGTAAATATGAAGGAAATCCACTGAAAACAACAGGTTTGAATTTGCATGAATGAGACTGGAGTCAAAGCCCAGGAATTTTGGCCCCAGCTTCTGTTCATTCCCACACCTGTAATGTGGGAGTCCCTGAAGACATGGAGAAAGTATGGAAAGGAAACGGCATAGAAGGGCACTGGAAAAAAACCTGCCAGGCTGTGCCTGCTCTACTCTCAGCAGAGCCTCTTGTCTTATGCTCTGCCTTGTTCCCTTCTGCATTCCCCCTAAGAGGGAAACACAGCATCATTAGGAAATTGGAAGAGACAAAATAAGTATAAAAACTGCCTATCAAAACACATCTTTGGTATAAATTGTATAAAACTCATCTAGAGTTTAAAATGCAAGAAGCTGCCTTTCCTCTTACAAGTTGCTTGGCGTAAATACAAACCTATTGATTCTTTATCCACTAAAAAATAAAAAGCCAGTGAAGGGCCCACATTGTCAGTATTGCACAGTTTACATTACAAGAAAGGCACTTCTAACACAATGACACATCCTGTTTTTAAATCCTACTCCCTGCTTTTGGCCAAATTCTACAGTCTCTAACCATTTTAAGAATCAGAGGGTCTCTCATTCATGAACAGGTGGGTTTTTTGGGTGTGGTGTGGTTTTTTTTTTTTTTTTAATTTTTCCAGTTGTCAAGTACAAATCTGGTTCCTCACTATTTCTCTTTTAAGCGTAAGACTTGTCTAGGGGACCAGTTTTTATCCTCTTCCAGACGGTGAAGGGCCATGCGTGAAGTCTCACATAAGCAGGGAAGCTGGTGTCACCAGGCTGCCCCAGGGCAGGCGTACCTTCTAGCACAACGGGCTGAGCCCCCGGCGCTGCCCTGTGCAGCCAAATCGAACAAGGGATGCTCAAGGCAACGTGAGACTTGGCAGGTCTGAGGCTGGCCACTCACTGGCACCTGTAGATATGCCTGGACCGCAGGAGAACAACATAAAAGTGCATTCATCCAAATTGCATCAGATAGAAAATCTACCTGGAGCCTTTAACAAGCTTTTCTCATACCTACTAATGATCCTTGCTTCATTTTCTGCTATAGACACAAACATAACCAGACAATAAAAGGCTGATTTATAGGTTGAACTAGCACATTACAAAAGGCTTTTCCCTTGTTATGAAATAATTCTATCAATATACAGAGGAATCATTTTCCATCTGGCTTTGAAATATAGATGGAAAATAATGTCCAGCAAGACTGATGCAATGCAGGACAGCCTGCAAATTCTGGCAAGAGACAGCAAGAAGGCTGATGAAATGCTTGATTGTTTTCTCTTATTCTGTGCATAGTGCTTCACTGTTAGCAAAGTTTACAGACTTACTCGTTTACTTGAGTCTTAACAAAAATCCACTGTCTCTACAAATGTAATTCAAAACTGCAGTCTGCAATATGGTTTTGATGGTTTAACACTGCACATCCACACCTTGATTTAAGACCCACGGTTCACGAGGTTCTTCCGTAACTGCCAGCGCCTGGTTTACGTGCTGAAAGCTCGCATCGGTGCTGGTGGCACTGACCCACATCGGTGCCCCACGCTGACAGAATCACTTCTTTTGCCAACCTATAATCGCCAAGACTAATATATGCAGAAAACTTGTTGAGATTTATTATCTTGAAGTGACTTTTCCAAAATAGGCAAGTTATACCGTGGCAGCCTCATCAACTGGAACAGATGAAGTGCATGCAATAATGTCCTACCACGGGCTGTCTCAGAAGGGAACAAAATTTCTGAATAAGGCAACAGGTTAATGCTTTGCTAGGGCTATTTCCCTCCCTGTGAGGCTCAAGGTACTAGTGTTAAAGAGCACAACCAAGCAACCTATAAAGGCTATTTACACTATTCACACTACTGTGTTTAAGACAAGTCATCTGAAAAATTGTAGTTCTTATATTTGATCCTCATAAAGACCTGAACACTATAGTAATGGCAGCTTTGGCAGTGCTATCTGATTAAATTCAGTCAGCAATTTAAATAAAGCTGGCTATGCCCACAGAGAATAAATATATACCTCCTTTCTAGGCAGAAGGATGGAATATGCAGATCTGACCAGGGTAAGGGGAAAAACCCTGGTGAAAGATGAGCTATTGCAAATACAAGCAGGATCTTCTTCTCTGGAGACAGGAAAAACAGATGTTCCCCTGCTAAAATACAGAACACTGAGCTAAATAAAGTTTTAAGCTAGGTGACACCTGTGAGTCACACTTTGCCTTCACCTATGTTAGATTAAGCTACAAATTTATGTAAAAATTTTCAACAGGAGCAATAGCAGCAGACAATAGAATCTTGCCCTGTATTCTCTGCTCCACCAATTTCTGCAAAACTACTTACAAAGCTTTAGGAAAAAAAACATGTTCTGAAAAAACATAAAAGCAAGATCTACCTTAACTCTTTAGATTTTAAAATGTTGTTTTCCTTCTCAATTTTTCTTCTTAGGCAGTTAAATCTAACTTGGTTTCAAATTCACACCACTTCCTACATCCACACTACAAGAAGTCCAGCTTTTCAATTATAAGCGATACAAAAAAGCGTAAGGACAACAGTATTGCTGAGAAGGCTCTAACCCCAAGTCCGATACAGCTGCAGCAATCAGAACTTCTGCACAGAAACAATCGTTCAGGTTTCCTGTTGTAACTCCGGAGCAAACCCTCTGCCAAGCACCCCCTCTCAAACAACACAGCTCCTTACTTACTGGCGGCTCATATGTTCCCAGTGCTACCAGCACCAATATCCTGAAATCCTTCTTTAGCAGAGGGAAGCACTAAGTCACAGCAAAGCTCCAGAGTTTAAACTGTTTGTGCAGCAATGGTCACTCCCCCAAAGCCCCGATGTCTGATTCACGTAAATACTTCAGTTTAAAAGTCCCCCCACCCCAGCCGATTCATGAAAAGTTTGAACAGAAACATCTGTACGGTAACAAATAAGCCTCCGGTTTTCAGCAAAAGCCCCCCAAATCTGTCTCCCCAGATGTTCAGCCTGTTTTTGCAGGAATCGCGTGGTAGGAAAGGTGCAGTTTTACTAAAGCCTTGATGCCATATGGTTAAATACACTCCAGCCACTCACCTGCCACACATCCCCTACGCAGGCAGAAAGGAATTAACTATCAGAATTTCTGAATACGTACAAAACACATCCCCTACGCAGGCAGAAAGGAATTAACTATCAGAATTTCTGAATACGTACAAAACACATCCCCTACGCAGGCAGAAAGGAATTAACTATCAGAATTTCTGAATACGTACAAAACCGTGTGCACCCAGATCCCTAAGTCCAGAAGACCTCAGACTTGGGCCCAAACAAATTTACAGTAACTGAGGATAAAACTAGTTATTTTGGTACATTAATTCCTTCCAAGATGCATTGCTCATGAGCCCCACTAAGCACCTTCTTCCCCTCGGAGCTGGGGTGCCTATGCACAGCACTGCAGAGGCATTACACATTTATGTCACCTGGAAATGTTACCCTCTATCAGTTCAAATATTAAATCAATCTATTCTGTTGCTCTTAATGCTTTCCCCTAAGATATATCTGGCTTGCTCAGAGACTGCCCCAAACACAATTTCGCAGAACAACAGAATTAAATATATCGCATATAATCAATAACACATCATTTTTTAATGCAACAGAACCTGAAGAAGTAAGAAACTATGTTTGTTCTGACTCATGCCAGTGATAAAGCACGTGTGTGTACTGACAAGTTCTGAAGTCTGATCATTACATAGCACCCAATTAATGAAAGGTGCCTTAGGAAATTTCTTACTTAAAAACAAACCAATCAATCGTAATAAAAACAAGTTGTAACTAATTTACTAAGTAACTCATGTTTGTACTGTACATGCATACAAGGTATTGCAAGCACTTGTTAGTACTTTTGGTTTGGTTTAATTCTTTAATGCCCCATTACCTAGTCTATCCAGAGACAGGTACAATAAAGCAACCGTGGCCTGTTAAGGAGATCAGGAGGATGTAAAGAAAGAGCAACAGCCTCTAATCACCAAGGCGTATTGTCCCACACAAGGTGAGCTGGGTTACCGTCACTCAGGACTACGAAAACTCCGCACCGAGCACACGATGCTCGAGAGCAAGGCAGCTTCCTGCATTTCGAAAGCACGCAGAAGAGCATTCACCCCAAAAAATCAGCAAGGAGACAACAGCAGGGTACAAATTAACACTGCAGCTCAAAACTGAGGGGCTGAACACACCATAACCCCCTCCTATCTCCTTCACCACAGTGGCCTTAGGAGAGCCAGGAGCTGCAGACAGCATCTGAAGCCCAGGACTTGGAGCTGTTGCCACCATCACCTGCAATTTTGACCTGCAAAGCAGGGTCCCAATACCAACACCCAACCTGCAGCACCATAAAGGATAAACTACCCTCTTTGCTTTTGGCAGAGCAACGAGCCAGTCTGGATCCCCTCAAGATGAGAATCAGTGTATTAAGAATCGGTGTCTTTTGAAATACACAACAGTTTTAATACGAGTGAATTATTTTACAGCAGAATGTCAGCAGACAGACTATTCAGACTAAAAATTCCTCTCCTCACTTATTACTGAGCTTTTAGTTTCCTACAAAAAGTTAGTTGATGTTTCCACTCATAGCAAAAAGCACCTACTTGCTTTGACTCTTATTTTAGAAAGGCTGCGAGCAGCTTAAAACTCCACCTTCCTTGTCTGGAAGGGATCCCAACAAGTAACTGCTCACTCAGTCCCAGCTCATCTGCTACAACTCCAACTGCCATTCATTTTTAACCAATTACATGGCAGCAGCCTGAAAAACTAACAATAGATGGCAGATTTTTAAAAGTTGAATGCAGTTACAGTAGCTATTCACCAAAGAGATTTCAGAATAACAGAGCATACAGCATTAAAAGAAAAACCCTAAACAACCAGGGAAGCTGCATACTGATTAATGAAATGCAATTAAATTTGAAAGTAAATATTCCAGCCTTGAAAAACAGTTCATCTGTACTGCAGTCAGGAGGAGCTCAGTGCTTACTGATGGACCTGAACAAGCTCTGATCTACCAATTCACCTCTGCCTGTTTCAGGGCCTGAGGGAGGGCTCTGCAAGGGGGACAGGGATGGGAATTGGGCATGGCACAGCAAGCCAGCCCCTCTACCTGCAGCACAGGGCCTCGGTGCTCTGGGCCAGGCACAGCTGTCGCTGATTAAAGGCCCAGCAGCCGTTTGTGTCCAGCGCGGAAGAGCAGAACCAGGCTTGGCAAAACTCAAGTGTCATAACCCAGCACAGGAGATCTTTACCGAGCTCTGGTAAGGCTGGCACGGGATCCCTGCCAGGGTAATTATCTGGCAACCCCATGAGATGTTGCCGTATCTCACCACAACAGTCGGCAGGGCAAGTCGCTGGAAGCCGGTTCAGATAAAGCCACCGAAGCTACAGCTGTACCATCCAGCCGAAGGGCTGAGATACTCCTTAGGAGCAGAGGCACAAGCAAGGTGAAGACTATCAGCGCTGTCTGGAGAAACAACAGAGTTCTCTGAATCAACCGAGTTGTTTAATTCACATTAAGATACAGACAATAACAAAAAGCAAAACAAACATAAGGCCTACCTTTTAGAGTGCAGCCACATTAGTAAACTTACTAAAGTAACCCGAAACCAAAATAAACAGAAGAGTTTTATTTAGCACAATTGCAGCTCTTCAGGAAAACACATCGTGATTTATTTTTAGGGAGGCAAGAGCAGGGGCTAAAATTTCAGCTAGGTAAAGCCAACCATTAGCACTCTGTCGTATGTCAGCAGAGAACTTGATACCTTATTTTCAAGAACTGAAAAACATCTTGCTCAAGATTTCAAAGTAACTAAGGATTACGATGGTACATTGGCAAGACACCTCTTGCTTTGTTTACATGTCTGGATAAATATTTTACATGTAAAGCGTAGTTATAACACTTTCTAAGAATGTTCCATTACATTCTTTCTTATGTGACTAATAATTCTTTCACAAAAATATTTGGCTAGTGTCATGTTTCAGCAAAATTAGCCAGGAACTGTAGCCATTCTGTGGATGTTTAAAAAAGGGAAAATACCACTAAGAAAAATACAAAATTGAAAAAGCAGAGACGATGCCTATTTCAACACACATAATGAGGTGTTCGTGCAGAGGAAAGGTGCCCATTTGGGCACTGAATAAGGTTGCTCTTGAAAGTGGAAAGTTCTAAAATGGAAATGTATTCCAGAACAGTCCACTCCAGCTCATTTTTAATTTGACAAGCAACCAACCCATCAATATTCTAGTCGAAATTGCAGCTGGCTTTGTGAGTGTTTATCTCAAAGACAACAAGCGAAAGAAAGGCTAGGATTTTTAAAAATTTATTTATTTCAAGGCAACGGTCTTCAAAGTCTGTCCTTGTGAGGAATATTCAACTCCTCTGCTGAATAATCCGAGAGATTCACAAATAAATTAGCATATTCCAGTAGTAGAGCTTACACATGATTTTAATAAATTCTTAACAAGAAGATAGCAGGCTTTGCAGTAAGACCTAATTAAAGGGTCTGTTAATGTACAAAGCAGCTCTCTCTAACCCTAAGATTTCAACTCAGACGTGACCAAAACCGTGACATTTTAGAGCTCTTAACGCAGACTGCATGAAGCCAGTTTACTATTTTCAATCTGCCTGTCAACTAGACAAGGCACTTACAAGAAACCACCATCATAAGTGAATAAACCAGGTGGCAAACCTGGACCAAAGCTCACACGGGCGGAAGTCTCAGCACACTGAACACCAGTGGGCAAATGCTTCTTCCAGCCCCGCCTGCAGGACACGGCGAGGGTGCTGGTACGCTCACTGTCAGGGCTCCAGCTGCTCTGGGGATAAGCAAAGCCTTTAAGTCTCACGGCTGTCAATCTGGCTGGCCCGAGTTCACAGGAGGTTTGGGTTTGAATTGTTATTTTTAATTCAGCTGTGACAGTCTCCTAATTAAAGATCGCACTAAGTGTCTACAACACACAGGGTGAGAGACTGGAGAAGAGTCTATTTTGTGCATTAATAATAGTTTAATCTCTCAGAAATGCAATAATTCCACTCCACAAGTGGTGAAATGGCATTTCCCATAGTCATCCACAACACCTTTAAAATGGTCTTGGAATGACTTAACAGCACAAAATGAAGACAGATACAGATACCACAGCCATGGCATATTAACAACTTTCTGAAAACAATTGAGAGTTTCAAAAACAGCTTTTAAAAGGAGAGGCTCACCCCATGATCTGGGCAAAGAACATTTTGTAATAGGGACATTTGACAGACAGGGTACCATTTAAATATAGCACAGCCCTAATGCACTAAGCTCTCCACAGCTTTATAATTACCAGCAAACAGAAATCCAGTTTCCCCCTTGCTCATCCAACACTAAGCAACAGACATAATTAGACTGGTTTCACTTCAGTATCTTGCGCAGCATATTCAAAGCTAACCATCTCAGAACGAGCTGTTTATCGCTCCTCCTCAAGTCTGACAGCAAAACCGCGCATAAACGCATCTCCTTGCTACCAAAGAGGTTAGTTTAGGTCTGTCTGATAGAGTCACATCGTACAGCTCTGCGAGGGGACTACCATGTCCTGCAGGCTGCGAGCAGCGATGCAAAGCTGAGTCACAGCTTTTTGCTGGTTTTCATACCACCCAACAGCAGCCAGAACAGCACGTCTGACCACAGCCTCGCCCGTACCTTTGAAAGTGGACAGGCTGCTGCAGAGACGGGGGCAGACACGTGCTCGGGCCCCGCTACAGGATCTGAAAGGGGGGGGACTATTCTGGGAGGTGATAATGAGAAAGCCTCCGCTCCCACCTGCTGCTCACACATGCCCAAGAAAAGCACATCATCAATATTTTTCCTCCATTAGTGCAACATCCAAATCAATGGCTTTCGATCATACTCAAAAAGGTTTTAAATTGCTGTGCAGCGCAGCTTAATCTAGAGATAAGCAGCATTAAGGGTAAAAGCTAAAACCAGTCTAGGCCAAAATGACTCAAACATCAGTTAAACACTGTAAGAATGGATCTCATAGAAACTACAGAGATTAGCAAAAGCTTGAGGTTTTGAGGTGCTTTATCTTAAAATTAAATCATTTCACAAATATATCTGAATCATCTGATTTGAAGATCACTGAGTAATCTTATGATTTTTCATATGTGCAACTTGGTCTGTCTGAAAGGAAAAAGAACAAAGTAGATCCTATAGAAAACAGCCTTATAGAAGAAAAAAAAAGATTGTGCTCATATATATTAGAGAAACTCCACTGATTTAACAAATCTAATTGTAACAGCAAATCAGCACTTCCTGAAGTTTAAATAATCTGTATTTCTTTTTTATTCCTTAGTTGGCCTCCTGAACAAAGATACAAGAAATAAGGCAAATTTTCTGAAAACCTCCAAAGACTTCTTTCTCGACACATGCAGTAAAGTCTTTTTCTAAAAACTGTATTGGTATAAAAGGCCTTTGGTATCGTAAACTTCCATCTCCGGAGTCTGTATCAGTCACTAACACCTGACGAAGGGCAGTCTTCTCAAAAACCATTGGACTACAAGGAAGTTTGCAAGTGCCTGCCAGAACATTTATGTCAATGGATTAGGAAACTCATTCACAACTACCAACTGCTGCAACAGATAACATTCCAGGCAGACGTCACTTTTTCCGTGGCTAGAGATTATGCAACGCCATGATTTTTAATCCACTGACCCAGAGGAGGAAAGAAATTAGCTAGCTTTCGCATACGTTAAAGCTTCCTTATTCTGTTTTTCTCCGTTATTTGTTCCAGTTATGTTGAACTAGCAGATTATATTAACTGCACATGAACTGGGAGACTTGTAATACCTACCCAGCCCATTTCCAGTCCTACTAGAAACTCTGTTGCTGCAGCTGCTGCAACACAGCGGCCGCAAACAGTTTCTCTCTTCCTGCATTCTCCTTACTCACCTTCTTTGTGGACCTTCAGTTTCTCCAAGTTACCAGAACACCCCGAGTGAGAACTGCAGTCATACAAGTTATAAAACAGATACCACTTAGGGAAAAATAACGTCAATGATTATTAAACTGAGAAAAATCACTGAAATTGGGGTATGTGCTTAATCAAGACAGTTAATGGACATCCTTTGGTGTCACGTGGACTCACAGATTAATTTCAGGAAACGTCACCAGCTGTTGTCCCAGCGGAGCAAGCCACGGCGCTGGGCTCCAAGAGATCCAGCTACACTTTCTAGACCCAGAATTATATTTATTGAGGAAACCCTTCTTTTATTAAATATGGCCTCACTATTTTTGCCTGCCTAATCTGTTTCTCAGAGCTACGCTGCCAAAACTTTCCATACAAGAAGCATGACCTGGCAGCAGCGATCACTAATTGTTATACACCGTTTCTTATTGCTGTCACAAGAGCAGGCTGCGACTGGCCTTGCACGCTCTCACACTGCTCTGTTGTCATGAGCATTAGGCACAAGGTTCAGTTCTGCTACTTTTATGGCTGCCAAGCTCTACTTCCTTCTGAAAACTCTCTGATTCAAAGGACTAAACTACTACATCCCAACACACGGGTCAGGGACGTAGCACTATTTTATGAGACCCAGTTGGTAGCTGCATTCATTTCCCTGTTCTTGTAATACACACTTTTGCCACCGAAAGTATGACTAATAAATTTTAATCCATATTATTTGTCCACAAATTGCAAAGGCAGACCTGACACACACAGAGCTATGCTCTCTTTTTTTTTTTTTTTTTTTTCTTTTGGCTATTTCAGTATTGGATCCCAGGCAATTTTTATTCTCAGAGTAAATTGCTGACAAGTTCTCCAGTCACTCTGACAGTGGGGTACGTATGACCTGTTCCAGTTTATAGTTCACAAGGGTATTACTATACTTGCATGTTCAGCAGCAAAACCAATGCAATGACTGAACATTCCCACACTCATGAGCAATCGGTGGATTAACATAATTTTTAATAGCTGCACATAACACATTTGAGGTTGTTCCGAGAGCAAAAGCCAGGGAAAAAACAAATCCATTCACTGCTGACAAAATTACTGAATGTTGAACCTCAGCATCTACAGCCCATGGTCAATGCCTCTTCTAAGACTAACAGCCATTGATTTTATTTCTCAATTTCAGGCCTGTGCTCACAAACCAGCTGCCCTTCAAAAGTCCTAGCCCTCTTTTGTGCTCTGACAAGCAGAGCCAAAAATACACAGGCCAGCATATGGTCTGTGCTCAGGTCAGAGGACACATCACGACCGCAAATTAGGACTCGAACAAGAGACAAGAGGAGAAACGGCCATGAAAGCTGATGAAATGAGACATACAGAAGGCAAGTCCCAGGATTTCAGTTACTTACAGCATCTGTAATTATTTTCCTGTAATAGACTCCCGAAACACACCCATGTGAAAGCCCACGTTGCTGTGCCTTTGTGGTTCTGCTATGTTACAACCCAGCCTAGTTCCATCACCAGTCTGCTGCAAAGGAATTCCAGTCACCAGTTCCATGGGTACGGGCTAACAAGGTCTTGATTAAAAAAACAAAAGTCTCCCCACTACTTCTAGACCTGAGACTAAAGGACACATTTCTCAACTCTGGCCTCCTGTTATAACCCCCTTCTCTGGGAAGCTGGACATCCTTCGACTCAAAACCACTGCTCCTTGACCTCCCCTCCCACCACACACAGACACATCCCAGGGCTCCATCTTAGCTGTGAGCTGCTCGAGCCTCCTGAGGAACATGTGGTAGCAAAATCAGGATGCCAGGCTCCGCAGTAGAGATCAGCCACTAGCCCTTCTCATCTCAGAAAACTGCGGTTTTGATATTCATGCTGCAGGCTGGATGGAGTCCCTCCTTTAGGTCCTCCTCACGCAGCAGCAGTTGCCTGCCTTTTCCCCAGGATAAAGCAGGGCTGCGTGGGGCATGCTTAAGCACTCCCTATTTACCCTGGAGCACAGGGGGTTGGATTCCTCTCACCTGAGCTGCCTAGATTACAAGTCCCAGCTTCTCTATACAGACACCTGTAAGAAACAAGCGCTGGAAGGGCAACGCAGCTCCTCAGAATACAGATGGGATCAGCCTGGGCTATAGGACAGAAGATGAAATCTGGGAATTTTTCAGAACTGGGAGGCTGTTCAGTAGACAATAATTCACATGGCAAGGCCGTCCAAAAGCCACAGACCCAAAATTGTACTAATCTTGGCAAAAGATGGTCCATAAACTCTAGCCGACTGTCATGTTGGAATCGGAGGGCATGCTGGGATCAGAAACCTGAAATCAGAGGAGCTGACATCAGCAGTCTGGCCAAGTCCCCCCAAACCCCAGATATTGCAGTCACGTTGCTTCTACAGAAAATGTTAATTTTACCAAATTGGTAATTTCTGAACTCATCATTAGCTCTGGTTATGCTATTTATGAATACATTTATGAACAAAGTGGAAGAAAAAAAATGGTGGTAGCTTCCCATCCCTTTACATTTCCCCACAGAAAAGTATTTATTATACTGTTCATCTGGATACGGGTTAAATTAGCCAGTAATGAACTGATCCTCTAGCTAAATTTAGTTTCTATTAAGCAATTCATTTAAAAATCAGGAGATCCTTTAGACAGCTGAAGCAGCCTTTATCAGCAGGCACCGATTCAGCATTTTTCCTGTAAAGAAAGAGCTCATTATCCACACACTCCTCTGGGACCTCTAAACAGAATGCAGTAGTCTCAGTCTGTTCCCAAGCTAAAGTTTTAGGGAGGCTCACTTTGAATTTATCACACAGGAATTTACTTTCTACTAGGAGGAAGAGTTTCTGACACTGGCTTTGGCAAGAACATGTACCTTGGAGAGACTGCGCAGGTACGTGCTATTTCAGGTAGCTCGGCAAGTCTCCTTTCACAAGTTATTTGGCTGCTGAGTCAGCCTGTCATCGTGCAGTGACTTTCATAGCAGGACTGCAACTTTGTGATGCCATTATTAATACAGTACCACTACCACCTACTGCTTGGCCAATATTCCTTTATGATCACAGCTTTTGGTAAAAGGGGACAAAGGCGGTGTTAATTGCTATACAGCACTAAAGTCTTATAGCAAATTCATTACAAAGGGTGAAGTATTATTTACCTTTCTCTACACCCAAATTTTCTACTTATAGGTTTTCAGGTGTTTAAAATGGAGTTAATAGCGTTACTTTTAAACAGTATTATACCCTGCTTCCTTTGACTATGCTGCTACCCTGTGAACGAAACACTCAGCTGCCTGTCATGGGCACATGCAATGAGTTCAAGACAAGGTCGAGTGACAAACACATCCTACCATGCCCCAAACTTTGTGCTGAAAGTATCAACTAATAAAAACAGACATGACTCTTACTTCTCATGACCTGTGAAGATAGACTGAATTGCCACACAAAAAGCATTACAATATCCTCAACAGAAAACTCAAAGCAGGTAGTTACGAAACCTCTCGGATTCAGAGAAGGCAAGACTGAACATGCCAAGATATGAAGGCACCTCAAAAAGACTGAGGTAAGATCAGATTTATGATCAAATCAGCTAAACTAATAGGGTTTCTCATTTCTGATGGTTAAAAATACTTCGGGGAAGGATACAAAGATTACTGCTGTGTATAACTCGGGTAAAGTTACCTCTGGAGCACAGAAAAATAAAGTGTAACATTGAGTAATCTTATACTGGACACATCCAACAAACCTGGCCACATTCATGTGGATCTTGGATGATACATTTCTGTTAGCACAATTATGACCAGTGATGAGGCTTCCTATTTTTGAGGCTCTGGAATTAGTATCTTACCTTCTACTTAAAGAACTGTCACAAAACCTTTCCAGAAAAAAACCAACCCAACCCCAACAAAACCCCCCAAAATGCCAACCACTTTCTCTGCCTGTAGGTACATGCAATCTATATCAAACAGCTCAAATGTCTTTGCTAAAACTTGTTTCTCACCACTGTTGAGAAATATATAAACAACCAGTTTGGTCCTTTCGGCTACAACTTCTTCCAGGTGGACAGCTGCAGCTTGACTGGGCTCACTGAAGTCCACTCAACTTTATACAGAATAACTACAGAACAGAAACCTCCCAAAAAATAAAATTAGGTGATGAACTCCTACCAGAAAGATGACTCCTTTTAAGCCCAAATCAAACAGAAAACTCATCCCCTTCAACTCGAGCAGCAAAAGACAGTACTGAAAGAGATCAAAAAGCATTTAATGTGCTGCAAATAAGTCTATCTTGAAACAAACACCAATTTAGCTAACTCGGCACACACCTGTTTCCTTGAAAGCATAATTTACTTCAACCTGTTCTTAATTGCTTTAAGATAAGCCAAAATAAGTCTGGACACAGCCTTCTGCACAGGCTTCACTTAGGATTAATCTACATAAACCACTCCATCGCAACCACAAGATCAGACCATAGAAGACCCTCTAACGTGGATGTCATTATAGAAAATAATGACAATTGCACCAGTATAAGCAATTGCTCTACAGGCTGCTTTGAGCGGTATTTTTTAGTGACATAAGTACATACAAGTTGTAAACAGTGTCTGTCAATTTATTTTAGTAGAAGGTGACTGCTTCCCTAAATAAAATTGCTCCACTGTAATAAAAGCATGTGTAAATCGAGTCTGAAGAATAGTAACTAACAATTCTCTAAAAGCTTAGCTTACAGACTAACCCACAGTTTTTGAGCCTAGTAATTGACTGTTTTGATGCTTACATCACTGAAAATGCTTCTGTGAACTGAGGCAGAAGTATTTATAAGTCTTGAATGCAGGTGACTGTCAGCAGTCCAGACACTGGGGTAAACAAGGACACACCTCAAAAGGGAGAGCTGTGCCTTTCTGTTGATCCCCCAGACAAAACCTCCTTCCGATCAACAGTTCGCAATTGCTGCTAATGCCAGCAGAAAGGATTGTGACTTTGTGGCGAGGACAAGGCAGGCACAGGGAGCACAGGTGAATTTTCTGCCTTAAAGCCATAACCTACTGCTACAACAGGATTTGGGTTTGCAGCAACCCTGGCAAAATAATTCAAAACACTCTCCCTACAGAGGTGTGTTCTCAGCCTCCCAGGTTTATGCCCAAGATTGTTAGCATTATTATTATTACTCCTTCCCAGAAAAGCCTAAGGTCACCAAGAAGGCAGTACAGAGAGAGCAGGATCAGAGATGGGGAAAGTCACAACGCAGAAAGGTGCCTACGAGCACAGGCAGGCTGAGTCCTCACCTACTGCACCTGTTTAGGGGAAAACCCCTTAGAAACTCCTGCTCCCTTTCAAAGCACAGCAGGGCCAGAAAGCAGGGAGGAAGGTCAAGGTAGCCTCAAGCCTAAAAACAGGCTTAAGAATAGTAACGCACCGGCCTACAACCCCAGAACACACGTAGGAGGGCAGCAGGACCAACCAGCACCCTGTGCCGTGCTCCGGGGGCGGTGGTCACAAGTAGCAGTCTCGCTAAAGGGCACTGGGCACAGTCCAGGCCCCGAGGCCTCCTACACAGTACCGGGGAAAGGGGTAACGTGTCAAAGATGCAGGGATGCAGCACTAACTCAAGGGATAACAGCTCCAACCCCCTGCCAAACGCAGACAAGAGTGCAGGAGAGGCCCCAAAGGCTCCTTCTCCAAGTAAACACGGGGCAGGGGGAGGTATCCCAGCCCCAGAGATGGCCCTCCCTCAGTGCACATCACGAAGGCCCAATACCCACCTCCCCAAACGCCCACAGAGGAAGGGCAGCCCCCCGGCCCCACAGGACCCTCCAAAGCCCATTACAGAACAACGGAGCCCACTGTGACCCCACAGACATCCTCCTCAATGCCCGCAGGGGCCAGGGAAGGCCTCCCCCGACCCCTGAGTGCCCCCCTTCCCCCGAGCACACAGCGTACAACAGCCGTCCCCAGGCCCAGAAGTCGCCCTCGGAGCACAGAGAGGGCCGGGAAGGCCCCTGAAGCCTACCCCAAAACCTCCTAAAAGGCCGGAAAGGGCCCCCACAGCACCCCTCCCTCAGCCCTACGGAGGGCCGGGAAGGCCCCACAGGTCACCCTAAGCCCCACGCAGGGCGAGGAAGGGCCCAGGCCGCCCCCCGCCGCCTTTAGGCCTCACTCACCGCGTCCCCGCCGAGGCCGCTCCCTCAGGCGGGCGGAGGGCGGGACCCGCCGCTAAGCCCCGCCCCGTCCCGGCCGCTACCCCATTGGCCCCAGGCGCAGGGCCGGCTAGCCAATGGGCACCGAGGGAGCGGTGGGGCGGGGCCGTTACCGTGCGCGCGGAGCCCGGTGGGCGCGCGAGCCGGGGCGCGCCCCGGCGGTGCCGGTCCCGGTCCCGGTCCCGGTGCGGGGGGACCGGTGCTGCCCTCCTCCCCGCACCCCCTCGGCGTCCTCTTGTGCGCGGCCTCCCCGAGCCCCCCCGACTGCCCCGGCCCCGCTCGCAGCAGCGCTGTCCCGTCCCGGGCGTGCCCGGTAGAGGCAAAGGGATAAAAGCAAATATCCCAGCCGCCCGCCCCCGCCCGCCGCGCGTCCCGGGACCCCTCGCTTCTCCGGCCCTGCCCGGGGTGGGTGGGGGGAAGAGCAGGACCCCCGGAGGACGGGGATCATCGGGGATGCGGGGACCCCCGGGCCGGCTGGGGCCACCGGCGCGGCCCCGATGGCGGCAGCGGGCGGGATCCCCCGGGCGGAGGCGGCGGCCGTGCCGGTGGGAACGCGGGATCACGGCCCCGGGCGCTGCCCCCCGCCGCTCTCCTGCCTCCCGGGGCTCCGGCTTGTTTCGATTTCGTTTCCCGGAAGGATCGCGCCGAAGCCGCAGCGGCCGCAGGGACGGGACGGGACCCGCCCGCGCCCGGCACCGGGACAGCGCCGAGCTCCGGGTCGCAGCGGGGTGGGGGCAGCGCCGAGCACCGCTGCGGGGAGCGGCCACCCACCGCCACCGGCGATGCAGGTAAGAGCCGCCCACCCCCCGCCCCCCGGTCCTCCCCTCCCAATTAGGGGCTGGAAGTTGATGCCCGGGGGGGCGACAGCCCCACCCCATCCGCTCCTAAACGGCCTCACGGGGTCCGGAGCAGCCGGGGGGCTCCGTCCCCCCCATTTGGGACTGAGCCGAAAGCTGCTCTCGCACACCTGGGGTTTTGTTTTCACCCCCTTTTTCTCGCTTTCCCACTCGAACCCCTCCAAGGACAATATTTCCTCTTGAAGCAAGGAAATGCCAGCTCAGATTTGTGTGAAAGCAGCTAAGCAGGAAAAAAAAAAAGGCAAGAACATAAAATCAGTACAAAGTAATAAAAATTACAAATGCATCTCTCATGCCCTAGAAATCTTTAGGAGCAAGAAAAATATCACACATTTGGTCTGTTTTTACTGTAAGTATCATCGTAAGAGAGTCACACCGATGGGAGAAAACTAAAATAACTTTTTAGAGGAGTTCTAGAAAAAAAATACACCGCTAACTTCTTTCACTTTTATTTTTCCCATCGTTTATTGCTTAGAATGAATCTGAAACAGAGTTTGCATTGCTATCAAGCCTGTTCACTGTTTATACTGGAGTTTTTCGGGTTTCCTCATAAGATATCATGCAGCTGCTTGCTTTGCTAAAATCAACAACCCTGAGACAGCCAGCAACGATTCCACCACTACCAGACAAATTGCTAATACTCATCCTTCTGGTGAGGAAAACCCCTCACCCATCACCCATCACCAAACTGCTGCCTTTCTCCTGCTGTAACTCCCCTGTAATCTTCCTGGGGAAGCATTTTCCCCAGGAGGGATGGAGCGCTTTGCTCCTGTCTCCCAGTATTGGGGTGCTGCCAGCATTTAAGATGCGTCCAACCATCTGCTCTGTCAGCGCACACTGTGATTTTTTTCTTCACCCCTGATTTTCAGGGGGGCTCAGCTCCTCTACCGCCACACACAGCTGAGGAGCACTGGCTGCTCTAACCACCTCCAAAAATCTGCCTGAGGGCGCATTGAATTACCCAGAGTTGGCAACCACTTCGGAAAATACAGTTTGTAGGCAAAATTGTTAATTTTCCAGAGAATGAAGCTCAGAAATTGCTGGGATTCACGTTAATAGTTTTTTAAGGGGAAACATTATCTGCTTGGCTGCCAGTAATATTTCAAGATCTAGATGGGGCTGAAAGCAGGAGCTGAGCTCCCTTCTGGCTCACGCGCTCCGGATGGGAGCCTGGAGGCAGAGCGGGGACGGTGCTGATCCCCCAGCCCAGCGGAGGTGCTGGGGCTGCCTCTCCTCCCAGCACTGACCATCCCACCCATTCGGTGAGGCTGGAGGGGGTCCTTAATGAGCAACTGAGAGCAGGGAGTAATTCTTGAGAGGCTGGGACTTAATGGGAGGAGAGCAAGATGAGAGGATGTCTCTAAACAGTGGGACGGCTATTTCCACGTACACCCAAATGATCACTGGGGAAGACGTTAGAGATCTCTTCATACAGTGTTTTTAAGACAAAATCTAAGCATTATTGCCATCTGTATTTTCACAACTCTAAAGAATTGAAGTACTGTCCTAAAACCCTGGGCATCCAATGAGCACCTGAGGATCCCGCAGGAAGCAGGAGCCAGCACGGGCACAGCAGGCTCTGCCGGTCTTGGCTCCATCTCCTACTTCCCTGCAGCCATGGGGCAGTGGGGATGGATAACCCACATCCAGAGCCTAGATGAGGGCAGGCACCTCTGCTAAAGAAAAGAGCTGGAGATCTCTGGCTACTAACACTGTCTTGGGCAACCAGAGATTCATCCTGGGGCTGGTAAAGGACCGAGGATCCAGTGTGGAAGAGCTGCAGACAACACATCATGCTGCTAGCTATGAGAAACCAGTTAGAAAATATTTGAGCAGTGTTTACTGCAGTGGAGGCATCTCTAAAGCAAAGGCAGTACCAAAGCTGGGAATTTTCCCCCACTGATGTGTTTGATCTCTTTTCCCCAGGGTAAAGTGGCAGTCAGCTCTTCCAGCCCCATTGCCACAGCTTCGTTACCACCCCCATCCCAGGCCAGACACAGACCCATCAGTGAGGGGGAGATCTTCAAGCTTCCAGGCAGCCTGAGTGAGTAGATGTTGAGCAAGTCAACACTGCTTAAAAAAGGAGTTCCCACAGGGTGGGACATGGTGGGTACAGCCATGGTGTCCCACCCAGGGACCATTCCCTGCTGTCAAGGGGGACAAGATGGACCAGTCATCAGGGTTTATTTTCTCTCTTTGGGCCATTTTTGGCCTGTGAGTGTTTAATATAGAGGGAAAGTCCGGTGATGGAAAAGACTAGTACCCCACCCTGCCCCTCAGCAGTTTTGAAGATGGAGACTGAGTTGTTTCAGAGGCTGCCCCTGGTTTCAGGAATCCAGCCCTCACTGTGGAGCAAGGATGACGTGATCCACTGGCTAAGATGGGCTGAGAAAGAGTATTCCCTTCGGCAAACCGACGAAAGCAAGTTTGAAATGAACGGCAAAGCCCTGTGCATCCTCACCAAGGATGACTTCAGATACCGAGCTCCGAGCTCAGGTTAGACCAAGCGCAAGGGTGTTTCTGAGGACCATCCAAGTACAGCACACACTGTGGTCTGCTGAGAGGGGCTGGATGGGTCCCAGCAGACCAGGCTTTAGCTCTGGCCAGTTGGGTGCTGGAGACAAGGATAACCCTCTTCTTTCCTTTAGTCCATCTGGACTGCAAACGCTTTGGGATGGGGAATAGCCTCTTACTCTGTAGCACAGAAATCTAAGCAACAACATCAACTGAGGGAGACTATAATACAAAGTCATCTGAGCAGACTTTCCTCCCCTGCAGGTGATGTGTTATACGAAATACTTCGGTACATTAAAACCCAAAGAAGAGCTCTGGTGTGCAGCCCTTTGCTGAACTCAACCTTCAGGGAAGCCAGGAGCACTGAGGAAGGTATGGTGGAGAATGGCAACTGTCCATCAAGCAGAGCCTGCCCTCAGCTACACTGGGTTGCACACATCTGGGGTTTGAAGCTCAGCCAGCTGAACCCATCCCACACTACCGAGCAAGGCAAGCAGGATAGTCCTGGAGATGGCAGCCAGGTCCAGCAAAGTCTAGGTCATCAAGGAAGCTTGTAGCAATGAAGCAGGTCTGGTCAGAATCAGAGCTAGACAGCACCAGGTGGGTCCATAGTGACCAGGCAAGGCTGTGGCTACACTACTAGGAAGTCTATCTGCAGATTGAGAGCTGGATCAGGGATGGTTAATAGCCAGGCAGAGGCACAGCCATAGCTGGAGACTAGTCCTCCTGCAGCATAGCTGGGAAAGGACTGAGAAACCAGGGCCGAGCTTAAACAGAGCTTCTGGGCCAATGGGTGGAGTGGGGAGAGGCCCCAGGTGAGGCTGGTCAGGGCCAGTGAGGCTCATTAATGCCCTCGAGGGGCCTAGGTAGGAGTTAGGCTGTGGGTAGGTTGGTGTCAGTGGCTGGCTTTGCACTGAGGTGGATCTGGGAGTGCTCTCCTGAGCTCTTCTGCTGGCTCAGGTGCAGGGTGAAGAACATCTTAAGCCTCTACAGCAGTTCACAAGGGAGTGCCTGTACTCTGGTGTATTCTCCTATTCCACTTCTTTTGTATCTGACCCTCACCCTACTTCACATCTCCTCTCACCCCCCTGGACCTTCTGCTGCTCCTGCCTTAAGAAAATCCCAGGCTCTCCTCAGCCCCTGCCTCCTCTGTACTGGGCTGATAGCCAACCTGGGCTGTCCCTCCCTACCTGTTTCAGGGCTCTGGAAGATCTCCTGGGACCTGTGATAATGTACCATAGGGTTGTTTGGGGTTTTTTTTGTGTGGTGTGGTTTGTTTTTGTTTTGTTTTGTTTTGTAGGGACAGACTGTAGTGCTGAGGCTGCCCCAGCTGCTGTTTCCTCCTGCCTGGGTTGTGCAGAGCAGCCTGTGTCCTGCAGCCACGCAGAGCCGCTGAACCTCTCCCACCACAGCTTGGAGAGCAGCTGCAGGGCAGATGCTGTCTGCTCTTTTCCTACAACCCCAGTGGATGGGAAAATTGCAGGTAAATGTGCATTTATAGCCTGGTTCCTTGGGGAAATGAGATTGTGCTTTGTCCTGTCTGCCCATCTGTCTCCCTTCCGTTTACTCCATGCATCAGTGTGTGCTTCATCAACTCAGTTTCCCCACGTGAAAAACTGTAGTTCCTGCTAGTGTTTGGAGATCTAGCGATAAAAGTGCTGTGCAGGAGCTCTGGGCTCTTATATTTATTATTATTGCTAACATGTGCGATCCTGTCACTGATTGACCCTCACTGGAGCATGGGTCCCTTATCAGGAGCTCTGTGACTATTTATTCTCCACCAACGCTCAGACTGCAGGTTGCTGTGGGATTATGTGTACCACCTCCTCTCCGACAGCCGCTACAAGCCTTACATCAAGTGGGAAGACAAGGAAGCCAAGGTCTTCCGGGTCGTTAACCCAAATGGACTTGCCCAGCTCTGGGGGAACCACAAGGTAAATGCGGTTGAGAACAAATTTGTCATTCCTGGGCTTCTGCATGTTGCCTTCATGACCTGTTCCCTAGAGCTGATGTGCAGGGACTGGGAAGGGTGAGGCAGAGTGGGCGCGGAGCTACTGAGAGATGCCAGCCTCCTGGTGATTAATGAGGGAGGCTTTCTCATCCCCTGGAAAGCAAACCATGATGGCTGTGGACCCAGAAGCAAGTATGGGTTAGAGACCCGCACTGCAGCCTGCAATGCCCAAGAACCACCTCGAATGTCCCGCACATGGTCCTGCTGCAGACAGACCCAAACCAGGTGTTGGTGCTTGCTTTTGCTCAAACCCTCCCAATTCTTTTCTCTTTCCAGAACCGGATGAACATGACATACGAGAAGATGTCACGAGCGCTCAGACATTACTACAAACTCAACATCATCAAAAAGGAGCCAGGGCAGAAGCTGTTGTTCAGGTGAGATGAAGCAGATCAGAGAAATGGGCTGCCTGGGACAGTGCAGATGGGGCATGGGAAGGTGGTGGGCTCCAGATGTTGGCAGCTGCTTCATCCAGCAAGATCCTCCCCTGCAAATACAACAATGGGCTTGTGTCCAGGCTCTGTCCTGTGCAAGCTGGGAGCTGGGCTGCCTGGGCTCCGGGTCCCATCTGATGCACTTTTCAGGGCTGCAGGCCAGCAACCAGCCCCGGGGCCAGCATCTACCTCCTGCATGGAGCCTAGCTGGTGCTGGAGGAAATGCCCCCGCGCCCACGGCAGCTGGACAGGTCTCTCTGTTCACCAGTGACATAAGGTCTGAAGTCCATCTCTGGACAGAGGAAGGGGTTGAAATAAGTCAGAAGCCTCCTGTTTCCAGTGCTGGCTGCTTCCCTGGGACTAGTTTGGACTTAAAATGCCGGCTCCGGGCTGATGAGTGCTGAGCTTTGTCTCCGCAGGCTCAGTGCAGCCTGGGTGCAAAGCAAGAACTGGGATCCTCAGCAAGGCCCAGGGATGGCAGATACCTTCTGGTGAGCTCCAGAGCTCAGCTGAGGAGGGCAAGGGCTCCAGCATTTACAGCCTGGTTTGGGGCTGGGTTTGGACATGCACTTAAAGCCATGGAAAAAATGTATTGCAGGTTTTTGAAGACTCCTGGGGAGATCATCCATGAGAAATCCAGCAAACTGGAGCAGCTGGAGAATGAGGACCATGAGGATTTGAAAGAAGACCCACTGGAGGCTTCACCGTAGGAAATCTTTGGAGGTGGCACTTGCAGTGCATTGCAGACAGACTTGTGCTCCGCTGGGAAGTGCTGGTGTCTCTTGCACTTCCTGGACGGAAGGCCACAGAGCTGGTCCTGGATTTCAAAACCTGCCCTGAGCCAAAGCTGTGACGTCTCTGGGGCTTCATTAGCAAAACACACCCAGAAACTGTCCCCCAGCCCCAAAAGCACAGGTGAATGTGTGGGCTGGTCGTCTTCTCGCTTCCTCTTCTGTCTGCTGGGAAGGAATGTGATATTTTTGCTCTGTAAATTTTGATGCTTATCTTTAAGGGTTTAAACTGGCTGGTATGAACTGCTCCGTTCTTACAGCAAGACGTGCTGAGCAGAGAGCACCAGAGCACGTGCTTCTGGTCAAACATCTACCAAAGTGCTTTTGTAGAGAGCAGCGGCCCTAAGTGTGAACACGCTGCTCTGAATCTGAGCCATTTCCCCAACTGGAGAATGGACTCATATTGCAGATATGCTGTACGTGTAATCTCACTGTCTCCTGTGGGGTTCCTCCTGTGATTATTGGTGGGAGTGTGCTGAAATATCTGCCTGGATCAGGCCTGGCTGGAGCTCCAGGCTGCACAGATGCCCTAAGCTGGGTATCATTTTAACTCCTTTCCCTCCATGTAATGCTTTTTGTAATGAGCTGACTAGTGTGAAAAGAAACAAAGCCAGCAGTGAATACAACCACACTCGTTGTCAGACATGGTTATTTGCTTTGAGTCCGAAGCAGGAATACCTGCAACCCCAGGCACTGTTAGTGACCTGGAAAGAACAATGTGTGTGTTTTGGTTTGTGTTTTGGGTTTTTTTTTTTTTTTAAATCCAAAAATATCCACTAATATTTTCAGATTGCTTTTCATGGAGGAAATAAAATCCTGTGACTGTGTAAGGCTGAAAATCCCACTTCTTGCTGGTTGAAGGTCTGAAACTGGGAAATCCAAGCCTTCCTCATTTAAAACCAGCTCCTGTGGGCACCCAGATCCTGTCCCCAAGCTTGGCAGCCCCTAAACCAGAGTGCAAACAGAGTCCAAGCTGCTCAGCAGCTGATGGGTGAATGTGGTGCAAACACATGGTGTTTTGTGGCTACGTGGACAAGCAGAGATACAGGTTGTGAAGCAGCATTGTGTTTCACAGCTGATAGGAAAAGGTGAGTTTCTTCCAACCTCAGTTTTGCACTGCTGCAGAAATCATCCTGCTGCCTTCTATCTTTGTTCTGGACTCTTTCCCAAGACCAGAGCTGCATTGGCACTGCTTTTGGGGCAGCAATGCTGTGAATGGGTCTGGGAACTGTCAGTCTTGTGAAAAACTTGGGCAAGGGTTGGTGACTGAGGTTTCCACCAAAACTGGTTGTTGTCAACCTGAAACTACAGTCCCATTTGCTGTAACTGGTGTTGCTCCTCCAGAACGATTTTACACCCATTAACTGGAGCCTGGAGATGTTGGTGGGCTGTAGCCAGCAAGAGATGTTAGTGGGACACATGGTGGCTGGTTGGCAAAACGTCAACGGTGCAACATCTCCGGAAACGCTGGCTGAGAAGTTTCACTTCCAGAAAAAATCACCAGCTTGTTGGCAAAATGCAAGTGCTTGACAAGTCAAGTGATGGAGGAGAAGGAAGTGAGAAGCTCTAGTGGGGTAAATGAGCATAATAGTGTCATGGCCTTTGGGAGGTCCTAGCTAGGCAAGGAGGCCGAAATCTCTACTAGGAGAGGGGGCTGGAGGTTACCCAGCACCCAGCTGAGCTGCAGCCTGGGGATGCACCATACCAGGAAGGTGGCAGTGAAGCACCCAGACCTTATCCTTCCTTCCACAAAGGGTGCTTTTTGTCCGAGAGAAGACTAAAGCCAGATCTTTCTTGGGGTGAAATCCAGCAGAGAGTCAGTGTAAGTCCTGCCCAGCCCTGAGGGACAGCTTTGGTGGGAAAGTAGACCTCCTTCTTTAGCAACTGTCCCATCCTGGCCTTGTGTCACTCTTGGGATACACATCCATGGGTGCATTTTTTCTGACCTCCTTCTAACAAGACACCCCCCCCCCCCCATTTTCTTGCCATGGAAACAGCCCTGATGACTCCTGAGCATCCCATCATTTCCAGCCTGAGTGGTTTGTTTTGTTGGAGCAGGTGACAGTCAGTGACCCTGGCACTTGTGCTGTGCTCGCAGGGAGTGTGCGAGATGCCCTCTGTTTTTTTCTGTGATGACTAAAGATCCTGTTGGACTTGGACGGGGGTTTCCTCTGCTGGTTGGGAAGCTGCCAAAAGCACTCAACCTTCTTTGTGCCATGCTGTGGCCCCAGAGGGATCTTGGAGGGTAAAAAAAAAATCCTGCTGCTTTCTCGGAATGGGGACCCATCCCTTTCAGTAAACAGCCGAGTAACTGCCGCTTGCGCCGGTGTGTTTAGCGCAGGTGTATGGGGAGGGAGAGCACGCAGCGGTTGGTGACTTTTGCCTTGGCGGAAGTCCAGGAGCAGTGGCATGCAGGCGGGTGCCCCATGCAGGCTTTCCTCAAGGTTTGCAGGTGCTTTGTCCGCTGGAGGTCATCATCCATGCTTCAGCAGCCCCAGGTCTGGTGGTGGTTGGGGCAGGGTGTTGCACAGCAGCAAATGCCTGTGCTTGCCCGCTGCTGTCTTGCACTGCTCATCTGCTGAGGGAAGCAGCTAAAATCAGTCCCGGGGCTGGAGGAAAAGAGAATCTGCTTTGGGGGCTGGTGTCCGCCACCTTCTTGGATCAGAGGCACTACACAACCAGGCTGAGAGGTTTCCACCAAGGCCACATGTTGCCTGTGCCTTTTGTCCAAACCGTGGCCGGTGCAGGGAGCAGCGGCTGCCCTCAATGCCCCAAAATCACGGTTCGGATATGAAACTGCAGATATTTTTGTGCCCAGGAGGCTGGTGTTGGCTTGAGAAGGGACCTTTGTGGTCCACTTAAAACACAACTACCTCCAATGACCGGTTGGATTGGCTGTGGCTTTGGCTAGCCAAATCTTCAAGACCTCCAAGGATGGCGATCCCCCACACCTCTTGACATCCATCTGGGGTTGTCCCACCTTCCTGCAGAAGAGGCTTTTCCTGATGTTTAGTCTCAGCCTGTGGCCTGTCTGTCTTGTTCCCAAGAAATATGGATGATTTGACTCCTGCCTTCTCATTGTAACCCTCCACACCTCACAGCTCTGCACGGGGCATACCTCTCCCTTGGTTTTTTCCATCTTCTGGAGCAAGTTCTTGTAAATAAGACAGTTATCCCCTGCTGTGTCCCCATGTTTTTAGTTCTGCTTTTCCCTCCAGTGTTGCTGGCTTGAAGATACCAACCTCAGCGTTGTGCGTTCCCTCCATGTGACCACGTTTCCAGCCAGCTTCCTCATTGTCTCCCAGTATTGATGAGAAAAGCGGACAAATTTGGATCCAGATCTCTTTCCCCAGCTCTGGTAATGGGCTTTTGGTTTGTCTCACGTCTCTAGCAAACATCTTTTTCTTATGCCTTTCTCCCATTAGGTTTGAGCATGTCCCAAATCCCAGAAGGGATCTGAACTTGGATAAAGGTCTGGATCCAGAATCACAATTCAAGTCAAGATTTTTCCTGGAGTCACTTTGGGTAGCTCCTCTTCTGACTGTGTCCAGAAATGTTACTACAAAGAGGAAAAGCCTGCAAGAGGCCATAAGTCAATGCTGATTCCCAGTTTAATCATGAGAAGTCCTCCATGAGCAGGATGGTGTTTGGACTCAGCCTTGGATGCTCTCCAGTAGATAGACCTCCAAACTGGAGATGGCCAAACTGTCCCCCATTGCCAGAGTGGATGTACCTTTTAGGTTTATGGATGTTGCAGATTAAAAGAACAACAAAATTGATTGTGAAACTCCTTTTCACCCACTGAAATCGACCTGCTTATGAAAGGACATGGTCATATGCTCATGGTTAGCAGCATGGACCTCCTGAGGGATGGTTTAATTATTTATCAGAAGTAGATGGGGATGCTGAAAAAGCAAGCCAGGTAATTCCTAATCAATACCAGACTGATTCATTGGTGTAGGCTCAGGAGAAACAGAGGGAATTGGACTCGATCTTTGCCAATTACAGGAAATTATGGCACAGAAACTTCATAGAAACAGTAAGAAAATAATCCTGGACTGCTTCAATTGCTGAGCCTGTTATCAGGAAAAGACCATTTTTATCTGGGAAGCACCTGGGCAGCACATCATCCTAGCTGAAAACTAGAGAAAATGCAGTGCTGCTCAGGTGGGAATCTTGTCAAGGGGTTTTCCAAAGCCAGCATGCCGGCAGCCGCCGCCCAGTAAATGCATCCGCATCCAGCACCGTCCCTGCAAGGTGCAGTGTGAAATATTGCCATCAGATGGCAAAATAGCAATGAGGATGGCAGGCAGCAGCCTGCAGGAGGGTGCCACAGGCACAGGGGTGCAGGGGGGTGGCTGTGGGGCCAAATGGATCTCTGGTGTAAGAAGAAAGGCTGAGGGTTTGTTTGGCCAAGGGGCAGATTGTTGGGATGTGTAGATCTATGTTGTGTGGGTTTGGCCCTGGGAGATGCTCTGCCCCTGGGCAAGGCTGAGTCAGAGGTGTGTGGATGCAAAGGATTTGGGTCACGAAGCCAGTCCTGTTTCATGTTTTAGGGTGGGTGCGCGGGCTGTCTGAAGGCCCCCGGGGTGGGTTTCAAAGATGCTGCAGCCCAGCCATGCTCGGTGTTAGGCAACAACTGGATAGCACTGTGCCCCAGAGCGCCTGTGGTCTCGCAACAACCCCCAGCATCCACTTTCCTGGAAGCTCCTGGGATGCGAGTGGGGCAATCGGCTTGCTGCATTGAAACCCCATTTGTCTAAGAAAGTTACTACTTCTCCTTACAAAAACAACCCAGAAAAGCACATGGCATCACACCCATTGAAAACCAAAAGAAACCCAACAAGACAAACAGTTGGCTTAGATAGCTGGTTTCAAAGGCCAGTGCTTACACCAGGCGACACGCGATTTTTATGCTGTTTTGCTGCTGTTTGTCATAAGGAAATTGTTTCCTCCTCCAGCGAAACTCACGCCCGCTGGTTTTCCACCACGAGGGAGGTGATAGTGGGGATCCCAGGCGGAAGCACTGGCCGCTCTCCTACCTGAGTGGCTGCTAAAAATAGAACTTAGTCAGCTGCAGGTATAAAAAAGGCACCTCTCAGGAGAGCCTGACAACCCTTAGTGCCTGTGGCCAAGGAGCTTGTCTTGGCATATGTCCAGAAGGGCAGAAATACTGACGGAAAGGTAAATACCAAAAGAGCAAATAAAGAATGATGTGGCTAACATACTGGAATCAATTGGAGAAGGATGGGGGTTGTTGCTTTGCTGTGATTAAATCTAGTTGAATGATTTATTATCAGGTGGTCGGATGGCTTTGGTATTGGCTTGGGTGAACGAAACTTGCCTTCTTCATCCAAAAAAAGGCCCAGCTGGGGTGGGTGGGTGTGCTTGTGTGTTCTGATGATGCTCATATAGACTGAGCAGAGGCTGATGCCCGGGTCCAGGGCAGTTTGTACAGCCAAGCGAGCTGGTTTTTGGTGTTGGCTTCCCGTGTGCTGCTCAGTGGTGGAGAAAGTCTGGTTTGGGTCTGGTTGTCTGAAGGGGGAAACTGGTTTCGGAAGTAGAGCCACCACGCGGCACAGGCATGGCGCTCTGTTTTTTCAATAGTAACATCTCCTGTTTAATTTTACTTGTAAATGTGGAGGAAAAGGTTGATGGGAAAGGCAAGGGACCAGGCACTCCGAGCTCCATTAACAGCCCTACGCTGGCGAGAGCAAGGTGCGCCGTCAATATTGGCAGTGACTGAGAATATTTGCAAGAGCCCACATTGCCCTTGGACTCTCCAAGGGCTGGAAGAACCCGGCCTTGCTGGGGAGTGACTTTTTTTAGCAGCCAATACTTTAAGGGGAGATGCTCAAAAACCTGGGTTGTGCTGTTCATTGGGGGAGAGGTGGTCCTGGCACGTAGTTTTTCATCATAGTATGGGAATACGTTGCAATAGGAAGATACAGCACCATGGTATCTGGGTGATACCCTTGCTGGATCAAACCCTCTCTCAGGCTCTCCCTCTCAGATGTGTCCAGCTTGTCTCTCCCCGCAGTTTCTCTTCCTTTATCAGTGGTGTCTATAGTCCATCTTAAAACCCTGCGTGTGCAGTCTGTGTAAGGAGCACTCAGATAACAACTATAAAAGGGGTTGATCATTTACTAGGAACATAAACAGTCTCAGACACCCAAAGCACCCTTGGGTGCCAGAATGGGGTGATTTCCATCATGCCCAACCTGACCGCACAGCATCCTGGGGAAAACAAAAATCAGGCTGAAAATGTTGTTTTCCTCCACAGCAACATGCAGGCTCTGGCTGTGGAGGGGCCTCAGTGGGACGCGGGGAGGCAGCTGTCGGGCAAGATCCTCTCACTGGACAGGCAAGGGGCTAAGAAAGTGCTGGAGATCTACGTCAGGCGCTCGCTGAGCTGCTGCGAAAACTCGTTGGTGGCCCAAAAAAGGCGTCAGGAGAGAGCCAGAGAGCGAGGGAGGAAGGCAGGCAGGCTGCAACGGTCGAAAAGCGACTTCTGCAATTATTCATGTGCCAGACTCAGCCCGAAGAAGGACCAGGAGGAGGGACCCAAAACACCAGACCTGGATGAGGCTTTGGATGATGACAGCAAAGCTCCCGGGGAGGTCCCTAAAGAGGAGCCAAAGCCCAAGAAGAAAAGCACAAAAAATTCTTCCCAGGGCAAAACCCAACGCAGCTGGTTCAAAAGTTTCTTAAATTTCCTCCTGAAGAAGAGCCCTGAGGACCCAAAGGAAAACACAGGGCAAAAAGCAAAGGAGAAAGATGCCAAAGCTCCTCACAGCTCCAAACCAGAAGGGGCTAAAAGACCTGGAGGAGAATCAAGCACGTCCCCACCGCTGGGCAGAGCCCCGAAGAGGAGACCCACCCTCAAGAAGGTTTTCTCCTTCAAGAAGCACACAGAGGAGGAGCAGGGAGAGGAGGCAGCCGGGGCGAGGGCCAAGCGACCCAGCTGCCTTCCCCTGCGGCACGTCCACGCGCCGGTCACGCCAGGTGGGACCCCCACTACCCCTAACCCTGACCCTAAACCAACCCTGCTGCCAACGGGACCTCCGCTGGGCTTCTTTTGGGAAAGCTATAGTGTTTAGTGCTGGTTTCTGACCTAAGCATCACCCTCCCAGTGCTTTCTGGGGTTTGTAATAGGTTTTGGGGACCCCAATCTCAACCTGCTGCCCCAGGAAAAGGTGACTCTGCCTGCGGCTTGAGCACAGGTCATTGCTCCAACTTGTAAGCACAGCAAGTTACCCCAAGCCAGCTGCTCGGCAGTAACCACCCAAGCACAGGTTTCCCCCCTCTGGCAAGCAAGGGACACAGTGGTTTAGTTTAAACCTGCATTCAAGACCTGAGATTAAATCTTAAACCACTCTAGGGCCAACGCTAACCTGCTTTCGATTTGCTGCGGGGAAGGGTGTGGGCAGCCGGCACGGCAGGCAGAGCCCGCGGGACACCCCCGTCCCTGCCCCAGCCCTTTTCCTGCTGAGAAGCCGGCGAGGGGATTTCTGCAAAGCTTTGGTGGATTCAGAGCAAGTTGCAGCCGCTCAGTTACGGTTCAGAGAGCACAGCCCCATCATTCTCCGGCGGTGTGCACTAATCCAGGGTGGGCATGAGCACCACGTGGATGCAGTCACTGCTGCAGCTGCTTTTCCCTTTCACTCAATGGCCAAAAAAAAAAAAAAAAATCCTCACTTCTGAATATGTGTGTTTGTTTTGTTTTTTTTTTCCAGCAGACGTGGAGCAGCCCGACGGTTACTATGCACGAGTCTCAGAAGAGATCGGGCTGATCGTGCAGGGCAGCGAGAGCCAGGGGAGCAGAGCACGTGGATGTGGGGAGCCACCACAGCCAGCCTGCGCTGATGGTGTTGGTGAGTGTTGCCCTTACAAGTGTTTCATCGCTGGCACATATAGAAAACATATGTGCACCAGACTTGTCCCCATGCAGAGTCTGCAGAGGACCCAAACCCTGCTTCAATCTTGACACAGGGGCTAACTTGACCCAGACAGTCATATGAAGGCTTTGGGGGAGATTTTCAGCATCAGGGCTTGATTTGGGGAGAGAGAAATTCAAAGGCAGGACGGTGTTTTTGCTGGCTGAGGGTAACAAGGCACTTGGCAATAGGCTGAAATGGGTTTTGGAGGGATGGAGGTGGATAAACATTGCTCAGGGTATTTTTTCTGGGGACTAAACAAAGCATCTGGGTGTGAGGCTTGGAGAAAGGGCTGGAGATAATGTGGGATCTCTCTCTGCAGATGAAGCCATCAGGAGAATTGTTGCCCTGATCCAGAGTGCGGGAAATGAGCTGGACAGGCAGGTGAGAAGGAGGGCTGTGGTCAGCTGGATGGGGTTGAGGGAATTTGGGCCAAGCTCTGTACTGCTGTAAAATACAGCAACACCACTGATTTCCCTGGTGAAGGGAAACGCTCAGTAAAATCACGGAAATGGCATCTTTTAATTCCTCAGCTGGGTGTGATCGTGGCTGGCTGGCTGTCCTCCCTCAACTGCAGTCCTAGCAGGGAGTGAAGGCGTCAACATGAGGATGACACACCGAGTTATTCGCTTGTAAAATGTGTATTTACTTGCTTCTTAACCAGGTGAAGAAAGATGCACAGCTACAGATGTTCTTCAGAGACATGTCCTACAGCTCCTTCAAGAACTTGGCCGATGCCTACGTCCACAAGGAAATGACAGCCAACAGACCCGACGTCAACCCCCAAGAGATCCAGTTTGCTTTCGCAGTGCACCTCACCGCCAAGGTGGCGGGCATCTGCAACCAGGCAGTGAACAGGATCATGGGCTTCGGCACCCGCTACCTGCAAGATTCCTTTGCACCCTTGTCCTACAGCAAAATTCTCCAGGTAGGGATGAGGACTGAGTCTGGGGCTGAGCTTCCAGCAGCAAGTTAGGGGAAGTGATATAATTTTAGGGTGATCGATAGACCTGGGTGGGTAGCAATCATGCTAGCTTATACTGGGTGGGTGACCGGGTGCTGGATCTTGCCCTGTGCTGTTTGGGCTGCCTTTGCCTTTCTCCAGCATGAGCGTGGCCCATGCACACGCAAGGAGCAGGACTTGCTTTGCTCCCTGCCCGCTGCATCTCCGCAGCCAGGACATGCCCTGCAGTGCACGGCATTGCTGCAACCTGAAGTAACCGCAGCTTTCCTCGGGGAGAATTTCCTCCTCAAGCCATCTAGAAGACCAATAGCACCAGCTCCGCTTAGGAAAGGACCTCACGGATGTTTTCTTCTGTCCCAGCAGGACAGAGAAAAGTTCAACACAGACAACTGCGAGAGCCCGGACTGATGTCGGCTGCTCCGAAGGGCCTGCGGTGCCTGGGAAGCCAAGGATGCAGATTTACTGCTGGGGGGACAGTCCCTGCTGGTGACCTGGATGTGGAGTGATTTTCTGAGCTGTGGATTTAAAATCTTCTAAGGAAAACCACAGTGATAACCACAGCAGCATGGAACACTTAAAACCCACCTGGCTGGTGGTGAAGAACCTGTAAATCAAAGAAAACTCAAATTTCACCCTGTATTTGCATTTTAGCACTCACCAAGTGATGTGTTGAACCTCGTGGTTTGTTTGTGTTCGTGCATGTGTATTTATTGACCTGCTTTTCTATATGTATCTGTGAATGTACAACATAATTTTTGTAGCTTCTGCTGTCAGTCAATATCCAGTTCAGGAAAAAAACCCTAAAACTCAAATAAATTGGTGCCTAAATGACAGCCAGGCTTGTCTAACGGGTGATGCATACAGACATTATACATGGAATAACGTTTGCTTTGCTACAGCTGTTGTGGGCTGCTCCTTTCAAGCTAGATGCAAAGTGACACAAAGGGAGTCTTACAGCAGATAGATGGTGCGGTCCTGCTATAATTTACTATTTATAGCCATTCCCTTTCCAGCAGAAGGAGATTTATTAGCCAAAGCAGCTTGATCTGACACCAAGAACTGGGTAAAGCTTGTTCCCAAGTGGCGCAGGAGCTGCCCTTGCTGTCACTCCCTCGAGGACCGAGGGGATTTACCGCTGCCAGGGTCTCACCTACGAGGTCTAAGAAGATGCGAAATGTCAAAGCGATTAGACCCTAATCACTGGGAATGTTCCCAGCTAATCTTTGCCCAGACCCCTAAGTAGGGCCATGGATTAAGGCAGCTTGGGGCTGGGGGGGATTGCTGCACTGAGCGTGGTGCCATGGGCAGGAGCATCTCCATTGCCAGTGTTGGACCCAGCCTGGGGTGCAGGGGACAAAATTTTGGGGCTTGCAGGGTGATCTAGTGGGTTGAAGGTGCTGGTAGTGGGAAACCAACCCGTGGGTCTGGGTCAGTGCCATGCATGGGGTGACAATCCCGCATCTGCCCAGCACCGCTCTCTTACCCTCCTCTCCTGGAGGACACGATCTTTTCAGTCCCTGTAAAGCCCTAAGCGAAACAAAACAAGGAAGCGCAGTCCTCGTAAGAAGGAAGCAGCCCTTCCCCACGCAGGTCAACATCCCCCTGTTTGCGAAGCCTTTAAGGAAATATTTGATAGAGCCATAGAGGGTTGAATCACCGGCTGCCAAAAAGCCCCAAGGAGGGGGGATACCTTGCAGGGGCTCAGTCTAATTTAGCCCAGGGTAATTAGGACTGTGAAAAACATCAAATCCCACTCCTGGGTCCTGCCCGACAATGCCAGCAACAAGCACAGCACCAGCCCTGTATTTCCTTTTGGCTGGGAACCCACCTGGGAGACTTTTACCGCAGGAGAAACTGAAACTGCTCTCGCCTGTTTGCAAACCATCATGAGGTTCCCGTCCGCTGCCTGGAGCCCGGGGGACTGTGCTGGGGCTGTGAGCGGGGCAGGGCGAGCTGGTGTTGGGGACATGGCAGGAGGATCACACGATGCCTCTATTTGTTTTGCATCTGAGCTCGTGCGGTGCCAGGTGTGGGCTGGGATTTGCATGGAGCAGAAAAGGGTTTTGTCTCCTCGCTGACTACCTGGAGGACATCGTCTTGCCTCGGCACATGGCACGTGCCTGCCAGGCAAAACACCAGTGAGAAAAACAACTCCTCTCTCCCTTTTCCTTCTCCTGCGCTTTCCCCAATATTGCAGCTGAACCAAATATCCTCCTTCTGTGGTCGCTGGACTTTTCCGCACCCATTGGAGCAGCGGTGCCAGGGAAACAAGGAGCAAAACCTGCACAGCCCTTTGCACCTCCTGGTCCCAAATAACCCAGCCCAAAGCAGGGAGGCTGCTTCAGCCTGGCGCAGTGGGATGAGGATGGGAGCAGCCACAGCTGCCGTTAGTGCAGGACCCTGGGGCTGGCAGCTGCTGGAGCCCAGGTGCCTTCTCATAAGCAACTCCAGCATCTTGGCTTAATCTCTTCATTATAAAATTGAGACCCTGATTGCCTGTGGTCAGTGAAGATATTAAGAACGTATTAAAGAATGGCAAGTTATTAGCCTGGGGGCCTTGATCGGTTTCCAGCTCTCGGTATTACCTTCATCCTTCCCTAAACGCCCTGCCGTGGCTTCAAACAGCTAAAGCAATCGCCTCACCCGAAAATCCTTGGGATCATGGACACCAGCCATCTGGGCACTGATCCTGCCCGGGCAGAAAGCAGCCCCGCACCCCGCACAGCCCCCTGCCCGCCCAGTGCTCAATGCGAGCCGGGGGGCCTTCTCCTGAAAGCATCTCAGGCTGCTTCTGGGATCTTACGTCTCTGAAGTCATTAGTCCCCGTTAATCCTGCTTTGTCGAGCGCCAGGTGGGGGAGGGCGGCTTAGAAAATCAGCCCAGCACTTAATGAGCCAATTAATGCAAAATTTGCTGTCGCTAAGAGGATGACGACAAGGTTTCATCTCACAGGAGTGTGGCACCGGGCCAGGGAAAATGCTGTCCCCTGGGATGCTGTCCCGGGGCCTTGGTGTTTGGAGCGGGTGAGGGTGCGGGACAGATTTTGCGCACACACACGCTCCCCGCCTTGAGAAGCCCCCAGTAATTCATTGCAGGACAGGGCAATTTGGGGGAAATGCTGTGATGTGGCTTTCCCCCTCAGCCAGCAGACCCCCAAGGTGCGCGCCCAAAGCCCGGCTCTTCTTGGGCTTTGAGGATCCCAAGGGGAGCCCGGGGTGTCTGAGCATGCTGTGAAGTCCTCGCAGGTGGGAGCTGCTGGCTTTCGGGGTGCTGCCCTCCCCTTGCCAGGTCAGACGTCTCCTGTCCTTCCCTGCACATGGACACTTGTCCTCTTGTCCGTCCTGCCTTGCCTCCCCTGCCCCTGCCCCTCTCCTGGGGCTGGCCCTGCCTTGGCGTGGGGCTGTGCTGTCTGCTGGGCTTAGGGACCTTCTTGCATTCACTGTGCACCTCCCCACGGAGCCACTTGTCTTCCTGCAGGGATAATGGCTTCTTTGTGGCTGCTGCACCGCCCTTCATCATCTGGCTCTTGGAATGGAAAATCCCATTTAACACATTACTTCAGGACAGCTGGCAAGGGAAGACGCTATCACAAGATGCCTGAAGAAGAGCCTGGGGGAAGAACGTCTCCCGGCTCAGCTTGGTTGGGGTTTGTACTCACAGGGTGTTCCTGGAACACATTTTGTAGCAAGTCCAGCTCCTATGAGGAAACCGTCCTCATGCCACGCACTGGATGGAGTAGCATGTTCCTGCAGGTCCTATGGGATCATTTACACATTTCCTGAAGCTCTGCAGCTGGGGCTGGGCTTGAGTGCAAGTGCTGAGTGAAGCAGAAGCATCCTGTGCTTCTTCCACGCAGTGCCTGTTGGATTCCCTTGGGGCCTGATGCACGTAATTGGCAGAGTTAATGCACAGAGAACATGGAAATAATTTCTTCCATCGTGCACAAACTCATGCGCTTCCAATGCACTTGTGTGTTTGAATCAGTCACAGTGAAGGATGATACTTTTTGCCCTTCTTCTACCAGCAGATGTTTGCCAGTGCTGGAAGAAAGTCCTTTAAATGAAGAAATTTGCTTTCCCAGTGGCTGGAGGAGATAACAGCATGAATCATGCAGATCCACGGTCACATATCACCAGAAGGCTGGTAGAAAGGCTGGAACATGCGGGACACTCACACAACGAGGGGATAATGTGAAAACAATATCAAACATTGGAAAGACAAGAAATGAGAAGACCAAATCCAGCAAGGCTGTGTATCTACAGCAGCACATGGTCACATGTGAATGCCCTAATTCAAGCAGTTTTTCACCTCCAGGATAGTTCAGATAATGTTTCAATATATCTCTGAGCTGACAAATTACTCCTGCTTGTCCTGTAGTCCAGGCAGCAGCCATCGAGGACAGCCTTGGCCATGCCAAGTGACATTTATCTGGGGGGATTTGCAGGCAATGATCACCTGCTCATGGGCAGCTACCAGCAAAACTTCAACCCGGGCACATTTTGCTCATTGAGGTGGGGGTCTCTGCTCCAAAGTATCACACAGGACACAACTCTCCCTGTGGGGACCCAGCAATGGCCCGAGAGGCCAAGGAAAAACATATGAAAATTGGGGTGAAACAGCATTGCAAAGGTTCTATCAGGATGCTGGGACCATCCTCTGTTTTCTTGTACTGTCCTGGCTAGGCTGGTGCACCAACATGGGCGACGAGAGCTCTCTCCTTCACCCTGTTGTTATACACATGCCCATGTTATGTACATACACACAACCTTGAACGTAACATACGTAATATTCATTATATAGTGTGCACGCTATATGTATTTGGACAACATAAGTGACACAGTATTTAGTAATATTTAATAAATGCATCTGTTTAAAATGGCAATTTTGATGCTGCATGTTGGCAGCAGCATTAGGTTATTAAGGCTGAAAAGACACTAGAAATCTACTGAATTTCTCCCTATTTTTTAACTATCACCCAGCCAACAAAGACAGCCTGAAGGCAGTTTGGTTTTGGTTCAGTAACCCCAGCTTTGGGGAACGCGGTGCTGCTGCAGGCATCCTTCTGTGGCCTTGTAGAGCACTGTGCTGGAGGGGGGAGAAGAGAAAAGCAAATCCAGCTCCCTGTTCCCCTCCCCCCCCTCAAAGGATATCCAGGAGCCAGGCAAGGACAAACTCTTCCAGTACAAGCTGTCTTTCCAAACCAAACCCAATGTAGCGCCCTGCATCCACCCCTTGTGTAACACCCTCTGGCTTTAAGTGTCTTACACAAGCCTTTACTCATTCAGTACTGAGCTGTGCCTAAGCTGGGATTGACAGAGAATCCTATTTAGGAAAACACCCTTGATGAAGAAAGCACGAAGCAAAGAGGAAATTTTGCATGGATGTTTCCAAGCGTGACGGGCACAGTAAGGTGGGGACCACCTCTTGGGGGGCTCCCAGGGCACTTTAGATCACTCGGTATAAAAGGGAGCCTTGGTTCAGCCCTGAGCATCTGACCTGGCTGTGGTTGAAGATTACAAGAGCTGTTTTGACTAGGAGAAAAATTCTGGTTTTAGCACAGGCAGCAATTAAAATAGCATGTGAATCCAAACGCCTCGGGGCACTGTCATAAAAGGAGGCAGAAAATCCATCTTCCTGACTCTTCTGTAGCCAGAGATGAGCCTGGAGAAAGCAGAGAAGAGATCTTGAAGTTCACCGGGTGAAAAAGGACAAACCGAGACATCGAGCCGGATAATGTCAATTTGATCTGGAGATGGCTGAGGAGGATCTCCGGGGTTCAAGCACCCCTTTCTCACTCTCCTTTTCGGGCAGTGGCTTTCTTGCCCTGTACCAGGTTGGGGTGGTGCAGTCCCTCCTGGAGCTGGCTCCCAAAATCCTCAAGTCCGCGTGCAAAGTCTATGGGTCATCCGCCGGCTCGCTCATTGCCGCCGCCGTGGTGTGCGGCGTCAGCATCGGTAAGACAATTATTGCCTAGATTTCCGTACCATAAATTTTTAATTTCAAAATAGAAATAGAGGAGCTAATGCCTTAAAGCACCAGTGGGGATGCAATACTGGTGTAACTCGTGTCACTCACAAGGCATAAAAGAGATCTGCAGATGTTGCCAATTTTGGCAGCCAGCCTAGAGCCATTTTGGGTGGTGTAAGCAGAAAAAGCTGGTTATTACTGTCTGAGTGTTTTCTCAGATGGTCGGGTAGATACTCATAGGTAAATCTGGATGTATCTGTGTTTTATTGGCTCACTTTCCTGCTCCTGCTGAAGGAGCAGATCTCCTTCTCTTCTCCTGCAAGGTCTGAGGAATGCTGAGGTATGTCCCAAAGCAAGCCTATGCAGCTGTGGTGGGCAGATGTGCCCATGTAAAGCCCCCTTGTCTCCTAGGGATGAGGTCCCTTGGCATCCTTAGCTACGAAGGGACACGAGTGGCAGTCACATAGGTATCTATAGAGCTGATAGCCTTGTTTGCGTGTTGCTTTGGGTTATCCCACTCAACCTTCCCAGCACAAGGGAAGATGTGGCGAGATTCCCGTTCCCAGATAGGGGAGCACCTTTGCCCTTGGCAAAAGCTCCAGGGCTCGTCAGCAGGACATGCCTGGGTGAACAGCAGTCCCCGCTCCAGCCTGGGGCTGGGGTTTCTCTTATTGCTGCAAAAGAGGTTTTACTCCGAACCCCTTCAGACAATGTGGAAACAGGCCCCCCTAGCAATAAGATCATCTATGTCTAGAATTAATTCAGAGCAGTGAATCCACTTCTAATAACAAGTCTGTCATATTTCCAATTAGTGTCCATGTGTAAACAATTGTACACAAGACTTAAGTCTCTGAAGGCTGATCCGCGTCCCGCTTCAAGCAATGGGGACATTTAGGAGGAGTGGGGGGTTTAGGGTCCAAATAATGATGGAGGAAGCAGGGAGGAAACACACAGTTCCTGAAACCTCTGGTGGATGCTAGAGCCACTCTGCTGGAGCTAAAAATAATTCAAAAGTTTGGCAAATATATTTAGACAAAGCAGAAAGGAATCTTTCTGCCCATATGGGGATGAACTCCTCTGCAAATCAGCAAGGGCCCCAAAAATTTCCTCCCTGATTCCTGATGCTGGTGTAATTGGATGGAGCTGGGGCTGTCCGGCAGGTATAAGTCAGTTTGGTAACTGCTCTTGCTGTGGGCACCAGTGCCGAAACAGGGTTTCTGCTTCACTGGGGGTGGTAGGCACCATCCACTTAGAGGTGCTGAGATGATCTTGCACCCAAAACATCTTCCCCGGGGGAAAGAAAAGACCTTTTGAGTAGCGATGACTCTGGCTGGGGTTCTAATGAGGAAAATTAATGTGGCACAAACTCTGCCAATTCACATTGGGGAGGACTGGAGCAAAAAGAGGGTTCAAGGTGTGCTTGGCTCCTGCTGGGGTGTCCCATGGGGTGGCTGTGGTCGTGTACCTGGCCCCTGCCCTGACCCGGGCTGGGTGAGGAGCTCCAAGCTCTCCAAGCCAGGCTGTCCTCTGCCACCCCACAGGTCACCTCCTGGGCACATGCTTGTCACCAGCAAGCTGGTGCAGGTGGGGACAGTCATGGCGTTGCATGCCAGGGTCACCTCTCGCTCACCCCGAGTCAAAGCCCCATCCAGAGCCAAAGCCCCCAAAGCTGGGGTCAGCTCTCACCTCTTACCTGGCAGCTTGTAGGCAGTTTTCCCAGGTTTTCCTGCACTTCCAGGACACAGAACAGCCAGACTGTGTCCGGGGGCGCCTCCGGCTCTTTCGGCATCCCTGAGGACCCTGTGTGAACCCACCGAGCATTAATCATCATGCCACATGGCCTGAACATCCGCTCAAACATTTATAACCCCTCTTAATACCTGTGTTGCTCCAGTTGCTTTCGGGACACTCCATCTAATCCGTCTGTCTGTCCATGCTTTTAAAGCAATCTCACAAGACAGCTTGGAAACCTTTGCCCCTACAAAGCCATGGTGCTAAGGCAAGCCCATGGCTTCGTGCCGGTGCAGGGTCCCAGGGAGCCCACCCGGGCACAAGGACGGCTCTTTGCAGCATTGGGGAGCCAGATAAGCTTCTTGCTGCAAGAGTTTAACTGCTCAAGGTGGGGTATTCCCCCAAGAGAGCTCCCCATTTCAGCTCCCTCCCCCGGCTCAGGCTGACTGTGGGGTTTGTTGCACCCCTCTTCCCCCCATCACTGCACAGCCTTTAAAACCCAGTGTCTCCTGAGCCCTCAGCTGGGGCTCTGCAGCTCTGCTCCTTTAATCCACATTCTGGAATGTGCAGATGCATGTAATGACTATTAACATGACTATTAACAGCAGCTGGGGGGCCAGCGGGGGAGCTCAGGTGAGTAGGGAGTCCCATCATGGTGGAGCCAGGGTCCCTGGCTTGCAGGAAAGCCCTAAGCCGAGGAGGCAGGGGTCTGCCCCTCGTCCTCACCTTTGAGCTGTCCCAGCTCCCCTGTGAAGCCTGGAGCTGCCTACGTGCAAAATCAGAACTTTGTTGGGCAAGTCACATTGGCACTGATAACTCGGTGTCTGCACCTGTGTCCCCCTTCCCAGGGCTCTTTGGAGCCTTTCCCTAATCCCTGGCCAGGCACACCTTGAGCACCCATCTCTGGTGCAGACAGAGATTTCACCAGTGGGGTCACGTTCAGCAATACTTGTGCTTTGAGGACATCAGGGGGTCATCTCCCCCTTTCTGTCCTGCCTCAGTGTCCCCCATTGAAGCAGCAGTATCATCCTGGGGTCATGCACGGGGGCTGCAAGAGGCTTTATTTGTGTGGAGTATTAAAAATAGGATTAAATATATAACTGTTAGGGCAGCAGGGATATTGACTTTCTCTCTATCTTCCCCCCCACCCCACTCGGTGCCAGATGACCTAAAGGAATTTTCCTTTGCCATGGCAACGGAAGTCAGGAAAACCATCCTGGGACCTCTCTCCCCCAAGTGCAGCTTGCTGGCGAATATCAAGACTGTTTTGCAGCAGATGCTACCAGAGGACTCCTACCAGCTGGCTTCGGGGCGGCTGCACATCTCGCTCACGCGGGTGGTGGATGGCCAAAACGTGATGGCCTCTGAGTTCAGCTCGAAAGAGGAGCTCATTCAGGTAAAGGGACCTTCCTCTGATGCTGTAGGAAGATCTCTACCTACTGCTTGGGGTGGAGGTACCTAAGTGTTGATGACTTTAACTGCACTGTTTGCTACCCAAGCTGGGGAGAGTGTCAGGAAGCTCTGTGCTTGGAGGGAAGGAGGAAGATGTTGTTAGGTCCAGAGTCAGGCAGGAATAAATCATGCTAAAAAAGCAGAAGGTTTGTTTCCAGCTTCAAAAAGCTGATGCTGACATGTTGACCATCTCTAATAAGTGCTAATGACTCTTTGCAAAGAGCTGTGTTAATGCTAACACAACCTCTCAGCTTTCTGGACAGGTCTCTCCTTGGCCAAGTCCCATTGGCCGTAATTTTCCTCATTGCCTCAGCACTTTCCTGGGAGGAAAGAGCTGGACAAAGCATCTGTACTGCCAGACAACAAGCAGCTGATTAACCAGTAAATGAGCTGCTGGGGAAAGAATCCCAGGGTAAAACCCTAACAGAGCTGACCATGAGGTTGTGGGCTTGCTTGTCCCAGGGAGACAGTAGAGGATGGCAAGTCCATGGAGATGTTGGAGTTCACCCGATGGTTCCTGTCCTAGGTCAACCCAGGAGCCCGGGATGCTCATTCCCAGCTGATGAGATTGGTGGAAAATGGTTGCAAACGGCCCAGCAGTGGCTTTATCATTGACAAATCCCAGCAGAATGAAAACACATTGTGAGGATGTCTTGGTTTTGTCCAAAACCCCACAAATATGAAAAACAACCCCAAAGCCTCACCTTGCCACCGTCAAAGGGCAGTGTTTGGACAGTGATATATAGACATACAACTCTAATACTGCTGGCAGCTATAAAAATAAAACATGAAGTGCTATGCCCTTCTCAAGAGAAATACTTCAATTTTATTGAAATGAGATGTTTTCCCCTTCTTGAAACCTTTCTTCTTGTCACAGTCAAGTGCAAAATCCAGGTGGTACCGACAGCCTGGCTCCAGACGATTTGTCAAGCCTGAATTTCCAGGCACTCAGTCAACAGCTTTTGTCCAGGAGAACTTTGACAGGAACATTTACTTCTGCAATCCCTCTCCTCCCCCAGGCTCTCCTCTGCAGCTGCTTTCTTCCTATCTACTGTGGATTCATCCCTCCATCCTACCGAGGTGTGGTGAGTGGTATTTCCAATAAAACATATGCTCCCAGCAGCACGTTCTTGGGTTTGAACTTTACATTCCCTTGAGCAGAGGATATATATGTCTAGGCTTCTTCTTTAGTTAATGGAGGATGATAAAGTCTTTTAGCTTGTTCTTCATCCCATCCTAAGATGATAGCTGGGTGGAATTGCCATCTGGAGAGCCCTCTCCTGCTTTGCCTACGGACAGAGCCTGGATGACTAGATCTTGCCTTGCAGGTCTCCAAAGTGAGATGCAAGGATGCCCACAGTCAGGACTTCGACACACAATCCAGTTATCTTGGGCAGGATCTGTTGGAAGTGTAGACGTCTCCATTAGCTCAGGTGCAGACTTGCATGGCTGAAACATCAAAAGTTCATGGGAGGATCCTCCCCCAACCATGTGCATATTCATATTCTGTGAAACACCACAGTGAAGTCAACAAATTTGGTCTGGCTCGTTGCTAACCCTCAGTGAAAGAGGAGCACAGCAGCGTGGTGGTGGAGCAAGTGCCGATGGACCATGGAGCAACCGATGCATGGTGACCCGCTTGTGTGTCAAAGCTCACAAAGCCACGGTACCAGATTTGCAGCTGGGATAGAGCTAGGACCTCTCCTTTACTCTTGTTGGTCTGCACTGCTTGAGCCTGGTTAGTCCTCGGGTGCCTGTACCTGGCTGTCAGGTCAGATCTCCAGCTCACCCCGGACTGCAGGGCTTGCCCACAAAGTGCATAAAGTTTGCAGGACCCAGAGCTCAGTGGTGTCACTGCGTGAGGCTCCTCTGCGCTGTTATTTCACGAGCATTTAATTTGATCAGCTGCAGTCCTTGCAACCTCAAATCCCACTGAGGTGGGTGGTAAATTCAGATTCCTTTTGAATACAGCAAATGACATTTTCCTTGCCCAGTGAGTTATCCTCCAGGGATTTGCAGGCAATTATTAAATGCAGGAGCCCTACTGCTTGAGCTCAGGACTTGAAATTTATACAACATTGCGAATTCAGTGATGCTTGAATTGGCTAATGACTGCCAAAAAAACTTTACAAAGATTTGTGAATTAAAATAATTATATTTCTATTTTAATAGCTGCTGTGGATTACAGCACCTGGTCGAGGAGCTCGCTGGGTGCTGTAGGCAGGGCAGCAGGAGGAACTGGCAAAGGCCAGGATTAAGAGCAAGGGGTGGGAAGAGATGCTGTTGCAAGGGGGAAGAGAGGACATGCTGAGACTGGTTCGCGGCGGGAGATGTCGCCCGTGCAGCTCCTTGCTTTCCTCTTGGTGACGCTGCCCTCGCACACACGCTGTAGCAATCCTCAAAGCAAACATGTCTCTGCTCTTCCCCCGCAGCGATACGTTGATGGAGGATTCACCAACCTGCAGCCTGTTTCCAGCTTGGAAGAAGCTGTGATCACTGTGTCTCCATTCACGGGAGAGCTCGATATCTGTCCGCGGGACTGTCCCGCTATCTTCTTCTGTTTCCAGATCTTCAATGGCAGCATTCAGATCTCAATAGAAAACCTCTGCAGGATTAGCTATGCTCTCTTTCCACCTAGCACCATGGTAAGCCCACCAGGTCTTCTTCCCAGCTTTGTTTTGGTTAAAACAAATTAATGCTGGACCTGCTTTCCCAAACCTCAAGGTTCAGCTCAGTCTCCATCGTTACTTAATCAGATTTCAAGGGCAGTGCATTTTTTTGGTGGACAGTGCTGATGGGTGGCCAACCTGGGATGGGCTCCACCAGTGCTTTGGTGCTGGGAAACCAGCCTGTGCTTGCTGCCTTCCCAAAGGGGCCATCCCAACCCTCCACTGTCAAACAGCCTCGGATAGATCCTGCCAGTGCCCAGATGGAGGGCTCTTTAGTGACCTCAAGTGTTTCTCCTTGCAGGTCTTGAATGACATTTTCTCCCAAGGGTACCAGGACACTGCCCTTTTCCTGTACAGGAACAGTAAGTGTTACCCCAAGACCCAAAGGGCAGCCTAGAAGCGTGACCCCCGCTGCCCATTGGCATCGCATGGCCAATGCAACTGGCCAAACATCAGCCCTTTCTTCTCATGTCTCACAGATGCCTTTGGCTTTAACTACTTTTACGGCAATTTCCGCTTCGCCAGCATGTGTGGGAGGAATGACTATGCCCAATCCAAAAGGATGTTCACCGGCCTATGCAAAAGATTACCGCAGTGTCTGGTTCCTTGCTTCCTGCCAGGTAGAGGATCTGTGGTACTGCTCTTGGGTTTTGGGGGTGGCTGGGGCCACTGAGGGCTGCTGCAGTCTTTTAGAGGAGAAGTATTATATTTAAGACATTACTGAGGTGTTTATTATAGTAAATATTTCTATATCTGCAGTAGCCATTCACAAGGAGGCTTTGTAAGAGTGGCTCAAGCTGGATCCTGTCCTGGGCTTCAGTACCTATGGGCTGAGCTGGAGCAAAAGATGCTGAACAAGAGGAATTATTGCATTTATTGGGTGATTTCTAATTACTGGTCTTTATTTACCTCTGTGCTGTCGTTCATGGGCACAGGCTTGGCTCTGTGGAAGAAGGAGCAAGTGACTGGACTGCAGGATCCACTGTCAAAGGTCCTGTTGCAGCCATACAGGCTGCCAGCTTTTGTCTGGAAGGGGTAAGAACATCTTGATAGAGTCATCGAGGCTGAGAGTGATACAGAAACCAGCGGTTGCACCTTCAGCAGTGGCGAGACAGCTGAAGGGACACGGTACAAGATGAGCACAAGGCATGCAGGCGTCCCTGCAAGCCCAGCGTCAGGGTGTGCCATGGGCTGTAGCATCCTTCAGATGGCAGCTCCACGGGTGCCATGGTTTAGCCCCAGCCAGCAACTCAGCACCACGCAGCCGCTGGCTCACTCCCCCTGCCCCGATGGGATGGGGGAGAGAATTGGAGGAGTAAGAGTGAGAAACACTCCTGGGTTGAGATAAGAACAGTTTAATAATTGAAATAAAATAAAGTAAAATAATAATAATAACAATATAATAATACTACTACTAATAATATACAAAGCAAGTGATGCACAATGCAATTGCTCACCACCCGCCGACCGATACCCAGACAGTTCCCGAGCAGTGATCGCTGCTCCCCGGCCAACCCCCCCCAGTTTCCATACTGCCCATGACGCCATATGGTATGGAATAGCCCTTTGGTCAGTTTGGATCAACTGTCCTGGCTGTGCCCTCTCCCAGTTTCTTGTGCACCTGGCAGAGCATGGGAAGCTGAAAAGTCCTTGATTAGCATAAGCAGTACTCAGCAACAACTAAAAACATCAGCGTGTTATCAACATTCTTCTCCTACTAAATCCAAAACACAGCACTATGCCTGCTACTAGGAAGAAAATTAACTCTATCCCAGCCGAAACCAGGACAATGGGAAACACACGGGGCAGGCTGCGGGGCGGCGGGGGCTGGTGCGAGTCCCTCCTTTTCTACGGACTAGGGCAAGCTGATGCACATCTACTGCATAAATAGCCTTAGCGGCATCCCCTTCCTCTGCAGAAGGATTTGGTATTCCCTAAAGGCAAGCTCTTGGGCAGAGTGGGTATGGCTAGCAGGAACACCATAGGATCGCTTGGTTATGAAAAAGAGTATTACAGTGTGCATTTACCATTAACACCCTCCCCCTGTTGCTGCATTTACCGGTCATTAAAATCTGCCTGTTTATTCTGGTTTTGCAGACTGAAGAAGCTGTGGGGGCTGCTGGAAGGTGTCAGCTCCATGGTAAAACGGTTCCAGAAGCTCCTCCAAACCATGGTGCCTGGTTTGCCTGTGAAAGCCATGGCCAGGAGGTGAAGTGCTCGGGGGATGTAAACCCTCAGTGGAGGGAGGGCAGGGTGCAGAGCAGGGAAACCCCAGGGGACCTCACCCGTGGGTCACTGATGCTAGGCGCAGCTAAAAATTCCAAATCTGGGGTACCCCACATTAAAAGTAGCTAGTTTTTGTCCCCGTGATATTATTTATTTAGTGACCTCTGAAAGAAGCTATGAACTAGCTTAGTGCCGCCTCCCTACAGCAACATAGAGCATTTATCTGCTGGGCTCTGTCCTAGCAAGATGTCAGGCATGTTCACCAAGATCCTGAGAGGTGTTTTGGCACAAAACTCTCAAGGCTTCAAGGCATTTAACTTGTCACACAGATAGCTTTGAAGCCATACCTCCCTAAAACCAGTTTGCAAGTTACTTCACATGCAGCTGCTGAAGAGACTTGCACAGAATGATTTCATCCTGCAGGCAGCTACACAATTCCTCAACCATGAAAAGGCCCCTTCAGTATCAAACGTCCCTGAGGCTGCTTGTCGCTGTTGGATCATTGACCCTGACTCAACTAACTGCCAGCTTGTCCCCTTAGGTAACCGTCCTGGCTGGGCCCTGCGGGTCTCCGACACCATGCGACTCTGCTGCCTGGGGAAGCGGTGGTGACACCGGAGCTCATTTCACACAGTGGCACAGCTGCTGGTTTTTATGGAGTATTTTGTGAGTGGTTTTTTCACTTGGGGAAACTGGCTGATTTTGTTTCCAGTACTGCTGCTGCTGCAGTCTCCCTGCCCAGGCCTGACTTGCTTTACCATGACGGCCGAACCGCAGTCTGTGCAGGGGAGATTGGGCATCTTTACTTGCATGTGTGTGCCGCCCGGCTGCTGTTTTCCCTAGCCGCTCCACTTGCTGATCACCAGCGGCATCCCTCCCCCTGCTTTAATGCAGGTTACAGGGCAGACATTTGACAGGAAACGTCACATTTTAAGTGTTTGCCTCCCACTCAAAAACTTTCAGAGAGATTCATCAAACAGAAAACAGAGAGAGGGAGATGCCTTAGGGAGCATCACACTGAGCAGGAACTCATTTCTATCCAGTTTCCTGAAGTTATTTTTCTAATTACCAATTCTTGAGCTTCATACACCCTCAGAGGCCTGCTTTTCCTGACAGTGGAGGTAGGTGCACATTTGGAACCCTCTGAATTTGCAGCTGCGGAGAAGGATGGAGCAACCTAAAGATTAACCTCCCCCTGCTTCAGAGTAGCACAGTCTTCCAGACTGCATCTCCTATTGCACCGGGAGAGCTGACATTTCACAAATACATCATTTCTTTCCATGCAGTCTTCTGTAACTCACTGCTATGAACAGTGTACGGTCCAACCCCTCGTGTTGCTGGTCTGTACGTAGAATGAATTGGCACTCTTATCATCCTAAATACAATTTGCACATCAGAGGCTGATGGATTGGCTGTACCCCAGTTGTCTCCCCTGTTTGTTGGTTCCCGATGGGCAACAAATGGATCACAACAGCACAAACTGTTCATTTGAATAAACAGCTTGTATAATTGCACGAAGGGAAATGATACAGAGGGAAGTTTCATCCAAAGCGCCCTGGAGACTGCAGGCATGAATGTGGGGAATAGGAGGGCTGCATTGATGTAAACAGATTCAAAGTTAACTATGAATGCTCAGTGAATGATTAACATACTATATTCTGCTATCTCTGGTTGAAATCAACAACCTAGAATATTTTCTCCGCAATGAGCTTGCTAGAAGAAACCTGGATGCTTATTTGCATTGGATCCATCAAAACCTACTCTTGTCTCGATTCTGTCCTGGATGGATTTACATCTCTCAACCCCTGCAGCCAAAGCTAGGCTACTCAAAACCAGCTTGTGAACTGTGACTATGTTCCTGTCACAGGTCAAAGTGGAGAGGGGGGAGAGGGTGCAGAGACACCCACCGCTCCCTGGGCAGGAGCAGGGACAGTCAGCCCATCATTTGCTTTTGCTCATACTGCACTTCTGCTTTCCCTCCCAGGCAGACAGCCCCAATTCTGCAACAGCCCTTCTTCCAGGCTCCTGATCTTCCTGGCAAGCACCACCACCTCCAGGCAGGATATAACCACTTCAGTCAGCCTCAGGCAGTTACATTACCCCTATTCAGATGGGAACTAAAATCTCCCCAAAAGAAAATTCTCATAGGAATTGGACATCCAAATCCTCTAAATTTGTCTGCAAATCTCAGCCACAACCAGGAGCATGTTTTGAACCACTCAGTGCATCCCACCTGCCCTTACATGGCATGGTGCTTGATCATAAAAAGTTAGTAAAACTTTGAGAACTTCAACAAAAAATAGCCTACAGGGAACACCCAGACAAAAACGGTGACAGCACAGAGCCCTCCTGCTCCAAACATGCAGAGATGCACTACAATATAAGTATTTAATGACTCATCATTCAAATTAGCTTTCTTTTGCTTTATTAATCCCCCACCTTTTCAAGCAAGCACACCCAATGCTGTCTCTGCATAAGCTTGGATCTGTCAGAGGCAATGGATAGAGGAAAAGTTTGGCATCTTTTGGCTCTCAAGGAGCTTGTTTCCCTCCAAGGGAAGCAAGTTGGGAAACCCAGCTGCACGTGGTTTAAACCAGCTGCAATAGATCCTGTCTTCAGCCTGAAATGCCTCCTTTGAAGGTGGGTCATGGGAATCACCTGGGGCCTGGGGAGGGGATAGGAGGGGGGTTGTCCTGCCTGTGCTGGTGACATTGCTGCCACAGTGTGCTCTTCAGGCCATGCCGGTGTCTGTCTGCAGGCTGGGTTGCAAGTTGCTCTTTCTCTCTTTAAAAGATGAACGGGGGCCAAAGGCAGCAGTGGCATCAAAAATGCTCTTCTGTGGTTAGCGTGGCCCTAAAGGGAGTAAAACCACACTGGTCAACCTGACAGAGACTTGTGGCAGTTCTTGTGAGACAAACTGGATTCAAATACCTGATCAGGACTGCTTCCCTCCCTCCTGTTGTCTACAGGGTAATGGGATAAGCAGGTTTTGATATCCTTAAAATATTGCCCCCATACCACTGTCCTGTTGCTTGCCCTGGTCTGCATTGAACTCAGAGTCATGAAGCCTGAGGTGGATGAGATGAAAGTCTGGAGGCAACCTAAGTCAGCAGGAGCTTTCTCTAAAGTTAGATCCCACTGCAGATCCAGTGGGAAGGGGAGTCCTGGGGCCAGATCCACGCAACTGAGCCAAATGAAAACAAATGTGTCCAATCCTCTGTGTGTCTCTGGCTGCTGGCTGGAGGTGCTTTATGCCAGAATCTGCTTCTAGTCTAGACACTAAGGAGGGTGCAACTTCTCGTGCAGCTGTCCTAGTGAGCACATGGATAAAAATGCAATGCTTGTGGTTAACCTGCTAATCCGGCCTGAGCCTTGCTGATGTGCGGGCTCTGCTGTAGCAGTAGTCCTTTGGAGATATTCTGACTTATTCAGGAAAACAGGTGCGAGTTGTTCACAGGTTTATACCCTTGCTTATTTGGTAACATCAATGATATTATATTTTTGTGCAGATAAACAGTAAAGTGGCCTTTTCCTCACCTAGATCAACAGGGCTTTTCCTTCCCAGACCTGAAAAATCCAATGTGCTTCTCCCCTGCAGACTGAGAGCCCTGACTTACCTGTTGGTTGCTCTCTGGCCTAACAAATGAGTCTTGATTCCTTCCACAGATGACTTTAGGTTGGTGCAAAATGTTGCAGCCCAGCTGCAAACCAGACACCAAGAGACTCATAGCCCAGAGCCTGCTCAACCTCCAAAGAAACCTGGTTCCTACTATGTTGCTTTCAAAAGCTGCATGTAGTTTGGAGTGATGAAGCCTTTAAAAAAGCAAGCAAGGAAGCAAACTGTACGGCCTAACACTGTGTCCTGCATTTCTGTAGTGGCTCTCTTCCCATAGGTAGAGTTGTTTTGGTTTAAATGGAAATGTCTTCTTTGCTTTTATTTTATGCTTGCCAAGCTTTTATTTTTATATTTGGAATGGTAATGGTCCTGTTCTTTCCTCTTTATATTCCTCATTTGGTGTGGTCCTCGTAGATAGAGCAGAACAATATTTGGGTCTTTTTTCACTATTTCTTTACGTGGCAACATTTTAAACCATCATCATGTTGGAAAAGCAGTGTAATTTTTCCTAAGCTGACAAATTCTGAAATGTTGAAAGACTCAGAAAGAAAAAGAAAATAAATAACAAAATTGAAAGAAATGTTGCACTCCATCACATACTTCTTTGTATTCCGCTAGTAACAATAAGACAAACTGGAATCCAAGATGCTGAGGGCTCACCAGTTTTCCATGTCAAAACTGAAATGGGAGAGGGCAGTATTTTGCATAGGATTGCAGAAAACTAGAAGTTTTGGATTTAAACCTGCCTTATGTTGCTTAAAAATGATACGGGTAGAAGTTTGCCTGCAGCTCTAATAAACTTTTCTTGCACTTTAAATATTTACACATGGCTGCACATCAGAGTAACTAAGTAGACATTTTGATTTAACTGGCACAGCAAATCCAGCTCTAACCATCCAGGCACTGCTCCTTCCCTCACCCATAACAAAATGATGTGTGGGTAGAACTTGTTATTACCTTGCAAGGTGAGTAAATGTCTGTCTTCATAGAAAGAGCTACTTCTCCAAAAAGCCCTTCTGACCTGGCCACAGCCAAAGTCCTCAAACCTCACCCAAAGCAAGTTCAGCATGAGGCTTCACTAACAACCATTGACCCAGGGATCTCCCATTCCTGATGTTCTCACCTACTAGAGCCTGCAAAAACCCAGCCAGCCTCTTTTGGCAGTGAGAGCCCTGGGCAAGTGTCACTTGGCTAATGAAAACTGATGGGGTAAAGGAAGTACTGGTCCTCTACCTTTCTGATGGTTGAGAAGGCGGTGTGGGGCTTCCTCTTCCACTTCATCTGCTGCCCGGATGGTCCCTGGATTCTCTTTGGTGACATCCTCAGGGTCTGTGGCTCTGGAGCAAAGTAGACTTGTTTCTGTCTTCCAGTGCAGGGTGCCTTCAGCTTTCTGACATGATTCATTGGCCAATGAAGGCATAAAGTCCTCATCAAGGTAATTTATACCAAATTCACCTGGTGGGAAGAGAATCCAACTCTCACTGCTTGTTGCTCAACTACCAGGTCTCCAGCAATGTGAGGCATGACCAGGGTTGACTGGAAAATAGGGGGACTGATGACCACAGTGCACGGCTAATCTGAGTTGGGTTTCTGGGTCAGGGATCACCAAGCATTGCTGCTTTGTGCATCAGTGGGTTATCAGTCTAATACCACACAAGGCACCCAAGCCTACATCTCCTGCCTAGGTCCTGCAGACCTGCGTTCCCTGGAAAGCTCTACCATGCCCAGTGTGGCAGAGAAGAGGGGACCCAACATCATCAGAGGGGAAGAGGTGAACAGGGAGCTTCAGGAGAGTCCACAGAGAGGATGGGACTCAAGTAGTCCTGGAAATGCCAGAGATGCAGGGATCTCTGCCCCAGTCACGCTAGATGCATGGGCAGCATTTCTTACCTTCTGTCAGCAAACCAACGTTGTAAAGAGAAGCACCCGACCTACCTGTTCCTCACTCCCAATCACTTACTCAGTCTTTTTAAGAAGGAGACTGCGTCCTGGTAGCCCTGGGTATAAAGCTGGTCCATAACCTGCAGGGGGGAGGTGGCAGTCAGGGCAGATGGGCCAGCTATAGGGGCCTCATGGCTCTCAGTACCTGTAGAAGCTGCTCACTTGATATGTGGGAAACTGGATAATATACAGGAAGCGGGAGATGTTTCTTTTTGATAACCGTAAAGTACAATCAGATACTTGGAAAATGAAGAAGGGAGCTGGGTCATCTCTGGGACAGATGTCGTATTCGCCAGCAAAAGGAGACACGGTGATCATGGTCTGGGACGTGAAGTTGGTGTGCCACAGGCCGAGTTCCCCATCCATGTAACGCTAGGAGAGAAAACAAGGAACCTTGAGCCTTCCTCTTTTCAGAGAGGAGTGCTGTGTCACATGCACACATTTGAGATTTCTTCCCCACTCAGGCCCAAACTAGACTGAGGTACTGGGGCTGCAGAGATCCCCTTCCAGGGAACAGCCCTGACCACTGTCCTACGTGCTTCAGGTCTACACCCACCACCTCTTCCCTTCCAGCCAAAAAATTACTCTTCAATGAAACTAGGGGAAAGTGCAGCAGAAAGGGGTTGAGCCAACCCCATGGACAGGGTGAGGATGGACACTTTTGTAAGAAGGTCAGTTCTGTCTGCAGTGAGGTCAGATTGTGGGGCACCTGGGTTCAGTTCTTCCCTCTGCAGACCCTGTGTGAACACAGCACCAAGAAACTTTGGTGGCAAACACGGGTATAAACATGCTTAATGCCACCACTGGAGAAAGGACACAGGCTTGATGGGCCATTGGCCTGAATCAGGATAGGGTGTCCAGACCACAAGGCTACTCACCACTCCACGGTACACAGGAGGTAATAATCCAACATACAGAGGGACGAAGCAGCTGCATATCAGGGCCTGTGGGTGAGACGGAAAACACAGAGGTTAGCAGAGAGCCAGAAAAACCTGCTGCCTTTGGGAATGGTGGCTCATCTGTGAATGCCAAAATGGGGGACCCACGGCTGGGTTATTGGGCACCACTGACTACTGTGGACCAGACCATGTCTGATATCCACAGCCAGGGCTGGAGAAGCGGGAAGGTAACCCATGAAATGCCTCATTTTGCTCCCTATGCAAATACTCAGGGCCTGTAGATAATTCAGCCAGCAATCAAATGGGCTGATTTTTTATTATTTTCAGCTTGTGACCCTGTCTGGCTTCAGAGGGTGGCAAGGACAGAAATCATGGCATGGACTACTGAGAGGCCCCAGGCCTCCCCCACGGATGCTGTGGGGCACGGACAGGCAGCGGATCTCATGCAGCTCCTCCCCTCGCAGGGTGGCCATGGCTGCTCTCACCTGAATGAGGTCCTCCTTCGAGGCAAAATCTGAAACCGTTGTGCTTCTAAAGTCACGCAGACGGGTGAGGATAACATGCAGCCTTCCCGATACCAGCTGGTGGGCATTCATAGGCAGATGTTTGTCTAAGATACTCTTTATCATTTTACAGATATGTGGGCCAGGGAGACGTGACCAGAAAGGGATTTTCTTAATCTTGAAGGCGATCTCTTTCAGCCCAGCTAAAGCAAAGCAAAGCAATCATTCCACATCCCTTATATTATTATTTAGGTACTTTCTGGGCTGCACTTCCACCTGGTAAAGGGCCATTTTACCATGCTGGTAAAAGTTCATAAAAGGCCATTATTTTCATTAGGGCTGAAGCTCTCATGAGTGGACCCAGATTTTCCAAGGACCTTCAATATTGCAGGAATCATAGAATCATAGAATCATTTAGGTTGGAAAAGACCTTTAAGATCATCCAGTCCAACCATTAACCTACACTACCAAGTCCACACTAAACCAATCAAGGGTAGACTAGACTAAACCATATCCCCAAGTGCCACATCTACCCGTTTTTTGAACACCTCCAGGGATGGTGACTCCACCACCTCTCTGGGCAGCCTGTTCCAATGCTTGACCACCTTTTCCATAAAGAAATTTTTCCTAATATCCAACCTAAACCTCCCCTGGCGCAGCTTGAGCCCATTTCCTCTCGTCCTATTGCTAACTACATGGGAGAAGGAAGCCGAAGTATTTTGTTTTCTTTTCCTGTTTCTCTCCATTTCCTCCACAAGACATCTTAAAAATTTTTGGAGATATGGGAGAAAACTGACAGGAAGCCTTTGCATAATATTTCCTCCTGTTAGCTCTGCATCTATGCCCCCTAATGTATTTCTCAGCTCTGTGACTATAACTTTATTTCACGCAACAGCAACACTGATCGTCTCCATATTCGATATTTTCTTTCCCCTCTGTGTTTTGGGAATCTACCAACAACCCCAAACGTCTTATTAGGGAGGGCACTTCTGTTTCTTACATTAGATATGCTTACCATTCATTCAAATTAATAAGATGCAATGACTTATTTAATAACCATATCTAGTTTATTTTCTCTGTGCTGGTTAATTTACCCATGTTTTCCACTCTTAAAGAAGTCAGTGAAGTAAAATTATGAGGATTTAACCACTAACTAAGGATAATTTAAAAAAATGGTCTTTTGCAACTCCAAAATTTTCAGACATTCAATTTCTTTAGGCACAGAATAAAAGGAAGTGCACAGCCCTTACCTGCATCACACTCACACAATATACATGTAGCTAAAATCGATCCTGAAGATGCCCCATAGATCCTGGATGCAGATTTCAGTATGTCAGGTGACAATTCCTGCAAAGCAGTCACCACTCCAATTTCATATATTGCCAAGGAACCACAGCCTCTAAACAGTACAGAGAAAGGTCTTCCCTCATTTCTGTTTATCTTCATCACCTCTGCTAACACCAAGCACCCAAGCGGCAAGAAAGCAGCTGCCCAGGACAGGTTCAAAGGTTTTTTCTACAGCCAGCCAGTACTTAGCTGTGGCTGTTCCCAACCTGCTTCTGTTTCTGACCACACTCTTGCTGTCTTTTATCTCTCTGTTTGACATAGATCTCTAAGCCAAATGTCCAGTGAAACAACAGCAGTGGGCAGAAGTGGATGACGTGATGTCTTTAATACCTAAGGCCACCCATTAAAATGAGATTACTACATTGCAATATGTTTCTAATGTGTGCACTCAGCTGCTGAAGGCCCAGGCGATGTGGAGGGCCACATGTCACACTGGTGTCTTGGGGAAGCAGCCCAGGGGCAGTCAGCAGGGCCTCAGAAGTGAGCCGTCCAGAGAAAAAAGCTACTTCCCCAAGCTGGTGGACTGCTTTAGCGGTACCCTGGGGTCCCAGCCTAAGTTTCCAGCCTCTTGGGAGGTAGGAATCAGCAAATACTCCCTCATATACAAGAGTCTTGCAAGATGCTGCTCAAAACTGTCTTGCCCCATTTGTAACAGGTTACCAAACCCCATCCCAGGGAGTGGAGAAGTTGGAGAAGGTGATTAGATTATTAAAGAAATCACAACCCGAGTTGTTCTCCTAGTTTCACAATTTCAGGGTTTGAGTTTGTTTACAAAAGGGTAAAAATAGAGAGTTCAGGTAACAACTCGTGGCTCAATCTGCCTCTTAAATGGCTGAGGTTTCAGTAGAGCAACAGGTCAATAAAGAAGAGGCAGGGAGAGTCTGACCAGCACAGTGATCTACTGATTATCCATCCAGAAATGCAAAGCCTTCTTAGCCTTGCAGCTACGTGAGACATTGGGAAACTGCTGCAGGGAAAAGCAGCACTGAAAGCTGGGCAAGAGCAGAAACAGCTGTCCAACACAAACAATAAGAATTTGGACATATTTCTCTGAGATACATGGAAAGCTACCCGATGTCTTCAGGTAAAAAGGCTACCAAAACCACCTAGGAGATGCTTCTCTCCCTCTTGCTGTGTGTGGAGGCAGTGCTGGGTGAGTTTTGTGGCTGGATGCAGCCCTGATCTATGGAAGGGAGCTGCAAAGCAACCCTGATGATCATGTAGCTGTACATGCTGGTGCTAACAGGGCTGTGGTCTCCACTGAACCCCAAACTCTTGTTGTCTGAGCACCATCGGCACAGCGTTAATCCAGTCGCAATTCCACATGGGAGCAGTGTATGTCACCACCCAGGAGCCAAGCCACTAAGCTCCTTGCACACACATTGCATGAGCATTGCAGATCCCACTGCTGAACTGCCAAGGAAGAAGAGCAAAGAAAAACTGAAGACTCAAGAGAGGAATAAATATATTCCATGCCTAGTCAAGAGAACAAATGCACTGGAAATAATTTTCCATCTACCCTTTAGTGTAAGGAACTCCTAGTAATTAACTACAATGAGAAGAGTCAATTGCAGAAGCTGCTCTGTGCTGTTTATCGGGTGCAAGAGGGATGTGGCATTTGAAACCCACTGGTGAGCTACGCAAAGGAAGCTCTGGAGATTAAGAAAAACTTTGATGCCCAGCTCCAGGACAAGGGCAAAAAAAAAAAAAGCCAGCCTTCCAGAAGCAACAACATTCCCACTGCTTCACGCCTTGGGTTCAATCCCTCCTCCCCTAAATCAGCAGCATGGGCGGGGAGCTAGAAACGCGACACGTTATTGCACCGCTTTCCAAACACAGCTGGACAACTGTATTACTCAAATCGCAAACCAAAACCACAGATCAGGCCACACAGGCTATGTTTTATTCTTAGCCGCATCTCTGCATTATTGAGATAGTGCCTAAATCCATTTCACTTCTTACCAAATCTTGCAGCACCAAGAAGTAAATAGTGTTTATAGTGGAAAAGTAAAGAGAAGCCAAGTCTCCACCTGCTTACTCCATCACTAGCAGGTACTGCCACCTCTCCCTGTCTTTCAAACCCTCAGACTGTCCCTGGTGTCTTTCAAATGGAGCTAGGAGCGAAAAAAAAAAAAATCTGCAAACCTGTTTACACAGCCCCGGGTGGGTTTTGTGTCAGAGTGAGAGGTATCCAGACCTCACCAATGGGGTTTGTAATGTAGGAGAAATCCAGGTGATCTGAAAAGGAGTCACCCAGATGGCATAAACAGTAATTGAGAAATCCAGCTGTGGAAATGCAGAAGCTGTTTCTTGGCCTTTCTCTGCTGTGCACCGGGACGGGACACAGGTCCTGTGCATCCTTGCATGGTGCTCTGAGTTTTAGGTCTGTTGTTCTACCCGTCCAAACACCCTCATGCTCTTTGGTATGTGTCTTGTCTCCGTCACCAGGTCAGAAACAGCTCCTAGCAGAGGGACCCTGCTCATTTGTCTCTCAGTTCTTCATCCCAGCTTTGGACAAAGCCAAGCTTGGCCTTGAGCAAACTGGCCATCCAGGGTGGGCCAGTTTGAAGCACCACTTCAGTAGCCAAATGAAACAAAGCAATCCACGTGCATTCACAAAATACTGACAAATATAGGGCAATACCCAAAATAGGATTTTCCTCCTATGGCATTAAAATGAACCAGAAGCCAACCCAGCAGCCTAGTCAGGACGCAGCACAGGCTGACAGATGCCAAGAGGTTATCTTGACTCCCTAAGATGGCATGTTTTAGCATTGAGCTGACGCCAGAGCAAAATGTTTCTTTCACAGATGTTCTGTAACGGCAAAACGGTGACCTCAGGGCTGCACCGTTCTAGGAATCCAGTGCTGTTCCTAACCCACATACGGTTTCTGATGTGCAAGGCATTTCAAGAGCAAGTCTTTGAGGAATTAATTTCTGTGTGACAATGAATCACCTCACCGCTTTGAATAGGATGTGCAGACTTCAAGCACTAACACGTACCTTGACAAATAGATTAAATGTGCAGCAGATGAGCTGGTCCTGCTGTGTTTTGCAGGATCTAACTAGCTGTGAGCTGTAGGTGTGTTGCTTCCCACGCAGACCACTGGATGTCCAGAAATATCATCTCCTGCGACTGAGAAAAAAGGAAAAGCCATGTCCTGAATGGTTTTTTCACTCAGCCATGTATAACAGAAATTCATTCCCCTTAGATGTCAGTGCCTGGCTACTCTAAATGCATCACCCTGGATGAGGAAGCTTTCAGCTAGGCAGGATGTTCAGGGCAAGAGGCAGAGGTCAGGAGGGGCTGAGCTCATCCAAGCTGTGCGCTGAGTCACATCCCAAAATTTCCTAATCCAGCTAGACCTGCAGCAGTGCCCAACACTAATCTAAAAGCCCCATGACAGTTGGAAGATCCCTGGCAGGGACAAACCCTGTGCAGGACCAGGGAGAATTTTGAACCCTGAAGCCGCTGATGCAAAAAGCACTTGAAAAAAAGTTACTGACTGCAAGATGTTGAGTGGAGAGGGCTTGTGGCTTGCCAGAAAAGCAAAGTTCCTGCACGACTTCCAGAACAGGGACAGACTACCCCTTGCTGTTAGGAGTCTCTTTCTTCTCTCTTGGGGTCAGCAGGGATTAGCCTAGGCTGTATCCTCTGTCACACATCCTGGAACAAAAGGGTGCAAGTTCTGGCTTTGGCTTCACATTTCCATTAGCAAGTCCCAACACCAAAGGATTCATCAGCCTTGCCTATGGCCTGTGTCCTGCTTCCCCACATATGACAAGCCTAGCCTCATTGCCCTGCTGCTTCTGTGAAAAATGGGAAGAAACCTGTGATGCTGCAGGGTCCAAAACAGGGAAACTGGGCATTCCCTACAGCTACAGCAGGAGAAAAAAAGTAAAGGATTGAGGAGAAAGAAATCACTGTAGAAATTCAAGATACTAGTTTTATTTTGGGTTGAAATCTTCTTATGTAAGAGTCTAATCTTAGCAAAAATCAGTTATGTCTCTCTTTTTCACTTTCATGAAAGCTGAACATTTTTTTGTTTCTTTGTGTCTAAAGAGTCCATAAAGTGATTAATAAGGAGTTTCCTTGGCACCTCCCTGGCTTAGTGCACTGAAACAGGAGCATGAACAAAGGTGCAGCTCTGACAGCAGTCTGAACCTGCCCATGCCAGGGGAAACGCTGTTTCTTTTAGCGTGGCAACGTGTGCTGTGCTCACCCCGTGCACATTGCCCACGCCTCAGCCAGCTCAAATGTCGTATCAGCACATAGCACTGACCTGGAAACAAATCACTTGCTGCCTCCTCACCAGAAAAGGCTGACGCTGGTCCCAGAGAACATGCTCCCATCTGCCTGCCCTCCTTCCAAAACACTGATTTTAACAGAGCTGACAACACAATCAACATTTTTGCCACTGATTTCACTGACAATCTTTATTATAAGTAGGAAAGGAAAAAAAGGGATTAATGATCCATCCTAGACCTTGCCTTATAAATTGGTATTTCTGTGACTTTGGCAGCACCCCAGAATGTGCCCCAACACTTTTATTATTTTTCTTTTAACAGGAATGTGGCATACAAACCTCCAGTCTATACTATGTTTACCATTAGAGAAACCTTTCCCCTGCTCATGTCACAAGTACCTCACCCAGGCACATGACATGATGTCACTGTCTACAGCAGCCAGATGAACTGTCCTAAGGGCAATGCAAACCACTGACTTCACAGGTGTCCTATGGCTGCAGGCAAAGGCTGTAGCATATGGTGCTCACAGACAAACGGACCACTGCAGTGAGACTGGGTGTCTGTGCTGTAGATCCTTTCCTGCTGATAGTTGTCCCCATGGGGCTTTGAGGACAAGGAGTTGTTTGAAGCAGATCACCTCTAGTCTGAAGAAGTTAGGACAGGCACTACTTCACATCAGGCTAGCAAAGATTCTGTAGCCTTACCAGACCTGTAAGGTTATCCAGCCACCAAGCCAGGAAACATGAAATTATGACTCTCCCCTTAATTGGTTTAGTGGTGGGACTTGGTAGTGTTAGGTTAGTGGTTGGACTGGATGATCTTAAAGGTCTTTTCCAACCTAAACGATTTGATGATTCTACTAGTTACACTAGTATAGTTATACTAGTTATACTATTTTACTAGCAAGCTCCCTTAGTAACAGATGTTACATGATATGAGAGCAAAGTGACATCATCCCCTCTTCTTAGGGAGAAGGGAAGACCTGGGAAGAGCAGCTTCCCCATCAAAAGGCAGCCAGAGTCAGCCTCAACCTTTCTACATGTCCATCATCTGCACTTACGCCCACACCGCTAAGGAGCTTTTCAGTGCTCTTGGCTGGAGGATTGCTATTGCCACCCAGGACAGCAAGTCAGCAGCAGCATGACACATCCTGGAAAGATAAAAGCCCAAGGAAAAGGTAGACTTTGCCACTTAAAAGCTTAAAGACCTTTATCAACGCAAAAATGCAGAAACCTACAGGCCGTGAGGCAGACTGAGTATCTGACACAGGCAGTTTAACAAAAAGGGGTATCTCAAGCTCTAAAGAGAGAAAACACACCTTGCAGAAAACTCCTAATGTTTACTGGGGCATTTAGCATTTTCTACCAACAACGGCAGCCACTTAAGAAGCCAGAAAATCAGGACACCCCAACCCCTCCATGGTTTGGGAGCACAAACGCATGCTGGGCATGAGTGACAAGACCCAGCCTTTCGCTTTGCCATTTGCCTCGGCCGCAGCCTAGGAAGGGCCCGGCGCCTGCGGGCGCCTCAGGGCCGACGCGGGCCTCAGTTTCGGGCCCCAGCAGGGCCGAGGCGGCTGAGGGGGCCCTCAGGGCGCAGCTCAGCGGCACAACCCGCCGGAGGGCAGACGGCCCCGGCGTGAGGCCAGGCCCAGGCCCAGGCCCGGCCCCGCCCGCCGCGGAGGAGCCGGGCAGCCCCGCAGCGCTGGCGGGGAGCGGCCGGGCTGGGGCCGCCCTCCCTGCCACCCCGCCCGCCCAGCTGACGTCACACAACCCTCACCTCCCTCCTTCTCCCTTTCCTACCCCTTCCAGCCCCACCTCAGCCTACAGAAAGAATTAAACGTAACGCCCAAAACATCCACTAAGAGCAAAAAAAGTCTCACTAACCCCTTCCCGCGCATTTTTAAAGGGTTCCGGCGCGCGCATGCGCAAGGCCGGCGTTTGCCGCGCCCGCCATGTTGGAGAAGGGCAAGAGTGAGGGCAGGAGGCCCCGCCCCCCCGCGCGGCTATAAAAGGCCGGGCGGGGGCAGCCGCGCCTCACTGAGGCCGTGAGCTGGCGTGGGGCCTGTGTCTGCGGCGCTGGGCCTCTTGTTTCTTTTTGGTTTTTTTTTTTTTTTTTACGTTAGCTCTCATTCACAGGCTGTTCTGTGTCTGCGTGTGTTGTAGGTGGGGTGCAATCTAAGTCTAAAGTAGGCTGCAGCAGGTGCTGGCAGGGCAAACTGCAGCCGGGGGGTTCACCAGATTTTGGAGGGTCCCAGGGACACCAAGGGGCCTGGGCGAGTGAAGGAAGCATCCCCGGAGCCTTCCCTGTGTCTTGCTGCTGTGTGTTGCAGCAGCTTTACTTCAAGGCAAATGAGCAAACAGACTAATGAGCCTGAAACAGCTTCTTAGGATTTTTCCTATTTAGAGATAACAGCCTGAAAACTGGGCTTGAGAGAGCGCTCAGAAGAAGGGCCTGTGGTCCAGCTCCCCTGTTCAAAACAGTGTGAGACCCAAGATAGGGTTTAGATGTGTAGGAGTGCTAGGTTTAAAAAAAAAAAAAAAGGTTTCCTTGTTCACAGGAGGAATTAATAAGCCTGAGTAGATGGGCCCATGTGTCTCAGGGCTCCCCCAAACACTTGGCAATAGTTACAGTCTCATGGAATGCAGCTGCTTTGCACTGGGAAGGGATGGAAACTGTAGGGAGAATTCAAAGTATTTTAGCAATAAGGGCTTCGGAAACTTAAATAGTAAAAAATAACTGAGGGTTTGGGGTTTTTTTTCTGGTTCTGGGCATACAGGCAGGTCTGTCTCTGTCTTGTGGCACAATGCTTCACTGAGGGAGCATCAGTCTGAGAAGGACAGCTGTCCTGCTGCTCCTTGTAGGTGCTGGGTGCTTTCCTAGCTCTGTTCCGGCCGTTCAGCTTTAGCACCCAAAGCAAGACTAGGTAGAAGCAGGGTTAAAGCAATTGTATAATGGCGGAGTCTAAGATCAGCTTTGCAGTCTTTAAAAGCTTTGTACTTAAGCATGGCACTGAGCTCTCGGCGAACAGATGGTTTAACCTTCCTCCTGTCTTACTTGTCAGAGCGGGTTGGGCTGTGAGTCGCTGAGTGTTTGTCTGGGAGCGGAGCGGCGTGGCCGTGCCATCTGGCTCGTGGCTCCGGACACGCCGGATCGCGCCGATTGTCAGCTTTTGGGATGGATTTGGCATGGATACAAGCAGCTCCCTGGCAGCACCTGCATGGTTCAGAGCCCAAGCGGTGAAAAGCGGCTCTTGGAAGGGAAAAGGCTCGGCGCAGTGGTGGTGTGCCGTCGGATGCGATCACACAATCCAGAATAAAACCCTACATTTTAAGGAACAGTCCTGCAATGGCTGTGACAAATGACTGGAGGAGACCAAATGGAGTTTGTTCTCCTTATGTCCGTGGCATTTAAAAGCCAGCGGGCTATGCAGTGTGTATTTTGTAATGCATCAAGTTAAGTCATTGATGGGACCAGTAACAATCTGTATGAGAGCATTACATGTCTTGGGAAGATGAAGGGGACCCCAGGGAGCCTTTGGCATCTGTCACTGACACTTTTGGGAAGGAGGAGAATACCGATTGCTGTGCAGAGTTTAACCCAGCGTGGCTTTTGTAGCCAGGGCGCGTGGGTGGATCTTCTGGTCTGTAACAGGGCTCGGTATTTTTGGGTCACAGCCCTTTTTGTGCCTCAGTTTCGCTGTTGTAAAGGAGGGGCACTGCAGATTGTAGGCACAGGAGGAGCTGCAGCTATGGATTTATAGAGGGACCCATCTGGGCGGCCTGGGCTGGTGCGAGGTGTACCATTTTCTCTGAACAAGAAAATGACTTGTTGATCAGATGGCGGGGCGGCAGGGTTTCAGGTGCAGGGGGGGCGTGATGGGAGGGCAATGTGCGCAGCAAGGCGGCAGGCCTCCCCTTCTGTCCCTGCTCTGCCTGGTTTCTGGATGAGTCACATCCCTTCTGTCCCTACCTGCAGCCAACGGGAGAGATATGGGATTGAAGTGGAAATTTGGGCTGTGCTGGTACAGCCCGCACTGGCACCACGTATGGATTAGAGCCAAAGGTTCCTGCTCCTTCTGGACAAATAACTTTCATCTTTAGCAGGCAGGAACATGCTGCTGCCTCTGCCCCAGGCTGCTTACTGCATCCCTGCTCTTTCCTGGCCATATCCCCTGGGATAAGCCACCAAATCTTGGTGTCCCATGGAGGCAATACCCAAAATAAGGTCATGAAAAGGGGAGGGAGGGATGAACCCTGCCACATGCTGGCCGGTGCTTCTGGGGAGCTGTTGGTAGGAAGAGCACACAGACGTGCTCAGGCTTTTTATAATCAATAGATTGATCAGCCTTTAATCCCATGGGATCCTGGGGAAGCCCTGGGCTAGGCTGGATGGAGAGAGCGAGAGCTTTGTCTCAGCTAAGGCCAGCAGCACAAGGGGGAATCTCCTGGCTCAGGGCTTTAAAAAGTGATTGATTACAGGATAAAATAGGCTTGAGCCCGGTGTGGGTTGTTGCAGAACTGGTAGCAATGCTCTTTTTTGGGAGAGGTGATGGTCCTTAAAGCCCTTCATTCACGTGCAGGAAATCTTTAGCGATGTGAGTTGGGGACAGTCATCATCTCTTCATGTCTCTGCATGAGAAACAAGCTAGCATGGGAGCGTGGGTGTGCAGAGCTCTAGTCGTGGATTTCAGCAGAGCTTCACAAGAGGGCAGAAAACGGCTGCAGAAACGCGTGTGGCTCTGGGAGCCTGAAAGTGACTTTCTGATGGAAAATTCTTGGGGATGCTCTGGTCTGCTCAGAGGCAGAAGCGTATTGCGGGTTTGCCAGGAGAGCCAGTGTAAACATGTAGCGGAGCGCAAAACCGAGAGAGGCATCCCTGCTGTGAGCACCCTGTGTGAACAAGCTGTGCATTTCACCTGAGCAGAGTCACAGCTACCCTCATCCCTCTGCCTCCTGGGGAGAGCAAAGGGGATTTATTCCAGATACAAGTATGGGGAAAGTGCGAAGGAGAAATGAAGTGTGGGAGGGTGTTCACTCAGGGTTGTGGGAGGCTGGAGAAGGGATGGTTGGATGTGGTGGTGTGGCTAGCTGTTCCCTCGCTTGGCTAAAGTTCAAAAACTCACTTGTCCCAAAAACTCTGCTTCTCCTGTTTCCAGCAGTTCCCAAACAGGAATTGTGGTTTACACCAATGCACTGGCCTGGAAATTGGTGTGATGGAGGGAGAAGATATACACTCTCCCTGGTGCGTGCAAACCACCGACCATCACCAGATGTGCACGGTGGAGTGCCCAGGGACACCCATCACCTCGAGTGTGCACAGCGGCTCTCGGGGCGGCTGCTCTTTGCTTTGCTTAGATCTGGCCTAGGGAAAACCCTGCTGTGGCCAGGTCAAAGCAACCAGCCTTGGCCCCGGGCAGCTCCGTGTTTGCCGGCATCGAGGAAGCCGTAAGAGGAATTTGTATGTGCAAAACAAAAGTCATCACCCATGCGAATGTGTGCCTAACCCCTGCTTCTCCAGCTCCTGTCAGGGTAGCCAGGGTGTTTTGGGATGTGCCATGTGTCTGGCACCACAGGGAGAAGCAGCCGGCAGTCCCAGCTTGTCCTTTCCTAACCCAGGCAGCCCTTCTCCCAGCACTGGGGGTCAAATGAGCGTCTTGGAATCTTGACAAGGAGAAGGAAGCTGGGAGTGCTGATTTTTCACTCCTGCTCTTTTCCTAACAAGCTCATTGAACCTTGGGCTCTAACTACTCAGTAACAAGTTTCTCCAGGGCTGGGATGGGTGTTGCGTGTTGTTTTAGTTTTTTCTCCGCTTCTGAAGCAGAGACGACAGCCTTGAGCTCTGGATATTTATGCTCCCCTCCGTTGATTTGTCTATAGGAACAGAGCCCAGAAGTCCTGACTGGCATCGTCCCTGTGCCTGTAGCCCCTAGACAACACCCACCCACTCGCCATGGGAACAGATGGTGAACTGCCCGAAATGAGTGTACGGTGTAACCCTGCAGGGCAGCCCCTGGGTGGGGAGTGCTCCGGTTTGCAAACCGGCACGACGGGGAGCAGAGCAAGGACTGGAGCATGTTCAGAGAAGGGCAACAAGGCTGGGAAAGGGTCTGGAGCACAGGGCTGATGGGGAGCGGCTGAGGGAGCTGGGGGTGTTCAGCCTGGGGAAGAGGAGGCTGAGGGGAGACCTCATCGCTCTCTACAACTCCCTGACAGGAGGTTGTAGTGAGGGGGGTGTTGGGCTCTTCTCCCAAGTAGTTAGTGATAGGATGAGAGGAAATGGGCTCAAGCTGCGCCAGGGGAGGTTTAGATTGGATATTAGGAAAAATTTCTTCACAGAAAGGGTAGTCAAGCATTGGAACAGGCTGCCCAGAGAGGTGGTGGAGTTACCATCCCTTGAAGCGTTCAAAAAATGGGCAGACGTGGCACTTTGGGACATGGTTTAGTCTAGTCTACCCTTGATTGGTTTAGTGTGGCCTTGGTAATGTGAGGTTAATGGTTGGACTGGATGATCTTAAAGGTCTTTTCCAACCTAAACAATTCTATGATTCTATGACTGATCCAGCACATCCAGAATTAATCTTACCTTGCTTAAGTGCTGGGAAGAGGCTGGGGAAAAGCAGCAGGGCTGTTGGGACCTGGGCTTGAACTAAACTTCCTGCAAAGCTAAGTCTTCTCTCTTAAACCCTCAACTGTGAGGTGGGATTTGCCTGGGGTCTCCTGGCAGCCAGGCTGACTCCCAGGGAACTGCAGAGCTGGGTCCAGGGCTGGTGGCAGCTGGGCTACCAGCTTTCCCTAGACTCTGGCCTGGAGGTGGGACTTGCTCACGTGGATCTGCTTTAGGAAACCAGTGCCAAAGTGTTTAAAATAATTTACAGGCTGGTTTCACTTTTCAGTTTTGTTTTTTTTTCTTTAAAGGAACTAAAAATAAATCTTTAGTTGTAAAGCAAAATAAAAACACTGCCATATTTCATTCCAGTTATTTTACAGTAGCTGGCATTCTTTAGACAAAGCTTAAAATAACCATGAACATACCAGTGAAAATAAATGGGTGAGTCATGTTTGTTAATGCAGGATTAGAAGTATTGCTCTTGGCTCTCCTACTGTGTAACATCGCGTGCTCTCTCTCAAGCAGACACAAGATTTTGGCCAGCCCGGTGAAAAAAAATTTGGGATCAATCAATTCCAGGTCCTCCTGAATGGGACCTGTGTAAGGAGGTCTTAAACCAGGGACTGTTTGTTGTTTATTTGTACAATCTCTGGCACTGTGGTGTCATAAGCACCGTGTAGTGTGAACTGTCAGCAGGAGTTAGGCTTGTGCCTCTCTGGCTATGCAAGCCTGGTTTTGGGGGGTTAAATGGGGAAATTCACTTGAATGCTCCCCTCCAGAGCTGCGGTGAGCTTGTCAGGCTCCCGCACTCCTCTCTGCTCCCCCTTTGCGGCTCTCCTCCCTGGGGTAGGAGTTGAGAGAGGAGGAGGATGGTACCAGCATGGCAGTTTCAGAAAGTTGGTCATGGTCTTCAGGCTGCATGGGGTCCATCACCTTCTCTTTGGTTACAAAAACCCCAAATTTCCCCTTAGGATGGGCTGCTGTTGCTGGCATTTGGCTCTCTGCCTCCTGCCTGCAGTTGGACACAGAGCGGGGCCGGCAAGGTGCCATTAAAATCACATCTCAACCATTTTGGGGGCTGCTGGAGAGGGTGGGCAGAGCAGCTATGGAAGTGGAGAGCAGTGACCCGTGGTGATGTGCTGTTGGGCATAGCCTGCCGGCTTGAGGTCTGTCAAAGTCAACTCGCTGTGGCCAAGGCAATGGGAATTTGTGACTGGCAGGACAGATTTTGCAGTTTTCACTGTAAGTGGCACTCATGGAAGTTTTAGGGTTGTTTAAGGAGACATCAGTGAACCTATGTGGAGCAGCTGTGATCTCTGCGGCTTAAAGACTTTGACAGCTGAGCTCTGCTGAATCTTGCTGGTGCTCTGGAAGGAGCTACCTTTCCAGCTGCCTGGAGGTAACTGTCCCTGCAGGAGGGACAGCTTCGTGCTCACATGTGTCTGCCTCCTGCTGCCGTGGTTCAGAGCCTGCCCCGTTAGCACAAGCTGCAAATGACAGTGATTGAAGTCAGGCAGTGACATACGGCAGCTCGGGAGGCGAGAGACGGTGGTGTCGGCTGGCTGTGTGATGTGGTGGGGGCAGAGAGCTGCCGGAGGCAGCAAGTGCAGCGTACTGGCCTCTTGTGAAAGGACAGATCCAGGCAATTGGAAAGGACTCTGGGAGAGACAGTGTAGCTAATGTGGAAGATGCAGAGCAAGGATTCAAGCAAGGAACTGGTCAAGGACCTTTCTGAATGACCTGTAGTGAGACGTGAAACAGAGTCTCAGCTGAACCATAATCCACATAATCCATCTGCATTCAGGTGTGGGCCTGCAACTGCCCCGGGCATGTCCCAAAACCCCCTCTGCGAGGGTCTTAAATAGTGCAAGGTGGAGCTCAGCTCTGCTTTGGCGTGGTTTACACTGCGTCTGGACTTCTGCATCATCTTCCTTTAATCATCCACCTGTGGGCTGGCAAAACGGGAAATAGGGGGTACATGTTACCCCCCCAGCCTTCATCTTGTCTGAGATCAGCCTCCTCCTGCAGGGGGATTTCAATCTCTTCATCTTTTCACATCTTTAAATATCATAGTCCAAATATAGGCCAGCAAGAGGGTTTGCTTATACTTGTAGTTAGGAAAAAAACCCAACCCACCACGGATGGGTAGCACTCCCCGGTGCAGCGTGATTGCTCCTGTATTTCTAGTGTGATGCTCTTTCTTACATATTGTGGCTATGGGTCCTTAGCTTGTGCTGTTCAGGACAGACAGAAGCTGAGAACTATCATCTTGGGAGGAAAATCAGGAAAAAAAAATGACTGAAAAATAATCTCAGAGTGCTGCTGCGTGTTGCTGACAGAAAGCATTAGTATTCAGTTCCTGGGATAGAGTTTGGCTTCATTAGAGAAGTTAGTAGCGATGCATATTAATTGAGGAGGAACACATTTTTGTTATTTATGAAGGAGAGTAATGCTTTTTCATATGAATATTTAATCAAGGACCTCCCTCCCCCCTGTTCAATTTTTCCTCCTTGTTTCAGCCAAGTTCAAGTGCGTTCCTGGGCAGAAGGAGCCAAACTCACTGCTGTGCCATCTAAAAAGCCAGCCCTGGGTTGTAACCTCTCCTGTCTCAGGGGATTAACACTTCCCTCTGTGGCTCCGTGATTCTTTTGCTTTTATTATTGCCAATGTGCAAAGGGTCAGAGCATGCGCTCTGGTGTGAGCATTCCCCTCACCCTGCTCCTGACGTTGCCTGCAAATGGTGCTCAGGCCCTGCCAGGCTGTCCAAAAGTAACTTCATTCCTGTAGAGACTGAAAATCGCAGTTTGAAACCCCATTCCCAGCCTGCATTTTTGCATCAGATGGAGCAGGGTCGTGGCATTAAAGCCAGCAACAGAGCGGGTTGAGATGCCTTCTACAAGAAGAGGTTCAGCCGGTGCCGGGTGTCCCCCAGGAGAACAGGTCTGCTGCCTGCTTTCCTCAGTGCCAGGAGAAATTTGAAACCAAAACTCCCTAAGTCATTTTCAGTAGAAATGCTGCAAGAAATGATTCCTCTCCTCCTACCCCAGGCTTTGTTTTTATCCCTTTGGAGTTCTGGTGGTGGGTGGAGGAAGCCGCAAGAAATATCAGGGCAACCCCGCTTGGCTGGAGGCATAGCTGAACATTTTGGGATGACAAAGTGGCCTCTTCTAATGTCCCCTGGCAGGGCAGAGGCAGAGGCGAGCTCCTCGTCACGCCTCTATCTCCTGGCTGCCTGGCCACAGCCACCTTACATCCATTCCAGCTTGGCCGTCAGGGTGCATCAGGCTGCTTTGTGTTGATGCGATCAAGTCAAATTGGACCTTTGGCCAACAGGGAGAGCCACTCCTTCCTCTGTTTTCCTTTGGCTCCAAAACAAAAGGGAAGAAACCGGAGGCTGCTCTGCAGTTGCGGTCATTAGGGCTGTTCTCCTGCTTCCTTGACAATGTGTTAATTGCTTGCCTGGCCAGCGGGTCTGCTGGGCTGCTTGCTGCAGGGGCTTTTTTGGTTTTGTTCCTCTTAGAAAGGAGAAATAAATATCTGCAAGGAACCTTGTGCTTCTCCTCATCCTTCCTGGGTTCAGTGAGAAATGGGGTGTATCGGACTTGTGCTCCAGATGCCCAGAGAGCAGAACCACTAAGCCCCTTGCATCCCTTCTATGTGCACAACTCTGGGGAGCAGAGGAGGCAAATTCCCTCTTTGCCAGGACTGGGGATGGATGCTGCTCCCTCCCTGGACTGGGGTAGTTTGGATTGATGTGCAGAATTGCCACTTCCCCCTCCCTCTCTTAACCCCTGCAAAGTAAACAGGAGCTGGCACCTTGCAATGAGCAACATCTTGCAAAAGAGGAATTTAAACTCCACCGAGCAACTCTCTCACTGCAATAAACTCCCATGATTGCATCCCTTCTGCTGATGCAATGGCCCAGAAGTCATCCGAGCTGTCTCGCCAGTCGGCCTTGTGTCCGCCAACCCTGCCTGAGCGGGGGCTGCATGCTGGCTCCCGCCTTGGGTGACTGTCAGCACAAAACGGGCGAGGTTATTATGGGTGACAGCCTTGTCACCCCTCTGATAGATCACCCACCAGTGTGGTATCGATTGTGCTTAAATTCACTGAAGACAATAAATGTCCCACCTCTCTATTTAGTTGGGTTTGTTTTTTTTTTTTAAATCGAGAGAATGGTCTTGCTGTTAGAAATCTTGCCTTGGGTCTACCAGGAGCCAAGTGTATTGGGCAGTTTCTGCTCACCTCGGCTGGCAGCATATTTTTCTGCTGCGGTGGGACCAGTGGGTGGCTGTGTGCAATGCTGCACGGAGGTGGCAGAGTCCCGCTTTGCCCGCAGGCAGCTCTGATGAGGTTTGGCAGCCCAAAAGAGCAGCCTCCGACTCCTTGCCAAACATTTTTCTTTCTACTTCACGTGGTTTGGCTAGATTGTAACCCCCAGAGGTGGGGGCAGACTGAGAAGACTTTCAGAGACCGGAGCATGCAGGCAGGGACAGTCTGGGTGTCTCTTCACTGCTGTTTCTCCTTTGGGGCTGCACTAGGGTTTATTTTGTCCCCCAGAGGGAAATTTCTTTCCTGTCCCCCTTCCCAGGTGGTGCAAAAGCTTGCCATTTACTCCTGACATAGGTTTTGGGGACAGATTCCCATAAAGCGTGGAAGCCCCTGAAATCTAGGGGAAATGGTGAAGCTGTCTTGGCTGGTCAGAGCTTCTCCATTGCATTGACCTCTTCGGGGTTTGCAAACCACGGCACTTTATGACTAAGTCTCAGGATGACCCGAGGAAGCTGAGATCATACCCAAATCCCACAAAAACCATCAGCACTTTTCCTGCACACTCTGCAAGGCAGGCAATACCCTTTTGTCCCATTTATAGCAGAGTCTAGCAGTGAAAACGCTCCACCAGGAAGCAGAGGTTGGACCCCAGCCCAAGGGTGTTGAAATTAATCTCTACCAAGGATGGAGAAACTTGCTGGAAGGACCTCAATTCACACCACCCACCCCAGGCAGATGATATGATTTCCTGGGTAATTCTTTCATGCAGAGACCTGCTGGCCCTATAGACTTCCATAGGGCACACTCGTATAGCTGTTACTAAAAGGCTGACATTTGTGAGTATATAAAAGGATGGAAATCACCAGCTCCTAGACTTGGATGAGTCTGGATGCTGGACTATGAATTTGAGGATGGATCCTATACACTCTTTGCACTAGGGCTTACACCAGCCTTCCTGCTCCCGGAGCTGGCTGTGGGTGGTGAGGGTGGCTGTGCAGAAGGTGGCTCCGTTTCATGCCCCACTGGAGCGATGTGCTCCTGTTGCTCTTGATAAAGTGACAACAAATTCCGCGGCAGGAGGAGATGCATTATGGTATCGTGGTTGAAATGCCGACCTGCTTGAAGCTCATTGACTAGTCTTGTTAGCACTAGCGGTGGGACACAGAGAACCCCCTCCTCCCGCCCTGCCCCTGCGAGCGTGCACCGTGAAGGGTTTCATGTAGGAAATAGAGCAGAAGGAATTGAGCATAGCATGTGTTCCTTCTAAAGATAGCACGCTGTAGCTTGCATCAAGGATCCTGCCACACTCAGCATCCACAACAACTCCATTGCCCTCCCTTTGCGACGGGTCTCCCGGCACGCTGGAAGCACGCCAGACCTGGAGTTCCCGGGACTTTTCTGCCCTGCTGCAGTGGACTAGAAAACGTATACATAGAGCATGAAACCGCAGGTGCTGGTGGTGGCTCGGGTGCTCGCTGGCAGCAGGTGTGGTTTGGGGGATCTGTGGCGCGCTGCTGTAAAACGGGGTGCAGAGCACGGGGCTGTTTCAGCCTTATCTGAGCCTGGCTGCGTCACCTGCATCGCAGCACTGACATGCAGCCTCTGCCAGAGCAGAGCAGCACCCCAGCTCTGTTTTATGGCCTTGACGCTGGCTGGTGGCCCCATGTGTCACTTAAATAGGCTCCAAGGCTACGATAGTATGTCCCCAAGGTGCTTGTACGGGAATAGCTTGATTTGCCCACCCGAGCCCTGTTTTCTCTCGCCACCCTGGGTATCGGTGTCGTGCCGGGATTCCCTACATGCAGGGAACCCCACGGAGGCTGGCTGCAGGCGCTGTCGGGCTACCCGAGCAGATGCAGGATCTGGGCCCAGGATTTCTGCGGGATTGTTCAGCATGTTAAATCCAACCATGCCTGCTCGCCTGAAGGTCCTCCATCTGGCACGCCGAGTCTGAGCTCGCCAGGCTGTTGCTGCTGAGAAGGGATGTGGCAAAGGGGATGGGAGCTGGGAGAGGTGTTTGTCTCCAAAGTAAATCTCAAGCCGTACACGTTGTGAGTCTTGGGTTGCCGTGCGTAACCCTGCACCTCCGCAGTTGCAACAGTGGAGTAGCACAGGGTCTCTCCAGCTATTCAGCATCCTATTTTGCATTAAAATCTGTAAGGTCTGGACTTTTCGGGGGACCTAGCTGTGATTTGTGGTGTCCCTGTGCAAGGTGCTGTGGCAATACATACTCCCCGTGAGGAGCTGGCCCTATGGGAAAGATGGGAGCAGGGGCTGACCTCCCTGTCTTGCAATTAGAGGGAAGAAACCAGCGTCTCCTAGCTCTCCCTCCAATGACAATCCCCCATATGCCCTGGTATTGCTGAGCTCTGCCCTCTCCAAATAGCTGGGCCAGCCCCTGCCACGGAGCGGGATGAGGCTGACAGCTTTGCAGCGATCAAGAAACCAGAAAGAGGAATCGACAGACAGTGTACCTGGGGAAAGAAAAAAAAAAAAAATGTCAGGTCACGTTAAAGCAAGTGAATCACTTGCTGCAGGCCTGAAGGAAAGGACTGTCTGGGGTGAGGTCTCGTGGGGTTTGAAACACGACCAGCCATGCCTGCAGAAGGGATTTACATTCCTCATGTGGCTGTGGACGCGCTGGATGGCGTCTCGCTCTTTCTGTTTTGAGAGCCTCAGTGTTGAGGTGAGGAAGGAGCATCCCTTGCTGCAGGTTTCCTTACGGGGGAAGCGCAGGCTGGGGTACGGCAGAGAGCAGGAGGTGTTGGAGCACGCAGAGGGGACTGGAGACATCCCCAGGGTGTCTGGTCCATCAGACAAATTATTAACTTCATTCTCGCTAGCAGCAGTGCTGCGCCGGGGGTACCGAGCATTGCGGGGTTTCCCCACTGAAGTGTGCCATGAAGAGGTGGGGAGGCACCTCGTTATGTGCCACAGCCCCATCTGAACGTATTTCTGGTGGGCTTTGGGTCCAATCCGAGCTAAAATGAAGCCTTCAGACCCATTTCTCTTGCTTTATGAGGGTGTCAGAGTTGAGCATTAAATGCACAACCAGGTGTAAAGGCAGCAGCCCTGAAACCTTCCCTCAGCTACCTTCATCTACGATAAATTCTCCCCTAGGCTCAACTTTTAGCTGATTGCTGGATTTTAGTGTTTACCATCACCTGCCCTCCCAGCCTCTCCCTGTCGGGATCCGAATACACACACCTCTGCTTTTTGTCCTGGTTGTTATGCTCGGTTGTTTTCTGAATCCAAACATGGTACAACAAAACTGCATTTACCAGGGATTAGCTGAGCTAATCCCATAAATGTGGTTTTACTTAGTTATCAGAGGCAGGTTGGCGTACAGGGCTTTCTCCTTTGCTGTACCAGGTCTGCCAAAGGGCTTGTGGATCCCCCCTGCAAATGGAAGGACGGGCTGCCGGGGGGACAGGCTGTTTCTTGTTTTTAGGATTATTTTGATGAGGATAAGGAAAACAGTGGAGGTCCCTGCCTGGGCTTCCAGGTTCAATATCCCCTTTTCTTTACTTTCCTGTCTCCACAACCTCCACTCGCTGCTGATTTAATAGAAGAATTATTATTAAAAATAAATAACAACCCTGCTTAACGGAATGGGGTTAGCCACCACTGGGCTGAAGTCCCTGTTGACAGGATTTTTAAGTTTCCTGAAATAACATGTGCTGCTGCTCTAGCACTGTGGGTTTATTGTCTGCTTAGTTTTGCTTCTGTATTAATAACCCTCCCAAATGCCAGAAGACAAATAACTCCCGGCCAGGAGGGAGCTGAGCACAATGTGTCTTCTCATGGCAGGGCTGGTGGGGCACATACCTTCCCCCTCCATGAGTTCAGCTGCGCGCCCGGCTGTGTAAGTTGGCGGGGTGTGTAGAAAGGCAAACGGAGCAAACGGAGCCACTGGAACGGGAATGGGAGCAGTCACCTCTGAGCTGGGCACTGAGATCTGCTCTTGCCTAGCGAGCGGTTTTGGGTGGTGGTCTCCAGGTGGCCACATGGAAGGGGTTGAAGATGCTGTCATCAGGCACCAGTGACACCGAGGGGTGATGGAGGTTTGCATGTTATTGGGCACTCAATTCTCTCCCCGCTGAGAAATCACCAGCTCTCCCATCCCAAGCACTCCTCCATGCTCCAGGCTGACTGGGCTGGGCTGGGCTGGGCTGGGCTGGGATAGTATGGGATGGGAAGGCTGCTTTCTCCATGCGTCTGTGCTGACTCAGGTTGAAAATGCGAGCATTGTTCCTGTTGCACAGCTAAACGCGTGACTGCGCTCTGATGGGGTGGCTGTCTCCACCTTCTCCCTGATGCTATGTTCACACTGCTGAAGATTTGGAAAATAAAAAACACTTTTCCAGGTGTCATGCAGCAGCACCTTAAAATAGGGCATGCTGATGCATCACACATCCCCCATCACATCTCACCTGGTGAGATGATGTTGGCCAGGTGCTTGGGGTGGGAATAGATCCTGCTGCAGCATGAGCAATGGAAATGGGGAGACTTCAGCCGTCTTTGTGCAAAAGCAACTGAAATGAGCTGCTATACAGCTCCCCCGGCAGCTGTAAGCATGTGCCTTGCTGGGCTGAGAGGTGCCTGTGGTTTAGCAGCAGGGATGTTGAGGTCATATGTGAGAGATCTGCTCGCGGTTCCTGAGATGAGGCTGCTGGAGGAAACCTTGTGCCTCAGTTTCCTATCTCTGAAGCAAGGCTAGCACTTTCGGCTGTAGCTTTTTGGAACAAAAGTGGTCTTTCAGTAGGTGCGTAGGCAAGACCTGACACAGTGGGTGGCAGAGCCTGGGGGAGGACTTTTGGGTATGGAGTAAGGGTGGATACACTTCTCTCCTACTGTGGTGGGGGTTACCAGCATCAGTCCACAGAAGAAGAGATTGTCCTATTGCGTGCAGGACTCTTAAAAGGCCCAGGTGTGCCTCCTTACTGTGCTAGGGCTGCATGTTGGATGCTGGCGGTGATGCAATGCTTTCCGAGCTCTCCAGGAAAGCTCCCCAGGAGTTATGGGCACATCTTGTGGTCAGCCAGGACCTGTGGCAAGGAAGGAAGGATGACCTCTCCTTGCTGTGGGGCCCATGGCAGGAGCTGGGGGCATCCGCTGCAGGTAGTTTGTGCCATTCAGTGCCCCATCTTCATCCCAGTGCCAGACTTGCTGCTGAGGACGTGGGTGGTGGGTCTGCTTGTTTGCTGCCCTTCATTTTCCAGCTCTTGCTAGAGAGTTTGCAAGATGTTTTGTTAATCTGGGAAGGGGTAAATGGGTTTGGGTGGAGGCTCTGCCACAGCCAGGCTGCCTGATACAGCGTGACGATCATAGACATATCACAGATGCGGAGGCCAAATCTAAGGCTTGGCCCTGGTTTTTCTGCGTTAGGGCTATTCAGCTGCGTTGTTGAACTTTGCAGAAAGGGTTTTTCTCAAAGCCAGTGCCCGGATCTGTCGGGATTTTGGGAGTGTCAGTTTGAGGCAAGCAGGGCTGGCAATCAATGGTTCATCTTGACTTGCTTAATGGAATTTATAATCCATTTTCTTAACAGCCTTGGGTCTGAATGGCCTCCTAAGGACTTGAATTCTGGAAGTGCCAATTCTCCGACTGCCCTAGGAAGAACAAAGACTTGTCATTCTCCTAGCAGCTTCCTTTGCAAAGCAAAAAACGAGCCTCCTTCTCCCAGCTGTGACTGTAAAATGAACAAAAAACCAAGGTGCAAAACATTTGGTCCCAAATCTTGTCGTTAATGATGTTGGTAGAAATGACAGGCTTTGAATAGATATAAAAGTGGGCTATTAGGACCCAGAAGGATGCAGCTGGTGCCTTGTACAATGGAAAATAAGCTGGCTGGCAGCAGGCTAGCCGTGGGGTTACCGATGAGAAATGAAAGATGGTATCAGCTTCCTTCAGTGTTTCCCTATCAGCTGCTGCAGATGGACATATGGAGTTTAACCACCTCTAGATAACGTGGAGGTTAAATAGACATTTCTCTTAGAGGAGAGCATTCCTCCAATTGCAGTTATGCCTGGGAAGGAACAAAGGCTCATATGAGTCGGATATTTCTGCAGCGGGGAGATTTGCATCTGATTTTAATGCACGCGGCTCTGTAAGAGAGTCTGGTTGGGAGCTGAAGGCGTCTGGGGGAAGACTTGGGGAAATCTGTGAGGTTTTCTGCTTTCTGGAAAACATCTCCATGCTTGTCATCCCCCCACCCCCCGTCACACAAGCAGAAGTTGAGAGGCGTTGGGGTTCTGCATGTTGCCTCGGAGGAGACGGGGGATCGTGCGTGTGTGTGCAGGGAGGTGTCTAAACGTGCAGGAGAAGGGACCCAGGCTGGGTGTCTGTGTGTCTTCACAGCCTCCCCAAGGACAGACTTCCCGACTCACGAGTCAGAGAGCTGAGTCCTGTAGCATCTGTATTAAAGCAGAGCTAATAACCAAGGGCAGCAGGTTTGCTGGATGAACTCGTTACGCTCGGCTGAGCTCCAGTCCCTGGGCCCGCAAAGGCTGGTCTTCGAGCCTCAGAAGTGATCCTTCCCATCCACCCCGTGATGGCTAAAAATAGTCTTTTTTCCTCTTATTTTCTCTGCATATATTTATGGTCGGGGCAGTCAGATGAGGAGTGAAAAGGCCACCCAGGGGAATCCTCAGCTCTTCATCCCTAGCATCGCTCCTGGGTGCCTGCCTTTGCAGATGGGGCTGGGAGCTGCTGGGGCAGTTTGCCCCCCAAACCCCACAGCTCACAGATTTTTTCACTGTCTCAGAAAACAGGAAAAAAAGGGGATGT